>NC_044977.1:15328342-16528342 GCF_008728515.1 Papio anubis
CAAGTAGCTTTTAGAGGAATCTTTAGGGTTTTCTAGGTATAAAATTACATCATCAGCAAAGAGATAATTTGACTTCCTCTTTTCCAACTTGGATGCCTTTTATTTTTTTCTCTTACCTGATTGTTCTAGTTAGGACTTTCAGTACTATGTTGAGTAGATGTGGTGAGAGTGAACATCCTTGCTTGTTCCAGATCTTAGGGGAAACACTTCTAACTTTTGAATATGTTGTTGGCTGTGTGTTTTTCATAGATGGCTCTTGTTATTTTGAAGTATTGTTCCTTCAGTGCCTAGTTTGTTGAAGGTTTTTATCAAAAGGAACGTTAGATTTTATTGAGTGCTTTTTTCTGCACCCATTGAGAGGATCATGTGGTTACTGTTTTTACTTCCGTTTATATGGTGAGTCACATTAATTGATTTGCCTATTTTGAAGCATTCTTGTGTTCCTGGAATAAAACCCACTTGATTGTGATGAATTATCTTTTTGATGTGCTGCTGAATTTGGTTCACTACTATTTTTTTGAGGATCTTTGCATTTATGTTCATCAGGAATATTGACCTGCAATTTTCTTTTTGTGTTGTGTGTTTGCCTGATTTGGACTTCAGACTGATATTGTATTTGTAGAATGAGTTAGTGAGGAATCCCTCTTAATTGATTTTTTGGAATAGTTTCAGTAATATTGGTACAATCTCTTCTTTGTATGTCTGGTCAAATTAAGCTGTGAATCCATCTCATCCTGGAATTTTTTTGTTCGAAGATTATTCATTACTAATTCAGTTTAGTTACTCATTATGGGCCCGTTTAGGATTTCTGTTTTTTCCTGGTTCAATTCTTGAGAGGTTGTACGTTTCCAGGAATTTATCCTTTTCCTCTAGGTTTCCGAGATTGTGTACGTAAAGGTGTTTATGGTAGTTTCTGATGGTTTTTTGTATATCTGTGGTATCAGTTGTAATGTCTCTTTTATCATTTCTATTGTACTTATTTGAATCTTTTTATCCTGGTTAATCTAGCTAGTGGTCAATTTTGTTTATCCTTTCAAATAACCAACTTTTCACTTTGTTGATCCTTTGTATCATTTTTTTGGTCTCACTTGTACTTGGTTCTGCTGTGTTCTTTGTTATTTCTTTTTTTCTGCTAGATTTGGATGTGGTTTGTTCTTGTTTTCCTAGTTCCTAGAGGTTCAACATGATGTTGTTAATTTGAGATCTTCCTATATTTTTGATGTAGGCATTTAGCACTATAAACTTTCTTCTTAGCACTCACTACTTTTGCCGTATCCCAGAGGTTTGGGTACGCTGCCTCTGTATTTTTTTGTTTTTGATTTTTTTTTTTAAATTTCTGCCTTAATTTTATTATTTATCTAAGAGTAACTCAGGAACAAGTAACTTACTTTCCATATTCTTGTGTAGTTTTGAGTGTTATTCTTGGTATTGATTTTTAATTTTATTCCATTGTAGTTCAAGAAGGTACATGATATGATTTTGATTTTTTGATTTCATTGAAACCATATGCTTTGAATGTTCCCTGTGCAGAAGATAAGGAAGTTATTTCTATGGTTGGTGAGTAGAATGTTCTGTAAATGTCTGTTAGGTCCATTTGGTCTACAGTCCAGTTTAAGTCCAGAGTTTCTTGGATAATTTTCTGCCTTGATGATCTGTATAATAATGCCAGATCTAGTATATTTACTCCCTCACTATTCTTGCATTGTGATCAATGTGTTTCTTAGGCCTAGCAGTATTTGTTTGGTGAATCTCGGTGCTCTAGTGTTCAGTGCATTTATTTTTATGCCTGCCAACACAACATTAACTCTGCAGCCCAGGAATCAAGGAGTAATTTCAATTTTCAATCTTATTATTTAGGACATACATGTTATAAGATTATAGGTGTCGTAGAGAGTTATTTCTCTGATGGATCTCAGAAAATTCAATTGAAAACCTTCCAAGAAGGATTTATGATTCTAGAGGCCATAAATAACATCCATGTTTTATGGGAGTAGATCAAAGTATTAACATTAACAAGAATTTGGGAGAAATTAATCCTGAACCCAATAGATGATTTTGAGGGGATAAAGATTTCAGTAGAGGAACCAGCTGCAAAGAAATGGAAAGAGAACTAGAATTAGAAGTAGAGCCCAAAGAGGTGACTGAGTTGCTGCAATCCCATGTGTAAAACTTGAGTGGATGAGTAATTGCTTCTTATGGATAAGCAAAGAAAGTGGTTTCTTGAGATGGAATCTACTTCTGAAGATGCTGTGAACATTGTTAAAATGACAATGAAGGACTTAGAATATTACATCAATGTAATTGATAAAGCAGTGGTAAAATCTGAGAGGATTGACTCCAGTTTTGAAAGGAGTTCTACTGTGGGTAAAATGCTATCAAATGGCATTGCATGTCACATAGATATCTATCTTGAAAGGAAAAGTCAGTTCATGTGGTAAACTTTATTTGCTTATTTTAGGAAATAGTCACAGCCACCCCAGCCTTAAGCAACCACCACCCTGATCACTCAACAACAATGAACACTGAGGCAAGACTCTCCACTAACAAAAAGATTATGACTTGTTGAAGACTCAGATAATTGTTATCATTTTTTTAGTAATAAAGTGTTTTTAATTTAGATTTTTATTTTTTATTAGACCTAATGCTATTACACATTTACATATCTATAGACTATAGTGTAAATGTAACTTTCATATGCACTGGGAAAACAAAGTATTTGTGTGACTTGGAACCAAACCTATCTCCACATTATGCCTATAGATAGATAGATATTCATGAATATCTATCTCTCTATATATATGTGTATATATACACTATATATCTATATATAGATAGCATTTATATCCATATATGCATGTTTATATATAGATATACATGTACATATCTACATATATTCTATATATGTGTTTATAGATATATATATAGCTCTCTATGTATTCAAAATAAACTCAAGTTAATATTTTATAGGTATATATGGTTGATGGATGTGTGAAAAAAATAGTAAGGAAATGCATACCACAAAAATAATATTACAGTTACCTATATGTGAAAAAAACAGAGTAGTAGGGAAATGAGTACCATAAAAATAATATTACAGTTACCTATATTGGCAAAGAGACAGTTCTCATTAATAAAGGACAAAAATAGAAGTTTCTGGTTTGTAGTGATGTTTTATTTTTTGACATGGTTGTAGATATGTAGAGTTTTTGCACTATAAACCTGCATTTATATGTTTATGTAATTTTGTATATATTTTCCACATTTCTGCATATCACATTTCACGTAAAATTTTCGTGACAGAAAAAGAAGGAGTCAAAAGTAGTCCCTTGGAAGCCAAGTAAAGAAAGTATTTCATAAAAGGGAGAGAGGTGTAATTATTGATTATCTGTAGGTTATATTATATTGCTGCTATTTATGGAAAACTGTACTTTCTAATAGAAAGCACGGAATTTAACATATATATTTATCTTCCCTGAATGTGGGTAGGTCTCTGCCACAGACAGACCTATCCCTGGAGAAGAAAGAAACAAATTTCCCTCTCTGTGGGCATAGTATTTTAGTAATACAGAGCAAGGGGTTCCATGCTTAACATATTATTCCAAACTTATTAACCTCTTACCCAAAGAGAGAGAGTGGGCACTAAGAGAACTACAGCTCATGGTAGCACATTTTCAGGACAGTAACTTCCTAAAATTAGTTATTAAATCAATAGTCAATGGAAAATATGGCCAATCTCTCAAGAGAAAACAATGTCAGAAGGTCATGGGAACCCTTAAGATTTATTTTTATTTTATTATCCTCTGAGTAAAATCAGATGAGCTATGACTTTTTTTTTTTTTTTTTTTTTTTTTGAGACGGAGTCTCTTTCTGTTGCCCAGGCTGTAGTGCAGTGGAGCAATCTTGGCTCACTGCACTAGAATTCTCCTGTGTTCAAGAGACTCTCCTGTCTCAGCCTCCCGAGTAGCTGGGACTACAGACGAGTGCCACTACGCTTGGCCATATATATATATATATAGAGAGAGAGAGAGAGAGTATTTTTAGTAGAGACAGGGTTTCACCATGTTGGCCAGGCTGGCCTCGAACTCCTGACCTCAGGTGATCTGCCCACCTCGGTCTCCAAAAGTGCTGGGATTACAGGCGTGAGCCACCATGCCAGGCCCAGATGAGCTGTCACTTTGTCAAGGCATAGATTTAAAAACATGAAATATTTTAATATTTTTTTCTGATTTTTGTTTAGAAATTAATTGTAAATAATGTGTGTTTCTTAATTAATTTTAGGTCTTATTATTATTAGCATTCCTAATCTACCCCATATACAAATCTGTTAAGCAAATGGTTACACATTTAACTGTATTATTTTTTATTCAATAATATTTATTGAACTGCTAATATAGGTCAAGAATTACTCTAAGTATTGATATAAATACCACCAGCTTTTTCTTCTCAAGTCAACATTACCTTACTATAAATTATACCAGCGCCCTTTTGCTAACACATTACTGCTTTAGGTTTTGTGATTCATAAAACATATGTGAAAAAAAATCAATGTGATTCTAAAGGTGAACAATGCCTCTCAATCTAAGCTACCATCACCACATGAAACCCATCCTTAAAGCACAAGATTAAAATGTCATGAAACTAGTAAGTCTTATTTTATTTTTTTCTTGGGACACAAGGAAAATAATAGAAAGGATTGAAAAGCCATGATTTCTTTTGATAAGTTACTGCTTTTCAAATTAGGTTCATTCTCCTCTGATAGTCTAAAATGAGGTGATTATTTTTACTGTTATTTTAAATTGTTTTAATAGAAATGTTCCCCACTATATCTCTAGAGAGATGAATCAGTATTTTAAAATATGAATAACTCTTGTTACATAATATTTAATGCTTTACATGCTAGCCAAGCATCAGATTGCCATTTTCTGAATCCTATCTTATGAATATTGTTTAAACTTTATATTTGGACATCATAACAGTTAACGTAACAACACCTATGTAGTAATAAAACTTAAATAAATCAGTGTATTAAGATTTGTTAACTTTCCCACAGTTGAGTAAAAACACACTGTTTACTATAAAGGACCAATAACTCTAAATATTTTGAATAGATTTTTTTAAATGACTTTACTTAATAACAGAATCTAGAGCTGCTCTAGATTTCTGAGCCAATATTTGAGTTCCATATTCCTACATTTTTATTTCATTACTCTAAGACTGAAATCTGCATATTTAGTAAACATCACAGGTGATTCAGTTGCAGGTGTCATTTGGAACACAACAGGAATGCAACCTTAATTATAATTTCCTTTCTATTCAACAATTTTACATAGAAAATGATTGGTGCAGACACAATGGAGGGGATGGATTTGATGTGAGATATATCTTATAAAAATAGTTGCTTTATAAAGAAAGGAATCACAATAGTATATGTTATAGAAAATCTTGATTTCATCTTTCTCAACATCCACCTCAATTTATAACAAACTTTTCTAATCTTGCCAAAAAATTATTTGCTCACAAATTACCAATCAATTAGCTTATCCTGAACCTCACCTGCGGTGATTATCTATGGAAAACTTCTAAGGTTATCTTTTTAAAGTTTTGTCACCTGAGAAAATAATGTGTTCTTTGACATAAATATTGATCTATGCCAGATATTAGGCATACTGAAAACAAGTAGGTATAGATGCAGAGAAAATATGTAATTATTTGTCTGTGGTAAAGCAAAATATCACACAAATGTTTACTCAATAACAGGAAAAAGCTGTTAAGCCTATTAGAAAACAGTTCCAATTATGTTCACATCTATAAATTAATCATAACTGGTGATTTGATCCTAATTTCATTTACATGTGTCAATATGGAAGTTCAAATTCTGAACATGTACTACAGATTCATTAAAAAATCCATGTTCATGAAGCCTCTTATCATTGTAGACTCCTTTCCATTTATATTGACACATGCTTCCACCTGAATCTATAGGCATATTGAATGATCCACCTGCTTACAGTGCCACATACCTACAGAACTAAGTTACACTATTAAGATACTCATAGAAATGACCATATTTATAAGTAAATATGCAAGCATATTTTGAAAACCAATCTATGAAAGTCTAAATAGAAAGGAATAATAAATGTACATTAAATTATAGTTATGTAATTTAACAACAATTTAGAGAAAGATTATATAAAACAATGAATACACTGTTCGACAGCAGTGGTTCTCAATTTTAACTTGACTCTGAGTCACCTGTAGAGCCTTTTAAAACCGGATTCTTCATCTCACCCTCAGAGTTTCTGTATCTTTAGTTCAGGTTTGGGGCTCAAAAACTTGCATTTCTAAAAAGTTCCTAGATAAGGTTGAAGCTGCTAGTTCAATAACTGCATTTTGAATACCACTGCTTTAAAAAATTCAAACTGTGATTCTATTTTTAAAATGTTGCTTTGCATGCAACTGTATATAGAACATGAGCCACGAAAAAAAATAACTTACAGATAATCCTGAATAGTATTCCATATTCTAACTTTCATTTTAGATATTTGGAAACTGAGACACAAGGTTATTAAGTGAATCATTGAGCACATAACTCAAGGCATTTTACACTGAAAATGAATTGTTGGATGTATGAGAAGATTCATGGCTATGTGGGTTGAAAAGCAGAACAATTTGTAGTAGATAAGAGAAATATCTTGGGAGACAAGAGAAGAGTCAGTGGGCTACTGTAACTACAGAATACCAGTAAATAGATTCTAAATTAACAATAAAAATATTATTTGAAGCTGACTTTTAAGTTTCAGCTTCTACATGTAACAAGATTGAAAACATCAACTGCATCCTTACAGAAAGACAAAAGCTGAGCGAACGAAAAATCAAAGACGTTTTCTTACTCACTGGAGAATTGAGGACTCTGGACAAGCCACCACCCTGGGATCTATAGAGACAAGAGAATATATAAAATCACAGTCAAAATCGGCTTATTTGGACCAGAATCCACTGGAGTCCTATACTAACTGGAACACTTACATGATTCTTTTCATGAATTCTGAGGATTGTAAACTCGTATGAGAGTAAGACATTTCTGGGGACCACAGTCTTTGAATACATCTACTTTCATGAGTTCACTTTCAGGAAACCGATCAGGTTCTTAAACCAAGTAAAATCAGAAGCAGAGGAATGAAAACAGTAACCACAATGAAATAAACCTGTATACTCTCGATAACAAAGGCTTGCCCTCTAATGTAAGCACTATAAGAGCCTTATTGGACATAGGCTGAAGGACAATAATTCTGCTTATCACAATGACAACATCAGTTCCTGGGGAGCATATGGAGCACTGAAAACTCTTAATTTATTGTAGGAATATAAAATGGCCTAACCACTGTGGAAGACAGTTTGGTAGTTTATTCAAATGTAAACCAAGTTTTACCGTATAGTCTTGCAATCGTGTTCCTAGGCATTTACTTAAATCATTTGAAAACTATGTCTACACAGAATATATACAAGAGTGTTTGTAGAAGCTTTATTCCACCAAAAATTAAAAGCACAAGATGCCCTTTAATAGGAGAATTAAGAAATAAAGTATGGTGCATTCATGCAAGAGAATAATTTTCAGCAATAAAAATATGAATTATTAAGCCATTAAGATACATAGGAGATTCAAAGTTCATATTTCTAAGTTTAAAAAGCCAGTCTGAAAGCCTACCTACTGCATATTTCCAATTATATGACATTTGCATTCTGGAAAAGGCAAAACTATAGAGACAACAAAAATTGGCTTAACTTCCCTATAACATCACCTTGGAGCTTAGGATATCAACATGAATTTTGAAGGGACACGAATATCCAGACCATGGCATTCTGTAAGTCTGAAACTGTTTAAAAATAAAATATATTAAAAATGTCTTAAGCCTTTAGGAAATGGTTACATTTCATAAATATATTTTTTATCTGAAAATCTTATTACTCATGTCAAGGTTAAATTGAAATCAGAATCTCACCATTTCCCTAAATACCTGCCACAAATGATTGTAAAACCTACACCCAGATTCTGTAATGCATCTTTAAATTCTCCTGTATTCAGGAATGAATGGTTAATGGCTTTGCTTTGTGTGGCTCAGTGTTTTTTAATCCTTTCTTCTTTCATCCTAGTCCTCTAACCCTTTTAGAAGCTAAATTTTGTCATTTTAATATGATGGTAATTGCTATATGCTACTCTATTCAGCATCAGACAGGATTGCCTCAGGGAAAAAAAAGAGATAAGTGCCCTGTTGAGTTTAAATAGATTTGTTCTGCAGATATGCCAAACTACATTTTATTTTTAAATCTCTATCAAATGAATCTGAATCTATTTCAATTGTTGCGTTTTATTGATGGTAAGACTTTTGAATGAGACTTTTTTCTGTTCTACATTTTAAAAAAATGAGAAAAAACAACCTTTTGGTATCAACTACACACATTTTATGTCTAATTTTACTGGAAAGTTTATTTAACTAAGCATTTGTGCAATCATTTTCCTGAATTAAATGGCGATATCCAAATAAAAAACATTTGTATGGTGACCAGTAGCAATTTCTTCTCTAAAGAAAGATGGTCACAAATTTCAAAGATAAGTATATGTGTTGCAATTATTGAAGCTGTATACTATGCTAGATTATTACATTAACAGAACATATGTTTTAATATATTTAATAATTGAAAATAGTAGAAACAGAAATGAAATCAATGGAATATACTCTCTTTTATTAAAAAGTTGGTTAAGATTGAAACCAAAGGCTTTTAATCTTAATTATGGGTCAATTTCACCTAATAAAACCTTAATAAAAATAAACAGGAGAAACTAGTTATTGGATTATACTTTTCGTAAAATCTATTTTCTTCCAATGTTGTTTTATTTTTTTAAATTTTATTATATTTTATTTTATTCAATAGTTTTTGGGGAACAGGTGGGTTTTGGTTACATGGGTAAGTTCTTTAGTGGTGATTTCTGAGATTTTGGTGCACTTGTCACCAAAGTAGTATATACTGTACCCAATGTGCAGTCTTTTATCCCTTACTCCACTCCCACACTTCTCCCATAGTCCCCAAAGACTATTATATTTTTCTTATGCCTTTGCCGTATCATAACTTAGCTCCCATGTATAAGTGAGAACATACAATGTTTGATTTTCCATTCCTGAGTTACTTTACTTAGAAAAATAGTGTCTGACTCCATCCAGGTTGCTGCAAATAACGTTGCTTGTTCCTTTTCATGTCTGAATAGTACTCCATAGTGTGTGTGTGTGTGTGTGTGTGTGTGTGTGTATCACATTTTCTTTGTCCACTTGTTGGTTGATGGGCGTTTAGACTGGTTCCATATTTTTGCAACTGCAAATTGTGCTGCTATAAATATGCAGGTACAAGTGTCTTTTTCATATAATGACTTACTTTTCTTTTTTTTTTTTTTTTTAATAAAAGAATTTTAATTGACTCACAGTTCCACATGGCTGGGGAGGCCTCAGAAAACTTACAGTCATGACAGAAGGCAGCGGGGAAGCAGACACGTCCTACATGGCTAGAGCAGGAGGAAGAGTGAAGGGAGAGGTGCACACATTTTTAAACCAGATCTCATGAGAACTCACTATTATGAGAGCAGCAAGGGGGAAACCTGCCCCCATGAGCCAGTCACCTCCCCACAGACCCCTCCTCTAACACTGGGGATTACCGTTTGACATGAGATTTGGGTAGGGGCACAAATCCAAACCATATCAACTTCCTATGGTTTTAAATGTTTATTTCAATTCAAATACATAGTATTTCTCAAGAAGAAATGACATTAACGTATTTCAAGGGTTACTAGCATTAGTCCTGACAATGATTTCCTTCCTTACTGAGACAATGATCTCTAATAAACAAAAATAGAAGTATAATTAAGGACTAAGTTATGTGTGTTAATTAGTAGGCATATGTCACTGTATATAGACTGGTCAATTGTTACTGTCCCACTGTTCTTTAATACAGATGCCTCTGGTACCTTGCTTGACTCTGTCATTAGGAATGTCAAATTGTACAAAAGTATATACCTTGACATTATTCTTTCACTTTTCCTAGACTTTCTTATTTTAGATCATAGCTGGCCATTTGATGACTTCTTGTAGTATTGCCTACTAGCTTTATCTACGGGTTCATATCAGGCAGACCGGAGCTCTCTCCCTAGAGCTGTCACATATATTGCGTCCTTGGGTAAGTGTATTAGTCCATTTTTATACTGCTGTAAATAACTGCCTGAGACTGGGTAATTTGTAAAAGAAAGACGTTTAGCTGACTCACAGTTCAGCAGGGCTGGGGTATTTTTGCCATATTTTTAAATGATGCATTTATTTACTTCTTATGGATTAACAGAACTGAAGAAAGTGGTAGGGCCTCAGAGCTGTGGTAGTGAGCCTCTGGAAGAAAGACGTATGTGTCCTCCATGAATAAATATGCAACTCACAAAAAAAAAAAAAAAAGAAATTTTTTTTTAAATGCAACTGAGTGGCACATTGGGAAGAAAAAAGTGAAATAAGGTACATCTTTCAGTTCCAAGGTTTCCAGATATCATAATAATTTCTTTTTATGTCATATAAATTCCCACATATATCTTCCCCTCCTTGTAAACAAATTTCCCTTTTTTTAAGCTTTTCTTGTAACAAATCTGTTTATCTCCCTTGCCTTGCCACTTCTGTTTTGTATTTTACATGCTAATCTCCAGTTCAAAGATTCCTTTAGTATTTTTTCCCTGTGTTCATCCTGTTCACTTACTTGTATTGAATAAAAAGGCTCAGGATAATAGATTAGCCATTTCTATCATGCAATGCATCCCCCTTTATCTGGAGAATTAAAACATTGTTGTTCCATATCAGTTTCTTATTTACATCTTTTGAAAAAGCAATGAATGATTTCTGCACAAATTAGATGTAGGTTAAATTTTAATATGGCACTTGGCATTATTTCAATTCATAAGAAATTAATTCCTTTACTGCAAACCTCAGAATTTGTTCCATGTTTGATCATGTTCACTTATGCTGTAATAGACATATTTATGATGACCTTTTAAATTATAATGATAATGAAATAGTTACAATTGGGTACTTAAAATGTGGCAAGGTTTGTGCTAAGTGTTTTAATAGCATTATCTAAAAAAATCCTTAAAATAACAACTTAAAGTAAACACTATTGTTATTTTCTTCTTGTGGGTAAAGAATGTAAGTCTAGATAGGATAGGTAATATCAGTAAATAGTCAGGCTTTGTGTCCCCACCCAAATCTCATCTTGAATTGTAATCCTCATAATCCCCACAATCCCCACGTGTCAAGGGAGAGACCAGGTGGAGGTAATTGAATCATGAGGGTAGTTTCCCTCATGCTGTTCTTGTGATAGTGAGTGAATTCTCAGGAGATCTGATGGTTTTATTTTCCCTTTGTTCAGCACTTATCCTTCCTGCCACCCTGTGAAGAAGGTGCCTTGCTTCCCCTTCTCCTTCTGCCATGATTTTAAGTTTTCTGAGGCCTCCTCAGCCCTGCTGAACTGTGAGTCAGCTAAACGTCTTGCTTTTACTTTTCTTTGAGTAGATAGATACCCAGTAGTAGGACTACTGGGTCAAATGGTAGATTTACTTTTAGTTCTTTAAGAAATCTCCATACTGTTTTCCATAGTAGTTGAACTAGTTTACATTCCCACCAGCAGTGTAAAAGTGTTCTCTTTTCACCACATCCACATCAACATCTGTGATTTTATTTTTCAACTGTGGTCATTCTTGCAGGAGTAAAGTGGTATCTCATTGTGGTTTTAATTTGCATTTCCCTGATAATGGGTGATGGGCATATTTTAATATATTTATTAATATAATTAATATATTTTTATTTGTTTATATTTTTATTGTATTTGTTTTATGTCTTCTCAAAATTGTGTATTTATGTCCTTTGGCTATTTTTTGATGAAATTATTTGTTTTTTCCTTGCTGACTGAGTTCCGTGTAAATTCTGGATATTAGTTCTTTGTCAGATGCATAGTTTGTGAATATTTTCTCCCATTCTGTGGGTTGTGTTTACTCTGCTGATCATTTATTTTGCTGTGCAGCAGCATTTTATTTTCATTAGGTACTACCTGTTTGTTTTTGTTTTTGTTTCATTTGCTTTTGGATTCGTGGTTATGAAGTCTGTGCCTAAGCCAGTGTATAGAAGAGTTTTTCCAGTGTTAACTTCTAGAATTTTTTTATAGCTTTAAGTCTTAGATTTAAGTATTTGATCCATCTTTAGTTGATTTTTATATACAGTGAGAGATGAGGATCTAGCCTTATTCTTCTACATGTGGCTTGCCAGGTATCCCAGCACCATTTGTTGAATAGGGTGTCCTTTCTCCTCTTTTTTTTTATATTTATTTATTTATTTATTTGATTTGATTTGTCAAAGATCAATTGGCTGTAAGAATTTGGCTTTATTTCTGGGTTCTCCATTCTGTTCTGTTCATCTATGTGCCTATTTTTACACCAGTGCCATGCTGTTTTGGTAACTGTAGCCTTCTAGTATGGTTTGAAATCAGGTAATGTCTCCAGATTTGTACTTTTTGCTTAGTCTTGCTTTGGCTATAGGGGCTCTTTTTTAGATCCATGTGAATTTTAGGATTTTTTTTTACTACTTCTGTGAAGAAAGATGATGGTATTTTGATGAGAATTTGTTGTTTGCTTTTGGCAATATGGTAATTTTCACAATATTGATTCTACACATTCATGAGCATTGTATGTATTCCCATTTGTCTGTGTCATCTATGATTTCTTTCAGCAAGATTTTAGTTTTCCTTATAGAGATATTTCATCTCCTTGGTTAGGAGTATTCCTAAGTATTTTATTTTATTTTATTTTATTTTATTTCATTTCATTTTATTCACAGCTGCTGTAAAGGGATTAAGTTCTTATTTTGACACTCAATGTGGTTGCTGGTGGTGTAGAGAAGTGCCACTGATTTGTATACATTGATTTGAATCTTTTCCGAATTCATTTGTCAGTTCTATAAGCTTTTTGGTTGACTCTAGGGTTTTCTAGGTATACGATCATATCATCATTGAATAGCCACAGCTTGATTTCCTTTTTACCGATTCAGATGCCCTTTATTTCTTTCTCTCGTCTGATTGCGCTGGCTAGGACTTCTAGTAATATGTTGAATAGAAGTGGTAAAAGTTGGAATCCTTGTCTTGTTCCATTTATCAGAGGGAATATTTTCAGTTTTTCCCTTTTCAGTATAATGTTGGCAGTGGATTTGTCATGTGTGACTTTTATTACTTTGAGGTATGTCCCTTTTTTGATAATTTTGCTGAGGGTTTTTATTATACAGGGATGTGGATTTTGTCAAAAGTGTTTCTACATACACATATCCAAATAATCATATGATTTTTGTTTTTAATTCTGTTTATATGATGTATCACATTTACTGACTTGCGTATGTTAAACCATTCCTGCATCCCTGGTATGAAACCCACTTGATTATGATGTATTATCATTTTGACATATTGTTGTATTCCATTAGCTAGTATTTTGTTGAGGATTTTTGTATCTATGTTCATCAGGGATGTTGGTCTGTAGCTTTTTGTTGTTGTTATGTCATTTCCCTGGTTTTGGTATTAAGGTGATATTGGCTTCACAGAATTATTTAGGGATGATTCTCTCCTTCTCTATCTTTTGGAATAGTTGCAGCACGATTGGTACCAATTCTTCTTTGAATGTCTGTTAGAATTCAGCTCTGAATTTATCTGGTCCTGGACTTCTTTTTTTTGGCAATTTTTTTTTTATTATGGTTTCGATCTTAGCACTTGTTATTGGTCTGTTCAGAGTTTACAATGCTTTTTTGTTTATTCTAGGAGGGTTTTATACTTCTAGGAATTTATCTTGCTCTTCTAGATTTTCTAATTTGTGTGTGTAAAGGTGTTCATAATAACCCTGAATGATCTTTTATATTTCTGTAGTATTGGTTTTAGTATCTCATTTCTAACTAAGCTTATTTGGATCTTCTCTCTTCTTTTCTTGGTTATTCTCACTTGTGGTCTAGCAATTTTGCTTATCTTTAAAAGAAATAGATTTTTGTTTAATTTATATTTTGTATTTTTGTTTGTTTCAATTTCATTTAGTTCTGCTCTGATCTTCGATATTTCTTTTCTTCTGCTGGATTTGGGTTTGGTTTGTTCTTGTTTCTCTAGTTCCTTGAGGTGTGACTGTAGATTGTCTATTCGTGCTCTTTCAGACTTTTTGATGTAGGCATTTAATGATATAAACTTTCCTCTTAGCACTTGCTTTTGCTGAATTTTATAGGTTTTGATAAGTTGTGTCACTGCTATTGTTAAGTGCAAAGAACTTTTAAATTTCCATCTTGATTTCATTGTTGAATCAAACATCATTCAAGAGCGGAGTATTTTATTTTCCTGAATTTGTATAGTTTTGAGGGCTCCTTCTGGAGTTAATTTCTAGTTTCACTGCATTGTCTTCTGAGAAGATACTTAATCTGATTTTGATGTTCTGAAATTTATTGAGACTTGTTTTGTGGCCTATAATATGGTTTATCTCAGAGAAAGTTCCATGTGCTGCTGAGAAGAATGTATATTCTGCAGTCATTGGGTAGAATGTTCTGTAAATATTTGCTGAGTCAATTTTTTTCTGTGGTTTAAATCTGTTGTTTTTTGTTGTCTTTCTGTCTTGATGACCTCTCTAGTGCTATCAGTGGAGTACTGAAATCCCCCACTATTATTGTGTTGCCATCTATCTCATTTCTTAGGTCTAGTAGTAATTATTTTATAAATTTGGGGCCTCCAGTATTAGATGCATATATATGTAGGATTGTGGTATTTTCCTGTTGGACTAGTTCTTTTATCATTATGTAATGTACCACTTTGTCTTTTTTAGTGGTTGTTGCTTTAAAGTCTGTTTTGTCTGACATAAGAATACCTACTCCTGCTTGCTTTTGGTGTCTATTTGCATGGAATATATATTTCCATCCCTTTACCTTAAGTTTATGTGAGTTCTTAAGTGTTAGGTGAGTCTCTTGAAGACAGCAGATACTTGGTTGGTGAATTCTTATACATTCTCCCATTCTTTGTCTTTTAACTGAAGCATTTATGACTTTACATTCAATGTTAGCAGTGAGATGTGAAGTACAATTCTATTGATCGTGCTAGTTGTTGCCTAAATACTTTGTGGGGCTTTTTTTTTTTTCATTGTGTTATCATTTTATATATCCTGTGAGATTTATGCTTTAAGGAGGTTCTATTTTGGTGCATTTAGAACTCCTGTTAGTAATTCTTACAGTGCTGGCTTGGTAGTGACAAACTCACTCGGCATTTGTTTCTCTGAAAAAGATCGTATTTTTACTTCTTTTATGAAACTTAGTTTTGCTGGATACAAAAATACTGACTGAATATTGTTTTCTCAAAGGAGGCTAAAAGTAGGAACCCAATCCCTTCGGGGGATTCTGCTGAGAAATCTGCTATTAATCAGATAGGTTTTCCTGTATAGGTTACATGATGCTTTTGCTTCACAGCTCTTAAGATTCTTTCCTTCATCTTGACTTTAGATTAGCCTGATGACCATGTGCCTAGGTGATGATCTTTTTGTGATGAATTTCCCAGGTATTCTTTGAACGTCTTTTATTTGGATGTCTAGATCTCTAGCAAGGCTGGGGAAGTTTTCCTTGATTATTTCCTTAAATATGTTTTATAGACTTTTAGATTTATATTCTTTCTCAGTAATCTCAATTTTTATTTGTTCTGGTCTCTTGTTTAAACTTTCCATGCATTTTGCATTTCTCTAAGTGTGTCTTCCATTTGCAGAAGTTGTGATTGTTTTTTCTTCATAACATCTATTTCTCTGGAGAATTTTTCATCCATATCCTCTATTTTTTAAAATTTCTCAAGTTGTTTTTACCTTTCTCTGATATCTCTTTGAGTAGTTTAATAGTCTACCTTCTGATTTCTTTATCTGATAATTCAGAGATTTCTTTTTCGTTTGGATCTATTGCTAGGAAGACAGTGTGATGTTTTGGGAGTGTCATAGAATCTTGTTTTGTCATAACCAGAATTACTTCTCTGGTTCCTTCCCATTTGGGTAGACTGTTTCTTCAAATTGTTCTTTAATATAGTTTTAATTGAACTGTTTTTCTCCACTCTTAAGGACCAGACTAATATTTAGCTTAGCCTAATTTGGTTCTTGGTATTTGTAGGGGTGAAGATTCTGTATGAATTTCTTAGTCATAGAATGTCTTTGTGTGCCGGCTTCCCTTAAGCTGGTTGTGGTTGTTATATTCTTGGTATGCAAACTACTTCACTTCTCCTATTGTGTTGGAATAGCAGGAATCTCTTGAATCTTATTTCTCTTGTGGTGTACATTTTATTTGTTTATTTAATTTTTTTCCAGTGTTTTATTTATTTAATTGATGATTCAGGGTGCAGCACAATTGGGGTGGTAGCCCTGGATAGGCACTGGTTGTGGCTAAGGCAGGCAGATAGATGTAATAACCAACAGTGGGCTGAGGTCCCAGCCTTGATGAGGATGGCTGGGGGAGATCTCAGTTAGATGTGCTGAGGTTTTATCAGTGTGATGAGTGAGAACTATCTCAACTCCCCTGCCAGGTCAGCAGGAAAAATCTGTTCACCTCTCAGCCTCGCTCTCGTAGCATGTCAGCTATTCAGATCAGATAGGCATCTCTTTTCATCTATAGTGAGAGAGGAGAGAAGGAGACCCCTATATTGTTGTATAATGTTTCAAGAAGAAACAAGGAAACGAAATCAAAGGCAGGCAGCCCGACGCCAGGCATCAGACCTAAAAACCAGGCCTTGGCCTGCCTGACCTTAGCCTGATAGTTAAAATTCAACCCATGACGTAGCAACCGATGTTATCCATAGATTCCAGACATTGTATGGAAGGACATTGTGAAACTTCCCGTTCTGCTCTGTTTCACTCTGATTACCTGTGCATGCAGCCCTGTCACATACCCCCCTAGATTGCTCAATCAATCATGACCCTTACATGCAAAACTTTTAGCGTTATGAGCCCTTAAAAGGGATAGAAATTGTGCACTTGGATTTTTAAGATGCTAGTCTGCCGATGCTTCCAGCTGATTAAAGCCACTTCCTTCACTATCTCGGTGTCTGTGGGGTTTTGTCCACCTCTCATCCTGCTACAACAGGAATGTTGGTGCTCCAAGTAGGGAAGAATTATGACTCTGCCTCTCGTGCAGGCCTGAATCTGGGATGTGCTCCTCCTGTGGAACTGCTGTCACCCTGGATTTTTCCAGTAAGACTGTAACTGCTCTCATGCTGGATTGTGCCTTCATGCTGCATTGCTTTGGGGGAAGCCACACCTGTGTCTGCAGTGTAGTACCAGAGGGGAACAAGGACCCCTTCTCCAAAACCCTTAATGTTCACAGAGGCTGCCTGCGTGCTAGGGTGTAGGTACAGACTTCGCCTACTGCACCCAGCACTGCAGTTGTGTCTCTGCTGTAATAAACCACGCACCAATGGAAAGATCTGGAACTCAAGGCCTGCTGTTCAGATTCTTTTGTTGTATAGGGTAATCCCTTGATGTAGTGCTCTTCCTCTTCCCCTAGGGATGGGATTCTTGACAACTGCACTGTAGTGATTATTATTGCTTTTCTCAGGACAGTCACCTAGCAGGGCTACCAGCTCTGGACTGATTCTGCGGAATGTCTGCAAATAGTCTTGTAATGTGATCTGTCTTCAGGTGTCCCAGCCATGAATACCAGTACCTTCTCTGGTGGGGGTAGCAGGGGAGAGCAGCAGACTCTGTGAGAATTCTTGGCTGTAGATGTTTAGTGTTCTGGCTTTCTTGAATGATGATTATGCTAGCAGTGAAATTGTCACGTGGACAGATATAGCACCTCTGGTTAGTTAGGATGTTGCAGTTGGTGATATTACCTGTTGTTTTCTCTTTCCTGGGAGTAGGATTATTCTGTAATAAGTTGCTATAAAGACCTGAGTTGATTGGCCTCTAGTCCGGAGGTGGAGCTTACAGGAGAGCAGCAGCTGCAGTATTGCAGTAGGGTATAAGCTTGCCCTAAGTTGGCTGCAGGAAGTATTCTGGTTTCTCAGGAATGAGCAGGACCATAAAGGATTGTCTTTTGTGTTTGGCTACCAGGGTGGGTAGATAAATACCATCAGGTGAGGGCAGGGTTAGATGGATCTTAGCTCAGACTCTCCTTGGGCAGGGATTGCCACAACCACTGTGGGGAACGAGGGTGTGGTTTTTATGTCAAGGGAGTTATGTTCCAGAGGGGACTATGGCTGCCTCTGCTGTGGCATATAGTTTGCTAGGGAAATGGGGGGATAGCCAGTAGTGAAAGGCCTCAGCCAGCTCCCACACTGTTGGCGAGTCTGGTCTCACTCCCCTCGTCCCCCGCCAGCAACGGTTTAGATCTCGCCAGCCTGAGTGCGGAACTCAAAACTGCCACAGGCTATAAGCTTCCACACTGCGCAAGAATGCTCAGCTTTTAGGCCTCACTCCTCCCTGAATGTCCATAATATCAACCACAGTTCTTGCACTGATATCTGCAGCAATTCCTGTTCACCCCTCGGATTCTGCTCGAAAAACTTCATGCCCGTTCAAAATTATTACAAATTTCAGCTGGAAGCTTCTTACACCCTGTGACCCCTCCCTAAGTCCGCTGGGTGCCTTCCTGGAGGACCTCTGTGGGGTGTAGTCAGAGATGGCTTCCCTGGGCTCAAGCTGGAGAATGGAAGTGCCTATAAGGCTCTTCCTGATGCTATTTCCACTTTTATATTTCATGCAGGTCTCTAAATACATTCCAGCTCTAGGTAAGGTTAAATCCTTCTCCTGTAATCTGGATTTTCAGATTCCCCAGTGTGAGTGTGTGTTCGGAGGCAGGTTTTAACTCCCTCTCACACTTTCCGAATGCATAGTTTTTGCCTGTCTCACGGAATTTGCAGTGGCGTGCTGTTTCTTTCAAATAATCTGTGAATTCTTTCAGTTTTTCTGGTATGCTCCTGTGATGATTCTTGGAACAAAAGTTCATGGTGTGAATCTCCACACATTGTTCTGTCCATCCATGTGGGAGCTGCACATTAACCCTGTTATCTGTCATCTACCCTCACATCTTTTTCTAATTTTAAAGCAATTTATGTTTATCGTGGACAATATAAAAATATTTAATGATATAATTTTTAAAAGTATCATTACCCATATACAAACATTATTTTAATTTTAAGATACAGCATCTCAATATATTTACAAAAATGTACACACATCTATTTTATACATGGCCATATGTATGTTACTATTTACACACAATTTTTCTTTACCTAAGTGGACATTTTTCTATGTCAATAATTTTGTAAATGAATGAATTAATAAACAAAAAAGTAAATGAGAAGACTCATGATTCTGAACTTTTATACCTTTCAGAATTATAGGTAACTATTGACCTGGCGACAAGGAAATTTAACCACTGTCATTAACTGCATCCATTGGTATAATCAGAAATTTTAAACTTTTTTAAACCTCAGATTAGTGTAAAATGAGGGTGTTGGACATATAATCTTGAGGTATGGAAAGAACGGAGTTGACCAATAAAGATTCATGGTGACAAGTAATAGAAAGCAATTCTGCTATAATAAGCAGAAACTTAATTCAAAGGCTATCATTAAGCTCTGAGAATTCATGGCAATATTGGAGAATCAGTCTAAGAATATGGGCAGAGCTAAGGAAACCTGGGTAGAAAATTTGTATGTATAATGATTGTACTGGTCTGTTCTCACACTGCTATAAAGAACTACCTGAGACTGAGTAATTTATAAAGAAAAGTGGTTTATTTGACTCACAGTTCTGCAGGGTGTACAGGAAGCATGGCTGGGAGCCCTCAGGAAACTTACAGACATGGCGAAAGGCAAAGGGGAAGCTAGCATGTCATACTATTGCAGTGCAGAAGAGAGAGAGAGAGAGAGAGAGAGAGAGAAGAGGGAAGTGCTACACACTTTCAAACAACCAGATCACATGAGAACTGTTATCACGAGAAGAGCAAGGGGGAAGTTCGCCCCCACGATTGAATCACCTCACACCAGACCCTTCCTTCAACATGTGGGGATGACAATTTGACATGCGATTTAGGTGGGAACACAGAATCAAACCGTATCAATGATACAACTGAAACGTGTGTTTAGAATTCCATTCTAACCTCTATTGCTATCACTGGATTCTTGCTGCCTCTGAACTCTCCCAGTGCTGTCACTATGAATGATCTCCCCACTTTGAATGAAGTCTTTGTGTTAGCTTAGTGGAAATTCAGGTCCTGGGAGAGAGCATCTAATGGGCTAAGTGACTATGTCCACTTTTAAGAGCTAGGGAAGCAAAGTGTTGTACATTCATTCAATGTAATAGCACTGAAATATCAAAAAAAAAAAAAAAAAGAAAATAATAAAAAGTTTTCAATAAACAGTATTATATATAAATTCAACCCAGAAAAAAATACTTAAAACAAAAGCTGTAAATTAAAACCCTAGAGTAGCTAAAGGTTGTTATTAAGATTATTTCATTTCTTGAATAATTATACTTTTCTTCATCAGAGATGCACTTTTATGATTTCTATGTCTTATGTCCTTTCTTCATGCATATATGCTTCCTTATCCAGACAGCTAATATTTTTATAGAATGGTACATTTTGTTTCTTTATCTTAGGAGAAATGTGATTCTTTGTCCTCAACATCACAGAGAAATTTTGTATAATGTATTCCAGATTTGTCAGTAATTGACATGTAACCTTGCACGTTAACATTTCTGTATTTCAGCTTTTTTATCTATAAAATTGATAACATATCTCTTTCTAGATTTATTGTAATGTTGCAATAAATCCTTATATGTAAAGTACTTACAATAGTACCTTGCACATAGTAAACATTGTGAAATGTTAGCCGTTGTCATGATAATCACGATTGTTCTTATTATTACAAAAAAACTCCCATGAGGCCGGGTGAGGTGGCTCTTGCCTGTAACCCCAGCACTTTGGGAGGCTGAGGCGGGCAGATCACAAAGTCAGGAGTTTGAGATCAGCCTGACCAACATGGTGAAATCCCGTCTGTACTAAAAATACAAAAATTAGCCTGGCATGGTGGCGGGTGCCTGTAATCCCAGCTACTCAGGAGGCTGAGGCAGGAGAATCGCTTGAACCCAGGAGGTGGAGGTTTCAGTGAGCTGAGATCGTGCCACTGCACTCCAGCCTGAGTGACAGAGCGAGATTCTGTCTCAAAAAATAAAAATAAAAAACAACAAAACAAAACAAAAAACAGAAAACAAAAACAAAAACATTAAAACCTCCCATGAATGTTTATATTTTATAAGAGAATCTCATGGAAGAAAATTCACAAGATTAAATGGGAAACATCTAGATTTGAAAATGGCATTTTTTTGGCATTGACTTGAAACAGAATGCCAATTCATATCCTCTATTCTATCTATTCATGAAGCTTGGCCTATATAAACTAAACGTATTCTTTATTGTCTATGCAGTGGACAGGATAAAAGAAAGTAATATTTATAGCCTGAATTGCTAAATTCAACTCTAATTATTTACTGCTTTTGTCAGCTTATCTCAAATAATATTTTAAAAATTAGTATGCTACACTTCTTTCCCATCATGTGTATTCAGGAGCCATAGGGAGGCTGCAAGATGTAAGCCAAAAGAGCTGTTATCTAATACTTAAATTATTTTGTATCCCAATCTTTCTATTAATATTCTTGGATAGCTAACACAGATAAAAAACACTTTTTAAAAATCATAAGGCACATTTCCAAAATTTGATGGACTACTATATGAAATAATATTTTTAGCAATTCAGTTACCTGATAGCATCAGAAGTTTTCAATTTGGTTTATATTCAAAATGTGATTTTTTAAAGTATAAAACATATATTTTTGGGGATAAGTCAAAATTCACCCGTTTTAAACTTAATATTTGAATCACAGAAATCTAAAACAGCACTTTTCTTATATACTATATTAAACTTAATTAAATTAAGTTTGATTACATTTTGCATGATAAACGAATAGATGTTGCCTTTTTTTAAAAAAATAAAATAAATATAGATAAAATGTGCCAAAAATACCAAACTTTGTCATTTGGTAAATTCAGTACCCACTATGAAAAAGTTCAAATATTAACTTTTACAAACCACATTTAATAGAAAAATATTAGTAACAAGATTTTAATTTTTTGCAACTATTTTCAGAAATTTTATTGTATGAATAACTCAGGGTTCAGATCTTGAAAAGTAAACATTAGACTTCATAGTTAATATTTCACAGTCGATGCAATATCAAATATAATAATCATAAATTTTTGTCCACAGCATTATCAACTTAGTTTCTCATTTTGCATCAGAGAAAATATATTCCTTTTTTATACCAATAGTTGAAATGAAAACAATTGCATAGAATTACAAAGAGAAACTATAACGGGTAGGTTTTGAGGCAAGAAGTAAAGAATTTTCTTTGTATCAATTAATACAAGGGTATGCATGTTTTGAGAATATACTTTGTTTCGCACATTATGATGCCATCATTGACTCATAGTCACTTTTGATTATTAAGAAAAAGACAGGGTTATGATTTTGATGTGTTTGGTGATCAAACATAGAAAATGACAAGTAATTTACAAGTTATGGGATTTCCTCTGTTGGGAAGCAGAGGTGTTTTAAAACCAGATATTGCATATCAATATATGAGATTTATCTTCATTTTTAGATAAATGGGCCTTATTCTGTAGCATCTGAATTGGTCACAGGGAAAAAAGTAAACAAATTGACAAGGAAACACAAATTTAACTTTCATAACTTCTTTCCACCTAGTCCTGTCATTCTGGTATGCTCCTTCTTAGACACTGTACTTTACAGAACACCTGCCTCTAATCTCTCCAAATTATGTTTAGGTTCTTCGGAGAAGAAAATTTAGTTACATTTCTGAATATCAAACGTGAAAGTTCCTCCGTGGACAGTTAATTCATTCTATTCATAACTCCAGTTTTTCTAACACTACTGACATTTTTGGTGGTTTGTTTATACTGATCCAAAAGCTGCGAGAGTAAACAAACAGCCTCTTTTCTGTTAAGACCCAATCTTATGTGTGAAATTCATTCATTAACTCAAGGTAGAGATCTGAATCTTCAACCTTGGATATTTTAAGATTATTGTTGAATATTTTAAGATTATTAAGAAGAATCCAGAGTTATAGCATCATCTTAAATAAAAGAAGATGCTCTAGGAGGTTTGAGATGAACTGTTTTGCCACCTACTCACCTAGGGGCTGAAAGTCCAGAACTAAAACGTATAGAAAGTAAAGATACTCTGTTTTTAGGCACTTGAGTTAGAAGGATGTAATTATATTCTTGATGTGTATACATGTTTCTAAAATGTTATGTTCCTAGAGAAGGAATTGACTACACAGAATTGTCTAAGTTTAATTTATTGATTCACTTAACAACTTTTTAGCCTGCTACTATATGCCACACCTAGATCTTAAGATTAGGTATACAAAATTAAATGAGGCAAATTAGATGGGATCATTTATACTGAAGGCAGAACACTTTCTTTGCATGAGAGTGCACACACATTATGGAACATCTTGGAAAAATGAATTGAGGTTTACTATAACAAGTCAAGAAACCAAGGAATATTTATGGAATAATACTCTAACTACAGTATTATTCCAGGTACTGTAAACTTTGTCTTTGATAGAAAACATCAAATTTATAAACTGCACTGTTTCATTCTTAAACATTAGTTTTTGTCTTTTGCTATTACTTACTTATTTTTCCTTTTCTCTCCCCCTTTTTTGTCTCTTTCTCTACCCGTTTCTGTCTTCCTGCTTCCCACTTCCTCCTCTTTCTTTCTGTGAAGACTTATGCAATTGCTTTGAATTAAGTACCCTTAGAGAGTTTGTTTGGGGAAGCACATCAAAGAAAAATGTGAGAAAAAAATTGTTCTTACTGATTTCTTATAACCGTAGTTATTCTATACAAATTGGATTTCTATTAAATTCATTGTTGTATTAGCTTATCATAGTGCAAATTTTATTTGACTATAGTATTTGAAAATAATGTTTAATCTAATTTTTAGTAAGAGTTGGGCAATTAGCATTGAATCATTATTTTCCATTTTATAAATCAATCTCATTTCTAGTTCTGAAAAACTTGAAAGCTAATTTTATTTTCTGTGTTTAATAAAATATCTTATTCAGGAATCTGCAAGACTGCACAGCAGCAAATACTGTGAACTGTATTATAATGTAGAGGGGTTTTTTTACCCTTTGGAATTGAAGCCATACAAAAACACTGTGGGATACCCCTCTTTGCATACACAGTGTGTGGCACAATCTTAGCAGACTCTTATTCACCAGAAGTGACAGACTGAAAAGGAGATCTTGCTGAGATCAACTCCTCCTATGCTTACCTGATTGATTTAATAGAGTACATATTTGGCTTAATTGCTCAATAATAGAAGCAAAATAGATGTCATTATACATATAGTGCTTTCCACTTAATAACTAAAAATCAGAAAAAAGGTTTATTTTTCTAAAACTTTGTAAACATGCTTCACAGTAAATTCTGAAGAATAAGAAGTACTTAAAATGAAAGCAGATACATCTAGTTTTTATGTGTGTGTGTTTATAGGTTATATAGATATGAACACATATATATAGAGAGAGTGATATATCTCTCTAACATTTTATTTTTAAAATATGTGGAATTTTCCCCCATTGCCTACTTTGGAATGTGAATACTGGTTTCACATGAGTTTTTCTTCATCCTTGAATGTAAGCTTCATGAAGGCAAGAATAAATTTTATACTTTAAATGTGTTTATAAAATAAGTTAGCTAGCAGACCAGGCTCAGTAAACATTTACTCAAATAATTCTTTCTTCTCCCTTACCCCTAGCAAATTATCCGTGCATTGTGATATTTTCTCCATCCGAAATGGACTGTAAAGAGATTTCTTCCCCTCGCCCCACGCCGTAGTTTGATTTTGAAAAGGGCACTAGTAACTTCCTATAGGGAAATGGGTCAAGTGACTATGTAACAGTCACTGCCTTTCCCTCAGTCAGGGAACTGCCCGCAGGTATTCCATGGGGAGGTGGAGACTGAGATAGTACTTACATGTTGTTCTCAGACTTAGAAACCCTTCTTTGGAGTTCTCCAGTTTGGGAGTGACACGGCTTCTGGGGATTTCCATAACATGTGTTTAAACCACTTTTCTCTTCTCTGAACATGTAGAATTTATTTCTTATTTATATAAAATTCCACATCAGTCTTTCTAAATCAAGTGACATTTTGTTTTCATATTTAATGAGATAGAAATTATCTGGAGGAACTCAGTCTCCTTGATGTAAATTCATATTTTGTCTTTTGTTTCTGTTACCCAGTAGTTTATTTTTAATTTGATTTAAATTATTCATCATATGTCTCTCAAATATTTTTTTCTTTATTTACTCCTTTGTTTTTCTTTATTTTTCAATCCTGTATAATTACTAGTTTTGTGAAAAAGAAAAATTAAAGTGCTAAGTGCATTAATATCTGTTTTCATATAATCATATTTAATTCTCGATTTTTAAAAACTGAGTCATAATGTGATACAAACACCAACTCCTCTTTAAAAAATACTACTATGTTTAGAGATAATCCTGTTATTATATTTTCATTTTAAGATAACTTTTAGTGACATTAGATATTTCAGCAAGTATACATAATGCATGATTTACAAGTAGAGCAAAACAAATCCATTAACAGTTGAAAATTGTAACACAAATTTAAGTAAAAATTTTCCTGCTAGTACTCATAAAATAATTGTAAAACAGTCTTGAAAATAAACCTTATTTCTATAATTAAGGAATTCGAAGAAATATCAACATTTGCTACTAGCATGCTTTTATCAAAACATACTAAATCAGGAGTGAAGAAGAGATTCCCTACTATAATGAATTAACATAGGCGGCAGAAGGTGCTACAGGTTTTAAGAAGAATCAAGAATAACAATAGCCCTGGCACAAATGGAAAGTAAAATATTTTACATCATTGACTGTTGGGTGCAGAGTAATCTGCAGAAACAAGAAGGTCAAAGTTTGCTAATAGTAAGTCAAAAGTTTATTGCAGTGTGAGCAAAGTATGCCAATTCCCAGAGGAAATGGGATATTGACAAAATATTATTCTTAATCCCTGTTGTTAAAAGATGTCTATGTTGTACAATATTTCACATAAAACTAGATAGAATTCCTTGTATGAGCATTCTTGGGTATACCACTGTTATCTCATGCTTGTCTGGACAGATGAAAGAAAACATGTTTATGTGGGAAGAAGGAGATCAGGAAACAGACTTGCCATAGTGAGCCCCTTCTCTTGGAACTAATTATGAAAACGAAATTTTGTATGTAAGTTAAAAACAGGTAGAAATTCGTCAAATTATTGTCCTTGAAAAGATTCTCTTTTGTGGAATCATTATGATTCTTTTACACATTAATTAATTATTAAAAATAGTATCAGGAGAGTTATACATGTGTTATATGGCCTCATTCCAAAATTCTTCAATTTTCTGAACTCTAGTAATAAAACCAGAAGTGATGAATCTGTAGAAATATAATTTGTAATATTTGTCATAATTTTCAAATATATAAGGTCATAATGAAATATAAAAATGCCACAAATTTATAACCAATTTAGATACCAAAGAAAGTTAAGTCATTGGAGAAAATTCATCTACTTGGCCTAAAATATAAGCAACAAGATTGTAGTATTTAACTCTGTCCTGTCTTTTTTAGTATCTTTGTGTCAATAGAACTGACTGATTATTTAACTTAATCTACCAAGTAATTCCTTCTAAATATTCTATACTACTTTATCCTATGTAAGTATTATCTCACTTGATTGAAATTAATAACACCAACTTTTTTGGATCATCTACTCTATTAAAGCACACATTTTTTTTTTCAGAAATTCTAATTCTTTGAACATCCTTACAAGGTATGATACATTATCATCCTCAATTTTTAATTAAAAATAGTGATGAATATAGTTTGCAGATAAAGATAGTTCAGTTTGGTTTCTTGATATTACATAGTTTCTAAGTGATATAGGTAAGATAGAAACCCCTCTGTGTCAAACTCCAAAAACCATATTTTTTTCTTTACCACAGACTGTCTTGTTACATTTTTTTTAGTTTAATTCTTGACCAAATTTAACTAGATGACAATTACTTTTCACCTCTTCAATAGTTGAAATAGATACCAATCTCTTAACTTTCTATCTTGACATCATTTTTTCACTTAGAAATATCCGAATGAAATGCTCATGAAAGGATTAAGAAAGTCTGCAGGTGAGCCTGGAGCCAGCAGAAGACATCATCGCTAAAAGTATATGCATAACCCGCGTTCGTTACGTTCATTACATTTATGGTCCTGATCCAAAACATTTGAATTCACCAGAATGGTCTTAATATGGTATTGCACGTACCTGGATCTGAAAACCATTAAGTATGAGAGTTCACTGTATTGGTGATGCCAGTTTGTGAACTTCTTATGTAAATACATGAAGGACAAGTTAAAAACTTCAGTCACCCATGTGAAATATAAAAGACTGTCTGAATCCAGCTAAATGTCAAGGTCTAGCCCAATGTGTGAGATTTAGATAAATCATATATTCCAATAAAATCAGAGATTCTCCTGAAACTATAAGAATCAATTATAATTTTACTAATTGGGTTCTTGTGAACCCAAATTCCCACGTAGGAATTTTGCTGGCTTCTATCCATAAGGTCACCAAGATTAAATCTAAATTGGAAATGGGTTTTGGGCAGAAATATTAAAAGATTAACTAAAGGCAGTTGTTCACATACTCTCAGTGGTACATTATAACTTTATGGATCATAAGATTTTAAATGTGCTTGCAACTAGAACTTAATGCAGACTGAACCCTTTGGCAGGCAATAAGTACCACTATTTTCATCCAAAACCTCTTGTGTTTATGCTCTAAAACTGCTGGATGCAACCACTTGTGGAGCCTATTGGAAGACAATTTCTAACTTGAAATTGGACATTGAAAGAGACTTTTCCTGCTACTTAAGGATATCAGATAATTTTGAGACTAGTAATATCTACTATGTCTTTGGTAATGTTGGAGAAAGAGTCCCAAAGAGAGAGAACAGCACAATAATTCTCACTGATAAAGTAGAGATGATATTCCAAACCATATATCAGAGAAATTTCATTATGCATTCCCACATACTGGACAGGTTTCTCCCCTGCCTGCACAACTGATGACAGAGCTCTTGAGGGATCTCCCTGACCCCTACTCAGTGTGGTCTAAACCCTATGTTTTCTTTTCAGCAAAGCAAATCATGCTGATTGGGCCACAATTAATGTCTAGAACTGAGAGTCGAATGGCTATTTTGAAATTGATTGCAATATACTTGGTGGATAGTGTAAAACCCCAGGGGAAGAGGAAACTCCACATTTTTACACTAGGGAAAGCTGAAAGCAGTTTAAATAACAGGTGCATAAGGAGTGAGGGGCCAGGCATGGTGGCTCACTCCTGTAATCCCAACACTTTGGGAGGCCTAGGTGAGTGGATCACGAGGTCAGGAGATCGAGACCATCCTGGCTAACATGGTGAAACCCCGTCTCTACTAAAAAATACACACACACACACACCAAATAGCTGGGCGTGGTGGTGGGCACCTGTAGTCCCAGCTACTCAGGGAGGCTGACGTAGGAGAATGGCATGAACCCGGGAGGCAGAGCTTGCAGTGAGCCAATATCGTGCCACTGCACTCCAGATTGGGCAACAGAGCGAGACTCTCTCTTAAAAAAAAAAAAAAAAGAAAAGAAAAGAAAAGAAAAAAGGAAAAGAAAGAAAAGGAGTGAGGCTCCCACTCTGAGAATAGTGTTTGGACATGTACTAACCCTTGTGCTGTAGCCATTGTCCTTACAGTATATTGAGACAGGGAGGTCCTAGCTGACTGTGTGACAAGTACGTCTTGTGTTTGAGTTACTCAGTTATGGAAGTCTTTGTGGGAATTTACAGAAGCAATCAGGTCATTCATGTAGATGTCCTCCAAAAAGACCATGCAGGCAGCTAAGGGATTGGAATGCTATAGAGACTACCTGAGTCAGATACTGAGAGTTAGCTTCCTGAGTTCATGAAATGAGTAGGCATAATACGCTCAGACTGTGCACACACAATTGGTCCTCAAATCAGATGAAACCACTAATGTGGTAAGAAACTCTGCTTGTGCCAGCAGGAAACCAATCTCCTTAAGATGGCTGTAGATGGAATTCTTAATTCTCAGGGGGCCAGCACCTTGCCGGTGTACTTGAACTACTGCCAGTAGCCCCGGGGGGGTGGAGGGTGGCTACCGATGGGTGTTCCAGCGTTTTTACTCTATGCTTCGTTTATTCAGTTTCAAAAACAACTGTAAAAAATACAATTAAGGTTTGGAATAGCAAACAGGCTGTTAATCCGGCTCACCAAAATATATTTATTATAATTAACCTACACACATTACTCCTACCAATGTACAGCAAGCAAGCAAGAACATACACTTTTAAACATATATATATATTACATTTTTTAATATCCTCAGAGTAGTTGTTTCACTGAATCCACAATTTTGAATAATGTACACTTATAATAAAATGGGTGGTAAGAAAATTTGAGAGGCTGGCTGAATCAATTAAATGAACATGTCCTGACAGAATATGACAGACATAAAGGAAGAACTTCATCGGAACAGTTACTACAATGAGGAGATGAGAATGAGGTCTTGAGCGATAATGCAATAATACAACTTCATATCTGTCCAATTTTAAAAATGTCTTCTTTGGATTTGCCTGATTTTGTTGCCCTAAGGCAAGGACTGCATTTACATGTGTCAGGCCAGAGAACAATGTTGATGCATAAGATGTAATATCTATTAGCTAACTTTGTCAGGGAATAGTCTGAAATAAACTTTAGGGTCAGACAAAATTTTAGCCCTTCTAGCTAATTTAGGTATAACTATGACTGTGTCCTGATTACTAAGTGGCAGAAACAGTCTTACAAGTTTTTACCTATCAAGTCGTAAAACTTCTTCCTTAGAAATGAGATAACAACAGGATATGGTGAGGCAATTATCACTGCTGTTTCTGACTATGGGTAAAGCATTATGTCCAAGCCAGAACGCCCCTTCAAAAAAGGAAGAATGTCAGTTAAACAAGTAATAAAGAAAGAAGAGTTCATGGCAAATGGGAAAGGAACCATATGTCGGTTGTAATCCCAGTGATGAATGCAGCAACTTTAATCCGATAACAGTATCTCAGAGCAAGAAAATAATAGTCTTAGCTATGATTAAGATCTGGTGTTAACCAATGGCATGTGTGGGAAAAGCCACGTGATCTGTAAAAATAGCCATTTGCACAAAGAATGGAAATTGACTTGCTGATTTATAGGTTCTGCCTAAATACTCAATCTGGAGAATATAGAAAAAAAAATGTGTTGCAGTGTCCTCTGATTCAATCAATTGGAACTAACATTGGATTCATGATTTGTAGACTGTTTACTATTTTGTTTTTATTGAAATATATCTCGAGATAAATACTGCACTTGGATCATGTTGCTTAGCTTCTGTCCAAGGTGTGGATTTGAAACAACCTGACAAATTAAGACTGCTGCCAAGGGATGATTGGAAGCCAATTTATGCCACCTTCCCGGAAGGTCAGCGCTTGACTTGCTCCTTTGAATATACTAAAAGTGAATGAAGATTAAATGCCTTTCAGAAAACTGGCATGGTAGCTGAGTAGCTTCAAGAGATGGGGACTTTGGATTGATACTGTGGCCAAATATCACAAATAATTCTCCTTTTGAGATGCAGACATGCTATTCACGACCACTCATACCAAGCTGTATTTAAGACAAGACAGCCCAATGGACAGTTTAGTGGGCTACATATTTTATCTGCATGCTGTGTTGTACCCATCCTGTTTTATGCTACAAATACCCTGTGGCAAGAACTTATGTAGTGACTTGATTAGAACTGGACATGTCAAGCTAGATGTGATGTCAGAATTTCAGTTGTCTATTTTGATCATGTTTTTAGGGATCTAATAGATGCACTATTCCAGGAGAATCACATCAGTTATCAGTCAGTTAGGAAAGATAAAAAATAACCTGTGTGTTGGCTAGGCTTGTCGCCAAACTGATGAAAACCAAACCTAGCCGGGCGCGGTGGCTCATGCCTGTAATCCCAGCACTTTGGGAAGCAGAGGTGGGCGGATAACGAGGTCAAGGGATCCAAACCATCTGGCCAACATGGTGAAACCCTGTCTTTACTAAAAATACAAAAATAAGATGGGCATGGTGGCACACATCTGTAGTCCTAGCTGCTTGGGAGTCTAAGGCAGGAGAATCACTTGAACCCGGGAGGCAGAGGTTGTGGTGAGCCAAGATCATGCCACTGTACTGCAGCCTGGCGACAGAGTGAGACTCCGTCAAAAAAAAAAAAACCACAACAACAACAACAACAAAAAAAACCTATTAGTAGTTCTGATAGAGGGCTTGTACCATGACCCAGGAAGGACAGCATGGACTCTGGTGTTGTCAAAGATCTGTAGTTAGTAAATAAGGCTAGTGACTAAGGCTAACTTGGTACATTTTGGGGTATACTATGAATAGCCTAAACTATGACAAGATGCCACAGGGTAATATGTCATTCATGTTGCTTTCCAATGTCCCAGGTAATAAGATGAAAACAGAGAAGTCCCAAAAACAATTGGTTTCTGAGAATGCTTCTGTATACATTGTTCAGAATTTTGTACATTTAATCCAAACCCCAAATAAATAGTAAAGTGATAATAATATTTTCCTGAAATCATTTATGAAAGATTCAGGTTGCCGGGCGCGGTGGCTCAAGCCTGTAATCCCAGCACTTTGGGAGGCCGAGACGGGCGGATCACGAGGTCAGGAGATCGAGACCATCCTGGCTAACACGGTGAAATCCCGTCTCTACTAAAAAATACAAAAAACTAGCCGGGCGAGGTGGCAGGCGCCTGTAGTCCCAGCTACTCGGGAGGCTGAGGCAGGAGAATGGCGGGAACCTGGGAGGCGGAGCTTGCAGTGAGCTGAGATCCGGCCACTGCACTCCAGCCTGGGTGACAGAGCGAGACTCAGTCTCAAAAAAAAAAAAAAAAAAGAAAGATTCAGGTTATTTCAAAATACAGTATATTGATCTGTACCATTTGAATTATCATTTATGTTTTTTTGTTGTTTAAGGACGATGATTTGTATGAGTATTTAATAATTCACCATCTATCACATCATGAATTTAAATATTCTCTATGTACCAAATAATGCTGTCTTTTCCAGCTCATATTTATATGCTTTGATGCAGAGTCATACATTTTGTTTACTTGACATATACACTTGAATTTCTAACTAAACTTAAAATTTCATCACTTGATGTGTATCTTCCCAATTCATCTCAATCTTTATTCTTTCTCCCCATTTTATAATGATGCTTCTTCTTATGAGTTGATAATTTTCATTTCTTTCTCCCTTGCTGTTATCTAACATACACAAAATCCTATAGGTTTTCTATCCAAAATGTTCTAACAGGAATATTTTTAAATATCTAAATTGCTTATCTGAACTTATACTGTAAAATATGATTATCTCTCAGATATACCATCACAGGCTATCAGATTTAAATTTCTGATTTCCTTTTGTCTCTATGTTAATTTTTTCTCTAAACATTGTGATAAAAATTAGAAAACTTTAAAACATGTTTATCCATTTAGTAACTATGTCTGACCTGAAATAGTACCCTTCCTATCCCTGGGATTGAATCAGATCACATAACTGTGAAATCTTTAATCTTCTTAGGTCGATAGAATCTTAGATAAATGGAGTAAGAATCCAAGATAGGAACAATAAGAACTTTAAGCTTACTATCTCAATGTTTGTCACCCTCAAACCTGTCAGATACTGTTATTATTCCTATTTTATAGATTTGAAACCGAAACACCTAGAGGGCAATGGGCATACCAGAATGCAAAACCATGGCAGAAACTGCTGTCAGACATAGTGGTGAAAGTAATGTGGAAACAGCAAGAAACAGGAGGGTAGAGAGATTCAGGAATCTAAAGCAGAAGATGGAGTAACAGAGACAGGATTTATCTTCTCAATTAGAGCAACCAACAAATAGACAAATATATGGAACAACGGCTGACAAGACAGTAGGCATCAGGAAATGAAAGATACCCCCGAAAGAAACAAATGACATGAGTCCCATGACTGTCCCAGCATGCTGACTTAAGAGAGTTTCCAGGCTGCAGTGCAGGAAGAAGAAACTCACATGGAGCACAGTAGAATCCCTGAGTTAAGGAGATGATGATCCAGAGAGACAAAGCAAGAGTTTACAGGACAGAGTACAAGAAAAGCAAGAGTTGCATAGATAGAGAAGCAGAAAAATCTTCAGTTGACATTCTAAGAGTATTCAACTAAATATTGATCTGCTCACACATGTGAGGAAAATACCAGAGACCAAAGATAGAATCATGTGAAAGGATAAGAGTTAAGGGTACCTGGCATGCACAAAGAGTCAGGAATCATGCCTGTTTCTCCAGTAAGGTTGGAAAACAAAAATCACAGGGAATTTGGGACGATTCATGGAAGAGTCATGTCTTAGTGATATGAAATAATTAGTTCTAGAATGAGCACTGCTTGGGTGAGGTCAAACAAATTCTAAAAGCAAGACCCAAAAGCATCACTCTGTTTGCAAGTAAGTTAACTGCATATCAAAGCAAAGCTAAAAAATAGAAGAATACAAAATTATCCTGCAATCAACAGGTAAAACTGATAATGTCTAGCGTTCAGTAAGTGGGTTATTAAGCCAGCCAAGAAACAGCAACATACAACCTATATGTGATAAAAAAAAAAATAAAAGCTGAAAACTGACACACATATTAGAATTAGCAGACAAAGGTGGTTGAATAACTATTAAATCTGTATTTCATATATTCAAAAGTAAAGTAGAAACACGAAACTTATGAAAAAAACCTCTTGAGATTCAAACTGTAATGTATAAGAAGACAAATACAGTGGGAATATGACATAAAGCTTGCGGAAGCATAGGTAGATGAACTTGAAGACATATAATAGAAACTAACCAGGTGAAATACAAGGAGAAAAGAAAACAAAAACATGAACAAGAAATAAAGAAAACATTAGTGAGTTATAGGACATCAAAAGTCACAAAATTAATGTTCTTGGATTCTCTGGAGGAGAGATAAGAAAAGGCAGAACAGAAAACATATATGAAAAAATGATGGTTGATATTTTTTCCTAATTTGAAGAATCTATAAGCCCACAAGCTCAAGAAACTCAATGAACTTCAAGCACAAGGTAGTAGAAGAAATCTACACCAACACACATCATAATAAAACTGAATAAACAGGCCAGCGATCCACAAAAAATCCTAAAAGTAACTAAAGAAGAAAATGCATGTTTCATAGAGAAGTAAAAGTAAGAATGCAGTAGATTCCTGGTTAGAAACTGTGTGTTCAAGGGCCGGACACGGTGGCTCACTCCTGTAATCCCAGCACTTTGGGAGGCCAAGGCAGGTGGATCACGAGGTCAGGAGATAGAGACCATCCTGGCTAACATGGTGAAACTCCGTCTCCACTAAACGTACAAAAATTAGCGGGACGTGGTAGCCGGCTCCTGTAGTCCTAGCTACTCGGGAGGCTGAGACAGGAGAATGGAGTGAACCCGGGAGGTGGAGCTTGCAGTGAGCCGAGATCGCGCCACTGTACTCCAGTCTAGGTGAAGGAGTGAGACTCAGTTTCAAAAAATAAAAAATAAAAAAATTGTGTTCAAGGAAACAGTAAAAGAAAAAAAAAAAGAAAACCTGTCATCCATGAATTCTACTTTAATAGAAATACCTTTCAAAGTAAATACTTTTTTTTTTCTGAAATAGACCACATGAAATAATCACTAGCATACAAACATCTGACAACAATGTGAAAATCCTGTATGCTGAAAATTATAAAATATTGATGGGAGATATTAAATAAGCCTAAATACATATAAATGGACAGACATACTATTTATGAGTTGGAAGAATAAATCTTGTTGAGATGTAAATTCTTCTCAAGTTAATCCACAGATTTGATGCTATCCCAATCAAAATCTCAATGGCTTATTTGTAGAAACTAAACCTATTATAAATTTCAGATGCAAAAGCAAAGGACCAAAAATAGCAAATCAAAGAAAAACAAAAATGGAAAAGCAGAGGTTGGTGAACATGCATCCATCATAATAGAAATGACGTGAAAGAAACACAAACAGAAAAGCGACAAAAGAAAAAAAAAAAAAAAAAGCAAGCAAGCATTGATGAACCCATGAGACCACTTCAGGAGCCAAAAATATATGTAGTATAATAGAACTTAGATTCAAGACAACATAGTTTAAAGATAGACAAAGTGGTCACTGGAATAGAACAGAGTCCAGAAATATACACTGTTAGGGCCCAGAAACCGATACTCTAAAATATGACACTTTCACATGCTGAGCTGAAGAAAGTCTCAAGGCCTCCAAGATCTCTCCCCTAATCCTGTTTCTCAGTCCTCTGTCAATCTCTAAGCACAGGATGAATTTATTCTCTAACGTCCTTATGTACATATCATCTAGACCCATCAAAGAAGAAAACAATTCCTCTGGTCTCTTCCCTGAGTTTTCATTAACTGAATGAACTCATATAGCAGGAAGAAAGACTGAAATCTGTCAATGCACATGGACAGACTTTTGTCACAAACCCTTCTCTGCTCTGTGGGCCCAACAGATTTTGTTCCAGGCCACTGTATGTTACTCAAGCCTACAGAATTTCCCTAAAAATTATTTATTAACCCCTTAAAATTATCCACACTTACCCATCATGCTTTCCCCTAAAATGTAGGACTTATAACCATTTGTACCCCATTGTGTGGTGAGGCAGTCACTATTTGATTCTCCCTCTTGCACAATAATAAATTTGTTTAACACTTCTCCTATTAATCTGCCTTTTGTCGGTTGATTTTTTTCAGTAAACCTTCCAAGGGTCAAAGGGACGGTTTCCCTTGGCACCTACAACCCACATATAAATATACAACTACAACCAATTTTTGACAAAGGTTGAAGAGAAACTCAGTGGATGAAAGATTGTCTTTTTACAAAAGGCACTAGACCAACTAGTGTTCATATAAAACAAGTATACTTCAATCATTACTTTGCATCGTACATAGATATTTTATTAAAAATAGATAATGAATCATAAAAATGAAAATTGTAAAAGTTATAAAATAAAATATCTGAGAAAACCGTGACCCCAGCTAGGCAAAGATTTCCTTAGTAATGCACAAAAATAATAGTGTTTTGTCAAAATTAAAATAGTTTGCTCTATAAAACACACAAATATGGAAAGACAAACTATTCCTTGGGTGAAAGTATTTACAAATTGTATGTCCCACAAAAGGACATGTATCCAGAATATAACAGTAAGTTTCAAAGTTTAATTTAAAAATAAGGCAAATATTTGAAAGAGTCACTTGATCAAATAAAATATACACAAGGAAAATAAACACAATAGTGTTCACTGTTGTCACTTCTTAAGGAAATGTAGCATAATACCACAAAGAGATACTGCTACACACTTACTGCAGTCATTAGATTAAAGAGACAAAATCACACTAAACGTTGGCAAAGATGTGAAAGATGTAGAATCTTCATATACTGCTAGTGGGGATATAAAATGGTACAATCACTTTGGACAAAGGCTGGCAGTTTTTTAAAAATTTCAGTATGTATGTAACATATGTTCTAGCTATTCCAGTATTAGGTATTTACTCAGGAGAAATAAAAGAAAATGTCTATAGATGCTTATCTATGAAGGTGCATTAGAGTTTTATTTGCAGTAGCTAAAATCTGGATACAAATAAATGTTCGTCAAAATAAATAATTATAGTGTGGTTTATCTATTCAACAGAATATTAATCAGTGCTTCTGTACATTTGGACTATTATAACAAAATACCATAAACTGGCTGACTTATAAACAACAGAAATTTATTTCTCACAGTTCTGGAGTCTGGGAAGTTCAAGATTCAGGTGTCAGCAGATCAGGTGTCTGGTAAGGCTCCACTTTCTGATTCTTGGAATGGCACCTTCTTGCAGTGTCCTTACATGGACGAGACCAGCTAGCTCTCTGGGTTCTGTTTTCTGAGGGCACAAAACTAATTCATAAGGGCCGCACTCTCATGACCTAATCATCGCCTTGGGGGTCCGGATTTTAACACATGAATTTTGGGATGAACACAACCATTCAGAAATATTTAGCAATGAAAAAATGCAAGAATTATTGATACATGCTATAACATGGGTCTCAGAATAATTATATTAAGTGAAGAAATACATACTGTATAACTCCAGAAAGCAAATCAATCCTTGTCAGAGTATGGTGAGGGTAACTGAGGGGATAGCAGGGAAGGATTATGAAGGGGTATGGAGAAATAGGGTATGATGATTATATTCATTATCTATATTGCAGTGATAGTATCACAGATGTTGCATCTGTCACAAATGGTACACACACACACACACATATACACATTTCCTGAGTTCAGAACTTGTACTCTACCCACTGTGCTCTGCTAACATTTTAAATCTGCAAAGATGCTGTCTTTCACAGCTGCATTCCTCCCTAATGGAACCTACGTCGGAGTCAATATCCAGAGAGGGCAGTTATTTTCTAAAGGGAAGCTTATGTGATTCACCACTGCTTAGATTCCATTATTGAAGTGACAAGCAAGGTTGTCACTCACAGCTTGAGATATCTGGAAATCCACTTCATTTAAATCAGTACGTGAATTTCTGCAAGAGTTTTACTGGAAAGACGTTATAACAGTGTTCTCTTTTGGTCAGAACTATTGTTTACCACTTCCCTGCTACCACTCCAAATTCTATGTTTTTCTACTTTCCATGATGGCCAAGAGCCATATTGAAAGAGTCTGAGCAGCCTCCGTCCCAATCTATAGGTATATGTTAGCATGTTTAGAGAAAGTGATGGAAAGGTTCAACTGACTTTTAATTACAAAGGGATACTTCCAGGATTTGGAAGATAGAATTCATTAAGATGGAAGGAGAACCCAGGTAGGTAGAATGATTCCTGACAACCCTGGCGCTTGCAAAATTGCTCCCTGAATGTGAACAGGACTGTGAGAAATCAATCCTATGAAACTTTTTCTATATTTACATGAATTTTTGGCAGATGTAGTTAAGGTTATTTATCAGTTGACTTTAGGTTAATCAAAAAGGGGATAATTAGGATGAGTTTGAACTAATCATATGAGCCCTTAAATATTGGTCAGCAGATCAGAGATGGAGAAGTCAAAGATTAGGAAAAACAAAGCATTCCCCCGCTGGCTTTGCATGCATAACCACCACATTATGGAGAGGGCCATGTGGCAGAAATGGTGCACATCCACTTAGAGGCAAAAACAGTCCCTGGTTCATATCCAGCAGTAAAATGGGGATATCAGTCCCAGCTGTAGGAAATTAAATTTTGCAAACCAACTCTATGAGCTTGGAAGAGAATCCTGAGCTTCAAGTGAAAACATAGCCCTAGACGACAACACAATTTCAACTACGTAAGACCCTGAGCATAGAATCCAGTCATGAAATGCCGGACTCCTGACTCATGGAATCTATAAGATAAAAAATTTTGTATTGTTTTAAGCTTCCAAGATTGTGATAAATTTTATATAGCAACAGGAAACTAATGAAAATGGTGATTAAACTACAATAGTAGTAAGCTGAGACCATATGACCTATCTGAAAGTAATATCACATGTGGAGTATCTCCTTGGGTCTCCTCGAGGCATGGCAAGACTTAATTCTCAAAATACTAAAAATAAGACCCTTATATGTTTAGTTATATATGGCTGAATTTAACTTAATTTGTTAATACTGGAATAAGCAGGGCAAAAAACAAAAACAAAACAACTGATTTAAATGAGAATATAAACAAAGCACAAAGAATGCTAGAATGAGACGATTGTCAATAAAATACAAAACTGGCTAGTCTCCTAGAAGATCTGGTGTCTGGTAACCTTCAGAGACACCTTCTCTACCAGATGAAGAATCATTTTCACATTATCAATTTTCTACAAATTAACCATGAATATAGAGTTTGCTTTCTAAACAATAGTAAATAGCAAGTCAAAAAAATTGGATTGTTCTAGTTCATTAACCCTAAGGAGATTTTATTAGACAGTGTTCTAATATGACATTGAAATGACATGCAATCCCTTTTCTCCTTTATTTCTAAGTTTTGAGTATGTCGTATTAGTGGATACTTTGAAGGTAGGACAAAGTGATGACTAAGAGCTTGCCCACTAACTTTTTTATAGTCCTGTGTATTATTATGGCTCTGAAGATTAAAGTGACTGCAGATTTTCTGTAAGCTGAAAGATGTCTAGGAATATTCAGAACTTGTAATAATCCACAACATAATTCACTATGTTATAATCTACTTGCGATAACTAAATACAAATTGCATTTCAATAAAAACTCTTTTGAAATTAGTTTATTTGTGCACTTAACAAATACATATTAGTAACAACAATAAAGACTTTCAATTTAACTCTCAAATTTAATGAAAATGTGTAGAAAAGTGATATTCCATACTACTTGTCTTAGAATTATAGTGAGGAATCTTTACCCCTTTAATGTTTTAAGATTTCTACCAATTAATTCATCATTCCCTTCAAGAACTGTTGTCTCAACTTTCATTTAATGTCTTAATGATCTCAATTTTCATCCACTTACTGTGATACCACAATCAAAGTTTCGGTTCAATTCAGTAATATTTCTCTGGGAAAGTTGCCATCAATTAATTAATTGCAAAACTTCATCAAAACTAAATAAAAATCAATTCTTAACCGATTTCCTTTCTTTGCTCCTATAATATATTGTACTTACCTCCATGAGGACATAAGAGTACTTGCCTTTTACTGTTTTGTAATTGTTTCCTAGGATATTTACTGAAAGTAAGGAAATATGAATTGCTCATTTTTATTCACAGAATCCACCAGAACATTGTTACCTACCAGGCAGTCCTTAAATGAATGGGAGCAATTAAAGAGACAAGCGAAAGGAAAAATCTTATATTTCAGTGTGTCATTTTTGGCCACGTCTATGAAGAAAACAATTTCTTGAGAACATTGGAACACCCTACGTTGAACTAACTAGCTTTTGAGTTTTATTAAACTTGTGAAGCTTCTGTAGTTTGCTTGTTTTACCTAGTCTTTCTTTTCTTCTGGTCTTAGCTCTCTGGAAATCAAAGGCATGTAATTAAGCAATGCTTAGGGAATGAAATACAGTTACTTACTTTCCCCTTTGTTTCTTAAATCAACATTGTCATTTCTCATTTTAACTCAGTCTAACCCCAATTGATGTACATTTTATACTTATAATTTAAATACAATAAATGAACAATAGATGCCTGTATATTCTAATAGAAATCTTTAAATAGTATAAACAAGTCACTAGCTCAATAATGATAAGTTGCTTACCACAAAGAATGTAGTGTAGAAATTGTAAAGCTTCATCTTTGTTTACACGTATGAATTAATATTTCAAAATTTGCTCTTGGAGGATTTTGAACCAGTGTCCCTTTTTAAACTCCTTCACCTTGTACTAAATGAGAGCATCATCCCTAATATTGCTTTGCTCATCTCTATTTTCTGTTGAATGAATAAGCCTACCCTTTTTCAAATATGATTACCCTCTTCTTCAGTTTTACTATTCCTGTGGAATTAGATCTCCTTATCAAGTACAGCAGTTCAATAATAACTTTCCTTAAATAGGTACATGAAGGTCAACTTGAGACTTCCTTCTCCACAGGGATCAAAAAGGTATGAAATGCCATTACAGCCTAAATTCTGATTGTCTCTAACCAAGCGGAAGGTATTTTTATAAATAAATCTAGATTTATAACAGATGGCTTAGCACAAGCAAAAAAGGGAATCAATAAGAAAAGTGAAAACAAGTATCAGTCAATGAATATTAACAGCTTAATATTAAAAAGACCATATGAATTCATAGCAACTGTATATACTATTATTTCAGAACCTTTATTTTTAATAAAGGAGAATATATTATTGTCATATGTGGTGCAGTTGGTTCTTTCAGTAGATGCTTATCTCTAACATCTGTTTTCATACAACTTAAACTACAGCAATTTACAGACATAACTATAAATAAACAGCCTGCTTATATGTCTGCATATTTTGTAAGCCCTGTGAATACACCATTTATTGCTCTTACAATGATCAGAATGCCAAGAATTTTCAGCTCTACCACCTGCAATAGAATTTGTGTAAAATTATCTTTATAATTTCCCAGATGGTAAGATAGCGAAGTCTTTTGCACATGTTTACAAATTTTTATGGCCTCTGATGTTTTTCTTTAAAAATGGATTGGATTTTTATCTTTGCATTGAATATCTTAATGCCAACAAACAGCTTAATGATAGAAAAGCTCCCTTGAAAGTGAATTAGAATTCAATTATTTTCCATCTCTATTTATAGGTTATGATAAGCTTTAGCTAAAAATATGATAGGTGGTCACATATTTCTGTAGGAACGAATGTCATATTGGACTGGCTGCTTTTGTTAATTTTGTGAAGATGGTTGCAGTCACATTCTGTCTTTTTCATATTCCTTGTTTGTCTCATATAATTAATCACTTAAGTGAAACCTGACTCTGTCTCTGAAAACATCTTTTACATGAAAATCCCACAGTGAAATGTATGTAACGTGAGCTGTAGAGCCATGATTAAGTCATCGGTTAGACTCGTAATATCTAATCTCAACAATGCAGCCAGAGCAACATATTTCAAATATATCAGACTATCCTCACTTTTTTTCTCAGAACCCACCAGTGGTGTCCTGAATTATTCAAGCACAAGTCCTCGGAAAGACCCTCTAGGATCAGATGCCCTTTCCCTCTCTAAACTCGCTGACTGGTCTTTACCTTGCTCATTCAGTGCCAGCCACAAAAGTGTGCGTGAGTCTTTGCTCTTGTGGTATGTGTGTTTGTTTATTTTGTTATTTTGTTAGTGTTTTTTTCCTCGTGTATGTGTGTGTGTGTATGTATATGTGACATGACAAAACCCATGTCTAGATCCATCATCTCCTCTTTTGGACCTTAACTGAAATATCACATTCTCTATGAGGGCTTCTCTGTCCACTGCCCTACCTAAAAATGCAACTTCTTTCTCAACATGTTATTTATTCCTTTGCCACTTAATGTTTTCCTTATCACTTATTATTTAACATAGTGTGTGTATGTCTGTTATGTTTCTTAATTATAGTGTTTAGTTTCTCTCTGCCCACTTGAATGTAAGCTCCAAGAGAGCAGGAATATTTGATCTGTTTACAGTAATAACTACTACATGGTAAGACTTTGTTAAATACTTATTGAATGAACTAATCAATGGGCGTATAGTATATTACCTAGTGTGCTCTTATTTAAAGGAGTATATAGAGGTAATCTTTAAAATATTTTAATGCAAATACCTGTGTGTATGTTCTAGTGAAATTAAGCTATAAAGATGCATTAGTCCTTTGGTTTCTGAATAAATCTAATGTTAAATATAAGAGTAGGAGATTGATTCAGCATTAGTTGGTAACACACTAAGAAAATTAATGGAAATTTTTATTCTTCTTCCACCAGTGATTCTATTCAAATTAGTTATGTTTTTATCCTAATTTTGATTCTTCTCCTTTGATTTAGATATATTTTACATAATGGAAAGAAAATCATTTTATAGATGAATATTTTCTTTTGTCTTTGCTTAAATAATAACATTAAATTTGGTGTCCAGCTAACTATAAACATGTTAAAAATATTTTTCTTTTCTTCAGCTACATATAAAATTTTATTATAGCCTAATCACCTTTTTAAATTATAACAGCATTTTCTTCCCTTTATTTATGTTTTCTAGAATCTAGAGTGCATCCTAACTTTTCATAAACGTCTATGGATTTGAGCTACTAGAGAAACCCTGAAGAAAATAAATGTTAATACAGTTTATGTTTTCTTTGTTTATTAAGGACGATTAAAATCTGACATGCCTAAGTGGAGGATAAATTATAGAAGAATCTAACAGTAGACTTCTTTTTTCTTTGCAGTGGCACAATTATAGCTCACTGCAACCTCGAATTCAGGCACAAGTGATCCTCCTGCTTCAGCCTCCGTAGTAGCTAGGAGTACAGGTGTGTGTCACCACACCTGGCTATTTTTTTTTTTATTTTTATTTTTTTGAAGTGTCAGGGTCTGGCTATGTTGTTCAGGCTGGTCTCAAATTCCTAGCCTCAAGCCATCTTCCCTCCTTGGCCTCCCAAAGCATTGGGATTACAGGGGTGAACCACGGTACTGGGCCTAACCACAGACTTTTAAATATAGCACAGCCTCTGTATATAATCTAGTCTGACATCTTTCCTGCAAAGAAAACAATCTGAGGCCCCTGAATAATAAAATTAGTTAGTAGCACATGCAGGTCTAAATCCAGGTACTCTGATAGCTTGGTCCTGCACTTTTTTCATCTGATATAAAAGGGACTCAAAGAAATGGTTCCCTAAATTTGTCACATTCAACACTTAGAAAGTAACAGGTTAAAGTTTTTGTTTGTGTATTTGTTTGCTAGCATGAAGTCTTAGAACAGAGTCAAAGCCATTGAAGGTTTTAGAAAATTAGCTAAAGTTTTCATAACACAACAAATAATTAGATTAAATGAGAACTAATGTTTAAAAAATAATGAAAGAAAAATAGGAAAATATAACATTTACTGTATTGACTATATTTCTCCTTTCTTTTTTCACTAAAAATATGTAATTCTTTTCTCAGTATACATTTTGTTTTAGGATTTTAACAATTACACAACATGATATATTTTCTTTGTACATATATACATGAATCTAGAATCAATTAGCAAATTTGTTTCATGTATCTTCTCCAGCCAATGTGTGAGTCACAATTCTACCATGGAATTCTACCATACACTGATTCGAGCAATGAATTTTAAAAGCCATATGAATCGTTATAAAGGTAGAATGTGTAAAAATAGTCCTGATGTGAAAGTCAATATTGCAGATATAATTTTAAACAAAAAATACAAACTACAACAAAATCAATTTTTAAAGTTATTTATAAAGGTAACAAGAAAATAGATTTTTTTTTTTTTTTTTAGTTAGGATTTTACACTGTCACCCAGGCTGGAGTGCAGTTGTGCAATCATTTCTTGCTGCAACTTTGATCTCCTGAGCTTGAGTGATCTTCCTGCCTCAGCCTCCAAAGTAGCTGGGACTACATTCATGTGCCACCATGCATGGCTAATTTTTTCATTTAACTTTTTTGTAGCCACAAGGTCTGGCAATTTTGCCCAGGCTGGTCTTAAACTACTGGCCTCAAGCTGTCCTCCCACCTCATCTTCTTACAGTGCTGGAATCACAGATGTGAGCCATCATACCTGGCCAAGCACAATAGTTTCATCAGTATGCAAATGAGAAACTGTTGGAAGAGTTATTTTATAGGTCTTTAATAAGTAATAAGAAAACTATAGTATTTCAATTTATTCTTAATATAAAATTGTCCTATAAATTTTAATATTAAAAATAATACATAAAATATTTATGTGAGGGTACCATCAGCAAGATGACAGAAGAGGAAGCCTTGGACCCTCCTTTGTTCCATGAATACAACAATTCAGGAAATTCATGGAAGCATTTTCTTTGTAGAAAATCAAGGACTTGTTAAGAGGCTTCTGCACCCCAGGTGAGTGTGAAACTAGACACATTAAGGCCAATATGGAAATTTGACACATCCTCTCACGAGAATCCCTACCCCTGTTGCGGTGTCATATAATCAATAGAACCAACCCTCAGGTCTCTGCTTCTCCCTGAAGAGTGAGAGAGATGACCTGCATGTCCAGTGCTTCAACTTTTCCAGGGTCTCCACAGAGGAATGATTGCTGTCTTGCCAGTCTCAAAGCTCTGATGGGATCTGAAATAATCTAGCCATTGGGGAAAATAAAGATGGTAGTTTGGACTGGTATTTGCCACAGTCCCTCCCCTGGGCTCAGCAGATAGCTAGCAGATGCAAAATCCCAGCTCCCAGGCTTTCCTTGGAGAATTAAAGATTTGGTTTTAATGAAAAATGCCCTAATTTTTCAGGAGCTTCCCAAAGGAGTAGTTTCTGTCTTGCCAGTCTCCCAGTACTACAACACTTGGCATATTCTAGTTACCTTGGGGCCAGTGACAACAAAGATGATGGTTTGATCTAGCTTGCAGCTAGTTGCCACACCCTCCCCCAAGCTTAGCACAGAGCAAACAGGTAAACACCAAAACAAATGAGATCCCAACTTCACTCCAGGAGGGAAAGAGTTGTACAGGGTGCAAATGACCCAACTTTTCTGGGGGCTGACTGAAGAACTGTTCTCAGTGCTTGTCTTGGAGCACTGACAGGACCCGGCATACTGTAGGCCTGTGGGGGCCAATGAGAACAAAGAAAGTGGGTTTGATTAGCACAAAGGAATGAGAGGCCTGCAAAATCCCTGAACAGGCTTATTGGTGAAGACCTTATCCCGTATGAGGCCAGTCTGTGAAGGCTACAAGAGGTACCTTCTTTGTCTAATGTGCAGACACCAACACAGAGAGACAAGGATAAAGAAAAAACAGAGAAATATGTTTTAAATAAGGGAACAAAATAAGTACCTGGAAACTAACTTTAGCAAAGAAAGGTATATAATTTACCTGAGAGAAAATTCAAAATAACTATCATAGATGTTTACTAAGGATAGGAGAAAAATGCATGAACAAAGTGGGAATTGTCTACAAAGAGAAAATGTTAAAAGCACAAAATAGAAATCACGGAGGTGAAGAATACAATATCTGAACTGAAAAGAAATCCCAGAGGATTTCAACAGCAGACTAGGTAAAGCGATAGAAAGGACCAGTGAAGTTGGAAACAGATTATTGCAGAAAGAGTGAAGAAAGATAAAAGAATTACAGGACACCATTGTATAAACACACACACACACACACACATATTCATTTTTTTATATATATATATATAAAATGGTAGTGCCAGGGGGTAAAAAAGAGAAGTTACCCAAAAGATTATTCAAAGAAATAATGACAGAAAACTTAACCAAATCTTGGGAAGAAAATAGACATTCAGAGAATTTAGGAAGCCCAAAGAAACCCAACTAAAATAAACTCAAAGAAATACACACTGAGCCACATTGAAATCAAATTGTCAAAAATTAAAGACAATGAAAAAATTCTGGAATTAGCAGAAAAAAGTGACTTGTCACATACAGGGGAACCCCTTCCTCTCATAAGACTACCAACAGAATTTTCATCAGAAATCTCACAGGGCAGAAGGGACTGGGATGATACTCAAGAGTTTACCTCTTATCCATGATCTTGCTTTTTACTGTTTCACTTATACATGGTCAACCGCAGTTTGAAAATATTAGTCTTCTGATAGAATGAGAGACAGGAAGACCACAATCACATAACTTTTATTACAGTATAACATTTTAATTGTTCTAGTTTATTGTTAATTACTGTGCATATTTTATACATTAAATTTCATCATAGGTGTGTATGTATAGAAAAAAACATAATATTTATAGGGTTTGGTACTATCTTCAGTTTCAGGCATCCAAGAGATGTTGAGATAGATATCCCCAGTGAATAAGGGGAAACTACTACATTCAAAGAGCTAAAAGAACAAAACTGCCAAACCAGAATACTATACCTGGCAAAATTTTAATTCATAAGTGAAGGAGAGATAAAGATTTTGCCAGGCAAACTAAAGCGGAGGGAATTAATCACTAGACCTACCTTATAAGAAATACTAAAGGGAGTTCTTTTTTTTAAATTTTAAGTTCCAAGATACATGTGCAGAATATGCAGGTGTGTTAGGTAGGTGTATATGTGCCATGGTGGTTTGCTGCACCTATCAACATGTCATGTAGGTTTTAAGCCCCACATGCATTAGATATTTGATCTAATGCTCTTCCCCCTCTTCTCCTCCATCCCCAATAGGCCCCACTGTGTGTTGTTCCCCTCCCTAGGTCCATGTGTTCTCATTGTTCAGCTTCCACTTACGAGTGAGAACATGAGGTGGTTGGTTTTCTGTCCCTCTGTTAGTTTGTTGAGAATGATGGCTTCCAGCTTCACCCATTTCCCTGCAAAGAACATGATCTCATTCTTTTTTATGGCTGCATAATAGTCCATACTGTATATGTACCACATTTTCTTTATCCAGTCTGTCATCAATGGGCATTTGGGTTTGTTACGAGTCTTTGCTATTGTAAATAGTGCTGCAATTAAGATACTTGTGAATATGTTTTTACAGTAGAATGATTTATCATCCTTTGGGTATATTCCCAGTAATGGGATTGCTGAGTCAAATGGTATTTCTGGTTCTAGATCTTTGAGGAATCGCCACACTGTCTTCCACAATGGTTGAACAAATTTAATACTCCCACCAACAGTGTAAAAGCGTTCCCATTTTCCCACAGCCTCGCCAGCATCTCTTGTTTCCTGACTTTTTAATAATTGACATTCTGACTGGCCTGAGATGGTATCTCATTGTGGTTTTGATTTGCATTCCTCTAATGACCAATGATGATGGGCTTCTTTTCATATGTTTGTTAGCCACATACATAACATGTCTTCTTTTGAGAAGGGCCCGTTCATATCCTTTGCCCACTTTTGAATGGGGTTGTTTATTTCTTGTAAATTTGTTTAAGTTCCTTGTAGATTCTGGATATTAGACATTTGTCAGATGGGTAGATTGCAAAAATTTTCTCCCATTCTCTAGGTTGCCTGTTCACTCTGATGCTAGTTTCTTTTGCTGTGCAGAAGCTCTTTTGTTTAATTAGATCCCATTTGTCAATTTTGGCCTTTGTTGAAATTTTTTTTGGTATTTTAGTCATGAACTGGCTAGCCACATGCAGAAAACTGAAACTGGACCCCTTCCTCACACCTCATACAAAAACTAACTCAAGATGGATTAAAATTTAAATATAAAACCCCAAATCATAAAAACCCTAGAAGAAAACCTAGGCAATACCATTCAGGACGTAGGCTTGGGCAAAGGGAGTTCTTTAAGTTAAAAAATATATATATGATACTAACGAATAATATGATAGCATAAGAAAGGATAAAACTCATGGGTAAAATTAAGTATAAAGATAAATACAGAATACTACATAACTCATGGTGGCTTGTAAATCACTTTTAGAGCCAGTGTAAAAGTTGGAAGACAAAAGCATTCAAAATAGCTATTAATAAAAAGAAAAATTAATGGTATACAATATAAATAAATATAATTTTGTCATCAGTAACATAAAGTGTATGAATAAGATAACTGAAATTGTAAAATTTTTTGTATACAAGCTTAAGTTGTTATCCGATTAAAATGAACTGTTAAAACCATAAGATATTTCATGTAAGCCCCACAGTAACTATGAATACAATACCTATAGAAGATGCACAAAGGAAAAAGAGAAAATAAAACATACCAATAAAAAATATGAAACACAAAAGACAAGAGAAAGAAGAAAGAGAGGAACAAAAAATAAGAAAAAAACAGAAACAGGTTAACAGTAGTAGCAATTACCTATCAATAATTATTTTAAGTGTGAATGAATAAGACTCCCCTATGAAAAGATAGAGAATACTTTCTAAATTGCTTAAGTTCCTTATAGATTCTGGGTATTAGACTTCCGTTGGATGAATAGTTTGTGAATATTTTCTCCCATTCTGTAGGTTGATAGTTTATTTTGCTATGCAGAATCTCTTCAGTTTAGTTAGGTCCCACTTGTCAGTTTTTTTTTTTTTGTTACAGTTGCTTTTAGGGATTTAGCCAAAAATCATTTGCTAATGCTGATGTCAAGAATGGTATTTTCTAGGTTTTCTTCTCATATTTTTATAATGTGAGGTCTTACATTTAAATCTTTTATCCATCTTGAGTTAATTTTTGTATATGTTGAAAGGTAAGGGTCTACTTTTACTCTTCTGCATGTGGCTAGCCAGTTATCACAGCACCATTTATTGAATAGGTTATCCATTCCCTATTGCTTACTTTTGTCAACCTTCTCAAAGATCAGATGATTGTGTATGTGTGGCTTTATTTCTGGGGTCTCTATTCTGCTCCATTGGTCTATGTGTCTGTTTTTATCCCAGTACCATGCTCTTTTAGTTACTGTAGCCTTGTAGTAGGGTTTGAAATCAGCTAGTGTGATGCTTCCAGTTTTGTTCTTTTTGCTTAGGATTGCTTTGGTTATTTGGATTCTTTTTTGTTACATATGAATTTTAGAATAGATTTTCCTAATTCTACGAAGAATAATGTTGGTAGTTTGATAGGAATAGTGTTGAATCTGTAAATTGATTTGGGCAGTGTGGACATTTTAATGATACTGATTATTTCAATTGATGAGCATGAAATGTTTTTCCATCTATTTGTGTCATCTCTGATTTCTTTCAGCAGTGTTTCATCATTCTCCTTGTACAGATCTTCAACCACTTTGGTTTGCTGTATTCTCAATTTAAAAATGGGCAAAGGGTCAGGTGCAGTGTCTCACTTCTGGAATCCCAGCACCTTGGGAGGCCAAGGCAAGTGGATCACATGAAGTCAGGAGTTTGAGACCAGCCTGGCCATGTTTTGATGACAAAACACCATCTCTACTAAAGACACAAAAATTAGCCAGGTGTGGTTGTGCAGGCTTGTAATCCCAGCTACTTGGGAGGCTGAGGCAGGAGAATCACTTGAACAGGGGAGGCAGAAGTTTCAGTGAGCCGAGATTGCACCATTGCACTCCAGCCTGGGCAACAGAGCAATGACTCCATAAAAAAAAAAAAAAAAAAAAAAATGAGCAAAGGGCATGAACAAACACTTCTCAAAAGAAGATATACAAGTGGCCAATAAACATATGAAAACCATGCTCATCCTAACTAATCAACAGAGAAATGCAAATCAAAACCACAATGAGATACTACATCACACAAGTCAGAATGGCTGTTACTAAAAAGTTGAACACACACACACCACACAAACACACATACACACATAATGGTGAGGCTACAGAAAAAAGGGAATACTTCTACACTGTATGTGGAAATGCAAATTAGTTTAGCCACTGTAGAATGCAGTTTAGAGATTCCTCAAAGAACTTAAAACAGAATTACCATTCAACCTAGCAATGTTATTATTGGGTATATAAACAAAGGAAAATAGATCATTATACCCAAAAGACACACATACTAGTATGTTCATCACCTCGCTATTTACAAAAGCAAAGACATGGAAGTAACCTAGATCCCCATCAATATTGAATTGGATAAAAAAATTTTTACATATACACCAAAGAATACTATGCCATAAAAAACGAACAAAATCACATTCTCTGCATCAAGAAGTATGGAGCTGGAGGTCATCATCCCAAGCAAACTAATGCAGGAACAGAAAACCAAGTAGCATATGTTCTCACTACTAAGAAGGATACAAACATTGACCACAAATGGACAAAAGCATAGGAAGAATCAAGACTGCAGTCTACTAGAGGGGGTAGAAAAGAAAGGGGCATGATTTTGGGGTGCAATTGGTTTTTGGGTGCAATATGCCCTGAAGCAAACCTGCAAATGTAACACTGGTATCTAAAATAAAAGTTGAAATTTAAAAAAAAAAAAAAAAAAACCCAGAGTGGTGGAATGGAATTTTTTTTAAGCCAACGACAAACAAGACAAAATGAAAATCTAACTACATGTTGTCTACAATAAATCTGCTTTAGGTTTAAGAATATACATAGCCTAAAAGTAAGGAATAAAAAAAATATATACTTCATGCAAATAGTAATCAAAAGAGAGAAGTCACATAAGTGGTTTTACTTGTATCAGACAAAATGGATTTCCAGTCAAAATTTGTCACAAGAGACAAAGAAGGACATAATGGTAAAGGGGCCAATTTACTGGAAGATACAAGAATTATAAATATATATGCACTCAACATCAGAGCACTTAAATCTGTAAAGCAAATATTGACAGAACTGAAGGGAGAAATAGATAGCAGTATGATAATAGTGAGAGACTCTAATAGTTCATATTCCATAATTAATATAACAACTAGATAGAAAATCAATAAAATAGCAACCTTTAGCAGCAATATACACACAAACTTCAACTTACAATGGTTCTACTAATTAATTTTTCAACTTACTATGTGTTTTTTGGAACTTAACTCCATAGTAAAAAGAGGTGAATCTGGTCTTATGATGATTTGACTTATAATGCTTTGACCTCATGGTATACTTATCAAGGTAATAAGTGCATTTTTGACTTACAGTTGGTTGCTCAGGGCATAACCCATCTTAAATCAGGGAGCATTTGTAGACCAAATGGACATACCAGATCTTTGCATAACATTCTACCCAACAGTAGCTGAATATACATTCTTCTCAAGCACAGGAAAACTTCTCCAGGATATATCACATGTTCAATTACAAAACAAGACTTAATATAATTATAAAATCTGAAGTTATACCAAGTTATCATTTCTAACCAAAATTGAATTCTACTAGACATCAGTAACATATGGAGAACTGGAAATTTTCAACTAAGAAGAAATTAAGCAACACATCTTCACCCCTGGATAATCAATGAGTCAAAGAAAATCAAAAGAAAAACTAGAAAATAACTTGTAACAAATAAAAGTAAAATAACAAAACAACGAAACTTATGAGATGCAGGAAAAGCAGACTACAAGGGACATTTATGCAGATGTATCTACCTTGAAACGTAAGAAAGATGCTACATAAGCAATCTAACTTTATACCTCAAAGAATTAGTAAAAGAAGAACAAAGTATTCACAAATCTAGCAAATGGAAGGAAATAATAAAGTTATAACAAACGGAGTACAAAGAGAGTAGAAAAAATAAATAAAACTAAGAGTTTGTTTTTGAAAAAGATAAACAAGTTGACAACCCTTTTTCTAGACTAACTGGAAAAGAAAGATTCAAATAAAATCAGAAATAAGAGAGGAAAATTCAGACATTATAACTGATGCCATAAAACTTAAGGATCGTAAGATACATGTATGAACAATTATACACCAAAAAACTAGATAATTTAAAAGAAATAAACTTTTAAAACATACACCCTACCAAAACTAAATTTTCAAGGTATAGAAAGTCTGAAAGACCTGTATATAGTATGAAGCTTATAATAGTAAATAAGAAACTTCCATTTTAAAAAAGCCCCGGACAAAATGGCATCACTGGTAAATTCTACCTAACATTCAAAGATTTTCATTCCTTACTGTTTGAGGATTGTTTTTGAACAATCTCAAACTTTTCCAAAAATTCCAAAATTTCAAGAGAAGGGAACACTTTCAAACTAAATTTATGAGGCCTGCATCACCCTAACACCAAAGCCCGACAAAGACACTACTAGAAAATCAAACAATGGGCCAATATCCCTGATAAATAGAGATGTAAAAGTTCTTGACAAAATACTAATAAATAGAATTCAACAGCATCTTGAAAGGATTATACACCATGACCAAGTAAGGTATATGCCTAGGATGCAAAGATAGTTCAGCATATCAAAATTAACTAATGTGATACACCATATTAACAGATTGAAAGATAAAAATTATACAATCATATCAATAGGTACAAAAAAGTATTTGATAAAATTTTACATCTTTTTTATGATGAAAACTTTCAGCAAAACTAGGACTGGGAGGAAATTACTAATGAAGACCAAATATGACAATCCCACAGCTAGCATTTTATTCAATAACAAAAAGTTGAAAGGCTTTTCTCTGAGATCACAAACAAGGCAAGGATGCCCACTCTCACCACTTCTATTCAACATAGCACTGAAAGTCTTAGCTAGAGTAGTTAAGCAAGAACAAGAAATAATGTCTACCAAATCAAAAACGAATAAGCGAAATTGTCCCTTTACACATGACATGACCTTGTATATAGAAACCAGTCAAAACCCCATTTAAAAACTTTTAGAAATAATAAATGAATTAAGAGAACTTGCAGGATATACATTCAATATTTATATATCAACTGTATTTAGATACACTAACAACACATTGAAAATGAAACTGTGACAATAATTCCATTTACAATAGCACAAAAAAGTATGATTAGGATTAAACTTAAGTAAATGAGAAACTCATAAACTAAAAACTAGAAAACAGTGATGAAACATTAAACAATCCAAAGAAATGGAAAGATATATTTTTGAATTGGAATTTTTAATATTGTGAAATTGTCTATGCTAACTGAAGCAATTTATGGATTCAATGCAATTCTTATCAAAATCCCAATAGCAATTATTTATCTAAAGTTCATATGAAACCAAAAAAGGATGCCAAATAGCCAAATAAATCTTAAGAAAGAGCAGCAAAGCTGGAGGCATCACATTTCCTGATTTCAAGCAATACAAAGCTACAGCAATTAAAAATAATATGGTACTGGCATAAAGACAGACACGCAGGTCAGGGGAACAGAATAGAGAGCCCAGAAATAAAACCACACATATACAGACAACTACATTTCAACAAAGTTACCAGGAGTACACAATGAAGATAGGATAGCCACTTGAACAAATGGTGTTGGGGTAACTGGAAATCCATATACAAAAGAAAAATATTGGACCTTATATTACATTACAAAAAATTAATTCAAAATAAAGACTTAAAATCTGAAACTGTAAAATTTATAGAAGAAAACATAGCATAAAAACTTTATGACATTGGCCTTGGCATTTCTATGACCTCACATCTGTTAAGATAGCTATTATCAAAACAACAAAGGCCCAGTGTTTGTGAGGATGTGGAGAAATTGGAAACCTAATATACTGCTGGTGAGAATACAGTATGTGATTCATACAGCTGGTGAGAATGGTTCAGCCACTACTTAAAACAGCATGGAGGCTTCTCAAAAAATTCAAAATGGAACTACTATATAATACAACAATTCCACTGCTTCTGGGTATTTATCCAAAAGAATTGAAATCAGAATATTCAAGAGATATTAGCACTCTCATATTTATTTGTAGCACTATTTGCTATAGCTAAGAAGTGAAAGCAACCTAAATGTCCACTGATGGATGAATGGTGACATATACAAGAAATATTATCCAGCCTTAAAAAAGAAAGAAATTCTGCAATATGTGACAACATGAAGAACCTGGTGGACATCATGTGAAGTGGAATAGGTTAGTCACCAAAGGACAAATATTGCATGATTCCATTTATACACTTAAATTTATAGAATCAATGGAGTGGAATGGTGGTTGACAGGGCTGAGAGGGGGAAATGGGAAATTGTTAATTAGCATAAAATATGATTTGTACAATATAAAGAAGTTATAGAGGTCTTCTGAACAACATTGTGTGGATAGTTCACATTATGTTTTATACACTTACAATGTATTAGTAGGGGAGCTATCATACTGTGTTTTTTCCACAATGAAATAAATTTTTTTAAAAATTTATGTTAACTGTACAAATTTATATGTCTAATCATAGTAAAGTGAGAGGATATTGATCTATTGATCCCAGTTTAATGACTATCTCATATGAAAGTATATACAGTGAGATCTACATATGCATATATGTGTATGTTTGCATATTGGTTTACATATCTGACATTTCAACAGTTTTAGGCCTTTAGGTATATGACAAATTAATCTTCCTGAATACATGTGGAAAGCCTCAGTAATTTTGATGATGACAATAAGTTATTGGTACTCTTTTGGTAGCTTGGTTTTAGATTAATTTGAACCTAGCTAGGTGCCGTCTTTCTGAAACACAGAGGGTAGTTGATACAATGAGTAGCTCTTCCGTGTAGTTACAGTTATAAATTTGAAAGTAAGCCTGTTTTGTATATTAGAATAATGTCTCTCTACAGGTTCCCTTTAGTTCATTTTAAAGGTTCCTACCAAACATATCTATGTTAGCATCGTTTCGAGTTTCTATCTAATGTGCTAAAATAATAGAAAAACGGGAAAATGAGGGATTTGTTTCATCTGGGTTCATAGTACTTCTTGTGTGACCTTGCTGGAGGAACTACTCCTATTTTTTCATATTCTAGTACTTCCTCCCTTTTTATTACTACATCATTGAGAGATAAACATAGGGATATCACACAGATACTTGTATCTTTATTTTTGTGGTCACCTATGGAGATGAGCTAGATCCCCTCCCAATTAATAAACTGAAAGTTTAGTCTGATAACATTGCACACCAAAGAAATACACGGCAAAGTTTAGTACTCACACAAGAGAAACCTAGGGAGAGGAGAACAGGCACAAATAAGTCCAGGCTGGCTTGAGTTAGGTGTTTTAGTAGTTAGAGAGTACAACTAGTGAGCCAGCGCCAAAGGAACCCTAATGGACATTCTTACCAGCTTGTCCAGCTGCCAGCGCCTGGGCGCAGTGGCTCACCTCTGTAATCCTAGCACTTTGGGAGGTGGAGGCAGGTGGATCGCTTGACCTCAGGAGTTCGAGGCCATTCTGGGCAACATGGTGAAACCTCATCTCTACAAAACATACAAAATTATCCAGACATGGTGACTCATGCCTGTAGTGCCACCTACTTGGGGGACTGAGGCAGGAGGATGGCTTGAGCCCAGGAGGTGGTGGTTACTGTGAGCCAAGATTGTGCCACTGCAATCCAGCCTGGGGACAGAGTGAGACCCTGTCTGAAAAAAAAAAAAAAAAAATTCTGTCAGCATCAAATATTAAAAGTGGAGTCAGATATAGCAATCATATTAATAATATTTAAGGATGAATGTACTTTGTAAAGGTATAATAGATAAATAAAAATTATTGTACTTACCTGTTTCCTGCCTGTAAATCAATAAAGGTATTTTACAGAATGAAGTAAGAGGAAATCAAGATCTCTATTCATTAACAAATTACACATATGCTTCATTATATATCCAAGTATATTATGATGCCAAGAAAAAAATAAAGAAGATGGAGAAAAAAAAGTTATAGATGTTGAAAGACAAGAAGCCATCTGAATGGAATGTGAAAATAGTCAACACAGCAGGTCAGACAGGAGAAAATTGAGTCTAAATGAAATTAACACAAGAGGCTTAAAGTTCATTCAAAAAACAAGAGTAATGACTGTCATTAGGACAGATAATGTATTCAGGAATGTAGAAATTAGGAATCGAAGAAATAATGTGTTGCAATTTTTAATTCTGAAGGTAGGAAACTCACTGATTTTATAAGAAGAAGTGGAATACGAATGGTTTATTCTTTATGCAGCAAAATTCAAGGACTAAGTTTTCCTAATGGCATATGACTATTACAGTGTATTTGTTTTGGTTTGTTTGACAGTCTGCAAGTATGTTTACTCAATTTTTCTATATTGGAAGCTGTCATGTTATAATGTGAATGGATTTTCTGAATACAGCTATCTCAATAGAATGCTGTTAGCTCTTGAATAACTCTTGACCTGGGTCTTTATATAAATTTGCCATTAAACATAATTCAATGTTATCTAACTTTTGGTAGCATGAACACATTCTCTATAATCTGTCACCACTAAATGGAAGAATTAGTAAGGTTCTTGACTTTGATGATATGTATGTTCTTGTCTATGGTGACCTCACTGAATCTGGCAACCTTTAAAGCTAGTCATCACAAATATTGAAATGCATTTCTCATATCAACTTTGCTTTAAATATATTAAATGTAGGCCAGGGGGATGATGAAAAGTTACTTAATGGGTACATTGTGTGTTATTCAGGTGATGGATACACTAAAAGCCCTGACTTCACCATTACACAATATATCCATGTAACAACATTACATTTTTGTCCCATAAATTTATTCAGATAAATAGAAAAACTGTAGACTAGGATTAGATCATGTCTGCTTATTTGATTTCTGCCACTTTTTAAAACATAGAAACAACCAGTAAAATCTGGGAAAAACTGAGTTTATATAGTTATTGATCATGATGTAGGGACAAAACGTTTTGTCATATGGTCAGTAAAAAATAAATGAAGACCATGAATTGAAATAACATAACATTCTTTCAAGGAGGCAATGAATAAAATACAGTATTATGTTTCAAGAAATTTGCTTTTGGGGTAGTTTGCAGCCAAAGAAAATTAGCCTATATTTTTACACAATGCACATGAGTCCAGGTCAGCTTTCAGGGCTCACCCTTTGAATAATATGTAACAAACACTATCCAAGCCTCCAAACTGACTAACTGCAGAATTTTCCACTTTTATTTCATTCTTCTTTAGCATCACTGATTTCCTTAATAAATTGTTCCTTAATAATTGTTCACAAGTTATAAAAGTCTGATATAGTTTTCTCCTTGTTATACTTTCCTAAGAACCAATGCTCCATATTTCTCCCTTCACCTCTTTCCTTTTTGTAACTAAGTACTTTTGTGTGTACTTGTAGCCCGTTTGTACTGCTATAAGAAAATATCTGATACTTGGTCATTTACAAATAATATGAATTTATTTCTCTGAGTTCTGAAGGCTGGGAAGTCTAAGATCAAGGTGCCAGCAGAATTAGTGTCTGGTCTGGCACTTTCTGGTGAGGGCTGCTCTCTGCTTCGAAGATGACACTTTGACATTGCATCCTCAGGAGTAGGGGAACACTATGTTCTTACGTGACAAAAGGGACAGAAGGGCCAGAGAGTGCTCTCTTCAACTTCTAGCCATTTTTTACAAGGGTGTTAAACTCATTAATGAGGGTAAAGCCCTCATGACTTCATCACCTCCCTAGGGCCACACCTCTTAATCGTGTTGTATTGGGGATTAAGTTTCAATATGAACTTTGGAGGGGACACCATCTGTCAAACCATAACTCTGCATTTTGCTCCAACCTAACTCCCTAATGCCTAGCATATTCTGAGCTGAAACACTATTGATAGAAAGTTTAGGAATACTGTAAGGAAATCACAGTGATATCACAAAGTCCATTGGATTCACATGTATACACACTCATAGATAACTTGTATCACACTCCCTAAGAACTATGGATTCCTTATCTCCTTAATAGTATATTGTCAACATTTCCCACATTATTAAATATTCAGAAACATTATATTAATCCCTACAAATTATTCCATGACATGAAAACACCATAATTTTTTAAATCATCCTCTAATAGGAAAACTAAATATTTTCTTTATTATAATAAGCGCTGAGACAAGTCTTATATACTTTACACATATTTTTTTTTACTCTGAAAATTTGGGAAAAAATCACTTTATGAAGAAATATAATAATAGAGATAGTCTAGGAAACTTTTCTGTTAACTATGGTTTAATATTTAACTAATGCATTTGATATCACCATTTTCAATTCTACAAAAAACTAAAATTAGAAATCCAGACTAGTGTAATTTTTTCAGAGTCCTTGATTGGTGTACTGGTTCTTGTTCACTTTTGTGTACAAAGAATACTAAGTGATAAGAAATGATTCTATGTTGATAAGTATTTACACACAAATATCAATAACTCATCACCAAATCAAATGTACTTTTAACATCTGTTCATTCATCTGGCTATATTTGTGTAAATAATATATAAATAAAGAATTTAACAGAAGCTTAGATATTGAAGGTTTATAATAATAAGAAGAAAATGAGTCCAGTATTGCCATGTTTAAATCAATTGGTGGTGGAATCTGACTTTTCTATCTCTTAGTTTAGCATTGTTATTTTATTGTACAATGATGTAGATACCAAAAGTTTGGATACATATGCAGATGTTTAACCAGCAACTAATAATTCAAAATATCTGGTGAATATCTGGTGATTTCCTTCACTTGTTAAGACTATGTGTTTTTTTTTTTTTTTTTGGTATCCGTAAATTAGTCTAAAATTTGCCTTGCCCCAAATCTTCTTTTCTGCGTTTCATTATATTCAAAGAGCTACAACACTTGGACAGAGAAGTTTCCATGACTGATGTGACCTGAAGCAGGTTTTCTGAGGAAGTTCACGTATTTCTCTAAATACTTTTTAAATTCTCATTTTTTTTCCATAAGTGCATTTATTTCAAATATGCAGATATTTTTGTTAGAAACATTGTTGGCTGATTAATGTTATTTAGTAGTCACACTGGAGTTTATTCCTTATAAAATATTTATCTAATTATATTGCTTATTGTTATCAACGAGTTTACAAAATGGATAAAATAAGTAAACTAAATGAGTAAATTTCACATTTCAGCTTAAGTTTACAATGTGAAGATTTTTAAGCTTTCTTAATGGAAAAATAAAGCATAAAATCTCAGTTTAATCACTAGAATGAGATGAGATTTGCTGTGACAGTCACTTCAGAAAAGGGAAAAAGCATAAAATTCCAGCTGTTTGCTTAAAAAGGTTTATCAGAACTGCTTCAAAATCAGTCAAACAAAAAGCCAGAGTTCTTCATGGAGCTTGCTTTGGGTGATGTAATTAAGAGGTTATTTCCAGTGTATATTGTCCATTTGAAAAGCATACGTGGAAGGGATCCCAAAGGTATTATTATGGCACTGTGGGAAGGCTAGCTAGAGGTTCAAAATGCTCAAAATCACTAATCAGAAAAATGCAAATCAAAACCACATGAGATATTGTCTCACTCTAGTTACAATGGTTTATATCAAAAAGACAGACAATAACAGATCCTGGCAAGGATGTGGAGAAAGGGGAACTCATATACACGGTTACAAGGAATGTAAATTAGTATACCCACCATATAGAACAGTATGGAGGTTCCTCAAAACATTCCACTACTGGGTATATATCTGGAAGGGAAATTAATATATTGAAAAGATATGTGCACTCCCATATTTATTTCAACACTATTCACAGTAGCCAAAATATGGAGTCAATCTAAGAGGCCATCAATGGATAAATGGATAAAGAAAATGTGGTGTATCTACATAATGGAGGTACATAATTATTCAGCCCTAAAAGAATGAAATCCTGCCGTGGGCAGAAACACAGACGGAATTGGAGGCCATTATATTAAGTGAAATAAGCCAAGCATAGAAAGACAACTATTCCATGTTCTCACTGATATGTGGGAGATCAAAAAGTGGAATCCACGAAGACAGAGAGTAGAATGGTGCTTTCCAGAAGCCTGGAAGAGAAGCAGGGAGCGGCAGATGAAGGGAAAAAAGAATATAAATACATTTATTGCCACTGAACTGTACACTTAAAAATCGTACAATGGCAAATTTTATACGTATCTTTTACCTCAATAAAAACAACATAAAATTTGTTTAAAAGTATATGTGAAAATGAGAATAGTATTTTCTTTCTCATTCTTGTATATGATGATAAAGGAAAAATAGAGTACCACCATTATTAAAAATTAAACATAGTGTCCTTTCTATTCTTACTTTTTCAGAGTTGCTTGTTACCAGGCAAATGTTTTATTTAAAAGAATACAAAGTATACAATCAGTCAGCCTTAAACCTGCACTTGGAGTTTGGAGAGAAAGCTATAGTTTTCAGTAGGAAGGACATGGCTGGGCATAAGAAAAGCTTAAAGGTAGTAGAATAACTGTCTACACTGGGCCGAACGCTGACTTTAACCAGATTTTTTGTTCAGAACACCAAAAATGATACATACTTATTTTCGGTCGACATCCTAAAATATAAAATATTTTAGAGAAGAAATTATATTACTCAGAAACTTCAGACATGGGAAAATGGGAGAATGCTTGTAGTATCAACCATTTTGATTGGAGGAGAGAAGGCAGGAGTTGGGAAGGATAAAAAATTGGCAAGAGAACTACTGATGGAAGCCTGCTTACTTTCCTGTGCTCACACTAAGGTTGTGTAATTTGCACTGATATTTTTGATGATAAAAATCTGTATGTTAGAAGTTTTACACTAAGCAAAATTTACACTTATCTCTTAAGTAATGACAAAAACAGTGTGTAAATCATCAGTCCTGTTTTCTACCCTTGTTTCACAGTGGCACAAATCCAAATTAAAACAATTGGGTCAATCAGTGATCAAAAAGAGAGAAACAGATAATTGTATTGAAATATTTCTCTCTCACACACATACACACACAATTCACATCAGTGTCACATCCAAAAAAGAGATGTGGTTTTTGCTTTAGCAAATGCATTGTTGCATTCATTTCCACAACTTGAAAGGAGACAAAATTTGTCATAAAGCCAGAACTATTGAGAAATTCTGTGCTCAATGTATTATCTGCATAGTAAGATTGAGCTCCAAAGTTCACAGTCATTTATTTAACCTGATGTGTGTGTGTATGTTATGTGTCTGTCTAAATTTTCTGTGTCATTTGAGATACCTTTTGCCTACTGATTCTTTATAGTAAATCTGTATACTATTCACATGGCATTCCATTGTATTGTGCTATACAAAGTAAATAAAACCATTACTCATAATAAATTCTAATGTCATCTGAACTATAAGCAATTAACTAGCATTCAGATTTTTATACTATGGTAAGTGAATAGCACTATAGACTCTTCAGTGACTCATTTTTTTGTGTTTAATCAAGGGGGACATTTAGAAGCATGCATATCTAAACCTCAAACATTGACTTAATTTTTTGCCTTAATTTTTTTAAAGAAAAATAAATCATTTTAGATAGGGTGTAAAGAGGTGAATTACAATGCTTGATGGCTACATAGAAAAGTCAATGGAAATAAATTTTCCAGGTGAGGGAGTCAAGCATAGCTTTTTATTTAAAATACTGAAAGAAAGGCATTAAGAGTAAGAAAGACTATGGTTCATTTTTTAATGAACCATGTATTATGGTTGACATCTTGAAAAAAAGGGAGTAACTTTGTTGTCAATTCGAGAATCACTTTAAAAGTGAAACACTGTGCACTTAACCTTTACAAAAAGTATATAATGTAGAGGGCATTTATTTTTTAAATATTTTCGTGAAATGCCAGCTTTAAAGTTACTGTTCAAAATGCCAACCTGAAATGTTGGGTTAAATGACTTCACTAAACAATGTAACTCAGCGACATTTCCCTTTCATTTAATCACTAAACTAATGCATCACCAGATGCACAACTAACATAAAAATATCTAAACATGTTGAAAATAATAATGATGAAATGTGAACTCCTTCCTCAATGTTGTTTACATCTGGACAAGTAACATTAATGTTGTCTTTAAAAATGAATTGATTTATTGGAATGTATGTTAGTTGTTTTAAAAAATCAGTAGCAAAGGATTTCTTCAAACAATTCCTATGAAACACCCTCAATAAAATGATTAAGTGAGGCAGTATTTGAAAGACTTCCTCACCTTTATCCTCTTCCCAGTTACTTTTCTTAGCCAAACACAAGGAAATATGTTTGGGATTTGGGAACCCCTGGTGTTCCACTGACAGTAATGAGAGAAACACTGACTTTGATAAACTTCCTTAATGTCCCCTGACCAAAAATCTGTCCCCATATTTTGCCAAACAAAACATGCTTTTCAGTATATTGTTGAGGTTAGGTGCATGACAAGTATTCAAGACACTGTGAAAAAGATTACTGGGGATGCTGGAGGGAGACTGGAGTCTTGTGGTTGCCTCTTGTAAGATACCTTCAATGGGAGGCTGAGAAGGTGGCCTTGGAATGTGCAAAGGAAGTCGATGCATAACTCTGAGCCAAACAGTTTCTGAAAAAAAGCCTAAGGTATACTGTTGCTCAAAGGATTGATCTCCACATGTCTGACCTCCACATGTCCTCTTCCATCTGAACATAAAGAAGGAAGTAGAAAGTTTAATACTAAGACTGAAGTTGGAGGAATACTGTCTTAAGTTACTTTTCCCCTTGAATCCAGTTGTAAAATGCAAATGAACGTTAGGAGCCTCTTGGGAAGCTGCATCTAAAAGAAATAAGCTACTATATAAGAAGACAGAAAATCCCAAATTGTCAGGTAGGAGAGGCCACATGAAGGCACATTGGTCAACAACCCTATGAAGCAACCAGTTTGGAGTAAATCATCTTGAATATTCAACCACACCAAACCTTCAGGTGGCAGACCTGAAGTAGAATCTGACTACAGTCTGATGAGGAAACTCAAGTATGAACTTTGCGGCCCAACTTTTACCAAATTCTTATCTCTAAAATTTTGACCTAAAAATGTGGTTATTTTAAGGCATTGAGTTTTGAGTCAATTTGTTTTACAGCAAGAACCATTGGAATAACATTTTTTGGAGTCATATCTGTTTATATGAGCATAAAAATCAAACTCTGTTCCACATCAAAATAATGATTATATATATAAATCCAATTAAAGTAAATAATGAGCAGATTATTTGATTGTGAATTTGATTTAATACAGATTCTAACAATTGTATTTAATTTCAAACCTCCTACTTGATAAGACAAAAAGAAGTCAAGATGCCAAATTTGGTTTATAATGCCTGACTGACAGCATTGAACAATGTGCATTCATTTATTCCGCAAGTATTTTTAAGGCCTATTCAAAGCCAGACATTATCCTGGTAACTTTATGTAAAATAGACATTGTCCTGTTCCATGGAAACTTATAGCCTTGGAGGTTATGCGCGTAGAAATTCATTTAGTTTTTAGTTTGAAATAGTTCAAACCCACTATGGAATTAAAAGTATAGTGCAATAAACCTCCATTTATCTTACCTCCTCTGTGTACATTTATAAATTAGTATTTTGTTAAACTACTTTCTTTTCTCTTCCTCCTCCTCCTGCTTATTTTTCCCTTCCTTTCTTTTTTCCTTCATCCTCTCTCCCTGGCCCCCTACATTTTGGCGGATGTGTATATAAATTCTAAATAGATAAATTGTAAGTCCAAATATTTTAACTCATTCTACATATTAATTAATGGAGTAGACATTGAAAAGTATTTTCAAATGTAAAAATATGCTCAAAATCTTGGTTAATTTTCAAGACAGAAAAGAGAATTTAAAATGGAATACTCAATTAAATTACCACCCCAAAAAGGAACTTCATATACATTAATTACCACTCAGCCTTAGGCAAGAACTACTCTACACCATGTATCTCTAAATTTACACCATGTCTCTATCAATGTTCTGAACATTTCACATGAATGGAATCATATGTGGTTTTTTTGTGACTGGTTTATTTCATTTAGCATAACGTTTTCAAGATTCAACCACGTGACATTATGCATCAATTCTTCTTTCCTGTTTATGTCAGAATAATATTTTATAGTACATATAAACCACATTTTATATATCCATTAATTCATTGATAGGCCTTTGGGTTGTTTACTCCTTTTGGCTGTTTGGGTAAATTTGTTATAACACTCATGCAAAAAGTTTTGTGTAGACATCAGCTTTTTATTTCTCTTAGGTACATACTTCAGAGCAAAATCTAGGTCATACAGTAACTCTGCGTTTCATCATCTGAGAGACTAACTGACTGCTTTTAAAAGAGTACACCATTTTACACTCTCACCAGCAGTGTTTGATTTCTCCACGTTCCTGATGATACTTTTTATTATATGACTGTTTTAGTCTGGCCATCTAGTGAATGTGAAACGATTTGTTGCTTTGAATTGCATTTCCCTGATAACTAATGAAGTACCTTTTCATGTGCTTATTATCCATTTGTACGTTTTGCTTGGAGAAATATCTACTAAATCCCTTGCCCATTTAAAAAACAACCATTTTTTAAATTTTTGATTTATGAGAATTTTTTAGGTAGTCTGGATAGAAGCCCTTTATGAGATACATAATTTTCAAATTTTTTTTTCCATTTTGTGAGTTGGTGTTTTCACTTTTTTAAAATTTATTTATTTATTTATTTATTTATTGAGGTGAGGCCTTACTATGTTGCTGAGGCTGCAGTACATGGGGGTCATTATAGCTCACTGCAGCCTTGAACTCCTGGACCCAGTGGATCCTCCCATCTCATCTTGTGGAGGTTCTAAGCTTATAGGATTGAGTCATCACAGCCAGCAGTAAAGTTTAGCACAAATTTGTCAATTTCTACAAAAAAGTTAGCAGACACTCAGATACAAATTGCATTGCATCTGCAGATCAGCTTTAAGAGTATATCTATTTTATTGTCGTGTTCTAATAAATGAACATCTGATGTTTTTGTGCTTATTTTGATCTTCCTTAATTTCTTTCCATGGTATTTTATAGTTTTTAAAGTGTAAGTTTTCACTTATTTTGCATATACATTCCTGTTTTATTCTTTGGGATTCCAATGTAAAAGAAATTTTTAAAATTGATTTTAAATTTCTCCCAAAGAAGATTCACTCCACACCTCCACCCCACAGTCCCCCAAAATAAATTGATTTTTATATTTATATTGAAAATGTATAAACATACTACTTACTTTTGTATACTGATCTTGCATTCTGTAGACTTGCTGAACTCATTTAATAGTTCTAATAGTTTTTAAGGGGTTACTTAAAATTTTCATATACAAGATCATGTCATCCTGTTACCTTTTGTTTCTTTCTCTTACTAATTGCCCTGGTTAGAACCTCAGTTACAATGTTGAATAGAAGTGGTAAAAGTGATATCCTTTTCTTCTACCTGATACTAGAGAAAAGCATCCTGTCTTTTGGCATTAAGTATAATGTTACCTATAAGCTTTCCACAGATGTCAAGTTGGAGAACTTCTCCTCTATGACTAGTTTGTTGAAAGAAACATATCATGAAAGGGTATCAGATTTTGTCAAATGCTTTCTGTGTGTATATTGAGAGGATCATGTAATTTTTTTTCTATTTTTATTCTATGAATACAATGTATTACTTTAGTTGATTTTTGAATGTGAAACCAACCTTGCTTTCTTTAGATAAATCTCACTTGCTCATCATTCATAATTATTTACATATATTGCTGTATGTCATAGAATGAAATTAACTTTGTGTCATTGGAAGGTTATAGTTGTCAATCAAAAATTAGGATGTTATGGATGGTGGATGGTATACAGAGTATCTATCTGAGGATAGTGATCACAAGGTAAAATAAGAAAACAAAGAATAATAAAATGATGGCAAAATTATAAAGTCAAATAACAATAATAGTGATTGCTACTATTTAATGCATATTTCCTGTGTTCCAAGGATTGTGTTAAACATTTTATATTTATGAATTCATTTATTCCTTATATTAACTCTATTAAAAAACTGTTATCATTATGTTCATCTAACAGATGAAGCAAAGACACAGAGAACTTAAATAACTTGCTTAAGGCCACATAGCAAGACCTGCAACATCAGTATATTTGGCTTCTTACTGACGTTAAAAAAAAGTCTTATAATAGAAAGTTTTAATGAGCTATTCAGGAGATGGTTCACTTTGGATAATGAAAACATGCACAGTATCAACATGATAGGATAAAGGAAAAGAACATTTTTGGAGCTTAATATTTAAGGAGTTTGAAGAGTGAGATGAGATATACAAAGAAAATTTAAATATCATAGAGAGGAAAGGAATGGAAGATTAAGGAATATGGGCTAGCTGGTAATGTCTGAGTCTAAAAGAATAATGCCTGAAACTTTGATTGCGGACCACTAAGAAAAATTATAGAGCAGGTATACAGTTAATTGTTGAGAACTCCGAAAACTAAGAATACGCATATATTTGGAAAACAAGAAGGATACAAACACTGCTCTCAAATTTAAGATATTTGACACATGAAAATAAAATAAAGCCTTTCCACCTTAAGAACTGAAGAAAATGGTATATTAAGAGAAAAAAAAACTACCTCCAAAAAACAGATGTAAAGGGGAAATTCAGAAAGTAGTTGTAGAATATATGGAACCTAATGACTAGGCATTCCAGAGAACAAAATGAGAAAGGAGTTAGGGAGGGGAGAAGACTTTAATCAGCTAAGATCATAAATTGGACAGATGGAAATGAGAGTTTAGAATCTAATGGATTAACAGAGAGATTTTTCATTCTCGCATTGACAAAGATTAAAAAGAGGATGTGAAAGATGGTAAATTTCACTTTACATGTGTATTTATGTATGTCCTTAAGCAAGAGGGTATTGGTCTAAACACTCTGGGTTATGGATATAATTGCTTTTTTCCTTTCAAATGGAGATGAATACCTTAATATGGTAAAAAGTGGTTTTATGTGAGATGTCTCATTTTACCTTCTCCCTGCTAATAGTTCTGACTTTTATTCTATTAAATTACGGAAAGAATATCAGGTTTTTAGTCAAATTTGATTTTAAAACTTTAGAAAGTTCCTGGGAGAATCAGAGGATCTAAATGACTCAGAGGTCATCTTTAGAATTGTCCTATGTCAACCTAACAAATGATATTGACAAATATTAGAAATAGAATAAATCATTTATCAAAAAAATACTAATTTCTACGTCAGCAAGTCCACTTCTCTTTACTTACTTCGTGTGGCTGCTTTTTGGCCCTATTACATGGGCAATTCAGCTTCTAACATGTAACTGAGTGGGAATATGCTGGTTTCTTTCATTTATTATTAGGTTTACAGCTAACAAATTATGAAGTAAATAATGCCAAAGAACATTCATTTATACTTTGTATAAAGAGGACCATAGGATTGCAAGTAAATTAATTATTGGCTAAAACAGTATATTGATTTCATGCTGTATTATAGATATGCCAACTTTATGATGACCACAGTGTTTTTTATTAAATGTAAAAATAAAAAAGAGCAAGAATATTTGAGAGTCATATTTATCTTAAAATTTTTTAAAAAAACATCCAAGCACATCAATGCAGTGAAGTTCTTATGGTGAGAAGCACTTCTCACAATGTTACAAACTGTGAAAATAACACATTTCATTAAAATAGGCATCTGTGAGCTAAGCACTAAGTCACACAAACAAACATAAGAGGGAGAAAGGGAAATCTTTCAAAAACAGTATTCTCCGTGATTTGGTGTCAGCTGCAAATATTCCCTGTTCTTAGTGTTTTGTTATCCTAAAGTCCCCTTGGCTGCCATTAAGTAACCAACAATGAGGCTTGTAACTTTGAAAATAGATTTTTAAATGCATGTACATATATATATGGGGATTGTGAGGTGGAGGTATGGAGTGAATCTTATTTGGGATACAGCAATCCAAAGAGCCGGAGAACGATGAAGAGACTAGAATTGACCTTATACCAAGAACATTTCCATCAGAAATGTAATAAATAAGCTGTCTCTGAAAGATTTAGGAACTCATGCAGAGGGACTGGAACCAAACTTGAAGGAGCACATGAAGAAAAAAAGAAATTTGCTTTAAAAAATATTTGCAAAATTTTTTCAAAAATTTAAATAAAGTTATTTTTCTGCCTATAAAATTAAAATATTTCTTATGGAGGAACTACAAAAGAGCTGAAAACTAAAATGATGAAAATTAAATGACCTGTAATCCTATATCAGGTGATATTTAAATATTGAGGAGTATTTATTTCATGAATGTATTATCTCTATAAGTTCATATTTTGTATACATATAAATGACCGTATGTAATCATGGATAACTGAATATATCTCTAAGTGTGTACATTACATATACACTTAAATCTCCTTTTACATATGTATATTGACTGTATCCCAGGTAAATGCTTAATTTAGTAAATTCAGTGTTCTTTTCTTCCTCAAATCATCCAACGAGAAATACTGCCATGTTTTATAAAATATTTTCCATTGTATTGTAATTATAGTTACTATTCTCATTTCATTATCCAGTACCTGTCATTTAGTAACACATTTCCTCGCATTCTGTTTTAAAATTTTTATTTGTATAAATTTATGGGGTTCAAGTGTAATTTTGCTACATGCATAGATTGAGGAGTGGTAAAGTCAGAGCTTTTAGAGCATCCATCACATGAATAACATACATTATACCCATTAAGTAATTTCTCATCATCCACCTTCCTCCCACTTCACCTCCATTTCAAGTTTCCATTTTCTATCATTGCACGCTCTATTTTTCTGTGTAGACATTCTTTAGCTCCCCCTCATAAGTAAGAACATGCAATATTTTGCTTTCTGTGTCTGAGCTGTTTCACTTAAGATAATGGTTTCCAGTTCCATCTATATTGCTGCAAAAGACATGATTTTATTCTCTTGTATGACTGAATAGTATCTCATTTTCTTTATTCAATCATCCATTGATGGACACTTAGGCTGATTTCATATCTTTGCTTTTGTGAGTAGTGTTGTGATAAATATACCAGTGTAAGTGTCCTTTTGATATAATGATTTCTTTTCCTCTGGATAGATACTCAGTATGCTGAATCAAATGGTAGTTCTATTTTTAGTTCTTTGAGAACTATCTATACTGTTTTCCATTAAGGTTGTATTCATGTACATTCTTACCACCTGTTTATAAGTTCCTTTTTTATAAGTTTTTAAGTGTTCCCTATTTTTCTGCATCTTTGCCCATATGTGTTTTGTCTTTTTAATAATAGCTATTCTGACTGGTTGTTTTAATTTGCATTTCTCTGATGATTTGTGATGTGAACATTTTTTTTCATATGGTTATGGGCATTTGTATGTCTTCTTTTGAAAAATGTCTAATCAAACCCTTAGCCTACTTTTTAATAGTAGATATGTTTTTGATGGTGGTGGTGGTGGTGTTAGTTGCTTGAGTTTCTTCTAAATTCTGGATATCAATTCCCTGTCAAATGCAGAGTTTGCAAATGTGCTTGAGCTGGTTATTTTGATCAATATTTCAGCAGAATGCTATTTTCAAGTGGTTGTTTTAGAAAGATAAGGTGGTATATTTTCTAAAACTTTGTAATATATGTGTAATGTCTTCATCAAAAGTTAACAAATAAGTAAATGTTTTGATTTTTAATATGTGTTGGTGAGACAATTTTTCAACTGTAAAATTTCAAATGTTGTTCCTTCATCTCTTTCTAGCATTACTGTTGAAGAGGACACTGAAAGGTCTCTGAGAACAATTTAATTTTTTTCATCAGAGATAAAAATATTACATTGGTGCAAAAATAATTGCGGCTTTTGCCATTACTTTTAATGGCAAAATGATTTTACTTTTAATGGCAAAACTAGTGATTACTTTTGCACCAACCTAACATAACATTTCTTTTTTCTTTATGAGAAAAGTTATAGACTGAAAAAAAAAAATCTTTACATGCAAAGTTTCTGTATTTCTTCCCTCTTTCCTTTCTCACCCTCAGGTCTAGGTTAATCGCAGGTAATTGTGACAAGTCCAGTGTGGGTTACTGGTCGTGAAGAACCCATTGTTGAAGACATCCCAGGAGAGAACACTAAGTCTTATCTTTCATCTTACCCCTGAACTTCCCCTCCTCTGAAGGTAAAACACATAATATGTGCAAAAGCATAAAATGTTTACTGTGTTGGCTTGTGGTTTGAGGCCTAAAGTTATGGTTCAATGCTATATACTGCTTTGATATCTGGTAAAATTGAGAGAGACTAGAATGACCTAAAGCAAATTATCTTCCACACTGCTTCTGCAGTTAATGTTCTGCAGCCAAACAGCCCTTCCTATCAAAGAATTGTCAGATGCTCTGTTTACTCCTGAGGAGTGGGTTTCGGTTCCCTGACAGCCCATTGAGTTATTTAAATAAGGCGATCGTATTCTTCCTTGGGAACCAGGGAGCACTTCACCTTTCTGATAACGCAAAGCCTGCATCCCTCTGCCTCTTTCAGTTCACTGTAATCCCAAGTGCAACCTCTATGTGGGCTTGTATGGTACCGGGCGCCCTTCTCTCACAGGCTATAAGTATACGTAACCAATAAACCGCTGGCAATCTCATTTTTCTTGTGTCTAGTGTTGTGTGTTTGGCCATCCCTACAATCCAAGGGCAGGAAACTCTCTCCTATTAATGGGGTAAATAGGACATGTTTAAACCTTGGCCACTAAATGGATCATCATAATTTTGTTTTCATTCCTTTTTTTTTCTTAATGCCTTCTAATCTCCCCTCTGATTGAAAGTATTCATTCACTTAACAAATCTTTATAGAATAATTTTATGCTAAGCACTTTTCAAGGTATAATGAGATAGTAGCAAATTGAAAAATACAAAAATTATATGTTCAAGCTCAAAAGTAAATTTCAAAAAGAAGTTAAAATAAATGAATTACAAAAAAACTAGGAAACGGGTAAAGTGTTTAAGAATTTGACTATTACTGAAAATATAGAAAACAAATCCTTGCCAAAAAGCCTAAAATTAGAGCTCAAAATTAGAATATTATATGCATGTTGGTTTTAAAGTCTTCTCCTGCAAATGTGGTATTATAAATAGAAGCTAATAATGATAGATTAACCTAAATTTGTCCCCGGTACAAAGTTATTTGATGCAAAATGCCTGTATTTAACAGACTAAAAGAAATCACGACCTTGTAACTTAGCATGGTTAATGAAAACAAATCACTTAAAATGCCCATCAACGTATTTAACTGTATTTCATGCCAGTACTTCAGGTAATTAATATCCTGCAACCTTACAGAAATTGCTTTTACTTCTCTGCCCATTCATCCTCATTTCAGTTTATGTTCTCATGTATTTGTCTATGAGTGTCAAATTAGATTATACTTTGGAACTTGTTTCTATTCTTACTAAAGTATATTTAAGCATCACTAAAATGAAGAAATCGATGCAATGCTTATGTGTTTCATTATATACACTAAGCTTTCATTCCTAAGGTTTTCTTGAGAAATCATTGGGCCTTGATATTTTGTAAGTCTCACTATCTTCTGCACAATGGCATTTCTATTGTCCTTTTCATCAATATCATTTGGGTTTATTAACCATCAGTGTTTTCTGGCTTTTTCTGCTTATGTTTCCCTGACCTACATAGATTCTTGACTTAAGGAGAAAATGGGTTGCTGGATAAAATATAGGACACTTAGTTGGATTTGAATTTCAGTTAAATACATTTTTAAAATATATCTATATAGGTATATATTTATATTTGTATGTTGCATGCAGTAATTGAGACAATTATATTTTAAAAACTGTATTTTGAACTGAAAAAATATTCTTTTTCCAATCTGAAATTCAAAACTGACTGAGTGCCCAGTGTGCATCTATTTATTTATTTATTTTTTTACCAAATCTGACGAAAGAGTTGAACACAATGCGATAAACTATCTATGCACAACAACAAAGATTTTGAAAAGCAAACAAGAAAACACTGCTTTTAATGCAATGTAAATAAGATGTCTATGCGCACACAAACTCATTTCTATATTATTCTGAACATATATATTCTTATCGTAAAAAAGATTGAATCTGGCCATTATTTTACTAATAAAATTTCTTATCAATCTGAAAGGCAGGATATTGGAGACAGTTGATTTATATCACGATGCATAAAGCCATGTTGTGTTGGAGACCCAAGAAACTAAGTTTATGTGAAATAAAAATGAATTAAAACTTCTAGAAAATGAGACTGGCATGTAGGTTGTGTGAAGAAACTAAAGGAAAACACGATTCCCACTGAAAATAGCTCAAGAAGCCACAACTCATTCATAAAATGCATTTGCTTAAAGACATCAGAAACCTACTAAAGCTATGAGAAACAGATAGGCAAAAATTCTGGAGAAGGGAGAAATATGGAGGCATGAGCTGAAGTTCTGCAGCTGGTTTATCCCTGGGCTTATTACTGAACTGAACCTGGGTTGCTTACCTGTCACACAGAAAAGTCAAATACTGACACCAGGATTTACCGCAAGAGAAAGTAAGGCATTTATTGCAGGGCTCCAAGCAAGAAGAATTAACAGCTAATATTTAAGACTCGAACTTAATGATGGCTTACAAGCAAGGGTCGTTCAAGACAGAGGTGAGGGGATCTTCAAAATGAGTTAAGGGCTGGGAAATTTCTGGAACTTCTTTATCCGTTTTCTGGTTACAGGCTGGCAGAGATCTATATGACAGCAGTTGCCATTTTCCATCCGGTTTCTGAAAAACTACTCGGGTCCATATGTCAAGATGTTATCTTTAGTCTCTACAGAGGACTGAGCATCTTATGACTGATTTACTTGGGTGACTATTATTTAAGTTAAAATTATCTTCTTCCTTAGCAGATTATTAATTTACTTCCCTAATTGCTGGTCATAAGACTAGCTAGCTGCCTGCAATTTCCTTTGAAGACACTTAATTTTTTTTTCCTTTGTTTCCATGCCAGGGCAGGGTAGGGGAACCCAGCAGGCTTCTAAGAGGGGTCCCTGATCTACCTCAATTACAGTTAAAAATGGCAAGAAAGTCATTGTCCAAATTTGAATACATACTACTAGAGTCTAGAAACTCAAATTTTGTCCAGTTCGATTGTTGCGGTTGGGGAGGATAGAATAGCAGGAATTGTCTTGGTTACATGGGGATGGAGAAATAAAATTAGTGGTTTGTGAGGCCTAAAGAATTAGATTTTTCTTTCAACACATATACTGATCTAAATATTTAAGTTAAACCGAGTTAAAATGGCAGGCAGAAAAGCCTCTGAAAATTTAAGAAATATGTATTTTTTGTTTCTGCAAAATTATCATTTTAATTATGATAATAGTCTGTTCGTTTATTGACTCTTATAGCAAATTCCTCACCTATTTTCTCTTAATTTCCTTGGACCACTTGGTTTCACTGTAAAGATAGTGTCCACCATCCTCAAACCCTTCAGTATTTATTTCCTGTAAATGAAGACAATTTTCTACATATCTCCCACACAACCATCAAGATCAGGATATTAGTATTGATATATCATTTACTCAAGAAGAATTTGTCTAAAGACATTAGATGAGGCCACACAAGGTTACTAGTTATACTGAGTTTGAGGGAGATGTGATATCTCACTGCAGTGGCAAAACTGAGAAGGCTGAGGAAGAGATGTACAAGTGGTAACAGTGCCCGATAAAGGACAGAAAACCCCAAGCAGAGTGAATAAGTTTGTGCCCAGTTGAAGAGGTAGCTTGGTATATGGAGTCAAAGATTAAGTGGAGTAAGCCATAAAAAAGAATAAGCTCATGTCCTTTGTAGCAACATGGATGAAGCTGCAGGGCATTATCTTAAGTGAACTAATTGAGAAACAGAAAATCAAATACTCAAATACCATGTGTAGTCACTTATAAGTGGGAGCTACACAATGGGTATACATGCACATAAAGATGAAAATAATAGACACTGAGGACTCCAAAAGTGGAGAGGGAATGAGGCAGGTAAGGGTTGAAAAAGTACCTATCAGGTACAATGTTCAGTATCTGGGTAATGGCACTAAAAGCCACGTCCCCACCAGTATACAGTATACCCATGTAACACGCATGCCTATGTACCTCTTGAATCTAAAAATTAAATTGAATTTTAAAAAAGTAAAAAGTCTTTTTCAGGGCAGGATGGCCCAGCTTAGGATAGCCAGGTTAAACAGGGCAAGTAATACACACACCAAAAGATAGGGGTGAGGGATAGGCCATTGCAAGTGTCAGAGGCGGACTTGGCTGGGGATGGTATCCACATGATAGGGGAAGCACTGCTGCAACGAGTCAGAGAGAGAGCAAAGTGAAGAAACTTAACCCCTGGAAGGAGATATGAGTTCAAGCGAAGTAAGGAAGTTGTCTCCACAGAGCAATAGCTTACATGGGGTGTTAACATTGTTGTTTATTTTATAATAAGGTTCAAGTCATGTCCAGTCTGAGTAGGTTTGAGTCTCCTTCTTGTTTTTAAATTTGATAATTTTTCAACTTTTGTTTCTTTAGATTCAACTTGGTTTGGGATAGAGATTTTGGTAGATCAATAATTAGCTTCTTACCATATTTACAAAGTAGATTATATGTTTTATAATCTAACTATTTTTGATTAATTTATTTGTGAGGAAATTTTTTACATTTTATTTTTAAAAGTGTATATCATATATTTCTGTGATACAAGTTTCACGTCATTGAAAACGTGTAATGCCTTGAATATTTTTCAACTCAAAAAATGTTAAGATAAATAACATAAGATAAATAAAATGTTAACATATGTTATGTAGGAAATAAATCATAATTATGAGTTTTAATTTTTATTTTGAGATATTTTAAATTCTAATAATTAAAATTAAATTTAGAAAGTGCTGAATATTGTGAACTAGGAACAATCAGGTGATCAAACTCATATTTCTAGAATGCTCTCTATACAATCACTTCATTCTTTCTGTACAGATAAAGAACAGAAACTATATAACTCTTTACAGACTAATGTTTAGTAACCAATGTGTATTATATCAAATAATTTTTTGATTATGTGGATATTTCTGAAGAGTATTGCCAACTCTTATCTCTGTTAACTAATGTGCAATGTTAATTTTCTAATTCAGAAGACAGCATTTCAGGTGGTTATATAAATCCATTTGATTCCATAAAACTCTCACAATTGAAATGAACATGTGATACATTTTTTAGCATTTCCAGTGAGTTGAAAATAACAATTACTCATGTATTCTTTGTACACAATTAATACTTTCTAACCTAATAAAAAAAGCATAAAGATGAAAATATAAAATATTTAGAAATGTTTATAAAGAATTATTCATAGGCATTCCAAAAGCCAAGTTTATATTTATGCACAATTAATTATAATCTATTAAGGAAAAGCAAAATTAGGGGAAATAATCTCTACAGTGATTTGTTTTAAAAGAAATTATATGAGAATGAAACAATAAGAACTAAAAAAAATACAGTTAAAGAGTCATATTTTGGCAGGGAAGGAACAACATGGGAGATGAAAACAAGAAACTCAGATGGGTCCATAGATAGTATTGTCCACCTAACAACTGATGTGACATGTGAGGCATGGGAAAAAGGTCTCATGTATGGGTAATTGGAGTCTCAGAAAGAAAACAGAGAAACAGTGAGACAAAATAAATATTTATAAAAATAGTAGGTAATGAATTTCAAATGCTAATGAAATACAGCAAACCACAGATTCAATAAATTATTTGAACCCCAAACAGGACAAAATTAAAGGAAATCACATATAGGCCCAACATAGTCAAACTGCTGATAAATTAAAAAAGAAAAGATTAAAAGCTGTTAAAGAACAATAATCATTAGTTTTAATAGGGTTGGAAAATAATCTGCTAGCCTTTAATTCTATACCTAGCAAATATGCTTTTTAAATATAAATGTAAAATTATTTTCAGAAAAAATTTTTCATGACGATCAAAAATTAAGATAGCAAATATATGTTGAGACTATTAAAATGAGTTCTTCTGACAGAAGAAAAATAATCCCAAATGCAGCCATAAAAATACATAAATTAAAGAAGGGCAAAGGAAGAATGAAATAGAATAACTTATCAAGCTAATGATGATAATGTCTCAGCACTGAGTTTAAGATATGTGTGATAATAAAATACATTACAGCTGTTTCAGGAGTCCCCAAACCACCCACATCTTCAGCAATTTACTGGGACTCGCAAGCTCAGCATATAGTTTCTTCCATGTTTCAAATTTTTACAGTAACGTGGTCAGGATACTCAGTTTGTTCAGTTAGGGAAAAAGACACAATCAGAGTCTCAAGTAATATATATGCAGGTTTCCTATACCCTATTCTTCCCATGAGGGATCACACAGAAGGTACCATCTTTACAGCAGGAAAAATACAGCACATATGCAGGGCTTCTGCCTAGGGAATCCTATTTGAGACTGAGAGTTTAGGGTTCTTTATTGGGAGCTAGTCATGTGGACATATTCTAATGAACTTCCAATAGTCCAGACTCTGAGAAGCAGTTGTTCACCATAAATCATATTACAGACATAAAGAAACAATACATCAGTTAGGAAATATTTCAGAAACTAACATTCCAGACACTAGCTAAGGGCCAAACTTGTAAGTAGGTACTTGCAAAGATCTCAGCCTCAGGCCTGCTGTAATTCATGTTGTTTTGTATTCCATTTTTTTTGTCCATTCATCCATTATTGGACACTTAAGTTGCTTCCATATCTTGGCTGTTGTGAATAATACTGCAATGAACATAGGAATACAGGTATCTCTTTGATATTCTGATTTAATTCCTTTAGATTTATACCCAGATGTGTCTTTTCAATTAATACTGCTTGATCAGGTGACTGGAAAAGGCCATATGGGAACTTCATATAAGATGCAGAAAATGTTTCTCATTTGACCTGGATTATAGTTACACAAATGTATACACTTGTAAAAACTTGTCCAGCTGTCCACTTAATATTTGTGTACTTTATACAATAAAACTATTCCTTATGAATTACCATATATTGAGGTTAATATATTTAAGGGTATTTTTTTCATGTGGAATGAATCCAGCAGTAGTAACATGTTCAAAGTTAAATCTCAGAGAGAGCCTCTGTCACTTGGTCCCTAGAAATGGGCTCACTGCGCACAATGAAGAATTAGTGTCCCAAAAGACAGTGATACTGACATAAAACAACAAACAATACATATTCAATATGTATTCTGTCTAAAAGGGAAGACTAAAAGAGTATTCAGATTTTCTCTTAGGAGGAACTATTTTGTGAAAATTCTTGAGACATATTTGGGACCCATCCCTTGAGCGAGAGTCATAAGTGGTAACTCTCAAGTGATTGGGGTCTTGGCAGAGTGTCAGAAACAACTTTGAACATGTAGAGGTAGAGGAACATAACAAATTTACATGCTGTGAACAGCCAAAGTGTTAAAATTGAAATTCTAGGATAACAATCAAAAGCTTAACTCATTTCTACACTTGGTGCTGGAAAATGAAAAAAATAAAAGAGAGACAAAGGAGATTCTTGTGGTGGTGTGACAACCGCTCTCTCACTGTGCATTGTCTTTGAACTATTTTACAAGATTGTAATCATAGAAAATGGATAATAATGCAAATTATTCTTCCTAATAAAATATAAGTGAATTTCATCCAGTTAAATGCAGTGGTGTTGGTCGTGTTTATATCTATTAATTTGTTTCACCTTTCATGACACCTATTTGTGTTCATTTAAAAATTCTCTTTGAAGTCACTTTTTAAGAATTAAACATTTATATATACGTTTATATTTGCATAGGAGTAATGATTACATCTTTTCTTTTGGGGGCGGGTCTGCTCTGTCGCCCAGGCTGGAGTGCAGTGGCGGATCTCAGTTCACACAGCTCCAGCCTCGGGTTGGCGCCATTCTCCTGCCTCAGCCTCCCGAGTAGCTGGGACTACGGCGCCTGCCACCTCGCCCGGCTTCATTTTTTGTATTTTTACTAGAGGCGGGGTTTCGTGTTGGCCAGGATGGTCTCGATCTCCTGACCTCGTGATCCGCCCGTCTCGGCCTCCCAAAGTGCTGGGATTACAGGCTTGAGCCACCGCGCCCGGCTACATCTTTTCTTAAAAAATTATTGAGGAAGTGAAAAGGCTCTTAAATTTTCAGTACTATCAAAATTGTGCTTTGGACTTTTGGGTTTAAAATGGCAGATTAAAGATGCATCTGCTTCCTTGTCCTTTTTAATACCACACGTAAAATCTTATAAGAAGAATGAAAAACAAAATGTAGTTTTTCTTTCAGAAGAGACCAGAAAACATATATATATATATATATGTTTTTCATATATGAGAAGAGCATATATATATATGAGGGTAAACAAAAGTTTAGGAAAGCACCCCTAAATAATGCCTGAAACTGCAAATATTAGAAAAAGATAAAAGGCAGAATTTCAAAAGAGGAGTTGTACTGTGGAGTGATAACTCAAAAGACTCCTTGCTTGGAGCTATGGAAGTGAGATAACTATGGGTTATTTTCTGAACCCAAGCTGTTAATGAAGAATAATAGCAATGACAGGATTCAATAAAATAATTAATTTGATATCACTTGTTGCTATAATGGCAGAAAATGGTTGGTCTTTGATTCAGAATTAAGGAGAAACCAATTTGTGAACTGTCCTGTAGCTATGTATGCTTGACAAATAGAAAGGCATAAATATTATTATTAAATAACTGCATATATAAAAACACATACTTATATATATATATATGTACCCCAATATAGAAAAGAAAATATGGCCCTATGTGATGAAAAGTGTTACTAAGAGCCAGAGAGAGAACTACCGTTATACCAGAACACCTTTCTTCTACTCCCCAGAACAACATTTTGCAAATTATCAGTATGGGGTAGAAATCCTCTCTCAAATAAAATCAATAAACAGAAAACAACAAAGACAGGCTGCATACCATGTTACTATAAAAAACAGGAAAAAGAAATAGGAAAAATAATTAGTAAATATAAAACAATAGAAAAATTATTCCTCAGAACACATTAAAACCATGACAGATACAGTTATTTAACTCCATAAAGCAAGAGGTCAAAGCAGATATGACTAATCTTAAGAAAGATATTATGAAACAGAAGAAAAAACTGAAAAGTTAAGCTGGCCGTGTTCTGGAAAAAAGTTAAAATAAGAAAATTAAGCCATTATACAAACTAAGGATTGATTTGAAATGGCAGTATCTAATTTACCTTAGATTGCTATAAAAGGTTAATGTAATTCCAATAAAATCACAATCGGAAATTTTGTTTATAAGCATAGAAGATTATCATTTATAACATATAAAAGTATAGGTATGTTGTTTAGTTATATACATGTTTATATAATATATATAATCAGAATATACAAATGAAAATGTTTTAAGTATAGAATATATTTATATACATATTATAGAACATAGGTACACTTATATACAAATATTAAAAGGTACCAAACTAAAATTTGGAAAGTGAGTTGAATGAGGGAAAATGATTCATATTCAGTATTAAGATTTTTTACAAATCTAGGTGAATTAAAACAGTATAGTAATATGTGCACATATAACCATATGTAATAGAACATTTTAAGTAAATACAAATACACATTTAAGATAAATATGTTGCTTCATATTATTATAGAAAAGGTAAATTATTCAATGCATAAAGTTGACAAAGTTAGATATAGTCTCCTGTAAGAAATAAATTTACTACCTCCTTTCAGTAAAATAGTTTCAGTTAGATCAAAGTAAAAATTCAAGAAATAAATATAGGATGAAACTATGGGAGATAATGTGATGGAACTAAGGACAATGTTATGCCAGTATTTGAATTAGATGAACTGTATAAATACCTAGAAAAAGTTTATCTAGTTTACCTAGTTGATAATTTCTGAATAGTCATACTATAATTAGTAAATGTAAATTAAATATTTTTCAGAAATAAATCCCCAGACCCATGACTGAACCAGAAGAGTTTGCTTACTATTCAAAATCTAAATAATCCTACTCTTAGAGATACTTTTTGTTGTTGTTGTTGTTGTCCAGACTGGACTGCAATGGCATGATATCTGCTCACTGCATCCTCTGCCTCCCAGGTTCAAGCGATTCTCCTGCCTCAGCCCTCCCGAGTATCTGGGATTACAGGCATGCGCCACCATGCCTGGCTAATTTTTGTATTTTTAGTAAAGATGGGATTTCAACATGTTGGACAGACTAGTGTCAAACTCCTGACCACAGGTGATCCACCCACCTTGGCTGGAATTACAGGCGTGAGCCACTGCACCCAGCCAAAGATACACTTTTTATAGAATATAAAATGAAAGTGTATATTACATCTTTTTTCCCATGTCAGTATAAACTTAATTCCAAACTTAAACGTTAAATTTTATACACACAAAAGAGTAACATATCAAATCTGCCATATATAATGATGAAAATACAAATCAAACTGATTTTATTCTAGGAAACTGTTTGTTTAGCACATTATTAGATTTAAATAGAAATAAAATACGATCACAACAGATGCAGAAAAATTGACAAAATGATAAAATAGATAGAATTAAAATACCATCTAAAGGTAAAAGCTTTTTGAAAACTGGAAATTAGAAGAAAAGTCACAGCCAAGTAAAGAGTGTCTACAAAAACCTATAAAAAAACATACAATTTAATAGTGAAATGCTGAAAGGGTTCATTTTTAAATGAGGTTTTAAAAATCAATAATAGCCCCACTATTAACAATTCAATTTAACATTGTCTTATAGAGCCTATCAATGGCATTAGGAGAAAAGTAATAATAATTCAATGGGAAATTAAAAAAAAACAAATATCACCTTTTGTAAAATTATATGATTGTATATACATTTTTAAAATATCTCATATGAATTTTAAAAATTAATATGTAATTCTGCTTTTCTATATAGATATATAGACAAAATATATTGCATAGCTAGGAAGATAACTAGAGATGAAACCATTAGAAAACAATAGCTAAAACATGATTTAATATAACATAACAAATCAAATACTTAAGAATAATTCAAAGAAAAACTGTCTTAATATCTCTATGTGGAAAGCAATGAAACAACAAAGTGAGAAAATCTTAGAAAGATCTAAATAAATATTCATATATAGCATAAACATTTTTTGGAAAAGTTATTATAAAAATGACAATTTGCTGAAAATGTATTTATGGTTTGTTTCAGTGCAATTTCATTGACAATCCCAATACTTATTTTCATTTTTAATAACTGTATATATTGTTTCTTTTGTAGAAATTGATGAGCTGATTCTAGTTTGTATAAAGAAATGCAAAGGCCAACTGTAGGCATGACACTTTTTTTTTTGAGATGGAGTCTCGCTCTGTTGCCCAGGCAGGAGTACAATAGTGTGATCTCGGCTCACTGCAATCTCTGCCTTCCGTGTTCGAGCAATTCTCCTGCCTCAGTCTCCCAAGTAGTTGGGATTACAGGCATTGCCACCACGTCTGGCTAATTTTTGTATTTTTAGTAGAGACCGGGTTTTACCACGTTGGCCAGGCTGGTCTCAAACTCCTGATCTCAGGTGATACACTTGCCTCGGCCTCCCAAAGTGCTGGGATTACAGGCATGAGCCACTGCACCTGGCCTGGCATGACACTTTAAAAAATAAAGACGGAAGGACTTGTTCTATTGCGTATCAAGCCCTTTTATCCACTTTCAGTAATAAAGATAGTGTGCTATTGGGCAAAGATAGATCAATGCATATATGATAACTTGATTTATGATCAAGTATAACTTAACCAATTAGCATGTAAAATAATATCCAAATTAGTAAATTTGAAAATATGAATTTTAAAATGTCAAAAAGGTATCTCTGCATATCTTTTAATGGTGATATTAATTTTCTTTCTTTTATTTTTCTTCAGAAAAGGTAAAATAAATACTTTGATACTAAGTATTGGCAAGGATTATCACAACAGGCACTCCCATACCCTGCAAATTGGACTATAAATTGGTACAATATCTTGAAAAAAAAACCATTTTATCCAAATATTTTTTAAAATGTTTATTCATTTACTGTCTGAAATGACCTCTATTTGGTAGCCCAGTAATCGCACTCCTAGTTATGTTCCTAACAGAATTACATGCTCACATGCATTTTTAACCTGAGTGTATAATTATGATACAGTTATATGTCACTTAACCGTAGGGATGTGTTCTGAGAAATGTGTCATTATGTGATTTCGTTGTTGTGCTAACATCATAGAGTGGACTTACACAAATTTAGATGGTATAGACTAATACATACATAGGTAATGTGGTATAGCCTTTATATGGTTTGGCTGTGTCCACACTCAAATCTTACCTTGAATTGCAGCTTCTATAATTCCCACATGTTGTGCAATGGACCCAGTGGGAGATAATTGAATCACAGGGGCAGTTTTCCCCGTACTGTTATTGTAGTGAGTAAGTCTCATGAGATCTGATGATTTTATGAGGGGTTTCCCCTTTTGCTTGGCCCTCATTCTCTTTTGCCTGCTGCCATGTAAGATGTGCCTTGCTCTTCCTCCATAATTGTAAGACTTCCCCAGCCAAGTGGAACTGTAAGTCCATTAAACCTCTTTTGCATTGTAAATTACCCAGTCTCGGGTATGTCTTTATCATCAGCATGAAAATGGACTAAGGGTAATTATTGTCTATCTAAACATCTTTCAACATAGAAAAGGTACAGTAAAAATAGAGTAGAAAGCCCAGTGCAGTAACTCATGCCAGGAAACCCAGCACTTTGGGAAACCAAGGTAACAGGATTGCTTAAGGCCTGGAGTTCAAGACCAGCCTGAGCAACATAGCAAGATTTTTTCTCTACAAAATAAATAGCTGGGCATAATGGCATGCACCTATAATCTCAGCTATTTGAGAGGCTGCGGTGGGAAGACTGAGCACAGGAGTTCTAGGTTATAGTGGGCTATGATCATGCCACTCCAGCCTGGGAAACAGAGCAAGACATTGTCTCGAAATTAGCATAAAACATAATACATGGTACACCTGTATAGGACACTTACCACACATGGGTCTTGCAGGGCTCCATTTGTGATTAAGTTGCTCTGAATGAGTCAGTGAGTAAATGTGAAGGCCAAGGACATTCCTGTACACTCCTGTATATTTTATAAACACTGTACACTTAGGACACTCTAAATTTATTTGAAAATTTTATTTCAATAATAAATTAACTTTAGTCCACTGTAGCTTTTATACTTTATAAATTTTTAAATGGTTAAAAAAATTGGCTCTTGTAATAACATTTAGATTAAAATGCAAACACCTTGCATAGTTTTACAATTATATTTTTATATTTATATACTTAACTTATATTTTTTTCCTTTTTTTTTTTAATTTTTAAAGTATTTTATTAAAAACTAAGACACAGGCACACATATCAGCCTAGACATACACGGGGTCAAAATCATCAATATCACTGTCTTCCACCTCCACATCTTGTTCCACAGGAAGGTCTTCAGAGGCAGTAACATGCATGGAGCAGCCATCTCTGCTCATAGCAATGCTTCCTTTTGAAAAACCTCATGAAAGAGCTACCTAAAACTCTTCTTAAGAAGGTGTAGCTTTTATGGTAGAATGATCCATGTGAATGTTCATTGCTACACTATTCACAATAGAAAAGACATGGCATCAACCTAAATGCTGATCAATGACAGACTGGATAAAGAAAATGTGTTACATGTACAGCATGGAGCACTATGCAGTCATGCAAAAAACAAGGTCATGTATTTTGTGGAAACATGGATGGAGCTAGGGGCTGTTATCCTTAGCAAACTAATACAATAACAGAAAAACAAATAGCACATGTTTTTACTCATAAGTTGGAGCTAAATGATAAGAACTCATGAACACAAAGATGAAAACAACAAAAAATGGAGTCTACTTGAGAGTGGAGGATGGGAAGAGGGAAAGGAACAGAAAAGCTAAATATTGAGTACTGGGCTTAATACCTGAGTGGTGTAATAATATGTACAACAAACGCCTGAGACACAAGTTTACAAACCTTCTCATGTTCCCCAGACCAAAAATGAAAGTTAAAAGATAAAAGGTGTACTCTTCAGAAATATGTTCCTACTGTTTTTCTTGGTTTAATTCTATTTTTCATCATAGATTTGCTCGTAAACAGATAATGTGCCCTGTATGCTCCTCTCTAGTGATGAACATTTTTCAGTGTTAGGACCATATATTCAATTTTTAAGGTGCTTGTTGAGGTCTGCAAAAGCTTCTGCTAAACTCTTCACTGTGAATTTTCTTGAGAGTTCTTCTTTTTCTTTTCCTGCAGTTTCCTTTTCTCTTGCTTTTTAAGCTATGTGTTCCCATTCATATATATGGCCCATTATTGACCAAAGCATCATTACACAGTGCATGACTGTAGTTACTTTTTATTGACTACACACTATGTGCCATAGCTTTTAGCAAGCACATGATATGTAATATTTTCAACAAAACTGTGGAAAATTATTTTCATTCATATTAAATTTGAGAAAAATTATATAACTAGACTGAGTATACTCTGATTGTAAGTAGCAAAAACCAATCAATTCTCCTAAACCTAGTACTCTCTGCCTTTTGGTTTACTTATTGCTTCATTATCCAGCTATTCAGCGCATTGAGTTCTAGGTTGGCCTCACTGTTAATATTCAATTCGATTTAGAGAAACTAAATGGTTTACCCACATCATAGTAACCCAAGCTTCAGTTTTGTGAGATTGTTTGTATAGTATACCATCTATGTTACAGTAATAAAAATATAAAAAGAATAAAAATGTATTGACTACTCATTATGTTACACTAAATAGACAATATATTTTTGCATGCTTCACTATGATAATTTTGTACCTTTTATTTCTTATAATCCCTTATCAAAAGATAAAACTTCTAGGTTCATGAAGTTTATTTTCCAGATTGGTTCCTCAGTCAGCATCTGTGACTAACATGACAAATCAACTAAAATTCAAAAGTCAAGATTTCGAGTTGCAGATTTATTACTGTCATCTTACTAAAAAGAGCTTCTGATAATTTAGCCTATTGCCCTCTTAAGTAAATTTATCTTATGGAAATATTATAGAATTTCTTAAAATTCAAGTGGATCTGGGATCACAATTAATGCACTCTTATTTTGATTATTTATGAGGTGGGAAAGTAACGTACTACATATACTCCCCTATGTGGATAACGAAGTGCTGAAGCACTTACTTTGGAAGATACTTGAATTACCATTTTATTTTTTTAACATATATTTGTTCAATATTTAAATTTTATATATTTTCCAGCAGAAAAAGATGAAGAATAAGAAATCCTTTAGTATTTATTTTTAAAGGGGAGATTTATAAGGAGTCAATAATAAAGTTTCATGATTTTCATGTATATTCACAGTCTAGATTCAGAGAAGTAGGCATCGTATAAAAAATTTACAGAGTCAGGGTGCAGTGGCTCATGCCTATAATCCCAGCACTTTTGGAGGCTGAGGCAGGTGGATCACGAGGTCAGGAGATCGAGACCATCCTGTCTAACACGGTGAAACCCCATCTCTACTAAAAATACAAAAAAAGGAGCCAGGTGTGGTGGCGGGGGCCTGTAGTCCCAGCTACTCGGGAGGCTGAGGCAGGCGAATGGTGTGAATCTGGGAGATGGAGCTCACAGAGAGCTGAGATCGCGCCACTGCGCTCCAGAACAAGACTCCGTCTCAAAAAAAAAAAAAAAAAAAAAAAAATTTTACACAAATTTGACTTCACAAAATAATCTCTAAATCATGAACTTTTTTTTTCTATTTGGATATTTCTCCAGCTTCAACAGGCTCACTCTAGTTTCTCTAGAATGTCTTCTTGTAAAAACCTGTTGACTGAAGCATTTATCATAAATTCTGATTATCATATTTTTCTGCCATTTACATAAAGTGAAATATTCAATCCATCTGAGTCTTAGTGCTATCTCTGTAAGAAGAAAATAAGATCTATTTGTGAGTGAGGTAATGAAGATTAAATTAGTTTGCATATGAAAAGTGCTTAGTAATATGCCTATCATACTTAGGTTAAACTGCATCCTCATTCAAATATGCAATTTTCTGCCCTTTTTTAATGCCTTTACTGTTAACGCAAGAGGCCAAAATATGGTGCCTTCTTATGTTTTCATTCTCTGAAATAGTATATATTTTTTAAAAACATAACACATGGACGGAAAATCATGAATATAAATAATTGTAACTGATGGGTATGTCAATTAGCTAGATTTAATTATTCCAATTTATATTCATAAATCATAACATCACGTTGTACCATCTATTTGTATATAAAACTATGATTTGTCAATTTGCAATTAAAACATTAAAACATTAAAAATTATAGAATATATGAGAATGTCAAAAAATATAGCTATGTCAACATAATTATTTAAATAATATTGGAAAATATTTGTATATATTTAAAGGGCAAAATTTTTGTTTTTTTATTGTATATTGCAGAAACTGGCAACAATAATAAAGTTAAAATAATTTTGGATTTCTGTATTCTATATTCACCAGAAGCTATACCAATTAAATGTTTATGTTACTCTCAATTATAAATTCAGTCTTTAATGTGTCTGTCAAAATAAACTGCTATAGAGATTTGTTAAAAATTACATATTCAGATTATTTGAGAATTATTTATTTAACTTTGTGTTTTAAATGATTTTCTAACTGTATTTTCCCCGACTTTGGATGGAAGGTAATATCCGCACTAAAGTGGATTTTACATTACTGTTTTTGATTACTTATTTTCCTCAGATTGAAGCAATTAATAATTAATAATTTTGCCCATGTTTAAAAACTAAATTGACTTACCTAATAGTATCAGTTTTCTTTCTGAAATGGTTTTGTTTTATTTTTATTCTTCTCTGTGACTATTTTACATTTTGAAAAGTTGTACTCAATGGAAATAATTAAACAAGCCATTATATTACCATCTGTTGTGCATCACACTCATGTTTTACTGTGGCTCACTGACAAACTTTGTGTGAAACTGACATATTCTGCTTTAATGCAGTCACAATCTGAGAAGAGAAAATTACCTGAAATAAAATCATAAAAAGAACATCACTGCTTTAAAACACATTTAATTCTCTTCCAACTATGCTACTATTTTTTATTTCATTTAAAATTGATTGTGTTGATAATATAATAGCTAGGAATAGTTTTTCAAAAAAATTTAAATAGCAATGTGTTAAGCAATAGAAACATTCCAAATTTGATTGTTTAAAATTTCTGTTTGATGTTTGGTGTTTTACTTAGAATATATGAATATGTTTTTAATCTTATAGCTGAGATTTTTCTATCTGTTAAAAATATATTGTATACTAAACGTTTTTCCCTTCAAGTTGTAGGACTCATGTGTGCGTTTGAATATTTTAAATAATTTATAAGATTTTATCATCTGCTTTGTGAATTGCTTTCAATTTGAGTATAAAAATTATGCAAGTAGATTTATAAGGAATCAGTGGTTAAATTATCTGGTTACCCAGAAAGATGAAAAATTAGGTCAGGCTACACAAACATGGCTATGAACAGAAGTAAGATAGAAGTGTATGAGTCTGAAAAGATGATACTAATTTGAGATAAGGAACTGCTGAAAGAGAGGAGACTTTTGTCCCTATCTGAAGGAAATTATAGCCAGTGTGGAAAAGGTTTGATCCATAATTGAGAATGCTTTAGAGGAGTACTTTACAGAGTTGTCCATATATGGAAGAATATGTGGCTTCCACTGAGTTCTCTGTAATTATTCAGAGGATAAATAATAATGGCCAAGTGAATCTGGCTGGCGGTTTCAAGAGGCAATTCACCTCACTGGGACTCTCATATGGAAATACTCTACCTTGGAATTCTTCAACTCCTCTTTCGTTTTTATTTGAGATGGAGTCTCACTCTGTAGCCCAGGCTGGAGTGCAGCGGTGCTATTTGGGCTCACTGCAACCTCTTCCTCCCAAGTTCAAGTGATTCTCCAGCCTCAGCCTCCCCAGTAGCTGGGATTACAGGCGTGTGAGCCACCACACCCGGACAACTCCTCTTTCTTTCTAGAGTAACCAAGAAGGATAAAACTAAGGGCTGTCTTTCATCTCAAAGAGATAAAAGATAATAGATGTTCTCCTGAACAATGGGAATAATGTGATTAAACTACATGAAAATAAATAATTCAAGAGATTGGATAAATAGAATAGCCAACAAACATAAAATTTTAATGGAAGGAACCAACAACCAATAAAGTTATGAGAAATAAATAAATGATAATGTTTAAGAAACAAGTAGATATAGTGAAAAGCCATTTTATAAGTTTCCAAGATAGAGACAGAAAACAGATACAGAAATAAACATTTCTAGGAAATTTTCAAAAAAAAACCTTGAATATAAGATGACATATTATAGGATAGATTTTTAAATAGGATAGATTTTTAAAAATAAACACAGTATCTTGAAATTAACTCACATCTTATTACCTAATACATCATGTCTTGATTTCAACAACAAAAATTATATAAGACATGTTTAAAGGCAAGGAAAATGCAAGAGGCAGAGGTGAATATCAGGACTACAATCAGACATGACACAAACGTTGGAATTATCAAATAATCTAATATAGCCATGATTAACATGGTAATGTGTCAGGAACAGACAAATAATGTATGCAGAGAAATAGAACTCTAAGAAAAAATCAAAAGGAAATGACAGAAATAAAAAATCTTGTTAGAGCAATGAAGAAAGCCTTCAAAGTGGTCATCGGGCAACTGGGCATGACCAAGGAAGAGTCAATGAGATTAAAAATAGGTCACTGGATACTTCCAAAACTGAAACATAAAAAGAAGAAAAGAATAATAATATCAAATAATAAAAAACCACAAAACAAAACATCCAAGATCTGTGAGGCAGTTTCTTTTGTATTATTATTTTTTAAGTTCTGTGTGCATGTGCAAGATATGCAGGTTTGTTGCATAAGTAAATGCATGCCATGGTGGTTTGCTGCACCTATCAGCCCATCACGTAGGTATTAAGCCGAGCATGCATTGGCTATTTTTCCTAATGCTCTCTGACCCCTGCCCTCCCGCAACAGGCCCCAGTGTGTGTTGTTCCCTCCCTGTGTCCGTGTGTTCTCATTGTTCAGGTTCACTTATAAGTGAGAACATGCAGTGTTTTGTATTCTGTTCCTACATTAGTCTGCTGAATACAATGACTTCTAGCTTCATCTATGTCCCTGAAAAGGACATAATCTCATTTCTTTGTATGGCTATATAGTAGTCCATAGTGCATATGTACCACATTTTCTTTATCCAGTCTATTAGTGCTGCAATGAACATACGTGTGTATGTATCTTTGTAATAGGATTATTTATATTCCCCTGGGTATATACCCAGTGATGAGATTGTTGGGTCAAATGATATTTCCAGTTCTAAATATTTGAGGAATTTCCACATTGTCTTCCACAATGGTTGGACTAATTTACATTCCCACAATGTAAAATTGTTCCTATTGTTCTGCAACCTTGCCAGCATCTGTTGTTTCTTAACTTTATTAATAATCACCATAATGCCTGGTATGAGATGATATCTCGTTTTGGTTTTGATTTGCATTTCTCTAATGATCAGTAATATTGAGCTTTTCTTCATGGCCGCATAAATGTCTTCTTTTAGAAGTGTCTGTTCGTGTCCTTTGCCTACTTTTAATGGGGTTGTTTTTTTCTTGTAAATTTGTTTAAGTTCTTTGTAGAGTCTAGATATTAGACCTTTGTCAGATGGATAGATTGCAAAATTTTTCTCCTATTCTGTAGGCTCTCTGTTTGCTTTGATGATAGTTTTGCCGAGCAGAACCTCTTTAGTTTAATTAGATCCCATTTGTAAATTTTTCCTTTTGTTGCAATTACTTTTGGCAATTTCATCATACAGTCTTTGTCCATGCTTATGTCCTGAATGGTATTGCCTAAATTTTCTTCTTGGGTTTTTATAATTTGGGGTTTTCCATTTAAGTATTTAATCCATCTTGAGTTCATTTTTGTATAAGATATAAGGAAGAGGTCCAGTTTCAATTTTCTGCATATGACTAGCCAGTTCTACCAGCACCATTTGTTATCTAGGGAATCCTCTCCCCATTGCTTGTTTTTGCCAGGTTTGTTGAAGATCAGATGGTTATAGATGTTAAGTTTTCTTTATTGGTTTTCTAGTCTATTCCATTGGTCTATCTGCTGTTGTTGTACCAATACTATGCTTTTTTGGTTACTGTAGCCTTGCAATACAGTTTGAAGTCAGGTGGCATAATTCCTCTACCTTTGTTCATTTGCTTAGGATTGTCCTGGCTATATGAGCTCTTTTTTGCTTCCATATGAATTTTAATATAGTTTTTTTTTTAATTCTGTGAAGAATGTTACACGTAATTTAATGGTGATAGTACTGAATCTATAATTTACTTTGGGCAGTATGGCCATTTTCATTTTGATTCTTCCTACCTATGAACATGGAATATTTTTCCATCTGCTTTTATCTTCTTTGATTTCCTTGAGTAGTGATTTGTAGTTCTTCATGAAGAGGTTCTTCGCTTCTCTTGTTAGCTGTATTTCTAGGTATTGTATTCTCTTTGTGATAATTGTGAATATGAGTTTATACTTTTTTTTTTTTTTTTGAGACAAAGTTTTGCTCTTGTTGCCCAGACTGGAGTGCAGTGGCATGATCTCGGCTGGCTGCAACCTCTGCCTCCCAGGTTCAAGCAATTCTCCTGTCTCAGCCTTCTGAGTAGCTACGATTACAAGCATGCACCACCATGCCTGGCTAATTTTTTATATTTTTAGTAGAGACAGGGTTTCGCCATGTTGGCCAGGCTGGGCTCAAACTCCTAACCTCAGGTGATCTGCCCACCTTGGCCTCCCAAAGTGCTGGGATTACAGGCATGAGTCACTGTGCCCGACGGTGAGTTCATTCTTGATTTGGCACTTGCCTTGTGTGTTGTTGGTGTATCGGAATGCTTGTGATTTCTGCACGTTTATTTTGTATCCTGAGACTTTGCTAAAGTTGGTTATTAGCTTAGGAATCTTTTGGGCCAAATCAATGGGGTTTTCTAGATATAGGATCATGTCATCTACAAAGTCAGTTCTACTTCTTGTCTTTCTGTTTGAATACCCTTTATTTATTTCTCTTGTCTGATTGCCCTGGCCAGAACTTCCAATACTCTGTTGCATAAGAGTGGTGAGAGAGAGCCTCCTTGCCTTGTGCTAGATTTCAAAGGGAATGCTTCCAGCTTTTGCCCATTCAGTATGATATTGGCTTTGTGTTTGTCATAAATGGCTCTTATTATTTTGAAATATATTTCTTCAATTCCTAGTTTATTGAGACTTTTTAACATGAAGGGATGTTGAATTTTATCAAAGATGTTTTCCACATCTTTTGAGATAATAATGTGTTTTTTGTCTTTATTTCTATTTATGTGATGAATTATGCTTATTGATCTGTGTATGTTGAACCAGCCTTGCATCCCAAGGATGAAGCCAACTTGATCGTGGTGGACAAGCTTTGTGATATGCTGCTGGATTCAGTTTACCAGTGTTTTACTGATGATTTTCACATCAATGTTCATCAGGGATACTAGTCTGAAGTTTTCTTAGGAATCCCTTGTTTTCAGTTGTTTGAACTAGTATCAGAAGTGGTACCAGCTCCTCTTCATACCTGGTATAGAATTCATAGCTGGTGGTAGAATTCAGCTATAAATCCATCTTGTCTTGGGCTTTTTTTTTTTTTTTAATTTTTTTTTTCGGTTGGTAGATCATTTATTACTGCCTCAACTTCAGAACTTATTATTGGTCTATTCAAGGATTCAACTTCTTCCTGGTTCAGTCTTGGGAGGGTGTACATGCCCAGGAATTTAGCCATTTCTTCTAGATTTTCCCGTTTATTTTCATGGAGGTATATATAGGATTCTCTGATGGTTGTTTGTATTTCTGTGGGATCAGCGGTAGTATCCCCCTTATCATTTCTGATTGTGTTTATTTGAATCTTCTCTATTTTCTTCTTTATTAGTCTAGCTAGTAGTCTATTTTATTTTATTTTTTTACAAAAAAAAAAAAAAAAAAACTCCTGAATTTGTTAATTTTTTGAAGAGTTTTTAGTGTCTCTATCTCCTTCAGCTCCACTCTGAGCTTCGTTATTTCTTGTCTTCTGCCAGATCTGCAGTTCGTTTGCTCTTGGTTCTCCAGTTCTTCTATTTGTGATATTAGGGTGTCAGTTTGAGATTTTTGTAGCTTTTTGATGTGGGCATTTAGTGCTATAAATCTGCCTCTTAACACTGCTTTAGCTGTGTCCCAGAGATCCTGGTATGTTTCCTCTTTGTGCTCATTAGTTTCAAAGAAGTTTTTTGAGTTATTTCTGCCTTAATTTTATTTACCCAGAAGTCATTCACGAGCAGGTTTTTCAATTTTCATGTATTTGTGTGGTTTTGAGTGGGTTTCTTAATCTTGAGCTCTAATTTGATTGTGCTGTAGTCTGAGAGACTATTTGTTATGATTTCAGTTATTTTGTTTTCTATTTGCTGAGGAGTTTTACTCCTAATTATATGATCAATTTGAGATTAGGAGCAATGTGGCACCAAGAAAAATGTATATTCTGTTGATTTAAGGTGGAGAGTTCTGCAGATATCTTTCAGGTCCACTTGGTCCAGAGCTGAGCTCAAATCCTGAATATCTTTGTTAACTTTCTGTCTTGATGATCTGTCTAATACTGAAATTGGAGTATTAAAGTCACTCACTATTACTGTGTGGGGATCTATCTCTCTTTGTAGGTCTTTAAGAACTTTTTTTTATGAATCTGGGTGTTCCTGTATTGGGTGCCTGCAAATTTAAAATAGTTAGATCTTCTTGCTGAATTGAATCCTTTACCATTATGTAATGCCCTTCTTTGTCTTTTTTGATGTTTTTTTGGTTTAAAGTCTATTTTGTCAGAAAGTAGGATTGCAACCTAGTTTCTTTCTGCTTTTCATTTGCTTGATAAATTTTCTTCTATTTCTTTATTTTGAGCTATGTGTGCGTCATTGCAAGTGAGATATGGCTCTTGAATACAGCACACAGATGGGTCTTGTCTCTTTATCCAGCTTGCCATTCTGTGTTTTTTAATTGGGGCATTTGACCCATTTACATTTAGGATTAATATTGTTATATGTGAATTTGATCCTATCATCATGAGGCCAGCTGGTTAATTTTGCAGATTTGTTAATGAAATTGCTTCATAGTGTTGTTAGTCTGTGTACTTGTCAGCCTGCCTTATTTCAGCAAGAGAGTCTTCAAGTTCTGATAGTCTTTCTTCCATCTGGTTGATTCAGCTATTGATACTTACAGTTGCATTGTGAAGATCTTGTGTTGTGTTTTCCAGCTTCATCAAGTCATTTATGTTCCTCTCTAAACTGGCTATTCTGATTAACAGCTGCTATAATCTTTTATCATGGTTCTTAGATTTTTTGCATTGGGTTAGAACACAATCCTTTAACTCAGCAAAGTTTGTTATTACCCACTTTCTGAAGCCTACTTCTGTCACTTCATCCATCTCAGCATCAGCCCAGTTCCGTTCCCTTGTTGGAGTGGTGTTGCGATCATTTGGAGGAAAAGAGGCATTCTGGTTTTTGGAATTTTCAGTGTTTTTTCCTCATCTTTATGTCTTTATCTACCTTTAATCTTTAAGGCTGTTGACCTTTGGATGCAGTTTTTGTGGTCTTTTTTGTTGATTTTGTTGTTGGTGCTTTCTGTTTGTTTGATTTTCTTCTAACAGTCAGGCCCCTCTTCTGTAAGTCTGTTGCTGTTTGCTGGGGGTCCACTCCAGACCCTGCATGCCTGGGTATCACCAGTGTAGGCTGCAGAACAGCAAACATTGCTGCCTGTCCCCCTTTATGGAAGCTTTATCCCAGAGGGGTACCAACCTCATGCCAGCAGGAACTGTCCTGTATGAGGTGTCTGGCAACCTCTCTTTGGAGGTCTAACCCAGTCAGGAGGCACGGGATCAGGGACCTACTTCAGGAAGCAGTCTGGCTGCCTCTTAGCAAAGCTGATGCAATGCACTGGGGGTATCTCGCTCACCCAGATTGCCTTCACCCTTCAGAGCCAGCAGGCAGGAAAGATTAAGTCCATTGAACCTGAGATCATAGCCTCTCTTATTGCCAGGTGCTCTGTCCCAGGGAGATGAAGGTTCTGTTGGCAAACCCCTGGCAGGGGTTGCTGGAATTCCTGCAGGAAGGCCCTTCTCAGTAAGGAGGGATGGATCTGGGTACCACCTAAAAAATAGACTGGCCATTATCTGCCACAGACCCTGTGCTGCACTGTGGGGAACACTGCCCAGTCCAAACCATCCAGCCTCCTTAGCACTGGCAGGGGAAAATGCTGACTAGATCCACAGTAATGGTGATGGCCCTTCTTCCTGGGAACTCAGTCATCTTAGGCAGACTTGCGACTGCTGGGCTGGCCAGCAGGGATTCCAAGCCAGTGTGTCTTAAGCTTGCAGGGATCCATGGGAGTGGGACCTGCTGAGCAAAATTGCTTGGTTCCCTCGCTTCAGACCACTTTCCACAAGAATGGATGGGTCTCCTGTCCCTTTGAAGTTCCAGGGCCCGCCATAGTATGTAAAAACTCCTGCAGCTCAGTGCCTGCCCAAACGGCCACTGACCAGAGCAGCTGCTGTGGGTCTGCCCACTTTTGTGCTTGAGGCTCAAGGCCCTGCTGGTGTAGGTTCGCATACCTGATCCGCAGGTATCAAAAATCCATGGGAAAAGCAAAGTGCCACAGGTGGGTAGCACAATCCCTCACTGCCTCCTTGGCTAGAGGAGTGAGGTCCCTTTGCCCCGTGCAGCTCCCTGGTGAACAATCACCCCCACCCTGCTTTTCCTTGCTCTCTGTGCGCTGCAACCACCATCCATCAGTCCTAATGAGAAAGTCTGGGTACCTCAGTTGGAAATGTAGAAATCACTCATCTTCTGTGTTCATCTTGATGGGAGCTGCAGACCAGAGCTTTTACTACTATGCCATCTCGGCCCCTCCAGCGAGGCAGTTACTAAAAGTGTAATATTGCATAATTTGAATACTAAAAGGATAAAAAATAGAGAATAAATCAGAAAAAAAAATCTTTGAAGATTGTTCAAGAACTTTCCAATATTACTGGGAGCCACTAAAGCATAATTCCAGGTAGCTCAGAGAACACTAAACAAAATAACAACTAAAAAATATTTTCTTAGGATATATATTTAAACTATAGAAAACAAAGATAAAATCTGAGATGACTCAAGAGAAAAATTAATAAATGCCTTACCAATAGAGAAACAAAGGTAAAATTACAGTGCCTTTTATGTCAGAAACCATAAAGAAAAAAGATAATTAAGTGGAACATTTAAAGTACTAAAAAACATAAAGCACCAATCTAGACTTTCATATCCAGCAAAATTATCCTTCAAAAGTGAAAGTGAAACTATCCCAAATAAAATAAAATCAAAGGTACTCAGTAGACATGTCCAACAATAAATATTAAAAGAAGTTTTTCAGGAAGATGGAAATAATATAGATCAGAAACTCAGACCTATATAAAGAAAGAGCATCAGAGAAGGAATAAATGATAGTAAATTAAAATTTGTATATCTATTTTTTTATGGTGACTAAATTTATTTTTTATTTTTATTTTTTATTATACTCTAAGTTCTAGGGTACATGTGCACAACGTGCAGGTTTGTTACATATGTATACATGTGCCATGTTGGTGTGTTGCACCCATTAACTCATCATTTACATTAGGTATATCTCCTAATGCTCTCTCTCCCCCTTTCCTCCTCCCCACAATAGGCCCCAGTGTGTTATGTTCCCCTTCCTGTGTCCAAGTGTTCTCATTGTTCAGTTCCCACTTATGAGTGAGAACATGCAGTGTTTGGTTTTCTGTTCTTGCGATAGTTTGCTGAGAATGATAGTTTCCAGCTGCATCCATGTCCCTACAAAGGACATGAACTCTTCTGTTTTCATGGCTGCATAGTATTCCATGGTGTATATGTGCCACATTTTCTCAATCGAGTTTGTCATTGATGGACATTTGGGTTGGTTCCAAGTCTTTGCTATTGTGAACAGTGCCACAATAAACATACGTTGGAAGGTGTCTTTATGGCAGCATGATTTATAATCCTTTGGGTATATACCCACTAATGGGATGGTTGGATCAAATGGCATTTCTAGTTCTAGATCCTTGAGGCATTGCCACACTGTCTTCCACAATGGTTGAACTAGTTTACAGTCCCACCAACAGTGTAAAAGCATTCCTATTTCTCCACATCTTCTCCAGCACCTGTTGTTTCCTGACTTTTTAATGATCGCCATTCTAACTGGTGTGAGATGGTATCTCATTGTGGTTTTGATTTGCATTTCTCTGATGGCTAGTGATGATGAGCATTTTTTCATGTGTCTGTTGGCTGCATAAATGTCTTCTTTTGAGAAGTGTCTGTTCATATCCTTTGCCCACTTTTTGATGGGGTTGTTTTTTTCTTGTAAATTTGTTTGAGTTCTTTATAGGTTCTGGATATTAGCCCTTTGTCAAATGAGTAGATTGCAAAAATTTTCTCCCGTTCTGTAGGTTGCCTGTTCACTCTGATGGTAGTTTCTTTTGCTGTGCAGAAGTTCTTTAGTATATCTATTATTCTTAATCTAAAACTTAACTATTAAAAATTAATAGTAGCAGTGTGTTGTTTAGTTATATCTCCTGGATAAAAGAAATGAATGATTCCAATGTCCTAAGTAACCAGAGGGAGAAATACAAGTCACGTGGTACTTGTACTACATGGGAAGTAGTATAGTATAATTTGAAAGTGAACTAGTATCCATTTAATATCTTGAGCGTATATAGACTATGGGCAATCAGCAATAACAATCTAACATGGGAAACATGTTAGAAAAATACCCCCAATCCATATGAATAAACTATTTATAAAAAGGGACACATAATGGCATAAAAGTATGAGAAAATCCTACAAATCAACAAAAAAAAATCCTACAAATCAACAAATAAGTAATAATTTTAATGGCAAACGATTCTGTATATGCTTAAGTTTGCTTTAAATCATGAAAATGTAGATTAAAACATCAATGATATACCATTTTGCAAATGACTAAAAGGTAGAAAGAAGGAGAATGGCAAGTGTAGGTCAAGATGTAGGGTCAGTCTCAATATATCAATAATAGGTGCTAGATAGACAATTAATAGATTGATTGATTCAAGGACTAATTTAAACACATTAGAAATGATGCTAATGGGAGAACAAGAATCAATATCACCAAAATCATTGACTTGACTTTTGTGTTTTATCTTGAAATTAATATTATATTTTATATTTTCTTTTGTTTCTACACTTCCAGTTTGAAAAATAAGAAATAGAGCTGCACGTTTTACTTCTATAATTGTTCCTTATTCAGTCTTTATAAGTTAGTTTCCTTTTATCTCTGGTTATTTGTTTACATAGTAATAGTATTTGTTTGGTAAATACACTGTGATTACACTGTGGGAAATGGAAAATTGAGTGTAAATTGAGGAAAAATCAGATAGGACGTTGTAGGAGCTTATATTTCAGAAAAAAAAAAACAATATGTAGGTATGTAAATAAATAAATCTGAGTAATAAAACTTAATTCTTAATGTAATTTAGAAATGATACACAGAATCAGTAAAAAAAAAAAAAAAAAAAAAGTGATTCAGGGGACTGACAAGAGAGGAAAGAGTGAAGGTAACGATGGAAGTTGAGAGGAAGTACTGATATCAGATTGTGATAAGGTTCATATTTAAGACAACCAGAAATATTGAACTGACATCTCAGGTCATAGAAACCTCCAAAACTGAAATGATAAAAGACAAAGAATAATAATGCCAACCACCAAACAACACCACCACCGCCCAAAACAAAACATTTACTCTGAGATGTCTAAACCATATTTATTGCTTGCTACATTCAGAAATATATAAAAAGTGAAACATGGATTATAAGCCTAAGTAAATGGTTATTTCAGGATTCTGGGTGACCAAGTAAATTTTAGGTTTACAAATATTGTGCAAGTTTATGAGATTGGTCTAAGAAAATCAGAAGAAAAATGCAGCATTTTGTTAAGCTTTACTGGATACTTTTCATGGTATAATTTCATTGAAATTATACTGACTTTTACATGACGATTTACTGCTGAGATAATTTGACTGATATATTGGACCTTTCAGGGCATTGTCCATAAAAAATACTTTATACCAAATGTCGATATATTTTATATCAGCACCACATGCGATTTAATTTTAGTAATGTTTTAGTGTTGGCATCTACCATAAGAATTTTACCACGGAAGTTAAAATAAAAGCATTAATTCAATATTTAACGTATGAACTGTCTATCCTACATTTCCATGTTTCTTCCAAAAATCCTATCTGTTGTGTCTGAATGAGGTTTAAAAATCCTAAAATAGGACAGAGATTTTTCCCTGTCTGGAAACTTACACCACATACCTCAAAACTAATTTTATGATCTGTCATATGGTATAAGAAGCCACATCACTAAAGAACAGGTGCTTCAATTGCCAAAACAAAAACCTTTCACCTACCTAACTCACATGAATTTTCAGACATAAAAGTAGCAGTGTTTTTTTTTTTGGTGTTGTTCATTTGTTTTTGTTTGTTTGTTTGTTTGTTTTTGAGATAGAGTGTCACTCTTGCTGCCCAGGCTGCCCAGGCCAAAGTATAATTGTGCCATTTCAGCTCACTGCAACCTCCACCTCCCAGGATCCAGCGATCCTCCTGCCTCAGCCTCCCGAGTAGCTGGGATTACAGGCGTGCGCGACTATGCCAGACTAACTTTTGAACTTTTAGTAGAGACGGGGTTTCACCATGTTGACCAGGCTGGTCTCAAACTCCTGATTTCAGGTGATCCACCCACCTCGGCCTCCCAAAGTCCTGAGGTTACAAGTGTGAGCCACCGTTCCTGACCAGAAGTAGCAGTTTATTAATGTTTCTTAAATTAATCAGTACGACTTTTTCTCAGTATTTAATTGTTCTCTTTGTTTTTAAAGAGCTTTATTAATGTACAGTTTATATACTATACATTTCAGCCACTTAATGTGAAAAGTTTAGTTGTTTTTAGTATGCTTATAGATATGCAACTATCACTAGTTAATTTTAGAACATTTTCATCACATCAAAATTAAAATCCTGTAATTTTTTACTATCATTCCTGCTATTCTCTGGTCTTCTATCCCTTTGCTTTAAGTAATCACAAATGTATTTTCAATCTCTATAGATTCTTCTCTTAAGAACATTTTCATATGAATAGATTGATATAATATGTGGTTTTCTGTGACTGGCTTATTTCACTTTGTGTAATTTTATTATGTAATATTATTGTGTAATATTTTTAAGATCTGTCCAAATTTTACCTTGTGTCAGTAATTCATTTCTTTTTATGGACAGATGTATATAATTTTTGCATTTGACATACTGTATGCATTTTCTTTATGTATTCCTCCATTGGTGGGCACTTGGGTGTTTTTACCATTTGGCTCTTAAGAATAATGCGTTTGTAGGCCGGGCGCGGTGGCTCACGCCTGTAATCCCAGCACTTTGGGAGGCAGAGGCGGGCGGATCACGAGGTCAGGAGATCGAGACCATCCTGGCTAACACGGTGAAACCCCGTCTCTACTAAAAATGCAAAAAAAAAAATTAGCCGGGCGAGGCGGCGGGCGCCTGTAGTCCCAGCTACTCGGGAGGCTGAGGCAGGAGAATGGCGTGAACCTGGGAGGCGGAGCTTGCAGTGAGCCGAGATCGCGCCACTGCACTCCAGCCTGGGCGACTAAGCGAGACCCTGTCTCAAAAAAAAATAAAAATAAAAAATAAAAAATAAAAAGAATAATGCGTTTGTAAACATTTATGTAATTTTTTATGTAGACATATGTTTTCATTTTTTGGTTTATATATTAGTAGTGCATTTGTCAGGTTATATAATAACTCTATATTTAATCATTTGAGAAACAGTTAGAATGTTTTCCAAAGCAGCTGTACCATTTTACAGTCTCACCAGCAGTGTATGAGGGTTTTAATTTTGCCACATCCTTGCTTAAAATTTTTTAAATCTGGCTTTTGATTCTAGCTATCCTAGTAGGAGTGAAGTGCTATCTCATTGTGGGTTTTGTTTGCATTCCTCTGAGACTGAATGACGTCAAACACCTTTGTTTGTGTTTACTGGCCATTTCTATACATTCTTTAGAGAAATGTCTATTCCAATTCTTTAGCCAGTTTTAAAATTTGGGATTTTTAATTACTAAGATATAAAGGTTCTTTATATATTCCAAATACCTTAGTGTACATAATGAGCAACAAAGCTAAAAAGACAACCAGGGATCATTGGTTATGGCTGATAGCATGTGGAGTTCCTAGAAGCTAGATAAATATGGAGTCAATAATATTGCTGGACATCTCCAATGACAACAGCAACTAGAACAAAAGATCAAAAGTGAGTGAGAAGCATGCTTTCTGCCACCATACTTGAATACCATAATCCCTTATCCAGTTTCTAGATCAAAGTCAGTTCTGAGACATAGCAACCATATTGTGAATGGAAGTTATGTTCACTTGAAGAAAAAGACAGCAACCATTCAGCAAATATAGACAGCAGTCATTACTGAAGTTCGCTCTTAAAATGACTGCTAGTTACTGAGTAAATTTACATGGAGTAAAGCTGAACACCCCATTTTTCAAAGACCTTTGGAATTGGGATGTGCACTGACTATCAAAAATGTCACCTAGGAACCAACCTTGAGATATGCTCATCTAGTTTTACAAATTTAGTTTCTGCTAGACTAAAGATTTGGGATACGGGTAATTGAAGAATATGAGGAGACAGAGTGAAGTTTCTTTGAATTTAAGACTGTGACTACTATCTGGTCATTTTTTTGTTTCTCATGCAAGAAGGAAAAAAAAAAAAAAAAAACAGGACTATACTTACAGGGATGATTCTTCTGAATTTTTATGAGGAGACTGAATTAGAAGGAATATGCCTGGAATCCAGAGGAATCACTAGGATATCTTCTTAGATACTGTGAATAAGCAATTGTGCAACTATGCATGATTTAGACATCCACAGATGAAGACCCTTTATCTTATTGGGCAAACAACCTAGATGAGTACAAGTGCTGGAAGTATGTAAGGAGATTTTAAAATAAGCAATAGATTCAGGAGAATATTGAGTAGTACCTCACTAGTAGTACCTCAATAGAACAAGGAATGACTGCCTTAGGAATCACTGTGATTGGTCCTAGTTGTGATTGGTCCCCACCAGCGACAGGACAGAGGGACTTACTATGCATCACCTGCAGATCTAAATAGTATAAGAAGTGGCCCATATCAGTAGCTTTTGTGTCATATCCATATTACCTTAGAATTATCCATTGGCTGCTTATTGGCTACCCCCGTGCTCTCTGTCTCCAGAGGTGCTTTTGGTCATTGGTCTATGCTGTTCTCATGCACAAAGCAGAACAGATTTAAGGACTGCCACCCATCATCTTAAGAGTAGACCCTCAAACAATTGCATATGGAAGTTAGCTTGCAAATTTTTATCTGTAAATAATAACTAGTTGGTTATTTGTAAATAACCTTCTATCCTCATTTGGAAAACCTCTAAGATTCTTGATGTACAAGGATGCCAAATAACTGGAGTAAATTAAGCTGTAGTTTACCATAATAATACTTTGCTTAATAACACACCTTAATTGACTTGCTTCTGATTCCCTTGTCAGTTCTCCATACATCATTTAATGTTTTTATATATCATCTCTCAAAAAAAACTACTTGTATTTCCATCTTTGTATGAGGAACCAAGAAACACTGAGAGTCACACTACAAAATATGCTGATATATAATTCTATTGCACAAGAAACTGAAAGATTGAAAAAAATTCTGTCACAGAAGGTGTATTGATCAATGTTACATGTCAATTTGGCTAGAGTATGGTGGCCACATGTTTGGTCAAACAGTCGTCCAGATGTTCCTGCCTGTGATGGTATATTTTAAAAATATGATAAAATTTTAGATTAGTAAAGCAGATTACTCTCCATAATGTAGGTAGATCACACTCAATCTCTTAAAGACCTTAAGAGCAAAGATTGAGGTTTCCAGAAGAATAGTTTGGACTCAAGACTATATCAACTGTTGCCTGAGTTTCCAGTCTGCTGGTGGCATGTCCTGAGGATTTTGGACTTGCCAGTGACCTCTCTTACATACACACATACACACACATATAAAAATATAGATATAATATATAATAAAAATATATATAAATATACAAATATGGATATAAATATAAATATTTATCCCATTCATTCTTTTTCTCTGGAAAACCCTAATACCTATGGAAAGACAATATCAGAAATATTAGACTGATTAAATGTCAAAAGTTAATCTTTGTAAAACTTCACGAAATGAAATGGCAATGTCCTGGTAAATGTGCTGCTAGAAGAAGGTCATAAGACCTGAGGTCATGAAGTAAAAATTCTTCTTAAGATTGTGTTGAGATCCTGCTTATAAAACAAAAAGCTTGACATTCACCACAGAACATCTTCTAGTGTTGAAACAAATGTCTGCAGTATCAAATCTGAACAGTGGAATTAGTGCCTACTTCATTCGGTATTTTTCAGTAGACTCAAATTATGACCAATCCTGTGTGAATGCTCTGTATACACATCTAAAACACAGGCTTCCAAAGTGGTCTAATTCCTTAATAATATAATATAATATAGGAAATACTATCTTTGAAATCAGGAAGCCTGAATTCTAATTTCATCACTGTTATTGCCTAACTATGTCGTCTGGATCCTGCACTAAAGTTCTCTGACTCAGTTTCTCAAAACAAGCGACCTCTGTAATCCCAGCCTGTAGCTATTGTAATAATAAGGAGAAACACTAAGACTTGCAAAAGTGTTTAGCTCTAATTATGACTTCTAAAGTTTTCCAGGTCCTAAATATGAGAAATTCTGCCACATCTCAAAACAGATACCCACTGTTGCCAGGAAATATATCAATACTCATTGAATTATACAGTATCTTCTGTATTTGTGTGTATATATACACATACTTATATCAAACATATAATTATGAATGTAAATATGATACACATATTAATATAAACCTAAAACATGTACATATAGTCATTAAAAATAATATCTCTGTTAGTTATGGATAGCATCACAATAATAAATATCCAGTTAATAGTGTTTGTTTTCCCCCCTTAACTATTGTTATTTGATGGGTTTATAGACATAGTATATTTTTCACTTTTTAATATGAAACATGCTGATTTTTTAATGCTTATTTGAGACCTGCTTTTTTGTTTAGAAATCCACAACAGTACCCATGTTTGTTGTTCTTTCATCTTCTTTGTCTTAGAAGTGTAATCATTTTTATAGCTAAGCAAATAAATACAGCATCTTGAAAAGTTTCTCAAAAGATGATAGTTCATGTAGCTGTATTCATGCACTACAAAAATACGTTGCCTTTTTTGTGTGTCTAAGTAATGGAACTGCTACAATACAAAAAATGACTAGTTAATTATAGCATAGAATGTTTATACATAGTAATTTGACTTGTCCCAAATCACTCGTTTTCAGAGCAGCTATTAGGAGGATCCCTTATTCTCCATCTAACCTTTCATTTTATAAATAAATTTTACATAAAAGGAGGGAATTGTCTGTGTGCAGACAGTGCATTCACTCATAGGAAAGAGGTCAGTTCACAAAGTTCCACAATCGATTTCACTACTTTGAAAATATTACTTGCTGCCATATCCACAACAGCTAGTCTCTTTTTTCTCCTTAGTAAAGAACCCTTGTTTTGTTTTGGTTTTGGTTTTGGGGTTGTTTTTTGTTGTTGTTTTCATTGTTTTTGTTTTTGTTTTCATTTTGAGATGGAGTTTCACTCTCATTGCCCAGGCTGGAGTGCAATGGTGTGATCTCAACTGACCACAGCCTCGGCTTCCCAGGTTCAAGCGACTCTCCTTCCTCAGCCTCCCGAGTAGCTGGGATTACAGGGATGTGCCACCACACCCGGCTAATTTTGTATTTTTAGTAGAAATGGGGTTTCTCCATGTTGGTCAGGCTGGTCCTGACCTCAAGTGATCCGCCCGCCTCGGCCTCCCAAAGTACAGGGATGACAGGCATGAGCCACCACACCTGGCCTAGAACCCTTGTTTTTAATTGCATATATTGTACCTGGGACTAAAAGTCTGCATTTCTCAGCCTCCTTTGCAGCTGGGTGTGGGCATATGACCAGCAACATATAACTAAAGGTGTTTCATGGAACTTCAGAGAATATTGCTTAAAGAGAGCTGGTGCAGGAGAGAAGGCCTCCTCTTTACCTGGGCCTTTACCTGTGTCTTTCCTCTCTAGGCCAACAAAAGGCTCAGACATGAGAGCTGGAGCCCCAGGAGCCACCCCAAACTCTGAGGGGAGCTACAGGATGAAATTCATGTGTAGGAGGGTGGAAGATGACAGTCTGCGGACTCTGATAGCCCTGAACTGCTACCTCCAACTTGTTTCTATGTGAGAGAGAAATAAAACTTTACATCACTTTTAAAAATAGAGATTTTCTATAAACCAGCATCCAGGTTTCCCCATTATTAATATCTTATACTGGTATAGTAAATTTGTTACAATTATTAAAACAATTATGGATAATAATGTTATCATCTAAAAAACACACTATTCAGATTTTTTAGTTTTACCTGATGTCCCTTTTCTGATCCAGAGCTCTGACCGAATACCACATAACATTTTGTAGTCATGTCTCCATAGGCTGCTATTGGCTGTGACAGTTTCTCAGAATTTTCTTTTTTTGGATGACTTTGATCCTTAGTTCATATTAGAGTTCATTGTAGATGTTTAACATTCTATAGATCTGAACAAATGTGCATGCACCTATCATTATGGTTTCATATAGTTTATTTTCACTGCCTTAAAAATTCTCTATCTTCTGCTTATTCATCTCTCTGACAATCCCTGACAAACACTAATATTTTTACTCTCTCCATAGTTTTGCCTTTGCCAAATGTCATATAGTTGTGATCACATTGTGTGTACTTTTTTTCATATTGGTTTCTTTCACCCGGTAATATGAATTTAGGGTTCCTCCCTGCCTATTCATAACTTGATAGTTCATTTCTTTTTAGCACTAAATAATATATCATTGACTGAATGTATCATGGTTTATCCATTCACCTACTGAAGAACATTTTGGTTGCTTACAAGTTTTGGCAATTATAAAAACAGCTCTTGTAAACATTAATGGGAGGGTTTCCCATGGGCATGTTTTTAGCTCATTTACAGACTTTTATATTTTTTCAGTGTTTTCCACATAGATACTATTATGTGCAAACAGTTTTTTACTTTCTTTCAAGTTTGGATACATTTTATTTTAGTTTTAAGTCTACAGTACCTAGGACTTTCCAGTACAATGTATTGAGTGGAGAAAGAGGACATCTTTGCCTTGTTTTTGAATTTAGGGAAACCTGTCCAGTTTCACAGAATTAAGTAGGTTAGCTGTAGGGTTTTTGTTTTGTTTTGTTTTTAACTGATGTGTTTATCACTTATCAGGTTAAGGAAGTTTCTCTCTATTTTTAATAGGTGTTTGGTTTTGTCAGATATACATTCTGCATCATTTGGTGTGATTGTATGATTTTTCTTTTTTTGTTCTTGCTGTTTTTTGATGTGGTGGGTTACAATGATCATCTCGAGACATTTAATCAGCCTGACATATCTAGAATAAATCTCACTTAGACATCAGGTGTACTTATTTTGTACATTGCTGAAATCAATTTGCTAATTTTAAAAGAGTGTTTTTTTATATTTGTGTCAGTCTTTGCCTCACGTATTTTGAGATTCTGCTGTTAGATATATACAGCTTTTGGGTTATCATGCCTTCTTGGAGAATTGACCCTGTTACCATTATGTAATGCTCCTCTTTGTCCCTATTTTTCCTTTTTCTGAAGTGCATATACCTACTAGAGCTTTCTTTAGATTTGTGTTAATGTGGTATATATTTCTCTATCCATTCCTTCTAACCTACCTGATTGTCTATATTTGGGAAATTTACAATATACAACAAATAGTTGTGTTTTATACTTTTCTCTATTTATATAGATTATTCACCCTTAAATTAATTATTGATATAGTTAGATTCATATACAACATATTTATAAATGTTTTCTATTTGCTTTTGTTGTTTGTTTTCCCCCTTTTTTCTTCTCTGTTTTTAAAAGCAAATATTTTATGATTTCATTTGAGTGCATCAATTACAGTTTTTAGAAATATTTTGTAGGTTACCTTAGAGTTTTCTAATCTACATTTTTAACTGATCTAAGTACACTTTGAAATAACTCTCTACCACTTCATGTGTTGTGCAAATATAAAAAATAATTCTCAACTCCTCCAATGTTTTCTTCATGGTGTTGCTGTCATGTTTTTTCACTTTTTTATATATTGCAATTATCTAATACATTATTACTTTAAATAATTACCTTTAGTTTAATTAAAGGTAATGAAAATTTTTAACTTACCTTTTTTTTCTTCTCTGACACACTTCCTTCCTGAGCGAAATGTGGTTAGAAAATCTGAGTTTCTAACCATATCGTTTTCCCTCTCCCTGAAAAACTTGTCTAAACTTTCTTGCGTGGCAGATCTGTTGAAAATAAATTCTGCTTTTTTTTGTCTTGGAAATTATTTCTTTTTTCTTTTTTTTTTTTTTTTTTCACCTTTAACTGGATATCGAATTTCAAGGGATGTTTTGCCTACACTTTTTTTTTCCATACTTTAAAAGTTGCACTTTAATCTCTTTTTATTTGTTTGGCTCTGATTTGAAATCCACTGAAAATATATATCTTATGTAATTCTATACAGATTAGATGTTTTAATTCTCTGCCTTCTTTCAAAAATGTGGTTGGTTTTTTTTTTTTTGTAATTTGTATATGCTGTGGTTAAATGTAGTTTTTTTCCTACTTTTATTCTTAGTTTTGAATGTTAAATCTTTTGAAATTGTTCCTTACTACTTAAAAATTCTGTGTATTTGTCTTTTTTAAAAAAAATCATTTTCTTTATGTTCTTCAGTTTGGGAAGTTTCAAGTGGCGTACCTTCAAGCTCATTAATTCTTTTTAATTCATTCCCTCTGTGAACTCTACTAATGAGTCCATCAAAAGCATTTTCCTCCTTCCTTCCTTCCTTCCTTCCTTCCTTCCTTCCTTCCTTCCTTCCTTCCTTCCTTCCTTTCTTTCTTTCTTTCTTTCTTTCTTTAGATGGAGTTTTGCTCTTGTCGCTCAGGCTAGAGTGCAATGGTGTGATTGGCTCACTGCAACCTCTGCCTCCGATGTTCAAGCAGATCTGCTTCAGCCTCCCAAGTAGCTGGGACTGCAGGCACATACCACTAAGCCCTGCTAATTTTTATGTTTTTCATAGAGACAGGTTTCACCATGTTGGCCAGGCTGGTCTGGAACTCCTGACGTCAGATAATCCGCCCACTTCAACCCTCCAAAATGTTGGGATTTATAGGCGTGAGTTACTACGCCTGGCCTAAAGGCATTCTTAGTTTCTATTATAGTGCATTTTATTTTTATTTTTGATATTTCTTACTGTTTACATATCTGTGTTTACATTATTCATCTGTTCTTACACTCTACTGTTTTAAATTAGATCCATACTGTATTATTCATAGTTTTCTAAAAGCCTTATCTAATAATCAAAACAACTGTGTCATATCTGAATTTTTTTTCCTGCATAGTTTGTCTCTTTAGAATCTTTTTTTTTTTTTTTTTTTTGCTTTTTAGCATGACTTGTAATTTTTGTTAAAAATTTCAGTGTGTATAACTTTGTTATTCTAATGGCAAGAAGTTGAGCTGTGTTTAACACATCTTGCAGCTGTAAATGATAAATAATATTTCTCTAGGGTCCTTGTTTTGGTTTCTGTGCTGTCTCTAGGTCTAAAATTCCTCTAGTGTCCTTGTTTTGGTTTCTTTGCTGTCTTTAGGTTTCCCTAAGAACTCCTCCTTCAATAGAGGCTGAACTTTCAGCTCTTTTAGCTGTAATCTCCTGTTCTTGTACTGGAGCCCTGGTGGCATGGGGGTGAACGAGGAAGGATGGGAAGCAGTCTGTAATCTTAGGATTAAACCACAGACTTTTAGTGGGCATGTGTTTCTGGGCTATAACCTTCACAAGTATTTCTTTGTTCCTCCTACTCTTTGTTGACACAGAAAGACTAGAGGGACTTGCAGGGGAAAGGTCTTCCCCCAAGCTTTGATAAGGTTTCAGTAGAGCCTCTTTTAGTTCCCTGAAGAGTACAACTTATCTGTACAAAATACTCTGGATATATTCCATAAAGTTTACTCTTTTACCACCATTACCACTGCCCTCCCCACCACAGCAATGGAGTCATGGTGAGATCGTTCTAATCTCTTCACTGTCTGGCACAACTCCTGCAGGTTAAACAATGAAAGTGTGGGGACCCTTCTAAGACTGCAATCCCTATTATTTTCACACTTTTATTTTAATCCACACAAGTTCTAGCTTTAAAATTACTGTTTAACATTTTCTACAAGTGTATGATTCCAACAGCTCCTGTTCTAGGGAAGTTGATCTCATTTATGACTCTATGTTAGCCTGTTTCTGTAGAGATCAGGGTAACAGTTTGCTGTGCAAACTCAATTCTCTAGGAGTTTAAGAAAATTCATTGATTTTCACTTTGTCTCAATCCTTATTACTGTAAGCATGCTGTGAACACTTTCAAGCCGTTTACATGGTGAAACTGAAACAGGAGGCTTCATTATTTTTAATGTCAGACAAATAATAGCTATCACTGTTGAGAATAATAATATTGAGAACATAACAGACTTGAGCTCTTATAAAATTTTATAATTTTGACAGGCTCCTCCATCTAAAATTAGATTAAAACTTTTAATCTCCTTAATATTCTGTGAAATTATTTAAATGCGTATTCAGTGGAGACTAATGTAAGTAATTATGATGAAAAGACAACAAAACATTAAGGTTTGGGGATTGAAATAGGCTTCTGCAGATCTACCATCAGCCACTGTCATTTTGTTTGTTAAAAGTAGCTGGGTGCGGTGGCTCATACCTGTAATCCCAGCACTTTGGGAGGCCGAGGCGGGCGGATCACGAGGTCAGGAGATCGAGACCATCCTAACTAACACAGTGAAACCCCATCTCTACTAAATATACAAAAAACTAGCCGGGCGAGGTGGCGGGCGCCTATAGTACCAGCTACTAGGGAGGCTGAGGCAGGAGAATGGCGGGAACCCGGGAGGTGGAGGTTGCAGTGAGCTGAGATCGTGCCACTGCCCTCCAGCTTGGGTGACAGCGCAAGACTCCGTCTAAAAAAAAAAAAAAGTTGGATAGATAGAAATGAACTCATTTTTTTTTCCCCCAGAGGCTAGTTCAAATTTCTGCTTCTTAGATTACTTCCCTGTAGAACAAATGTCAGTTATAAACTTTTTTTTTTCCATTGGCAACTCTGAAAATTCAAACGTTAAACCGGTAGTGGGAACTTGAAAATTTCCAGGTATAAAAGTCCAAGTGCTTTTTCAACTGAGTCAAGGAGACCATAGAAAATGCAGATTGAAAAAAGATTATAAATGTATGAAGCAAACCAAAAAACTTCCAAAGTTGTTAGGAGAATCTTGGGAAAGCTAATATTTGCCCTCTATAAGCACTAAACTTGCAAAGATATTTTTAAAAAAATTAAATAACTACCAGAAGGAAGAAGAAATAAAGATAAAATTAGTGTATCCCGCTTGGTTTCCATGATTAATTTTAAAATATTAATACTAATTTTGTGTTGGAAAAAGTATGGTCCATTTATTGAAAACCTATTATAAATTCTGGCAATTTAATCACAATTTTAAAGAGAATAAGAGGCAGATACAAAAGTCATCTTTTTTTTTTTTTTTTTTTTAGGTTCTTGAAAGCAATGTACAAAGGATTTGAGGAAGAGCTCTAATACCAAGAACTATCAGAAATGCTAACATTATTTTCTCATAAAGTATACAAAGGTTAATGGCCAGCACAGTAAATTTAAACTCAATATGCATGTAGTCCTACTAGTAACATGCACCTTTCCCTTTTGATTTTTGATGAGATATTCTGCAAGGCTTTCAAAAAGCTAAGAAAACAATGTAAATAAAGCAGTATCAGTTTATAGATAGCATTAATGTAACAAAATGCAAGTTCAGCTTCTCACTGTTTGCAATGTTGAATAACAAGGATGAGGCTAGGTAGAAAGAAACTGACTTCGTTTTCTAAAGCTAGTAATGGGGAAGTGGTTTAGGCTCTTTTCTTAATGGAACCACCTCAAATATGGGGCAGAAAGCAAAGGTTTAAAAGGGGAAGCTTGGCCTTAGGGGTATGCCTGGGGGGTGAGGTGGTGCAAGTCTGTATGACTTGTTCCTATGACTTGAGTTGTTGCTACATCTGGTGAATGGGCTGGCACCATCACAGGCACAACTGGGCTGTACATTAATCACAGCCTTGAACTGTTCTGATGGTGGGGTAGCATTTCGCAGACACCTGGATGGTTTCAAGACTCCATCTCCGGAACTTCTAAGAAAACACAGATAGCAGTGCAAGGGGTGTCTGGTGAAAAGCAGCAAAGATCATACTCACTTCCCTAAGGGACGAAGTAAGCAGTGAGCACACATGGAAAGCAGGAAAAGAAGGGAAATGGAAAAATCATTTTTAGGAAGAGAGGTACCCAATCACATTAGTACCGTTTGACATTTTTGTTTAAATTTTGTTTTAATTGCGCTATAAGCTTTTAATGAAAAAACAGAAAAATATAAACAGAGTTTTTACCAGATATGTGTATACTTCAACAATAACCATAAGCAATAGATTCTAAGATAGTTGCATGGAATACAAAAAAAAAAAATCTCAATTTTTAAAGAGTACACGTACAGGCTAGAAAACAAATATACACTTCTATGTGTACATTCTAAAAAATTCTTCTTTGTATTGTTAGTAGTACAAATGAATTCACCTAAAAAACCATAAAATTCCACATAATTATTGCCAAATATTATAACTAAAAATCTCAAAATATTTTTAATTTAAAATTATCTATGCTTTAATTGGGCATTTTCATATACTCAATATTTAGATAAAAGTGAAACCAGTATAATAAAATTATTTTCTGGTTAACACCTTTCATTACATGGTTCAGCCATTACATGGTTACCCTTTCATTAACAATTGTCCCTTTCTTACAATATTAGCTTACAATTGTTTCACTTAAGTATATTTTGTAGAAACATTTGCACCTAATAAGAAACAAAATATCAACTATAAAATAAGGTTTCACTCATAAATTTCTTTCTTAGGAATAGACTTTAGTTAAAAAAATTGTATTTTTATTTATAATTTTAGAAGCATAATGTCATATGCCTTGCAATGTAAGGCAAGAATAAGTCTGTAAAAAATATAATCACTTAAAACAGTAATTAAAGTGACTCATATTTGTGAATAATTATGTATATAATAAGATTCACACCTACTTATTGAACATCATTTGTCTTTTTGGGGGGCATAAGTTAGTTTTCTAAAGACTTCTGGTCTCCCACTGACAAAGGTGTAGAGGAAAGGCTAGCTTTTATATACAATAGAAACTATTCCCCATGATCTGAATAATAGCCAAAGAAACAATGAGGATGAAAGAAAAAAAGGCAGAACTTTTTGGTTTTGCCTCAGATTTAATCCTCTGTAGTTTTTCTTTTATTTATTTATTTATTTTTGTTAAAAGCAATATTATAAGTGTGATCAGATACTCAGACTGGTTCAGAAAGGCAATTTTAAATTAGTATACAGTTGAAATAAAGTATGTTCACATACCATGTTGTTCTCAATCATTTTAATATAATACACTAAATCAAATATCTGTAGGGAGGATATCAGCAGGATCTAGTTAGTGTTGCAGCTCTTTCACTCACGTAGTTCAGTAAGTTCCGAACTCTTGTTCCATACCCAAGAAGAATGAGGTACATGGGCACTGGAGAGTGAGTAAGGCAGAGTAAAATTTATTGAGTTACAAAAAAGCTTTTGGCAGTGAGAGGGGACCCAAAGGGGGGTTTCCAGTCACAAGACTGAGTTCAGGGGTTTTTATGGGCTTGGAATGGGGAAGTGCATGCTGATTGGTTTGTGGGTGGGTTTGGAAAATGTGCCATTCAGAAAGAGGCAAGATGGTGTATAGAGCTAATCAGTGGAGGGTAGGTATATGTAAAATAGGTGAAAGTAAAGGACCAATCAGGATAATGCAAGGCAAATGGGAATAGGAGTTCTCACTCTGGTCCATGGATTTTATCTGGAGCTGGTAACTTGGTTGTCCTGGCTTGAAGGTTGAGTTTCACCATGAATCCATCCTTGTCTGTCCAGGAATTTGCCTGCCTCCTTTATCACTAGCTCATCTCATTTTACATCTATTAAACAATTTGTTTATATTTCAAAATTATAATCTTCCAATAAGAACTGTCCTATAGAAACATTTGAAGCTAGCCAGATAGCTATCAATATATTTTGTGCTTTTAATAAGTTATATCTTTTATTCAGTATTTTTCATCACTCATTGCATTTTTCAGACCCCATATAAAGTGTCATGCACTCTACAAAGTGGGAACCAAGCAGTGTGATAAGCAGGCAAAATTTACTCTCCCGTAGTCACAAAAAAATTATAGTTAATGGGAGATATCCTGGGGCAGAGAACATGGAAATTCTTTGCACTTGTAGATAGAGAATATTACATATAGATACATGGAGAAATGGCAGGTCAATATATACAAACACGGGACGTGGAAAGAATTCAGTATAACTAACTCACCAGTTGCAGGTGGGATCACAATTGACAATAAACGAAGAAAGGGGAAAGAGTCCGGGAAATAAAGATCTGGAAATTAAGTTGAGGTGTTTGAGCATATGTGGAAAATAATGGGTGGAGTGGAGGGAGGTGGCTCTGGAAGGAAACATAGGTGAGATTTCGTGTATGGCTTTAGAGGTCATGTTAAAGGTTTTGGTTAGTATCTGAAGACCAAAGCTAAGCAAGGAATATTTTCAGTGCAGTAGTGCAGGAAGAAGATCAGCTGCATTCTAAAAGATAATCTGCCTACTGTGGAGAGAATGACAAGAAGGAAAGCTGGACTAGAATTTGCGATAATAGTTCAAGTGAGAAATAATAGTTTAGAACAAGAAGGTGGCTATTGAGATAGAAAAGTATTTTAAAATTTGAAATATGTTTAAGAGGGAGAAAATATAGTATACAGGGGAAGTGTGGCTGTCTGTAGGAAGGGAGTCAAATGGTAACTCATAGACTTCTGGACTGAACAACCGAATGGATAGTGACGCACAGTTTGGAGATAGACTAATTGATAAGAAGAATAGAGTGAGTTTGAATTCAAAACTCAGCAATTTAACATGTTGAGTTGTAGGGTGTGACAAAAATGAATTTTATCTGAGCCCTGTGCTCTTAGAAAACAGCGACAATTAAGAAACCTACCCACAGTCTTGTTCCTGGACCAAACCGAAGGTTGGGATGCTTGTTCTCACAGTCCAAAAATGAGATGTAAACAAACTGGAAAAGAAGAGAGTTTATTTCTGTAACCACGTACAGGGAGAAGGCCAAGAATAATTCAGCAGACCAACCCCAAATTACAAAGCTTTTCAGTGCTTATCTACCTTCTACACTATATATCTACGTGTTAGTGTTCATTCATCTAAAGACACAAGTGACTGGTTCCCTCTAATATATAACTAAGGTCTGGGTCCTGGACACCTTCCTCCGGAACCTCCGTAAATTTGCTTATTCTAGATAGTTCCTGCTTCTGGAGGTGATTACCTTTATCTTGTCTCCAGCTGAGGTGGACAGTGTGAAGCGTTTCTTCTGACCTCCAATATAACTTGTTTAATCCTAAACGGGTCCTGTCAAGAATTCCTTCATTATCTTGTCATGCTTCAAGGCCCAGTAAAGGCCTAGGCAAGACTCCTGGTGGGCTTTTGTTTCATTCCAGCCTTTGTGTGGGGGCACTGGCTCTTTCCATCTTTAATATTTAACCTAACCACTCAATCACTGCTGAAACCATTGTCGTAGAGGCCTGCCTGTTCAGCTGTTTGTGCGACTTGGCCTGCCATAGTTTGTGTTTCAGAAAAGGGCTTACGGCAAGCAATCATTCTTCACCATATGATTTAGAAGACATATAGCTGCTCTGTTAATAAATCTTGACAAGGAGACTTTCCAAATTCCCCTCCTTGCCTCATAAGTGAGTTGAACTGTTCTGTCTCCACTAATCAATTAGAACCAAATGCTTGTTAATCAAAGTTTAATTAGATTTTTCTTCTTCTTCCAAAGCCCTAAACTTTGACTGACTCTTACCTTAAGCCAACACACAATTCCTCTTTAATGACCACTGCTGAGAACAGGCTGGGCCTCAGGTAAAAACATTCATATCTACTGTCCCATCACTCCCCTTTACTCATCCCACTCCTCCATCCAGGGTTCTTTCTAGCCTGATTTACTCCTCCCTGTAAAAGAAAAGTCTTTCTCTGCCTAACCAATAAGATGTTTGCAGATCTCATTGGTTGCGTGTTCTCCCTGTTGTTATAGCTCGCTACGTCTTTTTCTTTCATCATTTCCCTTCCCCCTTTCTCTCATTTTCTCCTTCCCCATTTTTTAGTGATAAATAAAGGTTAGGAGGTACAACTACAACACATTGAAGGATCAAGTACAACTTCTTGAAGAAAATTAGTACAGATAAATATTATAGGCAATAGAGTAGCATGTTCAAAGAGGACACGCTGCCCTTGCCGGGGAGAATTGTAAACAGCTCCGTGTGACACGAACATCAGGTGACAGTGGGAAAAATAAGACTAAAGAAGAAAACAGGGGAGATTATCTGTATCTCAATCTATATCGACATCTATGCCTTTGTCTATATGTCATCTATATTTGTGTCTGTATCTCTAAATAACTATGAAAATCAGGCTAAATGTTTAGATATTATCTCAAATGTGATCGTTGTTAGAGTATTTTTAGCAGATAAATAATGTAATAAAATTTATGTCCTTTAAAAAAGGATACTCCTTTTAAAAGGTCACTCAGGATCAGCTAGTAATACATTTTTAAGGATGAGAGATTGCAAACAAAGAGGCTATATGAGGCTAGAGAGTTACCAAGAACAGCAGTGATTAGTCTTGCGCTAACATCATAAGTGACAGGCCATATCAAAAAGGATGGATAAAATTTAAGACATAGAAAGCCATGTTTCATACTCTAATTCATATGGTTGGAGAATAATTTTATAATATATGTAGGTATATACATATATACACACACATACTTCATGCATAATACGTAGTAAAGCAATTTTCTAATATGATTTAAAAAAATGTTTTTCTGTGCCCCTGACTTGAAATTTAAGAGAGTATGACTTTGTGATGTGTGTGTGTGTGTGTTTTCTTTTCCACGGTAATCCTTAGCCCAAGAAATTATTTCTGTCTATTTGCTTTTACAAAGCATTTTTCAAACACCTTTACTTTTTACAAAAGTTGATTATAATATTGAGGATAAATGCCTGTAAAATGTATTATCTTTTTCAAAAGCAGTTTTAAAATTATTAAACTATAGTAGATTTCATGTAAATAGCAGGTTTAATGTCAATAGTGGAAAATTTACCAGTATAAAGAATAAATAACACATATTTTAGAAAGTAATGCACATAATTGCCTTTATTCTTAAATAATCAGTTTCAGATTATACTTTTTGCTACAATTGCATATTGTGATTATTATATAATCATTGGATATATATCAAACATTTTGTTCTGAACAAATTTTTTAATTTGCCTAACAACTAACATAAAGTTTTTAAACTTCACTGCAATCAGAATAAGGTTTTACATTTATTTAGGTAAGCTGTTTATTTTTAATGATTTCAATAATGTAATTATTATTATTATTTTGTTTTTTATTTATTTATTTATTTTTTTGAGAGAGTCTCGCTCTGTCGCCCAGGCTGGAGTGTAGTGGCATGATCTGGACTCACTACAAGCTCCACCTCCTGAGTTCTTGCCATTCTCCTGCCTCAGCCTCTGGAGTAGCTGGGACTACAAGCGCCTGGCTATTTTTTTTGTATTTTTAGCAGAGACAGGGTTTCACTGTGTTAGCCAGGATGGTCTCGATCTCCTGACCTCGGGATCCGCCCGCCTTGGCCTCCCAAAGTGCTGGGATTACAGGCGTGAGTCACATGTAATTATTAATTGGAATGTGTTGCAGTCTCAGAAACTATGTTTTTGTTCCTTATGGAAAATAAGGCTTACAACTGACTTCCATCAGTTGCTATCTTACTTTCATACTATGTGTCAGCCTCTGTGTTTACTTGGTGTTCAGCTAAGTGTTAAATGGAATCAATTAAATAGAAGTTTCAACTAAAAAGTTGATAGGTTTTATTGTTGAAATTTGCATTGCATAAATATTTATATATCTTTTTGCATTACACAGATTAGGAACATACTTGGATCATTTCAACAACTAAATAACAGGCTTATTTGATCATGAGGGAAATTCAGCTTAAATATGACCTTCAGAAGAGCTATCTGGCAGATGTTCATGTATGGAATTTTGATAAATTGATATTATTGGTCAACACAGCATTTTGGTGTTTATTTTTTCTTTTGTTTAATTAATTTATTATTTACAAGTTAATAAACTAATCTTCCCAACATTCTATTTTGAAAGAAAGTTTGACTTAAAATTTAATTACTCATATAAAAAGTTAATCAGTACCTACTTTTGGAAATAATGCCCAAAGCTATAGGAAATACAAAGAAACACAAATGGATAGGGGGAAAAATGAGTTTATGAATAGCAGCACTATCATGTGGAATATAAGTTACACATATATTTCTTATTTCAAAGAGGAGGGCGTCACATTTTTGCTAGTTGTGTTGTTGTGGGGGGAATCCTGATGCATAGATGATGAAACATTTGGACTTGGAAATTGGACAGATACTAATTTCAATCCCGATCTGCACTAATAAGATAATAAGGGGTGAAGTGGGTAGTACAAACACCTTGGAGAAACTTTCAGGGAATTATATAAAATATGTAAAAATGACTGTCAGAAGTTGGTATTTTCTTTACGTCTCATCTAACTTTCTTCTATAGCTGGAGACAGAATGGCTAAAACCAATAGGCTAACAAGATCATGATACTCATTGCCTATATTAAAGGTGGAATTTTCTGTCAAATTTTAAAAATCGTGAGGGCATTGTATGATCAAAAGCCATCAGTATGTGTTCTTGACAAATTACATTTTGAAAGCTTTTAACACTTTTCTAATGACTAAATCCCTTAAGATGAACAGCTTGAAAGAGCCAAAGGTAACTCACAATCAGGAAGATTATATATTGAAAAATAGCCTTGAACATTGTCTTTCTAAGTGTTCTTACAAGTATGTACTTGAAGAAAATCGTAAATTTTACTTGAGAGGAAAATCATACCCATTGTGAAATGATGATGTCTGGCCTTTGAAAAGTGCAAGTAGTGCCTGATTATAAGGTTACTGATTTATTTAGGCAACATGCTGCTTGTAACTTGTACTTTCAGCTGTCATTTAAATTGTATTCAACTTTGTAGTAACTTATAGTCAGCTCATTGAAAAGCTTAGGGAACCAAATCTGATACTGTTTCAGAGGGTAAGGAGGCTGGATAATCTCTCCAGCGCAAATCTGGCTGACAAACAATTACCTGCTTTCTCAGCCATTCCAACTAATTGTGAAATCAAAAGAAACAAATGGTGATTAACTGGCTTGCCATGTGATTTTTGTTTGTAGCTTTACTCTGTATCTACAATACATTCTCTCTTAAAATACACAGAAAAGGCAACATGATTTTTTTTAATGAATAAAAACTATTATTAGGAAGTAAATGAGGAAAGATAGAAATTCTATTTAAATATACATTTAACAAATATAATGTTCATAATACATACAAATACTGATATTCATTCTTCTTCACTTTCTACCTTCCCTTTTCTCTCTGCTTTCTTCTCTCCTCCCAATCTACCTTCTTTTCCTTCTCTTTCCTGTCTTGTTCCTTTTTTCTTTCTTCATTAATTTCTTCCTTTCCTAACAGACAAAAGTTTGTGTAATGTGTAACAGATAAAATCAAACTGTTATATATACACATCATCACCTGAGGTCAGGAGTTCAAGATCAGCCTGACCAACACAGTGAAACCCCGTCTCTACTAAAAATACAAAAATTAGCAGGATGTGGTGGCACGCTTCTATAGTCCCAGCTGCTTGGGAGGCTGAGGCTGGAGAATTGCTTGAACCTGGAAGGTAGAGGTTGCAGTGAGCCGAGATTGCTCCACTGCACTCCAGCCTAGGTGACAGAGTGAGACTTCATCTCAAAAAAAAAAAAAAAAAAAAAGTAAGTGAAGGTCCTCTGAGTGGATTTATAGAGTAACACCAATTCTTGGAGGGATTATAAACCCTTATCCTAAAAAAATTAAATATACGAAACTTGCAATATGGACTAATTGGAAATAAGAGGTATACAGTAACACTTGTAATTATTTAGCAGGTTTTTGTGAAGCCAGAAATTTGCAAAATGTTGGATGTGTGTATATGCAAAATTTATGTTCGTGTGTAGCCTGTATGTATATCATATATCTTCCTTGTTATGTAATTCCAGATGTACCTATAGAAGCATTGAATGACCACATTGTTAGCTCATGTAACATATTTTTAAAGATAGTTTGAGAGAATTGTACAAGTCATTAATATCAAATCGACTGTATCAATCTCGTGTTTCTCTCATGTGCTCCCAAATTTGGGATGCTTTCAAATTTTATTTTTTAACCATGTACAATGTTATTTTCAATATCTCTTTCTATTTTTATCATTTTTGGCTGTTTATTCAGCTGTTAATTGTTAGTTTTTTTCATAAATGTATGTCTTAATTGCCCAATGAGAGGTATGCATCTTGTGGGAGTTATTTTTTTTCAAAGTATATAGACATATTCTGAACATTGTTTATGATTTATGGACTAAAGTTGAAAACTCAACTGACAAATGCTCTACATAAATTTATTAACCACATATGAATAATTCAAAGCCTATTAATGAGAGGCACTACATGCAAATATGAACAGAACATAAGTATGTGCCCATTCCAAATTGCTTGTGCAATGACAATATATTTGAAAAAAGTTAGATTTGTGTAATTTAGATATAATTCTCAATCTCAACCATTATTTGTACTTGAATTTATTTTCTCCTTCTGAGGCAGGAATATAGGATCTGAAGACAGGGAACATAAGGCCCATTCACATTTTAGCCATAACAGGAAATATCCTCTCCACAGGGCGTATGCTGAGTAAATGACTTTGTAACTTTACTTCATCCTCTCTATTTACATAGGACATACACAGAGTAACCAATGGAATCCTCTAGAGGGTATTTAAACTCCCAAAAGTTCTGCAACGTGTACCTTGAGCCCCTATGCTCGGCCTGCTCCCACACTGTAGCATCAGCTTTCATTTTCAATAAATCCCTTCATTCCTTCCTTGCTTTGTTTGTGCATTTTATCCAATTCTTTGTTCAAGGCACCAAGAACCTAGACCCCATTCACCAGCAATACATCTTCTTTACATTTTCTCAGTTTAGTTCATCAAACTTCCATGTGCCATTTGAATGCATGGCTCTGGGGTCAGTCAGGGAAATGGGTGGAGTTTACACGTAGACTCTAGACCTCACACCCTTATAGTTTTTCTCTTTGGGATTCTTTTCTCACATTCCAGGGTCTCTGGTTGTTCCTATGTTAGTCTCCTTGTTCATCTGGCTAGACTTTGGGTTTTCCATCGTTTATTTATTTATTTTTAATCAGCCCTATCAGTAGGATTTCATTTTACCTTCGGGCCAAAGCCTTAAAAAAACGAGTAACTCACATAGTGCTGTTCCTTTTCACTAGTTTCCACTCTGTCTCCCAGAATTCTGTCCTTGTTTTTTCTTGTCTCCACTGATTTAAGTCGAATGATTTTCTTGTATTTTTCCAGACTTTTTAGTTATCATGTGTGAGAAGATTTGGGGTTCACTAGGAGCTAACTTGTCTATACTAGAAGCAGATCAACATGTTTCCACTAGAGCAGGAAAGTGACGATGTTACGAAGAAGTCAGAATTAAGATACAAGGAGTCTATTAGTGACAAATGTCAATCTCCAGGGGACACTTATTTGAGAGTGTGACAATAAGAAATGATGTGAGATATGTCATTTCAGGATATTTTTAGGGCATTATAGAAATAAGGATGGGAGATAATAACCTGAAAGCTTGATGCCTGGGGTAGGTGGAAGTGAGGGGTGGAGTTGAAATATGGATGGAATTGTTGTTTTTAAATGTTTCATAGAAGGAAAATAGATGATGCCCAGATTGTTTAGCTGCAGATCAACTCTTCAATCCTGCAGTTCCCAATAAAAAAGAAGTCTCAATGTTCAAATATAGTCTGGCAAACACTCATAGAGAGCTTCCTGAGTTATGCTAGCCTGAGATAGAGCTTGCCTCACTGGAAGCAGAGTATACAACAGTATGCAAAAGAGAAAAGACTCTTCTCTGGCCTTTGAGGGTTCCGTAATTGAGTCTATGAAATAAACTGACAGTAGGCAGTTTAACAAGAGAAAAGGAATACACATTTCTTATGTATATTGGATAGCATAGGAAAAAAAAATGAATACCCCCAAAATCCAGTGAGATCTAGAAGCTTATATATTAGGCTGGGCTACAGAAAGGAGTAGGTAACTGGGGCTTACAGCAAAGTAAAGGGAGGTGGCAATAAATCACGGGAGGGTAAAAGGAGCAAATGCAATCTGAACAAAGGCTCTCCTGCTATGCAGATAAATTTCTCTCAGGTAATAGAAATGATCACAAAGCAGGCCTCTTCCTGATTACAGATATTCTACTAATGTACATTGCCTTTAGAGATATATGTTTCCTTTACAAAATGACATCTTTACAGAGCTACTCCTGTTTCTGCAGTTTCTGAGAATAACTAACTCAAAATATGCCAACGAAGTATACTTTGGGGTGGCACATTGGCCTGTTAAAGTCATGTTATGGTGTGGTGTGTCCTGAACTCTAACAACAGCATGGAGATGACCATAGAGTCTACGATGGTGACCCCATGGAACAGTAGGTGATATGGAAATCTCTGGTAAAGAGCAATTGATTATGTCAAAGATAAATAATATAGACCAAAAAACCCACTATGTTCTTCCTTTGATTCCTAATTTATTTGTATTTTACTCTATGAAAATGCTGAAAATAAATGATAGTATGTTTTCAAATTGTATTCTGCTAGGTTTGTTTCTGAAAAAAAAATCTCAATACATGTATGTATGTGCATAATTTTTTGAAAAGGTACAACATTGCAAAGTTTTTTATAAAGCATAAGTTAGCTTTGAGGGCATCACATAGGTTGAGAAAGATATAAAATAGATAGGAGTTTGGATATTAAAATTCATTTTTTAGAATGTTGTGAAAATGAATTTAATAATAAACAATATATAACCATTGATTCAACCTTTTACAAATACTTAATATTGAGTTCATATATAGTCCCATTTATATGCTTTTTTGTTTGTTTGTTTTGTTATTTTGAGACAGAGTCTCACTCTATCGCCCAGACTTGGAGTTTAGTGGCTCACTGCACCTCCACCTCCGGGGTTCAAGTGATTCTCCTGCCTTAGCCTTCCAAGTAGCTGGGATTACGCATGTGCCACCACACCAGGCTAATTTTTGTATTTGTAGTAGAGATGTGGTTTCACCATGTTGACCAGGCTGGTCCCAAACTCCTGACCTCAAGTGATCCACCTGCCTCGGCCTCCCAAAGTGCTGGGATTACTGATGTGATCCACCATACCCAGCCTCTCATGTGTATGCTTTTTTTGTTCCATTACTATAGATTTTACAAAGTGTGCCAGTTCTTTATTTTTGACCACAGCTAAACAGCTTCATCAGCTCCAAACTTTCTTTTTTTAAAAAAATGTTTTTAAAAATAATTTTTGTACTACTGCAAAAGAGGCTTGGTCAATGGGATCTACTCAGTGAGACATAGCCCAGGTGCATTTTTGCTCTAATGCAACACATCCAGCCCATCTGTTCTTGTCTCTTTAGGCGACGTGGATAACATCTGTTTTACTTGTTTGTTGACATACATCAGCATTTGGAATGTGGTTGCAAAAATAGAAATCTGCACATTCATCATTCAATTAATCCTTGAAGAATAGCTTGCTTTCTTCCTTAGCTTGCTTGAAAGATTTTAAAGTCCTGTGTTAATCTGTCTCCCTGCATTTCAGGAGGAGTTAATGAGTAACTTGTTAACATTGTTCACTATGCTCATTCAATTCAAATGAAGTTACATCCCCTCATATTTATGTCTTATTTATCAAAGGCTGCTTTACCTTAAATCCTGTTGATTTCAATATTTTTAGTGTTAAGTGGCTTTACATTTTTAAGTGGTAGTATTCACTTTAAATAATTTTGCTTTTTGCCTGAATCTGTTTGCATGTACATATGTATGCATGTGGGTGCATAAGTATATACATTACATATATGTAATATGTTACACACATAATAGATACGTGAAATGAAATTTAAGTTTTACATGAAACATGAACATTAAATTTATGTTTGAAGGACTTTTAAGTTATAGCTTACTAATTTGAAGAACATCTATGAGACAGTAATATCATGTTTCATATCTTATTAATTGGAATGGATGGCAGTACTTTCAAATGAAAAAAATTGTTTCTGTATTTAAAGAACTAAGCATAAAAGAGAACAGTAATCATGTTATTGAGGATTAGCATGACGTTGCTTCTTTTCTTAGCAAATGTGTACTTATAAATATTTTTCTTTTGTGTCTTAAAATTTGAAAAAATACAATAATTGAAATTTATTTTAATGGCTTCTTTTTCTCTTTAACAAATTTTATTTTAATTACACTTCTTTTAAAACTTTAATGAAAATTTGTACTACTCATACAATTAGAAACTATATTTAGATGTTCTCTAGGAAAAGATATACAGAAATTAGCATTTGAGAATTTTCAGTAAGCAAATTCAGAAGGGGAGTATGAGTTGTGTAGTGTGAATACTGAGTAATCATGTCATTTCTATGCCCAATTCATTGACCTCCATCCCCCAAACACTGGTGATTATTAGCAAGCAGCAGTGACCAAGAATGACCTGGGGAGGAATGTACAGGCCCATTTAGCACCTCTGAGCGAAGGTTTATTCTATGAAGAAGCTTCCTTGATCATTTCCCTTTTTTCATGGAGGAGATATACATTGCTCCTCAATATAAGACATGTAGTAAGTGTTAAAATACACATTATCGGTTACTTTTTATTTATCCTCATAAAAATGTCCTATGCAAATATTTTCACTTCTGCTCAGTGTGAATTATAGATTCAAGTAAATTGTTTCATCTTCAACTTTTATATTTCTAGTCTTAATATTTTTGAGCATACTCTTTCAATGTGGAAGTATATAATGGAAATAAGTTTTAATATATATCTATACTATAAGATTCACCTAACAGATGACTGAAGAAATCTAAAGACTGTAATGGTTAAGTGAATATCTTCAAAGAGACAGAGAAACATTCAAAAATAGACCATACTCCAAAGATACCCAAGCATTTATCTTCTTTGTTTTTAAGCACTAAAATTCCATCCTCAGCATTTTGGCTCAATGACATTTTAGAATTTTGAATGTGATTGATATTTCTCTTTTAGAGCGTGGATAGAATGAATTATAGCAAAGAAAAGCAGGCTAAATTATCTACTAAAGACTAACAATATATTTAGAAACATATAACATTATTTATAAATTTGTATTTTGAAGACTTGTTACAAAAATTATGCGTCAAAAGAAGCGCTAGAATACATTTTCACAATTAAAGCTTTTGCTAATTGCTCTAAATAGTATAGACTTCCATCCTGGCTAAATCCATTCTTTATATAGGCAAGAATACAGATAATATTTTGATCCATTCTTATAATTTGCTTTGGTTGTTTCATGTATATAAGTGGCATTGGACAAGGGAAATGCCATAGTAGCCTTTTTAATTTTAGCTTTTATATTTTGTTTATAATATATGTGGGGTTTTGGTTGTTGTTATTGGTGTTGTTGGTTATGGTGATGGTGTTGTTTTGAGATAGAGTCTCACTCTGTTGCCTGGACTGGAGTGCAATAGCGCTATCTGGGCTCACTGCAAACTTCTCCTCCTGGTTTCAAGTGATTCTTGTGCCTCAGCCTCCCAAGTGGCTGGGACTAAGGCACTTGCCACCACACCTGGCTAATTTTTGTATTATTAGTAGAGACAGAGTTTTGCCATGTTGGGCAAGCTTGTCTCAAACTCCTTACCTCAAGTGATCTGCCCACCTCTCCTCCCAAAGTGCTGGGATTACAGACGTGAGCCACTGTGCCGTGCTGATACACCTTTTTATTTTAGTGACAAAACCAGTCTTTCATAATATGACCAAGACTTGCCTAGATTATGCGACATCTCCCCTACATGCTCAGAATAATCTAATTTCATTCATTTTTAAAAATTATATTTAATTATCACATAAAAGTTGTGAGCTTTGATACATGGGATATATGTACATTGAACTACTTTCCACTTTTAAATCTCCTTTTCATGTAAATATATGACCAGGCATGTGTATAAATTCCTTTATATGATATATTGGATTAGTTTTTCAGATTAGCCCCCTTCCCTTTCTCTTGGCATGTGAAGTACTTCACTGTCCAACTGACTTTGGACTTCATCATGTAGCTTGTTTTGGTTAATCCATGTTAGACGGCATACTGCGAAGAGAGGCTTTAAATGTGTTTGCACAGTTGAGTTTAGTGTCTTCCACTATTGCCATTCATTAGTGCAAAGAAATTGAAGAAAGACACCAGGAACAAACCTGAACCATGCAGGTTGAAGTTAATAGAAGCCCATCCCATTGGAGTCCAGCAAAGGCCCAGCCAACTCATGGATTAAAGATCTGTTGAGCACCTACCATAATGTTTATTAAAAGATCACTCAAAGATCACACAGTCTGTTTTCAATGTATGTATATGTGATCAGAAACTGGATCTCACAGGATCTCAGTGGATCACAGTTAATACCAAGATTTACTTTAAAGACTGGTAGTATTTTTTAGTTGTTTGCTTGTCCCAAAGTTGAAGAGACTCTGTGATCTTTGAGTGGTCTTTTATCTGAACATTATGCTGAACTTATTTACATATGTATAATCTCAGATAAGGGGGAAAGAACAACAGTTTATTTTAATAGCCTTTAACTAAAATTTGTATTTTCTTTACCATGAAAGTGTGCAACAAACCACAGTTGTACTAGCTGGAACTGTGACTTTGTCAGTTGTGACTTTGTCACAGATAAAAGAGATTGAGAAAAAACCAAATACTGTTGAACGTCATTGAATCTGGAGCGTATTTACACAGCATTATTTTAGTGATAGGTGACTAATAAACTGTGACTAACACATGTACATAGTCTTTGAGTCAGTTACAGAAAAATTTAGAAAAAATTTGCATATTATTTTAAATACATTTGCATAGTTTTTAAAAATACGTAATAATAAAACAAAAAATTTCTATTCTATGAAATACATCAAAACAACATATGTAGATTTTTGAAAAGAATATCTATACAATTTTCACATAAAAATTCTGGTGAGTAGTGATCAAACCTTTCCACGAGGTCTTTTAAAAAGATTCTGGATGCACTGAATTATTCTAATTTCAAGTTAATTCATAATCATGAATATATTATGGTAAAGACCCTCAAATTTGGGGAGAATCTTGGCTATTTGGATGTAATGCATTCTTATAATTTGATGTTTGCTTTGGCATCCATTTTGAATCTAGCTTTGATTTTTTCATACCAGAAGCAGGGCTTAGTCATCCTTGACACAGTTTCCAGTTCTTAGTGTCCTCCCAGTGCTTCAAAGTGGTTGATCCAGATGCAGATATTTGCCTTTTACCACTGCCTCCTGGTACCCATCTCCCTATGGGATGGCTAGATGCAACTTACATGACTTACCCCTGAGACTCCCACACGTCCTATGGACTAAGCAAATATGCCACAGTGACACTGTAAGTCACACTGCGACTCCACAGAATTTATAGTTGCTTGCTGTAAACCCAGTTAATTAGAACTCCCCTCAGGAAATCTGCTTGAGTAGCGCCCAGGATGCCAATGAAGGCATAGTCCCACAGAGCCTCTGTCTTTCTTGCTCCTCACCCATTGGTTGAATATGCGTGTCTGGGCAGCTGCCTGCTTCCTGTTGGCCCTGTGAGGCCTGCTGCCGTCTACTCTCTGGGATCTACAAGTAATACAGGACTTCTGTTATTTCATGTCATACTGTCTCCTCTGTGTCTCATCTGACCAATAAACCAGAACCCAACTCTCTTCCCAGTCACGGCTTTCATGGAAAGTGTCATATTTTTTTTTTGTTTTTTGTTTTGTGTGTGTGTGTGTGTGTGTGTGTTTTGTTTTTGTTTTTTTGAGACAGAGTCTTGCCCTGTCACCCAGGCTGGAGTGCAGTGGCGTGATCTCAGCTCACTGCAACCTCCACCTCCCGGGTTCAGGCAATTCTCCTGCCTCAGCCTCTGGAGTAGCTGGGACTACAGGCGCGCGCGCTACCATGCCCAGCTAATTTTTTGTATTTTTAGTAGAGATGGGATTTCACCATGCTGGTCAGGCTGGTCTCAAACCCTTAACCTCGTGATCCGCCCTCAGCCTCCCAGAGTGCTGAGATTACAGGCGTGGGCCACCGTGCCTGGCTAAGAGTGTCTATCTTAGCAGGAATAAACTAGACACAGGTCAGACAGGAGCCTCAAGGGTATCTGCTGGTATAAAGTTTCCCGTGAGAGGGACATCTGGGCATGGGTCCAGACACTTGAGCATTAGGCTGTCTGCAAGACAAAAATGTCTCTCGTGAAAAGCATACTTTGAACATTCACAAGCGAATCCTCTAGAATTCCATCAGGGCAGAAGTATAAATTATACCCACACTTCAGAGAGGAACTTTGAGACGAAATTAGAGGAAAATCACAAGAGAGAACATGGGAAAAGAGTTTAGGATTTGACCAGCGCCAGCTTCATGGCCACGTGATCCAGGTCTTCAAGCAGGACTGTGGACTCAGAAGGACCCACACTTGCTTTAGTGTTCTAATATCAACATATTGAAATTCCTAATAATTTTACCTTCAAATTTGTGTTCTGTGAGTGAAGACCGAGGAGCCAATGGAACATTCATGTGAAAAGAGGAGATACCTGAAATTTGCATATTTACCATTTTTTCATCTTGTTTTTATATCAAGTTCATGATTCCGCATGATCACAGAATTTCATAGGACCCAGTATGCATGGGAGTTCAGTGAGACTCAAACCAATGACAAGTGTGTCACATCAACAACCAAGTAAGCAAGGGTAATGATAGCTGTGAGAGCTGCCATTTGAAACAGAACTTACTTTGAATACTAAACAAAGTTTGCAATGTTCTAAGAAACACACACAAAGGGCCTTAACATATCTTTTCTTATTTATGTTATTTCTTTATATTAACCAACCAGTTACGCGGTAAGAGATTACACAGAAGAAAAGAAGAAGATAAGGCAACCCACAGCTTTCCTTTCTGTCCTTTACTTTCTGTGTTTCTGTACACTCTCAAAGGTAGAGTGTTATAGATGGTGCACACATCAAAAACTGAAATTAAAGCAGTTGTTAAATTTGTACAGTGTTATCCTTGTTTGTATTAAATTCACATACATGTATGAGCTATAAAATACAAATTGTGTAAATGTAACTTCAGTGATTTTAAAACTGCCATTGCATAAGATAAAGATGATGGTAAAACTCATGCTAAGTGATTTCAAATTTAATTTTTATTTTCTTATAATGATATTAAATAGCAAATCAAAAACAATGACAATTTGAGAGACGGATCATAGAAGAATGGAAATATCTTTCTATTTATTACCCTTAACAGCAGCTTTTTTCCCCTGCTTTTCTAAGTGGGAGCCTCACATTTTCATTTTACAGTAAGCCCTGCAAATTAAATAGCTAGCCTTGCATTTGACCAACCATTTTAAACTGTGTAGTACTATAATATGACTATGGATAATAATATGAATTTGTAGCTGTTAAGCAGCAGTCAGTTTTTCTAGATATAAAGACTGAAGGGGAAAAAAAGATTGAGATGAAAATTAGGCTAAGACTAAATTTCTCGGAGCTGGCCTAAAATATTCACTTCTATTAGATTATTCATAAATTGTTTGTCCTGCAGAAACATGTAAAAAATGATTGGTGGGTGACATGTTACAATATTGACATTACACTTTTGACATATATTTGACATAGAATATGTCTCCCACACTCCAAACAGCTTCATGCATTTTAATTTATCCCACACGCAGATACTAATAGGCTATCTTATCATCACCATTTAACATTGCAACAAAAAATATATGCCTGGCTGTGCTTGGAACAGTTGTACAACTGTGTTCAAATTAACAACGTCTACAAAGAGAGAAAATATAATATTAACAAGACATTAAGGAGCAGATAAGTGGGGGCAAAGGGAGTCAGTTTCACATAATGTCCCTAAGGTGTCCAATCCAGCAGTAAATTTTTGCATTGCCTTCTAAATATTGTACCAATGTGTGTATGCTAATTCTTGCTTACTTGTTTAATGGAAACTTGTCCTCATGTTGCATTACATAGTTTAAAATGTTAACATGATCATCATCCAATTAAATTATCTCAAATTCATATTCTTGTATACTGTATCGATCTCGCCCTCCTTTCTTTTTCTATTTATCCATTGTTATATTCTTTGCAAAATTTTCATTTAGCCCTTTATTATTTATAAAATACAATTCTTAACTCTGAGTTGAAATTCAGACGACTTGCTTTAAATCGGTATTTGAACTTTTGGCACTAGTTAAGATGTGAGCCACTTTGTTCAAGTGGGGCATATTTTTTTTCCTTTTATTTAATCTTATTTCTATCAGATTTGTTTGACAGATAGCATATTTCAATCAATCAAATACATATTAGATATGTATCAGAAGGCATACAGGAACTGTAGAGATGACAGCACTTTAACTTCAAAAGATGCTAATTAGCTGATTTGACTGGAAATGTTCCTAATATGTGACAAGATTCTTGGTTTTAAATAAAACATTTATTTTAAACATTTCATGGAAAATCCAATTTTGATGTTATGGCTCTGACACATAGATATATGCAGCTGATTCTATACCAAATGCTTTCTCCCTGAATGTCAACATGTCTTGTGTTTGTAAAAGTATTATTTAATATAACCTTAAAAAACCCCATCATTTCAAACAATGAACTCTAAGAATGTGTGAGTAAAAATTTGGCTGTGCAAATAAATACTTGAAAACATATTAATGATTTAATTATTAAATTTTCTGTTAAAAATCTCAAAAAAATTAATAATTTTAAGTTATCTTAGTGGCTTCATTAAAATCTAGCAAGTCCTCACCTAATATGTAAGAAATTTTAAATTATGAAAATAAATGGAGTTTGCGAGCCTCAAATTCTTGCATGTAATTTGTTGACTGTAGGACTTGAAACTGTGCTTTGTTAATTTATTTCTTATTACAATATAAAGATGTGTACGAAACAGCATTACATAATTCTTCCCACCGATATGTCAGTAATTTTGACTTGACTTAATGGTAATTACTTCATAAAGTTTGTAAGTTTCTGTTTAAAAATTGTTAAGAAAAAGTGTGCACCACTACATGGGCAAGGCACCATCATCCAGATGGTTGAAACATATGGTGTTGCTGAAGTTGTCACTCCTAGTGCGCCACGTGCTGCAGCCACATGATAGAGTAAGCACACTACACATTTTCCCAACCTTGGCAGAATAAACAGAGTTTACCACTGGGATTACATGTTGATTTAATCTAAGTAGAATCTAAAAAATAATTTAATAGAAGTGTATTTTAAATATATCTGAATAAAAATATCTGAAGGGGTTTAAAAATATCACATGGAAAATTCAGTTAATTAAATAATGATTTTTGGTTGTTACCTATTCTATTATATTAAGTGAATCAATAGGCTGTTTTATGCTTTTACTTAAAAACCATGTTTTAATTTCATGTAGGTAGAGTGATTTGCAGCCCTTTTGCATGCTAAAGGAGAGGTGGAGAGAATTAAAGAGATTAATCCCACAGAAATGTCAACCAGAGGGTTTTCCTTGTTTCCTCAAACCTTTTTGTGATATATGTGACAATATAAAAACGTTTTCTTTAAATAAAACATTTATTTTAAACATTTCATGGAAAATCCAATTTTGATGTTATGGCACTGTGTGTGTTTTGTGTGTGTGTGTTTTAACTGCTTTGCCAAAAAGAAGTTTGACATAAATAGGTGCTTTAAATTATTTTGTGAAGAGAATAGGTGACATTATGACTGTTTCATAGAAAATTGGAAAGTAAGAATTTTTCATGTGCCTTCTCTGACATAACAAGGAAAGAAAGTTTGGCTTTTTAAAATCATTTGTACCTGGTTTTGGGGGCAGAGGTTGCTAGATTGACTCTTAAAAAATAAATAAGAATAATTCATGAGATTATATACTAATAATTTATACATGTTAAGTTTCTTATTTGTTATTAAAGGTGAATATAGCTTATGTACATCATTTTACCTAATTTCTCAAACCCACTAGTTGGAGATGATATTCTGTTGTTATTTTTTGAAATCCCTTCTGTGGTTAACAGAGTATATATGTATGTGTCTCTTCTTCCAGTAGTGGGAGAGTGAGGAAAATCTGCCTGCCTGTCAGAGCTCCACAGAGTATTACTAAACAATTTGACAATATGGACTGAAAACATTCTTCTTATTAACTGAATTCAGTATTTTACCTTTAGAAGAAGTCAACTTAGGTAGCTAAATTTTGACTGTATTGTCTAAAAGATATTAAAAGGATATCTCTAATATGAAGTTAAATATGACTTTCTAAATACAGGAAACAAGTTTGTGTTAAAAATACCAGCTTGCTACTAGGAACTGCATTTGACAAAAAAAGAATAGTTTATGAAGTACATACTTTATTGATGTCAATATAATGAGAGTAACTTGAAAGGGGAAAGATCTAATCTTTGCACTGTGATGGAACACACAAGGAAGGCAGCGATACTTAGTCCTAATTTTATTCATTCTTCTACATCAAATGGAAAAAAAGGAATTGACATAAATCATTTCAAATAAAGTAAACATAGGTAAAACTGTTTCTTGGAAGTTCAGTTTCCACATAGCACTAGTATATCTCCATTGAAGATGGTGTACTTGTTTTATATTTATTTTGATATTCTGTCTTGTTAAACATTCAAATAATTTAACTTCTCATGGAAGAAATGAACACTGATTTATAATTCACAATTTGTAAAACTGACATTTAAACATAAAATTATAAGATTAGTCGTGTAGGATAATTACACAGAAAAAGTATAGTTTGGTAAACAAATCAATTGTCAAAGTTTAAGAAAGTAACTACAACTCAGTCATTATTGAAAAATTATAGTTAGTTTATCTTGATTGAGGGATTGAATTAACTCTGTGGGTATTCTCTATTGAGGTATTTGATTAATGTCTTGAAATAGCATTTAAAGTGCTAGACAAACACTTTAAAAATACGCACAGGAATATCTAAAAAATTAGAAAAAACTTGGCAGGTATACTCTTTAGAGGATCAAATTATACAGCTTGAAATTGAACATCAAGAAATTCAAATTAAGGATAAAAATAATTCACAGTTGGTGAGACCTGGTTTAACAGCAGATAGAGAGTGAGAGGAGAAGGGGAGGAAAGAAAACTCTTGGAAGTTTTGTTGAGGGGCACAAACTCAGGTATTATAGCTAATAAAACAGTTAAATTGAGTATCCGTATCGATGGATTATACCAGCCGAAGAAAGGAAAGAGCTTTACTATAGTCAAAGCTGATAAAAGCATATGTGACACATTGTATCTAGTTTTAAAGGTCATATTTTAAGGGAATTATGAATAAGTTTGAATATTTATTTAAAAAAGTAGCTTTGGCTGGGCGCGGTGGCTCACACCTGTAATCCCAGCACTTTGGGAGGCTGAGGTGGGTGGATCACGAGGTCAGGAGTTCGAGAGAAGCCTGGTCAAGATGGTGAAACCCAGTCTCTACTAAAAGTACAAAAATTAGCTGGGCACAGTGGCAGGTACCTGTAATCCCAGCTACTCGGGAGGCTGAGGCAGGAAAATCTCTTGAACCTGGGAGGCGGGGGTTGCAGTGAGCCAAGATTGCTCCACTGCACGCTAGCCTGAACAGCAGGGGAAGACTCAATCTCAAAAAAAAAGAAAAAGAATCTTAATGAGGAGTGGGAAAAGCAACATACAGTAGTTGAATATTAGGCAACATGGATTCAGTGTGGAAAAATGAAAGTGTATAGAGGAAAGTATAGAACTCCATGTCCTGTATTCTAACCACCTGGACTGCTTGATGGGCGTTGCAGATGTTCTGCAATTTTCTGCCTCTGTAGTTTAGAGAATCCCTCAAATTGCAATGCTATATATGTATTTTTTTTTTTAATGTTTTCTTCTCCAATGATCAACTAAAGTTCCAACAATGCTTTAAGGTTATCCTTCAAAACTATCTCATCCACTTGCCTCCCTACAGGAAGATCTTCCTCTACCCTCATTTCCAAAAGAACTTGGCACGTTGGGGTCACATCCTTCTTTATATGATAACTCCCTGGACATTTTATTCAGAATGTTCAGAACAGAAGGGATAAAAACATGTCTTTTTCAAACTCTTAATTCCCACAGTTTTGGTACAATCTAACATATTTAATAAAAGCATTCTGTTGTTTAAAGATCATTAATATTTAATTCAAAACAAGATTATATTTTTGTATATAGAGGCGAACACACACAATACAAAAAAGAGAGGGCATACATACTGGTACTGATATGAAAAAAATGCTGGAAGTGATTACATTGAACACGTTTTAGAAATTTAATAATAACTATTTAAAGAAAGCAGACTTCTATACATAAATACATAAGAAAAAATTAAAGCTAACATTATTAAATGTATTTAGAAATAAACTTTCAGAAAGATATAGTTCAAACAGCTCTGCAAACTAGAGATTATATCTCCTTTTAGAATAATAAAGAATAAATCTTTGATAAATACGTATCTGATTTAATGCTTTTAATTAATTTGACTTTTCATCAAATTAACAATAAATATAAAATAACATTAATATATATTTTTCAATAGCAAGACTGCAGTGGGGCAGCAAAATTATATGTATTGTATATATTTTTCAGTGTTTTTTAAAACCTCCAAAATATACGTGTAAAAATGGATTTTTTCATTATATATTCAATACTAAATAAAGTAAATATTTATAGATATGTCAATTTTATAATTTTTGTTCTATTTTACTATTCATTTATCATATTTTATTTTGAATTAAAACTAACTTTGGTTGAAATTAACTTATACAACATAAATGTTGAATTTGAATTCCTTATAAGGATTAGTAGTAAAGGAATTGACATTTTACCTATACAATGTTTAATTAGGTTGATTAAATTTGAGAACATAATTATGGAATTACTGTTAGAAATTAGTAAAAATACAGATAAAGTTATTTTTGATAAATGCATAGAAAAGGGAAAAACATTTCTGTGAAGTCTACAGAGACAGAAACTATTCTGACATAAAATGATTTGAAGATGTTCCTATGTAAACACTCAGCTATTTTGTCACTGCAAGTTTTGTTTGATGCTGAAAAATTATTAAAGTGGTGAGTGATATACAATCTTTAATTAATATAAAACATTCTCACCTAGGTTATCTTATAAAGTGGTCACATTGTATGACTATATTCGTATCTTGAATATTATCTGAAATTTAAACATCCTTTTAAAAAATTACTGTTATAGCAGCAAAATATAATTCCTTGAAAGTTCATTTATTTTAAAAAATATCTGAAAGTCTTTTGGTGCCAAGTATTAATGCATTCCATGATCATTAAAAATACAATTTGATGCCCAATACTGAACCTCAGTCTACAGTGAAAGTATAAATTTTCTTATATAATTTCTGTAAGCTGAAAGAACATAATCAAAAAGAGAATTCCTAAAGTATTTTTAGTAATAACAACATCTAGATTTGTGCTATAATTTGTTTTTTAATATCAGAAGTAAAGTACTGTTATAATAATGAACTATAAGGAAGAACCAAGGAAAGAGAGCTGTTATTTGGGTTATCTCTCTCTGAAAAAGCAAACAAACACATTTTTGATTCTTTTTTTTTTGCTTTTCTATGACATCAGTAAGAAGTATTCTATGATGCTAACTCAAAGGGATTATTGCAGCTTAACACTTGGTCACAGCAATCAAATCAAAGTTAAAAGTCTTTCGGTCTTTATCAATAAATGCACCATTACTATTCAACCTTTAGTACTATAGGAGTCATTTGGCATATTAAAGTCGTTTGTTTATAATGCACCCTTTCTTTCTGACATTAATTTCAATGTTATTCTATTAATACTAAGGGGAAAAAGCGTTTGGCACAAACAGCAAACTAATGTATTTCAAAAAGAGATTCTTGCATGACATGATTCCTAAGAGATTTGCTTCAGTTAAAAGCATTCTTCTGTCCTGTGGATATTTGTGTACATGTCTGATTGAGTGGAAAAAACTGCTGGAGAAAAATGGGATCACAAATGTATGTTTTGGCTGCTATCAAGTCAATACAGTAATAGGCTGGTGAAAACATCAAAACACAATCAAAAGATGCCTTCAGTGTCTGAAAGAAGAATTTACTTGGCAGTCAGCCAAAAAAGGTCACTTTTTTTTTTTCTAACTTCATCAGTAACCATGCAGGAAATAAATCTGGGGACCGTCGTTTTTGTAAAACAGTGTACATGGTTGCCCTATGTAAGACAATCTCTGACTCTATTATTAAATATATGCATTTATCGCACTAGGTTGATAACCCAAAATGTAAGAGGAGGCATTCACAACCAGGATGATATGTATTTGCAAATGATTAAGAGAAGAATAGCCTATTAATTAACACATGAAGAATAGCCTATTAATCAACACATACGTATGGAAATTGATATGTGTATTTGAAACGTTAATGATTAGAAAATCCTTTGATACATATTTGAAACATTAAGTGAAATGCAAACAAATCAGAATGTTTAAAAAGCTTGTATTCAATACTTTCATGTTAATTATAATAAAAATAATCTGATGAAACAATCTATAAATCCCAAGAAAAAAAGGTTAATATGTAGAACATGAGTGTTCGAAATGCTCTGCCTGTGTTGAAAATCTGCTATTTTAGTGGACATTTTTAATTACATCTTTCAGAGGAGAAAAACAGCTCCAATATATAAAACAAAAAAATTAAGACTCATTTCTCTATATTATGTACTATGCTAATTGGTAGCCATTTAAACCATAAAGAATATTTGTGAGCTGAGCAGTAATATAAAAACAGAAAAATCTGGTGTTTTTGACATCTGACAATGCTACTTTGAAAGTGTATTTTACACTAGACACAGTAAATGGCTTGTATTCTAAAACAACTCCAATTTTTGTTCAGAGTGGGAGTGATAGAAACATAAAAGTTATGATATAATGTGATAACTGCTTAAATAATCAAGAGCTATTGAAAAACAAAGTCAACAATAAACTCTATGCCACTTTGGAATTGTATATTTATAATATCTGATATAGTCAAAATGTGATGTTATTATATATTTTTACTCAATTTTGTTTGATTTAATCAGAGTTCTTCATACTATCTTTATTGATCCTATACGGGATGGTACCAAACTATTTTATTTAAACAAGAGATAAATATATAGAATGTAAAATATCAGAATGAATCCTATATAGCCAAAATAATATTATTTTGTAATATTTTATATCTATCTGTTTACACACATTCTAATAAGATTGATCATATAAATTATATATTTTTTAGTGGAGATTATCATCATAAAACTTTGAAAAGCATAGTTTTAGCAAATTTAACAACTTGTAAGATGGGAAAATAAATTATAGAAAATTGAGTGCCAATATCCTCCCCTCAACACAAAGATAAATGCAATAGTGAATATTATTTTATACACTAGGACTATCTAATGCCAGCTGAATGTCAAACCCAAAATAGATTCAATAATAAAAATTGTGAAAACAATTGTTATGTTAACAATAGAAATATATTTACTCAAATCTATAAGAATATCATCAATAGCTATCATTTTATTGATCTTTTTTGTGAGAGTACTTTACTAAGAGCTTAAAAATTAGTTATTTGATTTCTATGACAACTCTATGAAATGTATATGAATATCCCCATTCTACAGATAGAGAAAATGTGGTAAGGAAAATTAAATCATTTGAAGAAACGTAAACTGCTAAAATGCCAGATCACATCCAAAGATTATTCTGCTAATTACTACGCCACCTGTGCTTTACATGACAGATCATGTTTCTGAAATTTTCAGCCTGGAACAAGGCATGATAGGCCACAATTAGAGCAGACTATTTCAGTGATTATCACACTTTAGCATGCCTCAGAATCATCTGGAGAGCTTTCAAAACACAGATTCCTGGGCCCTACCCTTGAGTCTGAGATGAGGAATAAGTATTTACAGCTTGTTTGTTTTTTGTTTTGTTTTGTTTTGTTTTAAGATGGAGTTTTGCTCTGTTGCCTAGGCTGGAGTGCTATGGCGAGATCTTAGCTCCCTGCAACCTCCACCTTCCAGGTTCAAGCAATTCTTCTGCCTCAGCCTCCTGAGTAGCTGGGACTACAGGAGCACACCACCACATCTGGCTAATTTTTGTATTTTTAGTGTAGACGGGTTTCACCATGTTGGCCAGGCTGGTCTCAAACTCATGACCTCAGATGATCCTCCTGCCTTGGCCTCCCAAAGTGCTGGGATTACAGGCATGAGCCACCACACCCAGTCAGTATTTACATTTTATACAAATTCTTAGCTCTTGCTAAAACTGCTGGTCGAGGGACTATAGTTGAAGATTTACTTCTGCAGAAGTTTGTAATGTGCCATTAAAGTAGAAAACCGCAGACCTAGACAGAATTAATGAGAGTATCTCTGCAAGGTGCATAGCTATCTGTATGGGAGCAGTTTTTCTTGAGGAATCTAATGTATAGTAATGATAGATGCAGGAGACAGCCAAATGCCTCGGTAGATAGGGAAGGGCCTCTGGAGAACCTCAGACTCACCTAGGTCATTTTGCACCAGGGAGTTGCCTAAACATGCTCACAGTGAAAAATTCTCTCCCTTAACAGACGTGCAGTGAGGGAAATAAATCAATGTGGAGTGGATCAGACTAAGGGCCCACATGTGCACTGGAAGGAAGGGGTGAAGCCACCAGGAATTTCTGCCTTTTTCAGGGGAGGAGCCTGGTCTCTTCAGCTCGTGTGTGGTAGCCTGGTATTCAAGTGCTAGGGAACAAAAACTGCTTGCAGGACCCCTCTCCTTGCTGATAACTTTCCTTTCACTTAAAAATTCAGTCCTCCTTACACTTCCATGTGTTCACGTACTTAATTTTTCCTGGTTGTGAGATAAGAATCCAGATTTACCTGAATCACGGAGCAAAATCCTGCATCAGTGTTATATTGAATCTATTGGCCATGAGGCGTTTTTAAGGACTCCTGAGGTAGCTTTCTCAAAATACTTTTTAATTTTTAAGTTTATTACGTGTTAAAAATAAACACTGCAGTAACATAGTTCAGAATTTAGCCATTGCAATAAGAATGAGCCTTCCTTACCCCACTCCACATGCATCCTGTTTTTCATGCTATCTATCAATATCTACTTTTCCAAGTACTGAAACAAGTAAAGAAATCTAAGCAAACTCTTACCACAAAATAAAATTTATAATTATAGAAAGAGTGATGCCTCTTTAATAAAATGTTGTAAATAAAAAAGGTAAATTTGATACATGTAGTAAAATAAAGTTATTCTGAGTCTATAAGTGAGTCACACACTAAGTAAACATGTGCTTTTACAAAAAACATGAGCAAGGAACATTAACAATATTTTATTAGGCATAGTGGCAGCAGGAAAGGGCTCGTTACTAAAATAAAATGATCAAAAACCTTGGATTTGAGGCAAAAGGAAGGGAAAAATCCAGACAGAGGTTTGACAAAGTTTGTTTCAGAAGAGCTAATATAGCTGGCTTTGGAGTGCGAAAGTGGACTCATTATCTACTGAGGGTGAGAATTACCGGGGAGAAGAAAATAGTTCTTCAGGATTTTGAAATCAAAACTTTAGTGGCAAGCATATTTTGGTAAAGTCAGATATGATGTGCTCATAATATTGACAATTTTTCAGGAGGGAAGTACTTTTCAGACAATTACTTCAGGCTTGATGTCAATTTCCAACAAATCTTATAGAGGCCTTTTATTCTTTATATGTTCACAGTGCAATGGACTCTAATAGATGTCTTAACCTACCTATAATATTTAGTCTGGTTTTAAAGGGCTATAAATGCCACATAACTTTTTATTATCTTTAAGTTACAACAAAAGTATTATTTGAGAAAGAAAATTTTCAGCAACTAACCATAGAGTGTCTATTATTATTATTTTGTTATTGTTTTAAACTGATGGGAAAGGCATAAATTAAGAATCGTGTTTGCCAACCTAGCAGGAGAGCTGAAATTAAAATATAGCACAGTATTGATTAAGAGAACATAAAAAGAAAAAATGACAAAACAGCCAGAATTAGAAGTTGAAAGAATTTTAATTATATTACACCTGATTGCTCCAAACTGGGTGTAAAGAGCAAGGAGTAATTTGAATTTTCAACTGAGTCAAAGATGTAATTATTTTGGTGTGCTAAGAAAAATTTTACCAAGGAAAGATAAGTAGCATTTTGGTTTGCATATTATAAAGTTGGACAGTGTATTGATGTAAAGATAATCTTAGGGTGCTTATTACTGGCACTGTGTTTCAAAGGTCTTAAACTGTGAATTGTGACTAGAGTATGCATATAAAAAAGAGTTATATGACCAACAGGTATAATATAAAATAGAAGCATATTGAACTCTTGTTGTTCCTAATACTGAAGTCCAAATGTAAAACATCAATATCTCTGAACCCTTCTTTGGGCCCAGCTTTGTCCTCAGTCCCTTGAAGTGGTCAACAAAACTCAAATTCCTGTGGTATGGCAAATGCAAAACTAGCCTAATTGCTCCGCATGCCTTTCCTGATTTCTACATTCATTTGCTTTTTGGACCAATTATTCTTTACTTTCTTGTCAGCTTATCTTTATGTTTATGAGATTTTTTTAAAAAATCTCATATTATAATTATTTACAATAAGAAGGCTGGTCAATTTACCATAAACCTTCTTGAAATACCAATTAGTCAAATATGCTTTTATATTTCAAATGTAAGTTAATAAATATCAAGTTGGTTTTAATCCAACCAGAGTAATATTTTATGCATGCAAATGGATTTGTGGATAGATGACAGGAAGATGGCTGAATCATTTGTTGGTTTTATAAAGGAAAGGGAAAACATTTACTTCTCCAGAAGTGCTCTTTTAGAAATTATGCTAGAAGATATTAGATCAGAGCATTGGAACCGAGAGCATTTTGCATGCTTTGCAAATGTGACACCAGAAATATGTCAGAGCAGAAAAATGTGTGTTTTTATAAAATGGTCAGAGTACCAATGCTGGTAACTCTCAGAGAGCTCTAAAGAAAAAATAATAATATTGTGATTTAAATAGACAAAAACTGTGATGCCTTCTTTTCAAGAATAGTTTGCATTACCCAATCGACTTTTGAGAGGTTAATAATAATAATAATAAGAAGAAGAAATAGAGAAGCTGGAGTAAGAGAGAATGGCATCATGACAGATGTTTCAGGTACAGTTAAAATGGTTAATGTGACAAGAGCTCAGCAATAGTGGGACAAAAAAATGAGACTGAAGCAACTACATTATAGGTAGAAGAGATGATTCTTTGTCCTAAACCATAATCATAGGCTAGCCACAATTTGTTGGGCAGATAATCAGTAGACTATGTTAAGATTTATGCACATTGTTCTAAAAACTACCATCTGAAAGTATATTTAAAAGAATCACAAAACTACCAGAACTGAAACTTTTTATTTTTATTTTTTTACTGAAAACACACCTATAATTACAAAGTTTGAATGACAAAAAGAATTCAGTATCTCTTTGTATATCATCACTCTCATAAAATGTAAATCATTCAGAAAATATTTAGATGGTAATATCTTTCTTTGTTAATCTTTTTCCACCCTTTTGAAAACTGAAGTCAATTTTTTTTTCTTATAAAGCATATCTAGTTTAACCCACCCAATTCATCAATTGTTAACATTTTTATTTCTGTCTGTGCATATGCTTGAAGTAATCCTTGAAATAACTAAGCGGGAGGGTTAATAGCTGGAGAAATCCACCAATATCACTACTTTCTCCAGAACTTCTTAATTTTTAGCTGTGAATTGGTAATCCTGTCTTTCCTGTCTTCATTTTTTTTTTTTTTTCTGAGATGGAGTCTCGCTCTGTCATCCAGGCTGGAGTGCGTGGCGCGATCTCGCTCACTGCAAGCTCCGCCTCCCAGGTTCCCGTCATTCTCCTGCCTCAGCCTCCAGAGTAGCTGGGACTACAGGTGCCCGCCACCATGCCTGGCTCATTTTTTTTTTTTTTCTATTTTTACTAGAGATGGGGTTTCACGGTGTTAGCCAGGATGGTCTCGATCTCCTGACCTCGTGATCCGCCCGCCTCGGCCTCCCAAAGTGCTGGGATTACAGGCGTGAGCCATTGCACTGAGTCTTCATTTTCTTTTAGTCTGAGTTTTCTGGCTTAGTTGTCTGACAAAAAGAGTTATGTGAACATAGGATTGACACCAGGATTGTGTTCTGTTCTAAGTTTAAATATGGTTTTGAGAAATAAGTTGTTCAGTCATTCATACAGTTATTATAACAACCACACAAGGGTATGTATTTGAAAGTATTTTCAAAAGCAAACTCTTTTATCCAGATTCAAGATATTTTGAAATTGCTTCCATCATAGTCACTATGTTTTAAAAAATTCACAAAATTGTCTTATGTTGACAACTATAAGATTTGTTTTCTAAGAGACTAATTAGCCGTATATTCTAGTTCAATTTCCATGTTTACTTTAAAAATCTACATTTGAAATGATGTCCTTATTTTTAGAAAGAGAAAAATACAATTTTTTCAAAGATAGGCATCTTTTTATCTCAATCTTTTCTTGTATTCACTCTAGAAATAGTGAACAAGAATGATTCACTGGTGACGAAAAAGCAAGGCATGTGAAAAATTTTCTAAGTAACTCGTTTTTAATGTAGCTTTTTGGCTGTTCCTTTTGTTATTACATAGTTGACATTTTCAGCAGTGAGAATTCAGTGATGTTTTGTTAGAATTCATTTTTAACCTGACATAGGTTTTGTTTTTCGTGATGTGTTGTGGGTAGGAACGAACACACCTACAGATTTTCTAGCTGTTGAGACACAAGAATACAAATTAACAGTTTTCATTTATGTTAAAGTTTAAAATAGTCTCCCAAATCCTTTGGTTTTAAAGAAACTATATTAAAGCACATAGAATTATCTATACTGAATTTTAATCTTTCCAACTGTCACATCCCTTTGCCTCTTGTGAGTAGAAATTCCCCATTCTGAAATATATAAGTAGATTTTAAATTCCTAAATAATGTTCAGATTTACATTAAACTTTATTCAGGCAATGAAAAATTTGTTTTTGTTATCAACAAAGTGGCATATTTGTCTCAATTTCAAATAATCTAAAATAAAAATTTTAAAAAATTAACCAATGATAGAAAAAACTAAAAAAATTTTTAAAAACATTTAATTGTACTGTATAATCAGATCTATATGATATTAATTTTAATAAAAAGTAATTATTCAAACCATGCTCTCCTTTCTTTGTATTACTGCTAAGTTACTACCAGTTGCATCAAGTATGTAGGAGATACTATAGAGAAAAAAAAACTATAGAGAAAAAAAACATTTTTATATATTTTTGCAAAACCATGTTACAAATGTTGTTAAAAAAGGAATCTGTTGAAGATAAATATTTCCTCTGCTCTAGGGAAATATTAGATAATAGGTTGATAATGAAATGTTAGCAATATAACTCATATTTACTACAATGCCAACAAGCATCACTGCAACCTACTCCACTAAATATTTTGTTTGAAGAGGTGGTAAAACTGAATAAAGTAGGGAATAAAAAATTATTATTAGCATGGGCTGATGATATGATTTGGCTGTGATGCCACCCCAAACTCATCCTGAATTGTAGTTCCCATAATGTCCTGGGAGTGACCCAGTGGGAGGTGATTGAATCAGAGGGGCAATTAATAAAGAATTTGTAATTTATAAAGGAAAAGAGGCTTATTGGACTCACAGTTCCATATGGCTGGGGAGGCCTCACAATCATGGTGGAAAGCAAAAGGCACATCTTATATGGCGGCAGACAAGAGGGAATGAGAACCAAGTGAAAGGGATTTCCCCTTATAAATCCTTCAGATCTTGTGAGACTTATTCTCTACCATGAGAACAGTATGGTGAAATTGCCCGCACTTATGATTCAATTATCTCCTGCTGGGTTCATCCCACAACTCATGGAAATTATGGGAGCTACAATTCAAGATGATATTTGGGTGAGGACACAGCCAAACCATATTACCCCCTTTTGGTCACCACTTCTTCTTTCTCCTGCCATGTGAAGGACATGTTTGCTTTTCCTTCTGCCATGATAGTATGTTTCCTGAAGTGTCCCCTGCCACGCTAAACTGTGAGTCCCATTAAATCTCTTTCCTTTATAAATTACCCAGTCTTGGGTATGTCTTTATTAGCAGCATGAGAATGAACTAGTACAGTAAATTGGTACCAAATAGTGGAGCACTGCCATAAAGATATCTGAAAATGTGGAAGCAACTTTGGAACTGGGTAACAGGCAGAGGTTGAAAACATTTGGAGAGCTTAGAAGAAGAGAAGAAAATGTGGTAATGTTTGCAACTTCCTATAGACTTGGAGGGTTCAGAAGACATGAAGATATGGAAAAGTTAGGAACTTCCTAGAGACTTGTTGAATGGCTTTTTGACCAAAATGCTGATAGTGATATGGACATTAAAGTCCAGACTGAGGTGGTCTCAGATGGACAGCAGTAACTTGTTGGGAACTGGAGTAAAAGTCATTCTTGCTATGCAAAGAGATTGGTGACATTTTGTCTCTGCTGTAGAGCTCGAGGAACTTAGAACTTGAGGAAAATGATTTAGGGTATCTGGTAGAAGAAATTTCTAAGCAGCAAAGCATTCAAGAGGAAGCAGAGCATAAAAGTTTGGAAAATTTTAAGCCTGATGATATAATAGAAAACAAAATCCCATTTTTTCTGGGGATAAATTCAAGCTGACTGCAGAAATTTGCGTAAGTAACAAAGGAGCCAAATGTTAATCAATAAGACAATAGGGAAAAAGTCTTCAAGGCATGTAAGACACCCTCACAACAGCCCCATCAATCACAGGCCTGGAGGCCTAGTAGAAAAAAATGGTTTTGTGGGCCAGGCCTAGGGTCCCACAGCTCTAGGCAACCTCATGACATGATGTCTTGTGTCCTAGCTGCTTCGGCTCCAGCCATGGCTAAAAGGAGCCAATGTACAACTCAGGATGTTGCTCCAGTGGGTACAAGCTCCAAGCCTTGGCAGCTTTCACATGGTGTTGGGCTAGTGGGTGTGCAGCAGTCAAGAACTAAGGTTTGGGAACCTCACCCCACCAAGTTTTCAGAGGATGTAGAGAAATGCCTAGATGTCCAGGCAGAAGTCTATTGCAGGGGCAGAGGGCTCATGGAGAACTTCTGCTAGGTCAGTGTGAAAGGGAAATGTGTGGTTGGAGTCCCCACACAGAGTCCCGACTGGAGCACTGTCTAGAGAAGCTGTGAGAAGAGGGCCACTATCCTCCAGACCCCAGAATAGTACATACACCAACAGCTTGCACCCTGCACCTGGAAAAGTCATAGACACTCAATGACAGCTTATGAAAATAGCCAGGAGGAAGGCTGTACCCTGGAAAGTACCCTCACAGGGGCAGAGCTGCCAGAGGCCATGGGAACCCACCTCTTGCATCACCAAGACCTGGATATGAGACACGCAGTCAAAGGAGATCATATTGGAACTTTAATAACTGCCCCATTGGATTTCAGATTTGCCTTGGGCCTGTAGCTACTTCATTGTGGCCAATTTCTCCCATTTGGGGTGGGTGTATTTACCCAATGCCTATACCCCCATTATATTTAGTAAGTAACTAACTTGCTTTTGATTTTGCGGCTTCATAGGCAGAAGGGACTTGCCTTGTCTCAGATGAGACCTTGGACTTGAACTTTTGGATTAATGTTGGAATGAGTTAGGACTCTGGGGGACTGTTGGTAAGGCATGATTGTGTTTTGAAATGTGAGAACATGAGATTTGGGATGGGACCTGGGGCAGAATGATATGGTTTGGCTGTGTCCCCATCTAAATATAATCTTGAATTGTAGTTCCCATAATTCCCACATGTGGTAGGAGGGACCTGGTGCAGGTCATTGAATCATAGGAGCAGTTACTCCCATGCTGCTGTTCTTGTGATAGTGAGTGAGTTATCATAAGATCAAAAGAAAAGGCCCTTTTATAAGGGGTTTTTACTCATTTTTCTCAGCACTTCTCCTTGCTGCCACCATGTGAAGAAGTATGTGTTTGCTTTCCCTTCCACCATGAGAGTACTTTTCCTGAGACCTCCCAGCCATGCTGAACTGTGAGTTAAACTTCTTTCCTTTATAAATTGCCCAGTCTCGGGTATGTCTTTATTAGCAGCATGAGGATGGACTAATACAGCTGATTACTGGTGATGATAAGCATAAGGAATATAACTTTAGAAAGAAATGTGCTGAGTTGAAAGTTGATCAATAAAAATGAACTTATCCAAGATATTCCATAAGACAAGATGATCTAATTATATTTAATCATGGCTATTAAAAAATACATGGGTATACCAACAGAGTTCTATGCCAATTCAAAAGGATAGATGTTACTCATTAAAAATTCTGACGTTGCCAAAGAAATTTCACATGTTCTGTGGGTTCAAAAATGATTCTGAAAAAATTGAATATAGAAACACCCTATAGTAGAGTTTTATCGTCACTTTCAATTCATCATAGTACTAGCAGTAGTAAATGGTTACCATACTTAAATGAACATCCCCTAGAGGTCCTGGGATTTGAGCAGCTTCAGTTTGGTGAATTGGACAAATGATAGCTTAATTCAGTGAACTATTGGCTACAAGTGCTATCAGGGATGTATTGAGCAATGTGCTTAGGAATGGATATGAAAGAAGAACATTGTTCGTACTTAGTATAAGGGGAAGGATTGGATTGAAAATCTAAGTAGTAATCAGAGGAAAATAAGGTGGTGTTCGAGCAAAAAGGTGTCTAAAGAATTAACCAGTGATAGATTTGAGTGTGAATGAAGGAATGTGCCTTACATGTGTAATTAAGACTGAAGAGCTCCTCTTCATTCCCTTGAGATAGTTGGCCTTAACCAACTTTTGAAAGAAAAAAAGAGACTAATTGTAGCATTTATATAATTTTGCTGAGGTATTCGATAAATTTTCTACATAGCTGATGCTCAAGAATTCTTCAGGAAAATGTCAGTGAGTGAGAACTTTAAAATTTTTTTTTTTTTGTATTTCTTCTCAATTAGCCCAATACTTTAGCCAAATAACCACAGAAGTTCATCTTAATCCATGTCATGGACTTTGAACTCTACCATGAGGATGTGAGATGGTTATTCTAGATAAATATGCATACCAGCGAGAAACTTGAGATCACTAATTCCTTCACTAGGTAATCCTTTTAATAAAGACCTCTCTGTAAAACTCTCTGTAAACTCTTATCTTTTCTTACCTACACAATAGCTTCATTTAATTCTTTTTTCCTTTTGCTTTGCTGTCACCCAGGCTGGAGTGCAGTGACACCATCTAGGTCACTGCAACCTCCGCCTTCCAGGTTCAAGAGATTCTCATGACTCAGACTCCTGAATAGCTAGGATTACAGGCGTGCACCACCACACCCAGCTAATTTCTTGTGTTTTTAGTGGAGACAGGGTTTCACCATGTTAGCCAGGATGGTCTCGAGCTCCTGGCCTCAAGTGATCCACCTGTTTTGGCCTCCCAAAGTGCTGGGATTACAGGCGTGAACCTCCATGCCTGGCCCCAGTTTCATCTAAACCTTTAGAGAAGAAGGAATACATCTATTATTAGCAGAGATGTACATTTTTCTCTAGTTATTAATGATTCTATAATGCAGAACTTGGTAACACAGAAATGTCTGACTATAACCAAACAACTAAAACTATAAAACAAATGCCTGACTATACCTAAAACTATTAGCAATTAAGAAACATTATTTTTGCTTTCTTTTTTTTTTATTATTGTTACTCCGTGAATCCATTCAATTCAGATATTCCTATGGTGTTGTTGGAAGTACTGGTGAAAAGATTTATCCTAATCATAGGCATTCTAACAATGTTAGAGAAGAATTAAAGTCATAATTAGATACTAGTGTCAGTGAGTTTTTGAAAGCAAGTAATGTACATATAACAATAAAAGTAAGAATATCATGAACCCAGTTATTGAATTAAGCATTTATTTACTTGAACTCAGAATATGGTGCTATAATAAATTGATTATTAGAGAATATACTGTTAGAAGGAAATATTTTTAAGATTAAAGACCAAAGCTGAGACCCTGGCCCACTGGGATCATTTTCAAGACCTTTATAGTTGAAGACCAAAGTATTTTTTTCAGAGCTCTAGGCACGTGTTGTCATATTCTAGATGTTCTCAAAGAGCTTGCCAGAGTCTACTCAGAATGACCTGTGTGTGTTCTGATGGATTGTCATACTTCTCATCTCTTCACTTTATCCAGCAGGTAAAGATAAATTTGCTTTACTTATTTTAGTCCGTTCACTAACAAAATGATTTAGGAATTCAAATTACTTTTCAAATGTATTTGATTTATTTTATTAGATTATTATTTTAAAAGTATTCTAATAGGATCTGTTTGCTTCTTTCAATAACAAAATATCATTTAGAAAAATACATGTGTTGGGTTTTTTTTGGTGGGGGTGACTAATGTTTTTGGAACATAGTGGTTTTCTGAAATAACGCAATTTCTAATTTAGAAAAATAAAAATGTATATTACAATGGGATGGTGTCATGTCCTGAATTGTATCATTCCAAAATGTATATGTTGAGACCCTTACCCTCAGCAACCCAAAATGTGACCCTACTTGGAGATAGGTAGTTTTATGGGGTAGTTAAAGTTAAATGAAGTCAGAAAGGTTGACCCTAATCTAGTATGATTGATGTCTTTAATAGAAGAGGAAATTAAGATACACAAAAAGCACATCAGGTATACATGCACTTGAAGAAAAAGCCATATGAGGACATAACGACAAGGCAGCTGTCTGCAAGCCAAAGGCAGAGACCTCAGGAGAAAACTAACCTGTTGATACCTTGATCTTGAAATTCCAGTTTCCAGCACTGTGAGAAAATAATTTCTGTTGTTTAAACTATTCGTTCTGTAGTATTTTGTCATGGTCACCCTAACAAACTAATATAGGTGAGTAGGATGGCACAACTGACAAATATCAGTAGTTGAAAGAACAGAAGGCATTACATGCATTTGCTGGCATGTACTCACAAACACAAAAGATGTGACAATATTATATGGCTGAAGAATTCTGAATCAGGTTTGGAAGACATAATAGGATTTGCATCTGGTGATTGAGAAGGTATCAAAATTATGAAGAGCTACCTATGTCATGGTACATGGCTGATCTTTAATCTGTGGGTGGTAAAAAGCTATAACACATTTAAAGAAAGAGCTATGTAATAGTGAATTACAAACAAAAGGTTAAAATGATGAAAGGAAAGATTTTGTGTGCAGTGTTATGAAAGACATTTTGAATGATTAAAACATTTAAAATATTTTAAAAAGTTACATGTTATCCGTGTCATTGAGAAATCCAAGACAAGTAACTGTTTTGGGAGAAACATTCTGAATTCAGAAGCAACTTAAAACTACCCTAAAAAATAATTATACATATGTCTAAAAATATGAGTAAGTTAATAGATACATCTGACAAAAAAAGAAAACATTGTGTAAGTTTAATCTGGTAAGGTAATTAATACCTTCTTTGATATATTCATTGGCCCAGTCAACCAATGATATCAATTTTTTTCTTGTTTGGATTTTTGTTTTAAGGAGTGCTTTCTGAATAGATTTGACTGATTTTTAATGTTTTACCGGAAAGGAAGCCATAAATGGATTCAAGGAATCTATTTGTCACATCTTGTTTGAAGAATGGTGAAGTAAAGGCAGTCCATTAAGAGCTTCAGGTACTTCAGAGATCTTAATTTAAAAAATAAAATCTAGCAAGAAAATAAATACTGCTTACTAAAACTTGCCTGAAACACCAAGATATAAAAGTTAACTTTAAGTTATTTGTGATATAAAAGTACCTGTAACTCTGAGATTTCAGGAAAGAATAAAACAGAAAAAGGACTTTGATAGATGCCCTATAACCCCAGGAGCTTAGATTCTATTTCTTTCTTTATCTCCCTTTGGAAATGTCATGTAATTTGCTGTTATGAGCCAGCAAAGCACTACTGAACTAATGTTTAAATACGCCACTGAGCTCTGAGTCTTGCAGGGTTAATTATGGAGAAAATATAGTACTTAAGAGAAAGGTAAAAACAAATTACATACCTGAAATATCCTCTCAGTTTTATGACTCCCAGGATACAGAAATATTTGGTTCCTGGTTTCTAATGGCATCTGTGATGTCAAGATTTAGAGTACAGTTGCACTCGAAGTAACGTTTATATTAGAGAAAGCTGCCAAGACTAAGGGTATCTAGAAAATTGTTTCACGACAAGAAATCCCTTATGAAAGAAATAAGAAAATCTCTGCATTTATGGAGTGATTGTGATATACAGTGGGGCAGTAAAGTATGGCTGGGGCATCCTTTAGTTGCATTTTTTATTTATATTAAATTTTATGATGATAGCCTTTGCAAATATGCCTGTATTATTACCCACAAAGAGGTTTGTATTTGCAGATTGTTTTATGAAGAGACTAGATAAAATGATGGTCATAACAAATTCCTTTCAGGGAAAAATGCTTTGAAAACTCACAGAAACACCTCTTTTGTGATAAGAATTCTGAACAACTATTCTGGGTATTCAGGTTTTCATGAATCTTCATAAAGACAAAGAATTATAATAAGTATCACAAGCACCATGTTTCTAAGTTTCCAGGAAATAAAAATGCGTATTTTTGAATATTTTTATAATGTAATTATTTAAAAACAAGACTGTGCTAAGAAAGTAAGTGAAGTGCTTTTTTAAAATAAAGAAGCAAGCCTTAGATTGCAAAACAAGTTTTTTTTTTTCTTTCTTTCAACTTTCCCCTTTAACATTGTAGAAAGGATCATCTATGCAGCTTGAAAATTGTTTTATCGAGGTGTATGACATTTTCTTGTGACCGTTTTCCAGGGTCCATTGAAGATTAACTTGTGGTAATGTGAGTCAGAATTGTTCTTGGATTAGTTATAAAAGACTGTCACATTTCAGTAGGACGATATTAACAGGAAATAGTACTTTATCTATTCTGAGTAGGTCCATACACTTGAGAAGATTTTACCTTTCCCTTATTTTTGTATTCCTCATCTCACAACTGTCACAGCTGTCATTCCAACTGTCTTTTATATGTGGAAGGTGTGAGGTTCTATTAGACATGATTAGTGTAAGTGCATTGCCTATTTCTGTATCCAAGCAATTTACTCATTTGAATAATTTAAGTAATACACCTCAGCTAACTTAATTTATACTTAACTACGAAATGTTTTTGACTAAAGCAATATGATGTAACAGACACTAAGAAATTCAATAGTTAATTGTTTCCTGGGATTGTGAGGGAAAGAGTGAGGGGCAAATACCCAAAGAAAAACAACTTATGCTCTATCCAAATGACTTTTCTCTGTGTATTCCAAAGTTATTTTTAACATGTAAGAACATGGATTATATTCTTATATTCTACTAGCCATATATTACTCATTAATATATTCATTTGTTAGTTACTGTGCATCCATTCAATGACTATTAAGCTACATTCTAGGACTCATGTTGGAGACCAGAAATATAAAAATTCTTAAGATACAGTTTATGTCTTTATCTTTATATAGGTTATTGACTGACAGTAAGATGTTTTGAAACAAATATTAAAAATTTTTAAGAATAAAAACAGAGGCCGGGTGCAGTGACTCACGCCTGTAATCCCAGCACTTTGGGAGGCTGAGGCAGCTGGATCACCTGACGTCAGGAGTTCGAGACCAGCCTGGCTAACATGGTGAAACCCCGTCTCTACTAAAATACTAAAACTAGCTGGGTGTGGTGGTGGGTGCCTGTAATCCCAGCTACTCGAGAGGCTGAGGCAGAATAATTGTTTGAACCCAGGAGACGGAGGTTGCAGTGAGCTGACACGGTGCCACTGCACTCCAGCCTTGGCAACAGAGTGAGATTCTGTCTCACACACACACACACAAAAACAAAATAAAAAACAGAAATTTATTTTGTTTTCTGGTATATATCATATATTCATTTTTAATGTTATAAAGAGTTTCATAATGGGATTCTTGATAATCTTTATACTCTCAACTCCTAACATTCAGCCTGATTTCTAATGTTATATACATATTAAGCACATTTAGCTCTTCAAAGATCCTCATGTTTTATTCTCATTTAGAATAGAGTTTGTCTTCATTCTCTTCTTCATAATCATTTTTGAACATAATCAATAAATTAAGCGACTATACCATTAAATTTTTTTAAAGGCGACAAGAGTCATTTTTTTTTCTACTTTTTAAAATAACCTTTAGAATATACCTTTGGGAGCAATGCTATGACAAATACCATTAAATGTTTATTTAATAGTTTGATTATTTGTTTATATTTTAGAAGATAAAAAATAAGTATATGATATAACTTATGCATTCAAAGATATTCACATTAAAATTTTAAAAATATACATCCATTTTTCAATCATAAATTCATATACAAACAATTACAGAAATGTGTAACTTTGGGATTTTAGAGTTATTTTTTATTTTGTTGTAAAAAAGGGTCAATATTTTAAACTGTCTAGATTAAAGTTTTGTGTGTATATGTGGCTGCTGTTTTTTTCATTTGTAATTTTTATTTCTACTTCAAATGCAAGTGTCAAAGACCTTTGTTTCTCTTGAATACCTAGTACTAGAATTGCCCCCCTGTTATAAACTACTAGAAAATTGGGCAAAATATAAAACAAAGTATTGTCAAACATTGAACCACAGAAAGCAGAGGACTACTATTCTAAGGGAAAGAAAACAAATTATGTGAGTTCTGCAACTCCCCCAGCTCATGTCTCAGGCAGTTTCCCAGATGATAAGACAATTAGGAAACCCACTCAATACACAGTAGTCTTGCTGAGTTGATAAGTCAGAGATAAGAATTTAGGAAGGCTAGTGGCTAGACATTGTGGACAGCAGTAGAAGAGTACAGAAGAGGGAACTACATAGAAAAAGAGCTCCAAAAATCTGCGTAAGAGTATTTTCGAATCTGTTGATGAAATACAAAGGTATTTCATGCATAGAGTGAAATAACATGACCCCAGAGAAATAGTGTCAAGGAAACTATAAGATGAACATTTCCCAGAGGTCACACTAAGGTGAAAAAGTCCCCACTGAACACTTGAGATTTTGGAAATCAGTAAGGGCATATTTTAAGAGTAGGGTTAACATAATCTTAGAATAAAAGCCCAAAATATTTTCAGACACATAGTACCAAAGCTTACAGATAAGCCTTAACAAGATGAAATTAATTTGCAAATAACTAAAATGCTTGATAAAACAAATATTAACAATCTGTAAACAAAGACACAATAAAACAAAATCCACTTACACTTAATAACGTAATATTTACACTGTTTGTAGTTTTAAAAACCAATACCATTGTGCAGAAATTGGAATATGTGACTGACAATCAAGAGAGAAATCATTCAGTAGGAACAGACTCAGAAATGTTAGAGATGATGAATTGCAGACAAAGTTTTAACATCTATTGATATGATTTAAATCTCTGTCCCTACACAAATTTCATGTCAAATTGTAATCCTAAGTGTTGAAGGTAAAGCCTGGTGGGAGGTGATTGAATCATGGGTCCTTCCTAAATGTTTAGCAACATCCCTTTGGTGCTGTTCTCCCGATAGAGTTCTCATAAGACCTGGTCATTTAAAAGTGTGTGGCAACTCACCCCCTTCCCTCTTCCTCCGGCTCCCACCATGTGAAATGCCTGCTTCTGCTTTGCCCTTTGCCATGATTATAAGTTCCCCAATTGCTCCCCAGAAGCTGATGCTGCTATGCTTCTTGGACAGCCTGTGGAACCACAAGCCAATTAAACATCTTTTCCTTAAAAGTTACTCAGTCTCAGGTATTTCTTTTTAGCAGTGTGAAATGCACTAATGCCCCTATTATAAATATTATCAACACATTCAAGTACTTAAACCACAAACAGTATGTGAAGATGAACAAAAAATATTTAAAAGAATCAAGAAAAAATATTAAGCAGAAATGTAAACTATCTGAAGTTCAAAAGTTACTGAATAACTTTTACAACAGACTAAACCTAGTACAAAAACGTAGATTATTGAGCATGAAGTCATAGAACAGGAACTAACTAAACAAACACAAAGAGAGAAAACCTGCAGAGGAAAAATGGAGATTCAGTGACCTGCGGGGCAATAAAAACAGTCATCGCACATGAAATTCAAGTTCAAGAAAGTTTGAGTATGCTAAAAACATATTTTAAAAATATGTACGATTTTTTTTCAATTTTGATAAAAATTTAAGGAATCTTTAAAAAAACCAAGCAGGAAAAATGTATAAAATTATATGACACCTGATAATTTAGTTGCTGGGAATTATTGTTACCTTGAATTAAATTTGACCTAAAGCTGCCTCCATACATAGTGAACTGTAACAACTCAATGTGTAAACAACTTGTAATCTTACCTAAGGGTATACTCTTGAAACAAGTAGCCAAGTCCCAGCCAATTATAGCAGGTGAACCTCAAGCCAATTATAGGCTGAAGGCTGTCAAAAGATGTCCAAATAAGACAAACACTAAACAGCAACCAATAAGGTTATTTCTGAATGTCATTACTATTTCTGTGGCTATAAACACGGGCTGCACACTTTGGGGAAGGAGCTCTCTGTATCATTTTTGGTACTGAGTACTACTTGGTCTATGAACCTGTCTTGTTCTCCTACTCAATTAACCTCTATTAAATTTAACTTGTCTAAGGTTTATTTTAAACTCTTAATAAATAAATAAATAAATAAATCTCAAAGGTGATTTGAACACAGGAGAACAATGATAAAATGACTGGTTTTCTTGTCAAAACCATGGGAATTAGAAGAAAAGAGAGCAACATTTTCAAGGTCTTTATGAAAAAAGAATATCAATTAAAAATTTTTTATCTAGCCTAATATTGTCAAGAGCTAAGTTAAACATCACATTTAGGGAGGAATATGCAGTGATCAGTACTGTTAAACACTGCTGGAGGAAGTGTAAGATAGTATGGTCACTTGTCATAAACTGAATAGTCTGAGATTTTACCGTACTGTGCAAGTTATATTTTATCCTCTTACTGTTTGCTGGATACTAGCAGAAAACATAAGACTCGTGGGTATATAAACGACTTTATTACTCATGGCATAGCAGGGAACATAAGCTTTATGTTTGTATCAGTTTCCCCTGTCCCCAAGTCCTATGAAAGCAACACACAGCAGTCCATATAGATGGGCCCAGTGAGTTCCATCGCAGTTAAGGGATCACAGACTTAAGGAACTACGTGCTTCTAAAACAGGCACTGGATGGTCCTGTTTGAACTCTGGCCCTGAGGAAGACATGATTTTTACATTGGATAGTAAACAAACCTGAAGGGGAATCTATCTTCCAGAACTGTTCACCATACATATGCACAAATAAGAGAGTTTGAAACAGTGGCTGTCAGTGCTTTTGCTGGTAAGAAATACATAAATGCGAGAAATTCAAGGAGAATTCTGTTAGACACTACTTTCGAATATCATTCAGTTTTTTTTTAAATATAAATGTAAATGTAGAACTACTCTATGATCCAGCAATTCCAACTATGTATTTATCTAAGAGAAATAAATATATGTGTTCACAAAAAGACTTTCATCAGAATGTTCATTGCAAAATAATAAATATTTATAGCTTAATATGATTATATATTATTAGAAATTGGCTTGACTTTTATTTTGTGAAGTGATAGAAAAGAAACCAATGCAATAATATATTGTTGCAAAATAGTAAATAATATTTATAGCTCAATAATAAATTGAACAACCTAATTAAAAAGTAGACAAACATGAAAGATAAACAAATAGCCAATTAGCACATGAAAAGATGCTCTAAATCATTAGTTCTTAGGAAATTACAAGTTAAAACAACCACGAGGTACTACCAAATACCCAATAGAATAGCAAAAATAGAAAATGTTTAAAATAATAAGAATATCAAGCACTTACAAGAATGGTGAGCACCTTAACCTGCACACATTACTAGTGGAAACATAGAATCATACAATCTCTTTGGGAAAGAGTTCTGCAGTTTCTTATAACATCAAATATGTACTCATCATACTTTTGTCCTTGTGCCTGTTCCTGATTCATGTTCAGGTTGAAGCCAGGAGGAAGAGGAAAAGGTATAGGATCAACCATGATTTTCTTTCTTTTTTTTTTTTTTTTAACTAGGAAGAAATATCATGTAAAAAGAATGCTTCTGCTTATCATACCTGCTTATTCAGAACTGTGCAATGAGGTCTGCCCTTATCAAGTAGAGAAGCTTGGAAAGTCAATATTCTGCTACTATAGTCAAGGAGAAAATGGTTTGTACATTGGTGATCAAAAGCCAAAGCAGTGAGTTGCATTCAAAAGCATAAAGAAACTTACTTAAAACTTGTTTCCATAACATTAACTACAATTATCATGATTTCTAAAGGAAATCCATCTGGCTGGAGGAAATTTCTATGTGTGTAAATGTAGGAATTGTGTGCTCTGGGTGGTTTCTTTTTCATTATTTCGCAGAATTAAAAAAGTCAATTTCTACTCACCATTTTGTTAACAAGATTTTAATAATCATTTTATTTTAAACTGGCCATAAATATAATAGTTCTACGAATATATTTCAACTTCAATTATGTTAAAATGTACTATTTTACATTCTTAGAGTGTTGAACTACATATTATGAGACAAAATGAATTGTATGTGTGTAACAAAAACACACTTAATGTTCTTATCAGCTACCATTCTGACCTTTTCCTGGAGTATGCAATTTTAAAATTATTGAAAAAAATGCTATAATAAGTCTATAGATGGATGAATTGGTATAGTTTGTATATAAAGAAAAGCAGACTATTACCACGAAAGTAAAAATGAATTCATTTAATTATGTACTTTCCAGTCATTCTTCTAATAGAGCAGTTGCTCTCATATCCATCAGTCCTATAATAAAGTCCACAATAAAAAAATAATGGTGTATTCTATTGCTTGCCTTCTCTGGTTAGATTGCTATTACTCAACAAAAGAATCTTGTCCCTCTTTTCACTCATAATCTATTAACATGGAATTACCTGCTTTTCTCAATATATGCCACATCTTTTCCTTATGAACATTCTTACTTTAATGTCTCCATTTTCCTTCTTCTTCATTCAGATAATTCCTAGTTAGCTGTATAAATTGACTTCAATACTTACTTCCTCTAGGAAGCTTTTACTAACCAATAACCTGGGTTTTATGCTTGTCTCATAGTCCCCTTTAGCCCCTGCATTGATCTTCTTCTATTGTTTTATTACCTTTCTTATTTTTTGCCTTTCTCGGTCATTAATCTGTAATTTCCTTGTAGGCTTGCACTCATTCCTTTATATCTGTTTCTCTAGGATTTAATGTAGCACCTAAAATATCTTACCAACACAATCAATATTTATTGAAGAGAATGACTCTAACTTTATATCTTGATTTGTGAGTTGACTAAGTTCAATAACAATTTCTGATTTCTCCAACTACCATCACGTGCATATTATTGGTTAAGTAAAGTAAAACTTATGATTCTCATTAGAACTTGGTAATTCAAAATGAGCACATGAGAAAGGAATTTGATCGAAGTGCTAAAGAAGGACCAGTGTTATAGAAATCATCAGTACTGTCACCAACACGGAGAGAAGAAAATGAACTCTCACTCAATTAAATGTGTTAGACTTTGTCAAACGGGAAATATAAGAAACTAAAGATGCATACCAACTGTTTCCACAAAGTTCAGACCTAAAGCTGAAAATGTTACTTTACTCAGAAATACATTCAATGGTTTTTCCTTGCTCTTAACATAGCAACACCATCATTTATCCATTCTTTTTCCCTTTATCTAGCATTTTTGGTTTAACATTCCTCTTTCATTAAGATCTTCATATATGCTTTCCCAACTTGTTTACAGTTTCAATATCAACTTGTCATGTTTTCTTCTAAAAAATCATAATTCTGCCAACGTGGTGAAACCCTGTCTCTACTAAAATACAAAAATTAGCCAAGTGTGGTGGCACATGCCTGTAATCCCAGCTACTCGGGAGGCTGAGGCAGGAGAATTGCTTGAGTCCCGGAGGCAGAGCTTGCAGTGAGCCGAGATTGTGCCACTCACTCCAGCCTGGGCAACAGAGCGAGACTCTGTCTCAAGAATAAGAAAAAAAAAATCATAATTCTTACCGCCTATAATATAAGCTTCTGGTCCTTCTTGAGTCATGTAATAAACACAACAGTTGTGTTTTTAAGATTAATAGTATCTCTAGAGAGGAAATTAGAGGTGTCTTTCCCTCCTGGGAGAGAAGTGTGAAGCACCATGGTAGAAAACAACAAAACAAAAATACTGTATCACCAGACTGAAAGAAATACCTCATACTCCTCCACCCTGCGTCAACTTTAGTCTCTATAAAATCGTTAGAAAGATTAGAAAATTAGTGGCGAACATGAAAAATAACCTGAAAATTTATCACAAAATGGAACAACTTTAATTTGCAATTCTTTTTGTCTTTCATTTTTTCTCTTCCATTTCTCACTTTATTTTGGGCTATTTTGTTATGCTAAACTATGTTAAACTATGCTCAGTAGAGGAGAAAATAGACGAGTATAATTTTTTTCAAACTCATGCTTTGATTCAAGAAAAAAAGATTACTGATAACTGGCATCAAGCTAAAATTAAAGAGAGAAAAATGTCTACATTTTTATACTCTCTATTTCTGTCTTCACATACACATATACACAAATAGTTATTCACATATATACATATATATACACATAGCTGTTTATAAATATACATATATGGATATATATGTATGCCTATATGATCATTCATCTGACATCCAAGTATTTATCATTCATGCATCTAACATATTTTTATCAATTTATGTTTTGCAAGTTGAGATTGGCAAAGAACAGAAATAAAGGAAATCACATAAGATTAAAATTCTTGCTGATTTTAAATAATAAGCACTAGGGAAAGATAAGAGGAACTTAGAATTTTAGCCGAGATCGCGCCACTGCACTCCAGCCTGGGCGACAGAGCGAGACTCCGTCTCAAAAAAAAAAAAAGAATTTTAAATAATGTTTGGCATAGACATGTCTTTTATTTACGGATGAGAAAAGTAGACATAGACAAATAAATCATATGTATATTTTAAGGCTCTATAAGGTTTAAGGACAAGAGTGATGGAGAAATTTGTCCATAACAATATGCATGTTTTGTTTATATAAGAGGTGAAATTTTTATTGTGATACTTTGTGTGCATAACATTCCAAAAAATCAATTTTTGACATGTTTGTCCTCAAAATGAAAATAAATTTGTAGTGAAAATTTAACATGGAAAGAAATTAACTTTTATCTTGAATTGACTAATATAGGTCATAAATACAACTATAAGCTATTTCTAATGCTATCATGAAAATAATATTAAATTTTAAAAAACACATTTATAACTTTATTTACCAAAACTCAAATCAAAGTTGAATTGTACTTTAACTTGTAAAACAACTTCATAATGAAATCACTTGTTTTACTCTTTACCATTTTATTTCCCAAAGTTTCTTGACAATATATTTTGATAGCTATATGGGCCATTTTTTAATTCACCTTCTACCTTTGTAGCATAATCACATAGCATATTATTTTGCAATAAATTTAATGACTTCATTAGTTTTTAAAGGACATTTCCTGTAGGAGTATCATTTCAAGTCTCTTATGTTTATTACCTCAAACACTTGCCATGCTGAGGGATGTCTGTCTCAGCTGAAGGGCAAAGAGCAGGCCTCTTCCCACTGAGAGGTCAAAATCAGTGAAGATAGGGAGTTTGCTTTTTGATTACAGTTGTATTACCAGAAACTAGAACATTTGGGAAATAGCGAGCATTGGTTCACCATGTGTTAATTGAACAAATTAATTAATGAACGTTTAAGTTAGCTAACGAGTCCTAATCAATGTGTAATTTTAAATGAATTATTTTTGATAAATCCTCACTTGGAAACAGCTTTGCAGAGGTTTTGATTCCAGTAGGTTCCCAGCATAGTGTCCTAAAATTTCAAATATTTGCAATTTCACTTTGAAATTAATTTGCATTGTATTATCTTATATGAACAAATTTAAAACAAAGAAAGTGTATAAGATATGGAGGGAAAACAAAACCACGGAATGATGAAGAATTTTGAAGTGTAAAGTTAATTGGCAGAGATGCAACTTTGTGTGAAATGGGGAGGGATGTTTGAGAGAGAACTGTTGAGTGGTCAGTCCTTTGGTGAATATTTTTGTGCTTCGACAATTTTACTTCATATACAGACCAGTAACTGGATATTTTTACTAATGAGTACTCTGTTAGCGTGTCCATGCCTGTACACCAAGTTCCATATGTGTTTATATATGTATACATTTGTATGTATATGTGTACATGTATGTGAGCTACTACCCTGGGATGTAGAATATTTGTCTGTATCTCGTATATCCAGGCACAGATACCTTTTAAAAACACACGATACTGAAGTACTTGTGGCCTCATTTATAGGTGAATCATTGCACCAGTTCGGTACTATTCCTCATAATGGGCCCAGAGATGAAAACATGTTAACAGCTGTGCTCTTCTACCAAGTAATTGCAACTTAATAGAAGTATCATATTAGAACTTGTGTGGCTTATAGTTTTTGTGCCCATATTTATTTAAATTTTAAGAAGATGTGCTTTTAAGAAAGACTGTTTACAGCAAAATTTAGATTTCTTTTACAAATGCCTACTTGTTTATTTTGGTCAATTGTTTGTTTGTATGTTTGCTTTACAGGATTGTTCACAGATTGCATGTCTCCCAAAATGACTATAATTTTAGATGCTCAACACATTCCTAACACCATCACCATGCATATTTCTGCTGAGCATCTTATTCTTTGAGATTCTAGCATCTCAGCAGTCACTCAAATGTTGCAACATTCCATTAAAGATAAATTATGTCTAAAAAGAACAAGTGTTCCCTCAGGATTTGATCTCTAAACAAGTGCCATTGAATAGAATTTTCTGCAACTGTGGGAATGTTCTATAATCTGAGCTGCCCAGTATGGTAGCTACTAACCACATGTTGCTGTTGTCCATTTGAAATGTAGCTAGTGAGACTGAGGAACTAATGTCTTTAATTTTAAATTTAATAAATACAGTCAATTAAAAATTTTACAACTCATTTATTTTCAATGTTCAAAGTATATGATGTGATAACATACATATACATTGTGTAATGATTATCATAATCAAATTAAAAAACACATCTATCACTAACTATGCTGTACATTAGATCCCAGAACTTGTTCAACTTAAAACTGAAAGTTACGCTTTGATCAACACCTCTTCAGTTCCCCCACCCCTACCCTCCAGGCCTTGACAACCACCATTCTATTCTGTCTTCTGAGTTCGACTTGTTAAAATATCACATATGAGATCATGCAATATTCGTCTTTCTGTGTCTAACTTACTTCACTTAGCATAATATCCTACAGGTTCACCTATGTTGTAAAAATGCAGGATCTCCTTCTTTTTAATGGTGGAATAATTTCCATTGTATAAACCACCATTTCTTTACTCATTCATTTGTCCATAAACACTTAGGTTGTTTCCATATCTTGACTATTGCGAATGGTGCTTCAGTGAACATGAGGGTGCAGATAACTCTTAGACTCACTGATTTCTCTACCTTTGTATACTCAGAAGTGAGATTGCTGGATCATGTGGTAGCTCTATTTCTTAATTTTTTGAGGAACCTCCATACTCTTTCCCATAATAGCTACATCAATTTAGATTTCCATCAGTAGTGTACAAGGGTTTCCTCTTCTCCACACTGTCACTAACACTTGCTATCTCTTGTCTTTTTGATAATAGTCATTCTAACAGGTCTGACGTGATAACTCATTTGATTTGTATTTCTCTGATAATTAGTGATGATGAGCACCTTTTCATACACTGTTTGGCCATTTATATGTCTTCTTTGAAAAGATTCAATTCAGGTCCTCTACCCATTTTTAATCAGGTTATACATGCATATGTGTTTTTTGTTTTTGTTTTTGTTTGTTTGTTTTGCTATTGAGTTGTGTGAGTTCCTATATATTTTGTATATTAACCCAGATTAATTAGATATGTAGTTTGAAAATATTTTATTTCATTGCATAGATTACTTTTTCATTTTGTAGTTTCCTTTGATGTGCAGAAGCTTTTTAATTTGATGTAATTCCACTTGTTTATTTTTTCTTTTGTTAACTGTGCTTTGATGTCACACCCAAACAAAGCATTGCAAAGAACCAATGTCAAAGAGCCTTTCATTTTCTTCTAAGAGTTTGACAGTTTGAGATCTTACATTTTAGTCTTTCATCTATTTCAAGTTAATTTTTATGTATGGGATAAAACAAGGGTCCAATTTTATTTATTTTCATTTGGATGTTCATTTTTTTCCACTGCATTTATTGAAGAGATTTTCCTTTAGCCAATGTTTATTCTTGGCTCTATGGTCAAAGATTAATTGACCATATATGTGTGGGTTTATTTCTGGGCTTTCTATTCTGTTCCATTGGTCTGTATGTCTGTTTATATGCCAACTGCAAACTGTTTTGATGTTACTACAGCTTTGTGATATAGTTTGATATCATGGAGAGTTATACCTACAGAAATTTTTTCTCTCAAGATTGCTTTGACTCTTTGGGGTTTTTACAGTTTCATACAAATTTTTGGATTGTGTGTGTGTGTGTGTGTGTGTATGAAAAATTCCTTTGGAATTTTGATAGGGATTACACTGAGTTTGCAGATCACTTTAGATACTATGGGCCTTTAAAAAATACTCATTAATACACATTTAAGTCTGTGTAGTCACATGTGTCTTATGGATCCATATAGGACAGCACAGTATACTCCAAATCTCTCTCTCTTATATAAATATATAGTAAGGCCAGGTACAAAAATAATGGCTAATTTATGTTTAATTCCTTCATTTTGATAGGGACAGGAGCAGAGAAATTCTAGGCAGAAAAGGTCGGTCTCCGACAAAAACTTTACCTTCAAGGTAAAAAGCCTGAAACCCACAACCCAAAGTGAAAACTTCTCTCCCTGTTTCCCAGCTAGAGTGTTACCTTTTCCTAAACTACCAGTGCCCCCTGCTTCTCTCCATCCTGTGCCTATAAAGACCCCAGACTCAGCCAGCAAAGAGAAGAAGCAGCTGGATGTCGGGGACAATGGCTGTATGTGGGAGACAACCAGCTTGACTTCAGAGGGACAGTTTGATGGCCTAACTTTGGAGAAGAATCCAGCTGGAGATGGCCAGACTTCAGGAGAAGATTACCTATCCCCTTGTCCCTTTTTCAGCTCCTCTTATTGAGAGCCACTTTCATCAGCAATAAAATCCCCCTCATTTACCACCTCTCATTCGTTCATACAACCCTATTTTTTTCTGGGTGCTAGACAACATCTCAGGAGCCACAAGTGCAGATACAAAAGGCTATCACACTGGTCCTTTGTCCTCACTGGTAGAAGGCAGCTGCTTTAGGTGAAAAGGAAGATGGCCCACTGGGCTGTTAACACTTAAGCTATCCACAGACGGCAGAGCTAAAAGAGCACTGTAACACACCCACTGGGGCTTTGTGAGTGGCAGCTACCCCCACCTGGATGCTTCTGCAGGGCCCGTATGGAGGTTGCTCCTGCCAGCACCGAAAAGCACTTGCTTGGGCACCTGCACCCATTCACCTGCATGCTCCCGCCCACAAGGGGTGAAATGCAGCAGATCCGAGTGAGTGGAGTTTGATTCCTCCAGTGCCAACGTGGAGGCCATTTCTAGCACTTGTGCTCTCCAGTTCCTGCCTCATTCACTCACATGATCCTTCCCAGGAGGAGTTGAGAGTGACAGGCTGAGTAAACTAGGCACCTCTGTCACAAGACCCGCGAAGGTGTAAGGGAAATATTATGCTTCCATTTGACCTATCATTCAATATCAATCCTTATTGCATGCTCACTCTTTTCCAGGTAATGCACTATCTGAAGGTAATCAGTCATGAAGACATAGGTTATGCCAAGAAGCTTATGCCATATTCCTATACTAAGGTGTAGTATCCCACACTCTCAAAGACATCCTCTGCATAAGTAAAAATGCTCATAGGAGAAATGCCATCAAAAATAAAGGTGTGTGCATGTGTATATTGTACTGTTGTGTGTTTAAGAGATGGGTATATCTGTATATATGTCTGTAAGTTTTTGAGTCATTGGCTAGGTTTCCTGGAAGATGACTTTAAGAGGGAGATTTGTGTGTATGTAATTTAATGGGAAGTTTCTTGAGATTGGACAGAGAAAAAAAAATAAATTGAAATAGAGTCACAGGAAATACCTCAATTGATCTTACAAGTTTCTCTGGAGCACAGAATTATTGGTCCTTGGATGAAGTAGGGTATCATCAACCAGCTATTGAATTAGGGCATTTACTTGAGAGATTCAGCACGCCACCCAGAGCTTCCAGCCCTTTGAGAAGCTGTCATGCCATGCCTGTGAGACTGAGAGGTAGGCAAAGAAAGAGAAAGATTAGATGAGGAAAGTTAAAGCAGAAAAATGATCACACTTTTTCATGACATTTTTTGTTACATTAATCATCTGGACTTGAGGAGTATATGAATAATTTAATATTCTTGGCTATATTGCATTAAAAGTTCTTTAACTGGATAACCATTTTAATGATTTTGAAAATCACAGTTCTCTTTTTAATGAATGTTATAAGATTTTTCACAGAAAACGACTATCTGTAAAATGCTCTATAATTTTAAGAGTATCTGAAAACCATGAACTCCATCAAATCATGATACTTTAGTTTCGGTTACTTTCAGACTAGCCAATTTTCAGATTCAGCTCCCTGAGAGTAGAAACCTGTTTGATTTGTTTCTGTGTCCTCAGTGTCTAAACAGAGTAGATTCTAAACAAAAAAGAGTCGAACAAATTAATACACAAAGCTTTTCTTTGTGTCTATGGAAAAGTTGTCATAATTTCTGCAACATAAGGAAGTGTTTTTGAAGAAGTGGATTTCTCTTCCTTTGTTTCTGTCCCCTTCCATTTATCTTTGGTAAAGTACATGTCTGATCACGAAACTCTCTTTAATATCTTCCATCACTATGAAGATGAAGTTAAAAATCCCTTTTTAATTCATGATATGCCCTTCATAGCCTTACTGAGGAATCTCCAATATCTATCATGCAACTTGCACCCAGCCATACTTCACTACTTAGTATGTCATGCTCATTCATACCTCTGTATCTCAATATTCATTATATTCTGCTTTCAATCACTTTTCCAAAACCTCCACCTGATGAACTATTATTTACCCCTTAAGAATTAGGACAAACTAATGTCACTCAGAGTTGATTTTTGTAATACCTCACAACTAGAGAGAATTAATCACATTTACTTCTCCTTGATATTTTTTTTTTCCATTTGTATGGACATCTTACACTTTCTGTGCTCTCCTTGAGTGATGGGGTCTGCAACCCTGGTAAATACATTTGCCACACTCTATTGTTACTAGGTTTTTGAATGTGGTTAAGGTCTTTCCAATGAGACGCACTCAGAAGAGACTTAGAAAGTGAAAGAAAAACAGAGGCTTTCTTCTTCTTGCAGCTGTGATGGATCATGAGTAAAGTTTAGCTAACTTGAGTTTGCAATAACCAGATTTCATCTTTTACCCTGTGGCTGCTCTGAGGCTGTGGGATGGCTTTGTCATCAGTAGTCCCTAACTACTTCTTGACCTCTGAGAGGAAAATGTAAAAGCTTGACCTTAGCATCTACAAGTCATTCTCTGGGTTCTACTTTCTCAGCCCTTCTAATAAGGCTGTAAGACTTTGTTCACTGAATTAGCCATTTTTCTGCAAGAAATAACTTTAGTGAACATATTCCCTCCACTATACCCTGAAAAATTGATTTAGTTGGCCTCCATGAAGAACTTATGGATCAGAAACTTATAAAGACACTGAAAGGGTGAGTATTTCCAGTATAGAATGTAGATTTTGTTTTGTTTTGTTTTACCTTCTTCAAAAAAAGAAGTAAAATGTAATAGCATTTCAGGGTGACAAATGAAAATGCTCCTAAGTACAACAGTATTTTATTACAAATCCAACTCTTCTGGGGCTTAAAAAAACTTTAATCTTCCTTTGGATAAGACAAAATAATATAACCTAGAGGATGCATATAAACTTTAAGATAGATTGAAGCACTGTAAAAATTAGTCCACAACAATACATATACCAATGTTAATATATAAAGTTATTTGCATGTAAAAAGTATAGATTTATAATAGCCTTACTAGTATTATATAACCAGATATATATTATTATATTAAGAGGTGATTGTTTTCATTAAAAGTGGCAATTTACAAATCAAATAATTCATTGTTATGGTAGTTTATATTCTATATTTTTCTAGTATATTTAAAATAAAATTTGAGTAATCAAAACAAAAATTGAAACATAACTTCTGGAATACCATTAAAATATACAGTAACTAGTACCCATACTATACTCAGTCTTGAAATAAAATAAATATTATAATGAAATAAAATAAATATCAATAATAATGACAATAAGATACTTTTGGCAATAACTAGGTTTGAGAATTTATTCACTTGAACCTCTTAACTTATTCTTCAAAGACAATAGTTCTATCAGCACCTTAATAAATGTATATCAAACTTCACTTTCCTTACAGTTTGCTTTAATGAGGGTTATTACCTAGGTTTCAATAATCATTATAAGATATTGTTATCTCTCAATCTAACAAGTGGCAGAACTGAGCTACTCAGAAACAAACAGGAAGTCATTCTTCTCTGCCTAGAGTATTTCTTATTTTTCAAAATCATATTTCAGCACACAGTAATGTAATCATCATGCTGAGACTGTCGGTAATAACCCTCGCTACTCAAGTGGCTTCTTCAAACAGCTGCTCTGACACAATTCTAAATCCCATTCCTCCAAAGGATAACAAATAATGACTATGACTATAGAAACGTTTGAAATCTCAATGAGATACCTTATGAAGACATTTATATGGCACCAGTAGTGTGCCAACACAGATTGCCCATTTTGTTACTACAGGCACTGTCTTTGAATCTGTGGTAACATCAAAGACATCATGTATACTTTCTATATGAAACAAAAAAATCTGAAATTTCGAACATATAGAGTTAGAAAAGTTCAGAACATTTTTCTATGCAATATATTTGATACTAATAAAATCCATCTTTGTATCTAAAAATTAAATTCTTCATGCCACTGTGTTTCTGACTTAAACCATGTTATAAAATAATAAAAATTGTGAAAATCTGAATAACTACTTTAAGATTTACAGAAATTATTTTAAAACTAGTTAACATTTCTTACAATTATTCAAGGCCTAAATTATTAGAACTGTTCATTTTTGCAAGAAAGAACACATAGTTCGTAGATTGAAGGGTATGACCAAAATTTAACATGGAGGGAGAAAGAAAATATTGAACGGTATGTATTTGTAGACAAACATGTATTGATGTAGAAAGTACTTTATGCCAAAATGTAAACATGGTAGAAAATGATTTTAGCCTTCCACTCAATCAATGAAAAGAAGTTTTTTATGTTGGTTGGATTTAATCTGATCACACCATATATTTGTTTAATGATTATAAATTATTGCAAATATATGCAATTAGGAGATAATTCTTTCAATGTTAACCGAAATACTTGGTTTAGTAATTTTTATGTTTTTCTATTATTTGTGTATTATACTATGCTTGTCCAGATTTGTATCAACTTTAAGAATTTTTTGGTTAACTTTCTTTTTCTCTTTTAGCAAACTTTGAGAATAAGAAAGTTATAATATTTTCTTGAAGTTTTATAAAGCCCTTGCATATGAAGACTTTTGCCAAAAGAGAGTATTATTAGATGAATTTTAATATTTAAATCATATTTTAAACTTTATTAAGTCATTGTTATACCATTAAATATCTAGATATTTATTAATATAAAATAAATGTTTCAACTTAAATTTTTATATATTGTTTCTTTCTAAAGTTCTACTTCAAACCTGAATAGGCGATTATGAGCAAAACAAACAAACAAAAAACAATGCTGGAGGCCTAACACTGTCTTATTTTAAAGTATATTACAAAGCTATATTAATTAAAACAGCACAGTACTAGTATTAAAATAGATACTTTGAACAATGACACACAATAGAGAGCACAGAAATGAACCGACAAATGTAAAGTAAATTGGCTTTTAACAAAGTTACCAAGAATAAAAAATGGGAAAACAATAATTTCTTTAATAAATAGTATTGGGAAACCTGGATATCCAACTGCAAATGAATGAAATTTGAGCTTTGTTTTACACCATTTATAATAATCCACTCCTTATGATTTAAAGACTTAAATATAAGACCAGAAACTGTAACACTACTAAAAGAAAACATGGGGGAAAACTACATGACTTTGGTATGAACAATATTTTTTTTAATTTGGCCACAAAAGCACAGGCAACAAAAGCAAAAATAGGCAAATAGGATTACATCAAACCAAAAAGCTTCACCACAGCAAAGGAAATAATCAACAGTGTAAAGAAACAACCTATGGAGTGACAGAAATTGGAAGCATACTTCAAAGAGATTATAAATCAAGTTCCAGATCACCACAATACAGTAAATATTGCAATAAAGCAAGTCACATAAACTTTTGGGTTTCCTGGTATATATAAAAGTTATGTTTAAACTATAGTGTAATCTATTAAGTGTGTAATAGCATTATGTCTAAAAACATAATATACATACCTCAGCTAAAAATACTTTTTTGTGGGCTAAGCACAGTGGTTCACACCTGTAAACTCAGCACTTTGGGAGTCTGAGGCAGGAGGATTGCTTGAGGTCAGGAGTTCGAGACCAGCCTGGCGAACATGGAGAAATCTAGACTCTACTAAAAATACAGAAATTGGCTGGGTGTGCCATACCTGTCATTCTAGCAACTTGGGAGGCTGAGACACTAGAATCACTTGAACTTGGGAAAGGGAGGTTGTAGTGAGCCGAGATCGGACCACTGCAATCCTGCATGTGTGGCAAAAAATAAAACCAAACCAAAAAAGTTATTGCTAAAAATGCTAGGATCATTTTAGCCTACAGTGAGTTTTAATCTCTTTGCTGGTATTCACACCATGGTGTAGCCTACTAAGTGTGTAATATCAATATGTCTAAAAAACAATATACACATCTTAATTTAAATACTTTATTGCTTAAAAAATGCTAACAATCATTTGCACCTTTAGGGAGTCATAATTTCTTTGCTGGTGAAGGATCTTTCCTCAGTTTTGATGGCTGCTAACTGATCAGGTTGGGGAGTGGTGAAAGTATGAGTAACTGGGACACTTTCTTAAAATAAAGAGAATGTTGATGTTTGCAGCATTGATAGAAGATCTATCATTTCACAGGAAGATTTCTCTATAGCATGCAATGCTGTTTAACAGCATTTTACCCACAGTAGAACTTCTTTCAGTATGGCCGTCAATCCTTTCCAACCCTACTGCTGCTTTATCAACTACGTCTGTGTAACATTCTAAATCTTTTGTTGTCATTTCAACAAGGTTCACAGAATTTTCACCAGGTAGAGAGTCCATCTCAAGAAACCACTTTTTTGCTCATCCATAAGAAGCAACTTCTCATGCATTCAAGCTTTAGTAAAAGATTGCAGCAATTCAGACACATCTTCATGCTCCTCTTCTAATTCTAGTCTTGTTGTGGTTTCTACTGCATCTGCAGTTACTTCACCCAGTAAAGTCTTGAATCCCTCAAAGTAATTCACAAGGATTCAAATCAACTTCTTCCACACTCCTGTTAATGTTCATATTTTGACCTTATCCCGTGAGTCATGAATGGTCTTAATGGCATCTAGAATGAGTCTTTGGTTTTTAATGTACTTAGTTCTGATCCATCAGAGGGATAACTGTTTGGCAACTATAGCCTTACAAAATATGTTTCTTAAATAACAAGACTTGAAATTCAAAATTATTTATTAATCTTTGGCTGCAAAATAGATGTTTTGTTAGCAGGCATGAAAGCAACATTAATATTCTTATACATCTCTGTCAGATGCTCTTGGGTGACCAGGTGCATTGTCAACAGGCAGTGACATTTTGAATTCTTTTTTTTTTTTTTTCTGAGCAGTAGGTCTCAACAGTGGGCTTAAATTATTCAGTAAACCATTCTGTAAACAGATATGCTGTTATCTAGGTTTTGTTGTTCAATTTATAGAACACAAGCAGAATAGATTTAGCAAGATTTTTAAGGGCCCTGGAGTTTTTGAAATGGCAAATAAGCATTGGCTTCCACTCAAAGTCACCAGCTGTATTAGCCCCTAGGAGGAGAGTCAGTCTGTCTTTCAAAGCTTTGAAGACAGGCATTGATTCCTCCTCTCTGACTCCTGTGGTCCTAGATGGCATTTTTATCTACTATAAGGCTATTCATCTGCACTGAAAATATGTATTTTCTTGTAGCCACTTTATCAATGTTCTTTGCTAGATTTTCTGGATAACTTGGTGTAGGTTCTACATCAGCACATGTTGCTTCATCTTGCACTTTTAAGTTTTTCAGGTGGCTTCTTTGCTTAAACTTCATGAGCCAAATTCTGCTAGTTTCCAACTTTTCTTCTGCAGCTTCCATAACTCTTTCACTTTTTGTAGCATTGAGCAAGAGTTAAGAACTTGTTCTGGATTAAGCTTTGGCTTATGGGAATATTGAAGCTGGTTTAATCTGCTATCCATACCATTAAACTTACTCCGTATCAGCAATAATGTTGTTTTGGTTTCTTATTACTCATATATTTACTAACGTAGCACTTTTAGTTGCCTCCAAGAACTTTTCTTTGCATTCATAACTTGGCTAACTGTTTGACACAAGAGGCCTCGCTTTTAGTTTATCTCAAATTTCAGCATGCCTTCCTCACTAAGCTTATCATTCCTAGCTTTTGGATTAAGTGAGTGAAAGATGTGTAACTCTTCCTTTCACTTAAACAATTAGAAGCCATTGTAAGGTTATTAATTGGCATAATTTTAACATTCTTGTGTCTCAGGGAATAGGGAGGTTCAAGGGGGTGGGGAAGAGAGAGAGAGGGAGGGGAAGAGAGAGAGAGAGAGAGATGAAAGAACAGCTTATCAGTGGAGCAGTCAGAATACACACATTTATCAATGAAGTTTTCTGTCTTATATGGGTGTGGTTCATGGCTCCCCAAAACAATTGAAATAGTAACATCAGTGATAATTGATCACAAATTACCATAACATATGTAATAATGAGGAAAAAGTTTCAAATATTGTAAGCAATGCCAAAATGTGGCATGGAGTCATGAAGTGAGTATACAATGTTGAGAAAATGGAACCACTTAGACCTGCTGGACTCAGAGTTGCCACAGACTTTCAATTTGTAAAAAACATGCTATAAAGTACAATAAAGCAATGTGCAATGAAACAAGGTATGTTTATACTTGCAAAGCATACATGTTATAAGAGGTTAATATAGCATTTGAAGTGTATAAGGAACTGATACAATTAAATACAAGAATAAATAAATAAATAAAGTAACCTGATTAAAAGAATGGGCAAAGGACATCAATGGACATACAAAAGAAAACGTACCAAAAAGGAAGACATAAAAATGGCTTATAGATATATAGAAAATTGTTCAATATCATAAATCATTTCAGAAATGCAAATTAAGCTTCAATGAGATATTATCTCACACATATCAGAATGGCTACTACCTGCAACCACTGCAGAATAATGCATGGAATTCCTTAAAAAAGAAAAACTCTAAAAATAGAATTGCCATATGATCCAGTAATCCCACTCTGAGTATTTACCCTAAAGAGTTAAAATCAGCTTTGTAAAGAGATGTCTGCTCCCCCATGTTTATTGCAGCACTCTTCACAATAGCCAGGTGATGCAATCAACCTCAGTGTTCATCAACTGATGAATGGATAAAGCAAACATTATGTATATACACAACAGAATAATATTCAGCCTTTAAAAAGAAGGAAATTCTCTCATTTGTGACAACATGGATGGAACTGGAGAACATTATGATAAGTAAAACAAACCAGGCACAGCAAAACAAATGTTGCATGTTCTTACTTATATATGAAATCTAAAACAATAGAACTTCTAGAATCAGGGAGTAGAATGGGGGATGCCAGAGGCTGGGGAGTTTGAGTGACGGGGAAATAATAGTCAAAGGGTATAAAATCTCAGTTAGACAGAAGAAGTAAGTTTTGTCTGTGTTTTTTTTTTTTTTTTTTTTTTTGGAGATCAATTGCACAGTGTGGTGAATATAATTAATATTAATATTGTACATTTTTAAATTGCTGAGTGAGTAAATTTCCAATGTTCTCCCTACAAAAAAATAAGTATTTGAGGTGATTGATAAATTAACTTGTTTTAATTATCCCTCATTGTATTCATAAATCATTACATCACTTTGTACACTGTAAATATGTGTACTTATAAATTATCAACTTACAATAAAACAAAAAATAGAGTTCTACTTTATCTATAAGTACAAATCTATTTTCATTTTTAACGTATTATTAGATACTCTTTTGGTTATTTTTTCCAAAGATAGTTCTAGTTCTCCAGTTTTTTATTAAATCAACTTTTTGTACTCTTTTCCACAGTGTTTTGTTCTCTACATGGCTAGTTTTAAACTTATGTTGTTTTCTAGCTCACTCTATTTTTAGCTTTTTTTAGTATTTTTTCATTTTTAATATTTTAGCCGTTAATTTTCAATATTTTCTTTTCAGACTAGAAATAGTAAAGTTATGAATTGTCATGTAAGTATATCCATAAGTTTAGTATAACATTTCTTTATTGTCTCTCATCCTATATAAGATCCATTGCAATTTCTTGCTATTCACATTTATCTTTGAGGTGTTTGTCTTTGACACAAGCCTTTAATTCAGCTTTATTTGTTTTTGAATTCAATGTTCCTGTTTGTCTTTGACAGAAGCTTTCTTAGTATGCTCTTCTATCATTTTCTTCTGTACTGGATATGTTTTTTGTATTACCTGTTGTTAAGTGGGCAACCTATTTTTTAACATATGTTAGTGCATTGGATTTATTAAAATGATAAAGATGTGTGGCCTTCACTTTATCACTAGATTTGCTATCTATACTTTTATCATTCCTTAAAAATATTTCACAGTACAGTTTGGTTTTTATTTTCTTTGTATTATATACATACTTTTCTATTTATTTGGAAAGCATATTAGATGCCCTAATGTAAGCGAGGATACAATTGCTGTAGTCACACTTTATCCTAACTCCCTTTAACAATGTGACTTTATATGATTACATTATATTTCTTAGTATATACTTTCATAAATTCAACTATTCTTATACTTCTGTTGCTCCATTTATCAGCATAATGTTCTCCTTGGTTATAAAATAGGAAAGCATTAGCATATTCATATTCTCACTCTTTCTCTTTAAAAACTGTATTTGTATTTTTCTTATATCTTCAGTTTATTACATACATAGTCTCTTTAATCATCTTAATTGCCACATTTTTGTCTTATATGCATGTAATATTCTTCTTAGCTGCATCATAAAGCATCACATGTTTAACAATTTAATATAACAAAAATATCCTGTCTCAGTTTCTAAGAGTCAGGAGGCCCAGCTTGGCCTAGCTGAGTTATTTCCTCAGGGTCTTACGTACAGTGAATGAAGGCAGAAGCAGGGATTAGAGTTGCAGCTGAGGCTTGGTGTCCTGTCTTGCTTCACACTGTAGAATTTATTTCTTGCTGCTGAATGAAGTCACTTGCTTCTTTAAAGCCAGCAAGAAAGAATCTGCCTTCTGTCTCTGAATCCTAAGACCTCTCTGAAAGGGCTCACCTGATTTGATCGGACTCATCCAACATAGTCTTCCTTTCACTGAAGTCAGCTTATGACAGGGCTTAATGACATCTGCAAATTTCCTTCACCTCAGCCATACAACAGAACAGAAGCAGAGGAGTAACATCCCTAAACTTTACCACATTATAATGCTTAGAAGCAAGCTTCAGGCCTGCCTACACCAAAAGGGACAGGAGTTTTCAAGTGTGTGGTCATGGAGTCTCATGTTACTATTCTGCCTACCACAAAACATGAGGCAATTTAGTTAATACCTCTGCAAAGTCTTTCACTGTCATTTCACCATTTCTTATTTGAAGTTTATCTTTTAATAGTTTCTTCAAGAAAGATTCTTGAAAAAGGCTTTCTTTGAGCTCTTATATGCCTGACAGATTGATTTGTTACTTTTACATTTGAATGACAGTTTGCTGATTGCTGATGCATACTTCCATTTCTTGGGAGCTGTGTAGGCGTTGAAAGATTCCCTTTCAGAGTTTACTGTTAATGACGGAAAAATGTTATGCCAGTCTATTGTTTTACACTGAAAGGTAGAATAATATTTTGTTTTATTGCCAATGGATGCATTGATAAGATTTTAAATCAATTGCTTCATTATGATATTTCTATATTGATCATTCTATTGACTTTTTTCTAAGACCAAGCATGTCCTTTCAATTGATTTCAATACTTTTTAATGAAAGTTTTCCTGAATTTCATATTATTTTATATTTTTAAATTTACTTTTTGAAACTTTTTAGTTCTCTTATATGGAATATAAGAGAACTACATGCGGCCCCAAAGTAATTATTCTTTTTCCTTTGACATCATTTAATTTTTCTCTTATGATTCTTCTCAGGGGTCAGCTAGTGCATAGCTTATTTATTTCTCTGGTTCTGATATATTTTTCTGAGATTTCATTTATCTGTTTTATTGTCTAATTTCTGTGATATTTACATATTACAGGAGTACAATGATACATAGCTTTATTTTGTATTTAAATGTAGCAGCAAAGTTTTGTTCACAATGTTTACATTAATTATTAGTAATTGTTTTGCTGACTTTTGTTTCCTTTTTTCTCTTTCTTTCTTTCTTTCTTTTTTTTTTTTTTTTTTTGGCATAGTCTTACTCTGTAGCTCAGGCTGGAATGCAATGGCAAGATCTCGGCTCACTGCAACATCCATCTCCCGGGTTCAAGCTATTCTCATGCCTCAGCCTCCCCAGTAGCTGGGACTACAGGCAGTTCCCACCACACCCAGATAATTTTCGTATTTTTAATAGAGATGGGGTTTTGCCATGTTGGCCAGCCTGGTCTAGAACTCCTGACCTCAGGTGATCAGCCCTCCTCTGCCTCCCAAAGTGCTGTAATTACAGGAGTAAGCCACCGTGCCCGGCCTGACTTTTGTTTTCTGATGTGCGTTAACATTATTATTTTTTTATTTTCATTTTTTTTTCTTCTTTTATCTTGTAGACCAAATGGTTGACATTTTACATTTTACTTGTACTTTAATGATGTAACTACTCTCTGATCCAACTTTTATCAGGTGGAGCAGGGTCATGAAATAGCGTAGCAGGGAATTTCTTTATGAAATAAGAGTATCTCTGAGGCCAGTCTTTTAGCCTATATTTCTGCCAGACAAAAATAAGCAACTGCTTATAGGAAGGATACTAACAGTGCAACGTGGTTGCCTTCTACCAGCCTACTACACTCTGATACCCCTTCAATTTCTTCTTCTGAAACTTCTTTTAAATATCTATTTAGGTATCTCTATACCTTGTAACATTGATCTTAACATTATGCCAAAGTTAACATTTTAACATTTTGGTGCATTCCTGGCAACTTCTTGAGGAGCATCCTCCAGGATGCTAAGACTTTCTTCATTTGTTATCAAGTTTCTACTAACTATTGTGCTTCTATTTCAAAGAAAAAAAATATATTTCATGACCAATATTTTAAATTCTTTTTTCATTGTTATAAGTTCTTATTTCCTTCTCTTCTATTTTGTAATGCCCTTTTTCTTTAAATTATTTTTTAGTTATTTATTTGAGTGTCACAAGCATACTTACTTAATTTAAACCTGACATTAGACCATTTTATGAAATCATGTTCATCTAGATTTAACTTACATACTACTTGTCAAGTTGTTTTTTACTTTCTTAGCATTATTATTATTTTTTTCCTGGCATTTTGGAATTCAGTATATTGTATCACAGGAAAAGAAGTTTCTTTTTTAAATTTATTCTTATTTTTTTAACTATGTTCTGATTTACTTTCATTTTCTCCTAACCAGTAGTTTTCTAGTATCTGTTCCCTGACCTACTAATTTTTTATACTAGAGGCCTTTGTTGACATTTTATAACCCTGTTAATTTAATAAAATATGAGGCTTTCAACTCCATGGCCATAACTAGGGAGATTGACATTGAAACACAGTTACTATCATCATCTTTTTTCAGTTCCATTACTTCAAGCAATATATGTTGCTTTTGTAGTTGACTTCTAGCTTTATTTCACTGTAGTCTGAGAAGATACTTGATATGATTTCATATTTTAAATTTTATTGAGACTTGTTTTCTGACCTATCATATGGTCTCTTTTGGAGAATATCCCATGTACTTATGAGAAGAATGTATATTCTGCACTTTCTGGATAGAATGTTCTGTACATATCTGTTAGGTCCATTTGTTTTATTTATTTATTACTATTATTATTATTGAGACAGAGTCTTACTCTGTCACCTAGGCTGGAGTGAGGTAGCATGATTTCAATTCACTGCAACCTCCTCTTCCTGGGTTCAAGTGATTCTCCTGCATCAGCTTCCTGAGTAGCCAGGATTACAGGTATGTGCCACCATGCCCAGGTAATTGTTGTATTTTTAGTAGAGACAGGATTTACCACGTTGGGCAGGCTGGTCTTAAACTCTTGGCCTCAAGCGAGTGGCCTGCCTTGGCCTCCCAAAGCTCTGGAATTACAGGCATGAGCCACTGCACTTGGCCTCCACTTGTTTTAGAGTGTAGTTCAAGTCCATTGCTGCTTTGTTGAGTTTCTGTATCCATGATCTGTCTAGTGGTGTCAGTGAAGCCTTGAAGTTTCCCACCACTATTGAGTTTATATCTGTTTTCCAAGGTCTGGTACTAAATGTTTTATGAATCTAGAAGCTCCAGTCTTAGGTGCATATAAATTTAGGATTGTAATATCTTCTTGTTGCATTGATTCGTTTATCATTATATAATGATCTTCTTGTTTGTTTTTTTTTTCTGTTGTTGCTTTTAAGTCTGTTTTGTCAGCAGTAAGAATAGCTACCCTGCATGCTTTTGGTTTCCATTTTCATGAAATATCTTTTTCCACCCCTTCACCATGAGTTCATATAAATCCTTACATGCTATACGTGTCTCTTGAAGACAACACATACTGGGTTTTGGATGTTTTTCACTTATTCTGCTATTATGTTTTTCACTTATTCTGCTATTCCCCTTTTAAGGGGAGCATTTAGGCCATTTACAGTCAAGGTTAATATTGAGATGTGAGGTATGTTTTTAGTTATCATGCTAATTGTTACTTAGATACTTGTTTTTCTTGTTGTATTATTATTTTGTCAACCCTGTGAGTTTTATGCTTTCAAGAGGTCCTATTCTGGTGCATATAAACCTTATGTTTCAGGATTCTGAACTCCTTTTAGAATTTTTTGTAGGGCTGGTGTGATAATGACAAATTCTTTCAGCATTTGTTTTTCTGAAAATGACTTGATTTCTCCTAAATTTATAGAACTTTGTTTTGCTGGATACAAAATTCTTGGCTAACATTATTCTGTTTATGGAGGCTAAAGACCTAACTCCATTTCCTTCTGGCTTACAAGATTTCTGGTGAGAAGTCTGCTGTTACTCTGATAGGTTCTCTTTTGTATGTTACCTTGTGCTTTTATCTCCCTGCTCACAGAATTGCTTACTTCATGTTTAACTTTAAATAGCCTGATGACTATATGCCTTGGTGCAGTCATTTTTGTGGTGAATCTCCCAGGAATTCTCTGAGCTTCCTGTGTATCAAATATCTAAATCTCTAGCAAAACCAGATAATTTTATTTTTATTTTTTCCTCAAATAAGTTTTCCAAATTTTTGCTTTCTTTTCTCCATCAAAAACACCAATAATTTTTAGGTTTGGCCATTTTACATAATCCCATATTTCTGGGAGACTTGTTCTATTTATTTATTTATTTATTGTCTGATTAGGTTAATTTAAAATCCTGGTCTTCAAACTCTGAAATTCTTTTTTCTACTTGTTCTAATCCATTGTTAAAAATTTTGACTACAGTTTATAATTCCCTAAATTTGTCTCTTATTTTCAGATGTTCTGACTGTCCTTCCCTTACAGTATCTATCTCTTTTGAAAATATTTTATGCATATCCTGAATTTTTTTTTTAATTTCTTTATATTGTTTTTCATCTTTCTCTGGTATCTCCTTGACTAGCTTAACAATCAACCTTTTGAGTTCTTCATCTGTTATTTCAAAGGTTTCGTCTTGATTTGGACCCATTGCTGGAGAGTTCGTGTGATCTTTTGGGGGAGTTATAGAATCCTCTTTTGTTGTATTACTAGAATTATATTTCTGGTTCATTCTCATTTGAGTAGATTATTCTTTCTAATTATTCTTGAATTTGTTTTTTATTTGGCTTTTTAAAAAAATATCTTTTTCTCTCTTAAGAATATGACTTTAATGTTTATAGTGTATTATGCCTAAATTTGGCTTTCAGGAGTAAAAACTCTGTATGATAGCTTTTTCGGATTCTGGTTGTAGTTGCTATGTGCTTGGTGTGTGAGCAAGTTCACTGTTTCCTATGAAGTTGAAATGGCAGAGATCTCTTGAAGCTTACTTTGTTCCCCTGTTGTGTTCACTTTTTAAATTTATGTATTTTTTTCCCCAGTATTTTGCTTACTGTGTTGAATAGTTCAGGGAGGATGTCCCTGTGTAGAAACTAGTTGCGACTAAAGCAGGTGGGTAAATGCAATGGCCAATGCTGAGCCAAGGTCTCAGCCTTGACAGAGGTGGCTGAGGGAGCTCTCAGTGAAATGCACTGAGGTCTTATCACGGGGAAGGGTGGGAGCCACCTTAGCTCCCCTGCCAGGTCAGCTGGAAAGTGATCCCCCTCCTGGACACATTCTTGACCCAGTGTTCCAGCTAATTGGATCAGATAGTATCCTCTTTTCATCTGCAGGAATGTTGACGTTCCAAATAGAAAGGAACTGTAACTCTACCTCTCGTGCATGCCTGAACCTGGAGGGTGTTTCACTTGTGGGTGGAGTGTCTTTCCAGAAACAATAAAGTGGTCTAGAAAGGCTGTCTATAGGCACACCCATTCTGAACTTCCATGGAAGAAGTCCCAGTTGTATCTGCAATGGTTGACATCAGGATAAAGAAGTTCCGTTTTTCAAGACTCTTCACAAGCACCAGAGCTACATGTCTGCTGGGGTAGAGCTGCAGACTTTCCCTGCTTAAGCCCAGCACTGCAGCTTTGCCCGTGCTGAAATAAACTTCCTGTCAGTGGAAAGATCTGAAACTCATGGCCTACCATCCAGATTATTTTGTTCTATAGAGTGTTCACTTGATGTGTCTCATCCCCCCTTCCCTTAGGAGAAAGAATCCCTGAGAACCAGACTACTATGGATGCTACTGCTCCTTGAGGTCTAGCCTCTCAGTGGGGCTGACCCTCCAGGCTGGTATTGGGGAATGTCTGCAAGGTGTCCAGTAACGTGACCGGTTCTGATGGGGGTGGCAGGGGAGTGACATAGACTCTGCGAGATTCTTTGGTTGTAAGCCATACTGTGTTGGCTTTCTCAGATGTTAGTTGTAGTAGTAATGAACTTGCCACGTGGACAGACTCAAGACCTTCTGGTTAGCTAGGGTGATGCAGGCAATGACAGCTGAGGTCTAGGGTGATGCAGGCAATGATAGCTGAGGTCATGCACAAGTTTTCTCCTTCCTGACTGCAGTTATTCTACCTGTAGATGCTGTGTTAGACTATGTTCGTTGGTCTCTAGCCAAGAGTAGGTGCTTGCAAAAGAGCACCAGCTGCCATAGAAGCAGTGTGATTTGTATTTGCCTTATATTACCCAGGGATGTACTCTGATTCCTCTCAGAAGTTTCTGTCCTTTATATTAAGCTATGATGGTGGGTGAAAGGACAAATCCAGGTGAAGCCTGGGTCAGGCAGGTCCGTACTCTGGCTCTTCACATATGGGTACGTGAGACCCTTATGGGAGTTGGGGGTGGTTCTCTGGCCACTGGGGTTATGTTCCAGGAAGGAATGTAGCTGCATCTGCTGTACAGAAGAGTTCATGTAGGGGGTGGGGAGTATCAGGTGATGGTAAGCTTCACCCAGCTCCCATGCACTTGGCAAGGCAGGACTCTCACCCACAGTGTTCACTAACAGCAGCTAGCCGAATTCCAAGCCAAGCCATCAACGCTCAGAACTCAAAATGTCCCAGGCAATAAGCCTTTCCTTTAGAGACAGAAAGTGTGGCTTTCAGGCCATACCCTTCCCCTTCCCTGCAAAGCCAGGGTACCCAGCTCCCGTGCCATGGTTGCAGCCCAATTCCCACTTGCCCCCCAGTTCTGGCCAAGTGAGTTTGTCTTCACCAAAGATTGTATTTTACATTTTAGTTGGGAGTTTATTTCAAGCTGCAACTGCTGCCTGAGTTAGTTTGCAGACTTCCACAAGTTCCCCGATGAGTAGAATCAGGAATGGCTTTCCTCAATCCACACTGGAGACTGGGAATGTGTGCAGGGATCTTCTTGATGCTCCGCCTACTTTTATATTTCTCACTGCTCTCTGTATCAGTTCCAGCATTGGGCAGGGTTGAGGCCTTCCACGGTGGGCTGGATTGTCAGGTTACCTGGTGAAGGTCTTATGTTCCCCAACCAAGGGACTTACAGTTTCCACCAGGCTGATGATGTAGGTTGCAGCCTGCTGCTTCTTTCAAAGGATCTGTGATTTATTTCCATTTTCCTGTTAAATTCCTGCATTACTTCTTGGGAAAAAAATTATACAATATGACTCTCTATACACGATTTTGTCTTTCCACATGGGAGAGAAATGCTAACACTGATTTCAATGAGTTGTTTTGGGAAAAAAAAAAGCATCATAATATTTTCAAAAGGTATCCAGTTATCTATGGAAATACATAATATTTTATATAAATATATGCAAAAAATAAATGTAATTCCCTAATGAAATCTAAAACCAGTCTGACATATTATTAAAAATTCAAGTGTTAATATTTGCTATGGAATCATAAGCCCAGTAAATATTTGGGAGAACTTATCATTTATATTCTCCTTTGTGTATAACACTGAACTTTTATGAAGTGTTTCATTATTAGGTGTTAACTACAACATTACGTTTTAATGGAACCATTAATCTTTAATTACAGTTCAATATGTTGCTGACTTAAATTGCTTTTGGACTAAAACAATTCTATTATAATATACAGTATAAAGAAGCAATTTATTTTTTCCTAAAATAAATATTCTAATTTCAAAACATAAAATAGATACATGTTGCAGCACATATCATTTTGGGGAGAAAATTAGTAAGACATTATCTTTTCTGCCAAAGATAAGTATAGGTGGGTAAGCAACCTACCTCCACCTTGTATTGTTATTCACATGTTTTTTACTAACAAGAGAAAACCAGAATAGGATAAAGTGGAAAAGGAGATAGACTTTAAAGGTCAGTGATTTCAACCACAAATAAAATCAGAATTTACTTTCATTGCATACATAGTAATTTTAACACAAGAACAAGAACAACAGCGGCGGCAGCAGCAACAACAACAACAACAAAACCTTTGTGCTGTATTTTATAAAAGTACCTAAAAATATATGTAATAATCATCTTTATATTTTATGTGTATGTGCATTCAACTCAGTTTATATGGAACCTCATATATGTATTCATCTGGATAGTTATGTGATTTATCATGTGTAAATTTTAAGAGCTATGACGGTTAAGTGCAGGTAGAATATCAGACTAATTTAATCTTAGTATTTTTAATCTGACTGTAGAAAATATATTGTAGTGAGCTGGAAACTGGGTTTGAATATATCTGCACATTCAATTTCTTAATTTTTCAAGTAATTAACTTTTCTAAGTCTCTGTATGATCTTATATTACATTGAAAAATCTTATACCTAACTAATAACAATTCATTAAAATATGGATGTACCTTGCTTGGTAACATCATCCTTGGGTCATAGTAAATATATAAATAATGGATTTTTTCTTGTCCTATTTCTATTCTAAATAATTTTATCTAAATTCATAGCAAATGCTTATTAAAAACTGTATTATGCTAAATGTTTCTTCTATTATTCACTAGTGGTGATGTCAGGTACATATATTAAATATATTTTCTTAAAATTTTCTTCAAACATATTAAATATATTTAAAATATTATTAATATGTTTTCTTAAAATTTTCTTAAAATTTTGAGCTGATTCTTATATGCAGGAACACTTTTCTGTAAAAGTTTGGTTTTCTTTCTCACTTTGACTTTTTATTTCATTGAGTGCATTTTTTTTAAAGTTTCTACTGTAATCTAAGCACAAACTATTATTTGTAAAAAAAAACAAAAACTCACTTGATTCTGATGAATAAGCAGACTATTTTTAAACACAATGAAAGATAAATTCCATGAGAAAAATAATCTAGATGATCAATTATTTTATGTAGTTAAATCACATCAATGAAGAAAATATTACATAGAAAAAATTTTAAATACATTTATTTTAAAATTTGATAATGAAATTCAAATATTGGTCACAAAACAAATAAGATAAAGAGAGTTTTCATTATTGTGCATTCAGTATAGGCAGGTACAGAAAAGCAGCTGCCATCTTGTTTTTTTAATTAGCATTATAGTGTGATTTTTAAAAATTTTTCTGTTTTCAGTAATAACATAGCAAATAGCCAATGTTTTAAAACAGACACAGTAGGATTAGAAAAATAGTATAAACAGAGATAGTTCTATTAGCTACATAATGAATACAGATGGTGTGGTCCCAAAAACAGGTAATTGTGAGTTACATTTGGGACAATAAAGGAAACAAATACAACATATTTAAATTCCCATCCATATACATAAATTCAATAACTAGACTGGGATGGTATTTTTTACTTAATAAAGCCTGCATCAACTACTCTAAGTCTTACTAGGGAATGCAAAGATGAACAAAAAATAAAGCCATTTCTTATGTGAAGAAATACATTTATATTTTATTAGAGAATGTCACATACTTTCAATATGTAGATCAAGCTTGTCCACCCCACAGGCTGTGGGTCTCTCATGGCCCAGGATATCTTTGAATGTAGCCCAACACAAATTCATAAACTTTCTTAAAACATCATGAGAATGATTTTTTGTGATTTTTTGTTTTAGCTCATCAGGTATTGTTAGTGTTAGTGTATTTTTCGTGTGGTCCAAGATAATTCTTCTCCTTCCACCGTGGCCCCGGGAAGCCAAAAGATTGGACTGTCCTGATGTAGATGATTAGGAAAGGAGAAAATTTCTTTCCAAATTAAAACATAGATATTACACAGAAAGTCTGCTTTACCCATATTTAAACTCTGCCTCTAATATACTTATACAATAACATGTAGGAAAGTCAAAAATATTCAAGAACGTTCTACAGCTACCTAAAAATAACTTGCATTTCCCTGTAAGCGTGGCAAAAACCATGTTGCCAGTGAAATAACTACTACAAAGTAATCTCAAAATTTCAAGTGAAAAAGGAAGTCCAGAAACAATGTCTATTATATATATTAAAAATTAACACACTTGTGTGTGTGTGTGAGTGAGTGCACAGGTGTATGCGTAAGTGCAAAAAGCATTCATACCAGTGAAACCCTATTTGCTGCCTTATATTTTCTGCTGTTTGGTACTTATTATGTGTGTGTTTGTGTGTGTATGTATATGTGTGTGTGTGTGTGTATGTATACACACACATATGCACATCTATGTATGTATGATGTCTTGAAAGTATTTATAATACTATCTTAGCATTAGATATTATAAACAGCAAAAATAAAAGAATTAATGAGGTATGTTAATCTTTAAGGTGTATTAAATTTTAAGGTGTGCTAACTAAGCCCAAATTGAAGAACAGTAGTAATCAGTCACTGAAACTGTGTCCCACAGTTTAGATAAGAATTATTTGTCCCCAAGTCTCATGTTGCAGGTTGATCCCCAGTGTGAGAGGTGGGAGTTATTTTGTTCCTGGGGGGAAATTACTCATGAATGGCTTGCTGCCATTCTCACTGGAGTGAGTTCTCACTCTTAGTTCCCACAAGTACTGGTTGTTGAAAAGAGCCTGGCACCTCCTCCCCCTCTCTTTTGCTTCCTCTTTCACTGTGTGATCTGCACGTGTTGTCTCCTCTTTACCTTGCATTGTGAGTGGAAGCAGCCTGAGGCCCTCACCGGATGCAGATGCTAGCACCATGCTTCTTGTACAGTCTGCGGAACTGTGAGCCAAGTAAAACTCTTTCCCTTATAAATTATCCAGGTGCAGGTATTTCTTTATAGAATACAAATGGACTAGGGCACTATATATTTATTTTAGTATAAAGATGCTCATCAAAGCCTAGGGATAAAGTTCAAGATAGAAAATAAAAACAGACTAAATATAAATGGAATAGAAATAAAGAAAACAGAAAACTATTTTGTAGGATTCATAATTTTAAAAAGTACAGTAGAAAATCTTAATATCAGGTAAATATTTATTAAATATTTTAAATGTCTTGTGTAGAATCGCAAAATACACTTTGTACATCACTGCATTTTAAAACATGACAAGACAGTCTTCTTTGTTTTTCAAAAACGGTGAGAATCTTTGCCACATTTATATTTTATGAAGAGTTCTATGAAAAGTGAAATTTTAGTCCGTCAGCCAGATGGTTTGTCTACAAGATGCCAAATTGCTGCCTGCTTAATAATAGTTGCATTATTAACTGTATTTTTTTTTTTACTCACAATTGGCAAAATGCAGAAAGAAAAGTTATTCAATGTAACTCTTTAACTTGAAGAATTGAATGGTATGCCATTTCTGACAACGGAGAATATCCTCGTTTTTCATAAAAAATATTCGTTTTTAAGGACAGAACACCAAAGTTCAAAATGCACTGTGTGGTATAAGTGTTCATACTATTGTAACCCTTTCACTTTTTATTGCTTCCAGAATATATTTTCAGATTCAATATTTCACCTATCTGCTACTGCTTCTATCAATGTACAAAAATCTGAAGAACATTTATATTGAATGTTTTAAGTACAGAAGTGTTACAATGTTCCTTCCAGAAATTTGATTGTCAAAGTAACTTAGACAACCTGATATTTCATGTATTTATACAAATCATATTACAGATTTACACAAATATTAAGACATTTAATGAGAATTTGCACTGAGTACTCCTGTAGCTACCATAAAAGCCTGGTTGTTTAACATTAACTATGCTAATATATTTCATAAGCACAATACAATAATTAAATTCTTATAAACTAAAAACGTTTTTTATCTTTGAGATGAGAGCAATTTGTGCAGAGACTTTTTATTGTTTTTTTTTTTTTTTCATAATTTCAACTTTCAGATGTGGGGGGTACAGATGCAGGTTTGTTACTGGAAAATGGATAAATCCCATCACCCAGGTACTAAGCATATACTTAGTTGTTGGTTTTTCACCCCCACTTCAGCCTCCCTCTACGAGTTGCCAGTATCTATTGTTGTCATCTTCATGTCCATGAGTATCCCTAGTTTAGCTCCCACTTACAAGTGAGAATATGTGGTATTTGATTTTATGCAGACTTTTTAAATAGACAATATATAAACATGGAATTTAAAAAGTAGTCAAGTAGAGTTAGGTTAACAGATTCTTAAGATTTTTATTATGAATGTCTGTTTGAATAAATATGAATTTTCTGTGCTTTTTTCTCTTTTATGCACATAATATTCAAATACTGCACACAGTAATTGCTGAAGTGGTTTTTGCTGTTTGCCATCTAATATGTACAGACTCATAAATGCTGTATGAGGTTTGCTACCTGTCAGCTTTTCCTTCCAAATAAAACATTTTAATTATTCAGAAAGTTTTATTATTAAAACAAGGCACAGCCACAGCTTTCTCCCCTCCTCTCCCTTTTCTTCTCATGGGTAAAATATATTGGCTTCAGTTTCAAAAGTGGGACTTCTGCAGGCCTGGAATACACAGTTTAAATAATACAAATAATGTCAAATATTAATATTACTGGACTCATAAAGTATATGAATGATAAACTTTTAAAAAGTGATGTTGCTATTTATAGATTTTGAGATACTTGCTTATAGTTCTTGAAACATTACAAATCTAAAATATTGCCTTTATTTCCTCAAACTGTTAAACTTTCAGAAGTTATATTCTGAAATCCAGACCTTTCCCAGTCTCTTTTAAACTATTTTATCAATCCATTCCTTAATTTTCTTCTCAAAACTAACTTATTTCTATATTATTTATAATTTTTCCCACTCTGTTCAGCTAGTAGCTCAGTAATGACTTTTGCTGAATTGTTAGAGCTATGTTTGCTAAATAATTCTACTCAATCATAGTCTAACAACTTTCTCTGCCTATGTGTTAAGTTTCCATTACCACACAGAATTTTAAATCAAGGGTATTTGATCAGTATGATATATGACTTTTTAAATAAAAATACTACTTAAAATAGAAAACAGAATATTATATCAGAGACATTATAAGTGTATGTTGACCATTAATATTATTATGTAAACATTTTTTTCTTCAAAATAATTTCTTGAACATACCTCAAATATATTCTGGGTAGTGCCTTAAGGTGCATAGAATTATTTCTACCTCTAGAGAAAATGAAGACAGTAGTACCACTCTATAAAGAGACTACGGAAAGGAGAATTTTGTGTGTAAATATTTCAATTCACATGTGTGTATGCTTATATAAGTTTGCTATGTATTTCTATACACAGCCATTGTATTCATCACTTTTTAAAAATTATACTTTAAGTTCTAGGGTACATGTGCACAATGTGCAGGTTTGTTACATATGTATACATGTGCCATGTTGGTGTGCTGCACCTGTTAACTCGTCATTTACATTAGGTATATCTCCTAATGCTATCCCTCCCCTCTCCCCCGACGCCATGACGGGCCCTGGTGTGTGATGTTCCCTGCCCTGTGTCCAAGTGTTCTCATTGTTCAGTTCCCATCTATGAGTGAGAACATGCGGTGTTTGGTTTTCTTTCCTTGCGATAGTTTGCTGAGAATGATGGTTTCCAGCTTCATCCATGTCCCTACAAAGGACATGGCGTCATCATTTTTTATGGCTGCATAGTATTCCATGGTGTATATGTGCCACATTTTCTTAATCCAGTCTATCATTGATGGACATTTGGGTTGGTTCCAAGTCTTTGCTATTGTGAATAGTGCCACAATAAACATATGTGTGCATGTGTCTTTATAGCAGCATGATTTATAATCCTTTGGTATATACTCAGTAGTGGGATGGCTGGGTCAAATGGTATTTCTAGTTCTAGATCCTTGAGGAATCGTCACACTGTCTTCCACAATGGTTGAACTAGTTTACAGTCCCACAAACAGTGTAAAACATTCCTATTTCTCCACATCCTCTCCAGCATCTGTTGTCTCCTGACTTTTTAATGATCACCATTCTAACCGGTGTGAGATGGTTTCTCATTGTGGTTTTGATTTGCATTTCTCTGATGGCGAGTGATGATGCACATTTTTTCATGTGTCTGTTGGCTGTATGCATGTCTTCTTTTGAGAAATGTCTGTTCATATCCTTTGCCCACTTTTTGAAGGGGTTGTTTGATTTTTTCTTGTAAATTTGTTTAAGTTCTTTGTAGATTCTGGATTTTAGCCTTTTGTCAGATGGGTAGATTGTAAAAATTTTCTCCCATTCTGTAGGTTGCGTGTTCACTCTGATGGTAGTTTCTTTTGCTGTGCAGAAGCTCTTTTGGTGTTTTAGATGTGGAGTCCTTGCCCATGCCTATGGCCTGAATGGTATTGCCTAGGTTTTCTTTTAGGGTTTTTATGGTTTTAGGTCTAACATTTAAGTCTTTAATCCATCTTGAATTAATTTTTTATAAGTTGTAAGGAAGGGATCCAGTTTCAGCTTTCTACATATGGCCAGTTTTCCCAGAACCATTTGTTAAATAGGGAATTCTTTCCCCATTTCGTGTTTTTGTCAGGTTTGTCAAAGATCAGATGGTTATAGATGTGTGGTATTATTTCTGAGGCCTCTGTTCTGTTCCATTGGTCTATATCTCTGTTTTGGTAGCAGTATCATGCTGTTTGGTTACTGTATCCTTGAAGTATAATTTGAAGTCAGGTAGTATGATGCCTCCAGCTTTGTTCTTTTGGCTTAGGATTGTCTTGGAGATGCGGGCTCTTTGTTGGTTCCATATGAACTTTAAAGTAGTTTTTTCCAATTCTGTAAAGGAAGTCATTGGTAGCTTGATGGGGATGGCATTGAATCTATAAATTACCTTGGGCAGTATGGTCATTTTCTTGATATTGATTCTTCCTATCCATGAGCATGGAATGTTTTTCCATTTGTTTGTGTCCTCTTTTATTTCATTAAGCAGTGGTTTATAGTTCTCCTTGAAAAGGTCCTTCATCTCCCTTGAAAGTTGGATTCCTAGGTATTTTATTCTCTTTGTAGCAATTGTGAATGGGAGTTCACTCATGATTTGGCTGTCTGTTATTGGTGTATAGGAGTGCTTGTGATTTTTGAACATTGATTTTGTATCCTGAGACTTTGCTGAAGTTGCTTATTAGCTTAAGGAGATTTGGGGCTGAGACGATTGGGTTTTCTAAATATACAATCATGTCATCTGCAAACAGGGACAATTTGACTTCCTTGTTTCCTAATTGAATACCCTGTATTTATTTCTCTTGCCTGATTGTCCTGGCCAGAACTTCCAACACTATGTTGAATAGGAGTGGTGAGAGAGGGCATCCCTGTCTTGTGCCAGTTTTCAAAGGGAATGCTTCCAGTTTTTGCCCATTCAGTATGATATTGTCTGTGGGTTTACCATAAATAGATCTTACTATTTTGAGATACATCCTATCAATACCTAGTTTATTGAGAATGTTTACCATGAAGAGCTGTTGAATTTTGTCGAAGACCTTTTCTGCATCTATTGAGAAAATTATTTGGTTTTTGTCTTTGGTTCTGTTTTATGCTGGATTACATTTATTGATTTGTGCATGTTGAACCAGCCTTGCATCCCAAGGATGAAACCTACTTGATCTTGGTGGATAAGCTTTTTGATGTGCTACTGGATTTGGTTTGCCAGTATTTTATTGAGGATTTTTGCACTGATGTTCAACAGGGATATTGGTCTAAATTTCTCTCTTTTTTTGGTGTGTCTCTGCCAGGCTTTGGTATCAGGATGATGCTGGCCTCATAAACTGCATTAGGGAGGGTTCCTTCTTTTTCTATTGATTGGAATAGTTTCAGAAGGAATGGTACCAGCTCCTCTTTGAACCTCTGGTAGAATTTGGCTGTGAATCCATCTGGTCCTGGACTTTTTTTGGTTGGTAGGCTATTAACTATTGCCTTAATTTCAGAACCTGTTATTGGTCTATTTGGGGATTCAACTGTTTCCTGGTTTAGTCTTGGGAAGGTGTATGTGTCCAGGAATTTATCCATTTCTTCTAAATTTTCTAGTTTATTTGTGTAGAGGTGTTTATAGTATTCTCTGATGGTAGTTTGTATTTCTGGGAGATCGGTGGTGATATCCCCTTTATCATTTTTTATTGCATCTATTTGATTCTTCTCTCTTTTCTTCTTTATTAGTCTTGCTAGTGGTCTATCAATTTTTTGTTGATCTTTTTAAAAAACCAGCTCCTGGATTCATTGATTTTTTGAAAAGTTTTTTGTGTCTCTATCTCCTTCAGTTCTGCTCTGATCTTAGTTATTTCTTGCCTTCTGCCAGCTTTCGAATGTGTTTGCTCTTGCTTCTCTAGTTCTTTTAAGTGTGATGTTAGGGTGTCAATTTTAGATCTTTCCTGCTTTCTCTTGTGGACATTTAGTGCTATAAATTTCCCTCTACACACCGCTTTAAATGTGTCTCAGAGATTCTGGTATGTTGTGTCTTTGTTCTCATTGGTTTCAAAGAACATCTTTATTTCTGCCTTCATTTTGTTATGTACCCAGTCATTCGGGAGCAGGTTGTTTAGTTTCTATGTAGTTGAGTGGTTTTGAGTGAATTTCTTGATCCTGAGTTCTAGTTTGATTGCACTGGGATCTGAGAGACTGTTATAATTTCTGTTCTTTTACATTTGCTGAGGAGTGCTTTACTTCCAACTATGTGGTCAATTTTGGAATTAGTATGATGTGGTACTGAGAAGAATTTATATTCTGTTGATTTGGGGTGGAGAGTTCTATAGATGTCTATTAAGTCCACTTGGTGCAGAGCTGAGTTCAATTCCTGGATATACTTCTGTCTTGTTGATCTAATATTGACAGTGGGGTGTTAAAGTCTCCCATTATTATTGTGTGGGAGTCTAAGTCTCTTTGTAGGTCTCTAAGAACTTGCTTTATGAATCTGGGTGCTCCTGTATTGGGTGCCTACATATTTAGGATTGTTATTTCTTCTTGTTGAATTGATCCCTTTACCATTATGTAATGTCCTTCTTTGTCTCTTTTGATCTTTGTTGGTCTAAAGTCTGTTTTATCAGAGACTAGGATTGCAACCCCTGTTTTTTGTTTTGTTTTGTTTTGCTTTTCATTTGCTTAGTAGATCTTCCTTTATCCCTTTATTTTGAGCCTATGTGTGTCTCTGCTCATGAGATTAGTCTCCTGAATACAGAACACTGATGGATCTTGACTCTTTATCCAATTTGCCAGTCTGTGTCTTTTAATTGGAGCATTTAGCCCATTTACATTTAAGTTTAATATTGTTATGTGTGAATTTGATCCTGTCATTATGATGTTAGCTGGTTATTTTGCTCATTAGTTGATGCAGTTTCTTCCTAGAATCAATGGTCTTTACATTTTGGCATGTTTTTGCAGTGGCTGGTACTGGTTGTTCCTTTCCATGTTTAGTACTTCCTTCAGGATCTCTTCTAAGGCAGGCCTGGTGGTGACAAAATCTCTCAGCATTTGTTTGCCTGCAAAGGATTTTATTTCTCCTTCACTTATGAAGCTTAGCTTGGCTGGATATGAAATTCTGGGTTGAAAATTCTTTTCTTTAAGAATGTTGAATATTGGCCCACTCTCTCTTCTGGCTTGTAGAGTTTCTGCCGAGAGATCCTCTGTTAGTGTGATGGGCTTCTCTTTGTGGGTAACCTGGCCTTTCTCTCTGGCTGTCCTTAACATTTTTTACCTTCATTTCAACTTTGGTTAATCTGACCATTATGTGTCTTGGAGTTTCTCTTCTTGAGGAGTATCTTTGTGGCATTCTCTGTATTTCCTGAATTTGAATGTTGGCCTGCCTTGATAGGTTGGGGAAGTTCTCCTGGATAATATCCTGAAGAGTGTTTTCCAACTTGGTTCCATTCTCCCCATCACTTTCATGTTCACCAATCAGATGTAGATTTGGTCTTTTCACATAGTCCCATGTTTCTTGGAGCCTCTGTTCATTTCTTTTTACTCTTTTTTCTCTAAACATCTCTTCTTGCTTCATTTCATTCATTTGATCTTCAATCACTGATACCCTTTCTTCCACTTGATCAAATCAGCTACTGAAGCTTGTTCATGTGTCACGTAGTTCTCATGCCATGGTTTTCAGCTCCTCAGGTCATTTAACTCTTCCCTACACTGTTTATTCTAGTTAGCCATTCATCTAATCTTTTTTCAAGGTTTTTAGCTTCTTTGCAATGGGTTCGAACATCCTCCTTTAGCTTGGAGAAGTTTGTTATTACTGATCTTCTGAAACTTTCTTCTCTCAACTCGCCAAAGTTATTTTCTGTCCAGCTTTGTTCTGTTGCTTGAGAGGAGCTGTATTATTTTGGAGGAGAAGAGGCACTCTGATTTTTAGAATTTTCGGCTTTTCTGCTCTGGTTTCTCCCCATCTTTGTGGTTTTATCTACCTTTGGTCTTTGATGATGGCAACATACAGATGGGATTTTGGTGTAGATGTCCTTTCTGTTTTTTACTTTTCCTTCTAACAGTCGGGGCCCTCAGCTGAAGTTCTGTTGGAGTTTGCTGGAGGTCCACTCCAAACCCTGTTTTCCTGGGTATCACTAGTGGAGGCTGCAGAACAGCAAATATTGCAGAACAGCAAATGTTGCTGCCTGATTCTTCCTCTGGAAGCTTCATCTCAGAGGGACACCCAGCTATATGAAGTGTCAGTCAGCCCCTATTGCGAGGTGTCTCCCCGTTAGGCTACTCAGGGGTCAGGGACCCACTTGAGGAGGCAGTCTGTCCACAGATCTCAAACTCCATGCTGGGAGAACTACTACTCTCTTCAAAGCTGTCAGACAGGGACATTTAAGTCTGCAGAAGTTTCTGCTGCCTTTTTTTCAGCTATGCCCTGCCCCCCTAGGTGGAGTCTACAGAGGCAGGCAGGCCTCCTTGAGCTGAGGTGGGCACCACCCAGTTTGAGCTTCCAGGCTGCTTTGTTTACCTACTCAAGCCTCAGCAATGGCAGACGCCCCTCCCCCAGCCTCGCTGCCACCTTGCAGTTTGATCTCAGACTGCTATGCTAGCAATGAGTGAGGCTCCATAGGTGTGTGACCCTCCAAGCCAGGCACGGGATATAATCTCCTGGTGTGCCATTTGTTAAGTGCATTGGAAAAGTGTAATATTAGTGTGAGAGTGTCCCAATTTTCCAGGTACCGTCTGTCATGGCTTCCCTTGGCTAGGAAAGGGAATTCCCTGACCCCTTGTACTTCCTGGGTGAGGCAATTCCTCATCCTGCTCTGTGGGCTGCACCCACTGTCCGACAAGCCCCAGTGAGATGAACCCAGTACCTCAGTTGGAAATGGAGAAATCACCTGCCTTCTGCATTGCTCACACTTTAAGCTGTAGACTGGCGCTCTTCCTATTCGGTCACCTTGGAACCTCCATATTCATCACTTTTTAAAAAATTATATTTTAGAAGATATTTGGTGTCTAATCTCCACCTTCAAGGTTGATTATTTCAATGGTTGCTTGTAGGATCTTTTGCTGCTTTTGGAGTCACTGTACTTTTAAAACAGTGGTAGATTAAGCACATCCTTTCTCCACACCAGCCCTAAATTTTTTAATAACCTTTGGTTCAGTACCATTTTTGAGACTAGTTCCTAAGCTTTTTTCAGTAACTTTCTATTGGATTTGGGTTTAAATGGTAGATTTCTTTTCCCAAAACTATATACAAAGCATATTTTTATCTTCTAGAAGATAGAAGCAATTAATAGTCTTCAAATCCACTGTAATGTTAAGAATTAGATACTGAGTATATATATATATATATATATTTTTTTTTTTTTTTTTTTGAGACAGAGTCTCGCTCTGTCGCCCAGGCTGGAGTGCAGTGGCGCGATCTCGGCTCACTGCAAGCTCCGCCTCCCGGGTTCACGCCATTCTCCTGCCTCAGCCTCCCGAGTAGCTGGGACTACAGGCGCCCACAACCGCGCCCGGCTAATTTTTTGTATTTTTAGTAGAGACGGGGTTTCACCGTGGTCTCGATCTCCTGACCTTGTGATCCGCCCGCCTCGGCCTCCCAAAGTGCTGGGATTACAGGCGTGAGCCACCGCGCCCGGCCGATACTGAGTATATTTTGTCTTAAAAAGAAAAATACAAGATGAGTTTCATAAAAGTTTTACTACCATCCTTAGGAAGAAGTAAATCTATATTAATGTTTAAGATATATAAAATAAACATGGTTTACTTAAACAGGTAATTCAAGATTAATTGGTACATCAGAGCAAAATCTGTTTAATGTTTTTATTTCTAGTAGCTTTACATTTTTGCAATGAGAGAAAATTTCATCCTTCAGATGAAATTTTGGAGAGAAAACAGAGAAATTTTGGAGCATTGGGAGAAAACAGGTCATTGACAATACAATCTGGATCTAATAGAAAGAACTTGGAAGAAGTGAACTATTTTAGCAGCAGAACCTCATAAAAAAATGACATGCATCTTTCATTCATCAAATTTTTGTGGGGGGGGACTCTATACAAACCTGTCAGCTTTCCCAGTAAGATGAAAAAATGATCCTAATTTCCCAGTAAGAACAAAAATGATCCTAGGTGCAAGTGTTGGCTTGGTCTTTGGTCAAGTTCCTACATTAATCAATATTTCAATGGTTACCAGGCAAATTTATGCTGAAGAAGAATGCTTAGGTTTTGAGCATCTTACAACTTTGTATCCAGCTTAAAAGATTAGAGTATCAGTCAGTCTGTGGTAGCATTTCTTTTCTATTGTTCACACACTCGGTGTTTCTTGCCCTTGGTATGCGGTGGAGCTTACTTCACTGAGCCGCTGAGGAAAAAACAGCAGTCTCTCTGAAGATAAATTCATTCTGTGGAAGCCACCCTAGAAAGAGATGGACTGTTTTGGATATTTCATGAGGGATTTTGTTTTCTTCTAATATATATTTTATTTCATGCTAATTTAGTTTTACATCTATCTTGGAAATAGCCATTTACTGGCACTTTTATTACTTTTCAATTTGTATTATTTCCCTGGTGCCACTTATTTCATATTTGACTTAATTTACCCCTACATTGACTGTAAGGCCACCCCAGCATAGTCATTTACACTGTGACTGTTTTGTTGGCACATATTGTCAATATTCCTAAGCAGTTAACCTGCCAATTCTTTATATAAAGCACAATAGAAATATTACACAAATATTGCTATAAGTATACTCATACATTGTCTGTATTGAGAGAATTACAGAGAAGATTTACCAAATCCAGTTTTTTAATCACTGTCTACGAAGTAAATAAGCAATGCTTTTAGAATCTGGGGTACATGCACAGGTGTGTTACACAGGTAAATTTCATGTCATAGGGGTTTGGTGTACAGATTATTTCATCACCCAGGTAATAAGCATCTTCTGATCATTAAATTTGTTTAAAAAACCCTGATATCTACTCAATAAAAAGAAGAAAACTACCAAGCTAAATTAATGTAACATTCTAAACTCTTAATGATCAATAATGTAATTATTAAATTGTTCAACTAAATTTACATAAAATAATTGTTTCCTTTTTCTCTTGGTTTTTCTTCCACCTACTCTCCTACATCTCCATTCTCCATATTTCATACACTTTTTTTCTTCCCCATCTGTTCTCACTCTTTACTTCAGTCTCTTCTCTTTCACTCTCCTCTACTGCTATATTTTTCTTCCTTACTTTCCCTTCACTGCCTACTTACATAAGCATCATTATTTTGATATTCATATTTACTTCCAAGACATTGAACTATTGCATATCATGTTATGCCATTCAAGGATCATTTCACAATGTTAATTATTTCTTATTTCTTATGGATATGGATTTTGCTGCCATAACATAAAACCTCAAGGACATCTGGTGTATATTTCTTATTACAGTCCCAGTAGTAAGGAAGGTAAATCTGTAGTTAGTATTGATTTAAAAAGATATTTCTGCTAGTTGTAATTTCATCTTCCTAGAGGTATTTTAAGATCCTCCACTACTTCCTTGTTAAATGGATTACCATATTATTAGAAAACAAGTATTTTGAACTTTTGGAACATTTACTGGTGACAAGTATGAATGTGAGAAACACAAATTTTCAAAAGTTAATGTATTTTACAAAATGCAAATATTTCGTGTTTTTGATCCAGAAAATCTCTACATACATTTATATTGATCGTTCACCTTATAATAGGGTGAAGTTAAACAACAAACAAACAAAAACAAACAACAAAAAACCCAGAACCCAGAAAACACTGTCAAAAATAACATCAAGCCTCTAAGTACATCTCAGCCTCATAGCTTTCTTACTATTACCTTCTCATTTTATTAATATCAGTGTTTACATTTGTCTAGAGAAAACTTACTGATTCTATAATCTAAAAAGTATATAAAATACGTTAGTTTTTGTCAGCTAATAAATGAATGTCCACTTGCTTTACATAGTTCTACCAGAGCTTTTAGCCATCTATTTTTAACCACATTTAACTCTACTCAACATAAAAATTAATCAACAAATATTTAATAAAGTTTGCCATGTATGTGTGCTATATTCTTTGTTAGTCAATCAAGTCAATATCTAAAGTGTATCTCAATATGTATTTCTCTATAAAGAGTCATATTGGGAAGAGGAAAAAATATTTAAAACAAGTGAACATGGAAAATATTTATTTTCACCTTAATATATGGCAGCCTCATAATTAAGCACTTCGCTGTCAAATTAAATTCTGTAAACAGACAGAGTTGGCCTTAGATTATCTCTGATAATGATACTCCCTGTCCCTTTATATCGTATAGAATAAACTAATGCAACAGGAGAAAATTTAAGTTGAAACAAAGAGAAATTAAAAAATAATAGAGAGCGCCTTGGCAGTCCAGAGGCATTTTTGCCCATATATTTCCTTTGTATTTAAACCCTAATTTGATTCACATTGGGATTTTTAAAATTTAACTCAATCACTCATGAATACCATCAATGAATATCATTTTTTTCTTAGATAGAATATACCAATGGAGATCCACGAATGAACATTTATGTGGAAGTAATTTATTAAGAAGCCTTTAGCAAAAATCAGAAGGAGAGTAAGAAAATTGGGGCAAGATGCTAAAACAAGCAAAGTTCTTTAAATGACAACTTTAGTTCCATCTTGCAGGGGATTTCTGGGCTAACAGTAAATACCAACTCAGAGCTGTTTTAACAGGAAAAGACGAGTGGGAATATTTGTATGCCACAAACACCTGTCAGTCACTGAGTTACAAAAGGGAAAAGAGATGCTGGCTCCCCATGGAAGAACCGGTAAATTGTGATCAGGCCGACTTAGAGCAAGACTTTGGTAAGAAGATGCAGTCACTGACTCTTAAGAGTGGAAGCATACCAGTACCCAACGTGCCTGGGAATGGTAAAGGATCAGAAGGGATATGCATGGACTACAGGGAGCTTCAGTTTTTGCAAAGGACAGAGTAGTCTCCAATTCTGTATTATATGAATCTTATTTTAGCTGAAGTACAGATGTCAATGATACCTTATTAAACTAGAATAAATTTCACCTTTTTATGCGTACATGCTGATGACTTTTGTCAATTAAATACAATCACTTTCACAACATTCATGTTATAAAACATTTCCAGCTAATTAAAGTGTATCTGACTTTTTTTTGTAGTTCTTACTTCCTCTTGCCTCCTCCACCACCACTGGGGACCACTGACCTCCTTTGTGTCCCTATGGTTCTACATTTTCTATACTTGCATATAAACCATATCATAACACTTATTCTTTTGTTTCATTTTTAAAATATTGCATAATATGTTTGATATTAATTCATGTTTTTTAATGTATAAATATTTTGTTTCTTTTTATTGTTGAGTAATGCCCTGTGGAATGAGATATCACAATTTATTTATTCGCCAGTGAATGACTACAACATTGTCCATTTCAAACAGAGATCTCTGAGCATTCCATTTGTTCTACATTGAGGTACTGCCCCTCACAAGAGGGGCATTAGCTGTGGGCAGACCCCGACCTAAATGACGGATGAATAAAACGTACACTGACACACAGATATTCTGTTTTGCCAGTCGTGCAGAGTGTCTGACCGCCTATATACCAAGAGAGGTTTGTCACTGAGGCCAGTCCTGAGCAGCTTGCATGCCAAGTATTTATTCAGTATACAGTTAACAACAGAAGCTTTGAGTAAACACACTTGTGGATAATTAACATGGTTAAGAGAGTAGTTCTCCAGATGATTAAAGCTCAGGTTTCTAGGTCTAAAGTAAATACCATTAGGGGGCAATTTCCCTGGTTGACCTCCCCGCCACCCCCCAAGGGCCATCTAGCTTAAAGGTTAGTTAATGGAGGTAGGCTTAACAGACTTAACTGTAGAAGCCTCTATTGTCCCTAGTATTTACCCTATGACCTAATGCTCTATGGTAAGAACCGGCTGCCTTCAGCCTGCTCAATTATTATAAGCTATGTAACCTTTTAGCTTTCCAAAAAGGTGTGTGACTATTCCCTATAACTTTCCCTAATATTTCCCCTTAATATTTCTGCCAACATCCTGAGTGAATCCCAACACTGCCTCCTTGCTAATATTGAGTAATGTCAGGTGTTTTGATTTTAGCAAATCTGGTAACTGTGTAGTATTATCCCATTATAGCTTTAATTTGCATTTTCTGGATGACTAATGCTGCAAGACATATTTTTACGTGCCTCTTGGCCATTCATAAATATTCTTTTATGAGTAATCTATTCAAAATCATTTGCTAATTTTTCAGAAGAAAGTACTATTTTCCATAAAAATATTAAGTTGTCTTAGCACTGTTTATTGATATGACTATATTTGCTTTATTTATTAACTTAGAATTTGGTTAAATATAAATTCAGCCTATAAGTCTGAGTTTATTACTGCACTTTCTAATGTCTTTCATTGATCTGACATTACCGCTATGCACGCTGTCTTTGGTGAGTGTTACATTTTCAAATGCATTGTGTTGTTTTTGATTATTCAAAAATGGCAATTAGCATGTTTCAATTTTTTTTTCAGATATTCTATATATTTACTTTTTATCTCTTTTGCTAACAATTACTTATAGATGGAGTCCCCTTTGTGACTATGAATGAATTCATTCCACTATTAGCCCTCAATCTTTCTTCAAGAAAGGAAAGATATTATCTCCATATTTCAGAAAAGGATAAAACTTTTATGTGGAAATATCTCCAGTAAAAACATCAGCTTTATCTATTTCAAATTTAGATTTTCAGTTTTTACTTATCTGTCTTGAAGATTTATTACTAGGCTTTTTAAGATTGTCGATTCTTTTTCATGAGTTTACTCTTTCCTCATTAAGACATTTTTTTTTCTCTGTGTGTTAATTCTCCTTTGAACTCAAAGTCTCTTTTGTCTGATAACAATATAGTCAATAATGTAATACTGTTAACTTTGTATTTGTGTTTTCCGGCTTATGATTTTTTATCCTTTTACTTTATCAGTATCTTTTTTATATATTTAAATTGCTAATATTATAAACAGCATATAGATCCATCTTGCTTTTGGATTAAGACACAAAATGCACATTATTGAAGTGTACAGTTCATTTAAGTGTAAAGCAATTATTGATATTATTACATTTAACTCTACAATCATTCTTTATATTTGTCTCACTGATTGTTATTTTTTATTTTTTGTCTCTTTCCACTTGCTTTAAGATTGGTTGAATTTACTCTAATTTTTCCATTTAATCCCCCATTGGCTTTACCACCTTGCTTGTGTGTTTGTTTAGGAGTCTTTTTTATTGGTAGATTGGCAATCAAATTAAAGTAAATCAAATTGTAACCCAGGATCCTTGGGTTTTTGGTATGCACTGTGAAAAAGTAACCACTTGCAAATGTTGTAACTTGAGTTCTCATTGTTTCAAAAAGTTCTAGGAAAAAGCTCAGCCCCAGAAAAAAAAAAAAACTGATTGGATCCAGAGATGCCTGAGTTGTAAATGAACTCTGGCAAACATTCCTCTTTATCTTACTAAAATCTCTGCCAAGGACGAAGCTCATGGCCATTTTCTATACCTGGGACATATATAGAACCAAGATCCATGACGGAGGCTGCCCTGCCTTTACTCCAATTCTGCATATAATGACTCAGCTAATCAGCCCAATAAAAGCCCTGTTTTCACCTTTATTCAAGGTGGCATTGCTTTGAGATCCACACCCAGTTTTCTCCTTACTTGTTGCAAGTAATAAAATCCGCTTGTTAAATCCTCATTGGTTGTGGTCACTGTACTGCCAAGCAATCAGAATCAATTTATAAATCCGTAGGAGGATAAAATAGAGATATAAATCCACTGAAAGACATTTCATTAATATTAACTTACTCTGCACATACCCTGAATCATTCTTTGCTCATCTGCATCTAAGACCCATCGTCTGCCTGGAGCCACAGGCAATCCCAGCACAGGCATTTGGAGGCTTAGTAGTCCTCCTCTCCTTTTTAATTCATTTTGTTTTTTCTCTTATTCTTTTGTCTCTATACTCTTCAACTTTTACGTTTTTCATTGACTAAACTAAGCTTTTCTTGAGCTCCGTGGGTTTGATAAAGTTGTCCTGCTGGCATGTTTTTGCCAGCTGTCATGGCTCATAGTGCAATTTAAGCCTCTGTTGCACACTATTGTAAATCCAGCTAATGAAAGCCGCAAACTTCTCACAAGCACTCTGAAGCTGACATCTGTCAAGATAAACACTGTGCACTCAGCAAGGAGGAGATGGTTTAGATGCCTAGCACAGTTAACCTTGATATTTGAGAATGCTTTAGATGCTTGATCAAAGTAGGGGAGTGTTGCTTAGTGGATATTATGTAAAATGTGTAGGTTAGTATTATGTCCTTAGTAAGTAGTAGTTTAAGTTTTTAAGAACATGTTTGTATTGTGCAGGAAAAGATATTATATTTTATTATAATATTTATGCATATTATTTTAATAAAACACACATATATGAAAGTATAAGGAATATCACAATTATTTCTCCCATTAAAAGCCTAATGATGCTATTTATGGATACTTATATCTTTTTAAAATTTTTATATTGAACAACATATGCAAATTTGTCTTATTTTTCAGTAAAATTTATGTCATAAATGTTTCCACAGTCGTCATGTAAATTTAAAATCTAAATGCTAACATAAAGTTATCCCACTGCTTTCTCTTTTTGCTGACAGAGTTCAAAGAGTGCTTTTATGATGATGAATACAATAATGACAATAAGTACGAAAGCTGACAACTTTCTGCAGGTCAGACCATATGCTAAATGATTAATATGTATTATCTCATTTAATCATAACACTCACCCTATCAGCTTTATCATTACATAATATCATGCATATATAATATAAATATACCTACAATGATATGGCCAATATTTTATTATTATACTTTCTAAATTTTGTAGGCAATGAGGCCAAAGATTAGAGGAGTGAAATAAAATGGTCAAGACAGTAAAGCCAGCAAGAGAAATAGCTGGCACTTGAATACAGTCTTATAAACAGCCACAGAATTATTTATTGTAATATCCCACCATACCTAGCACTATGCAAGTGATAGTGTATTGGTCCATTCTTACATTGCTATAAAGAACTATTTGAGACTGGGTCGTTTATGAAGAAAACAGGTTTCATTGACTCACAGTTCCTTATGGCTGAGGAGGCCTCAGGAACCTTACAGTCATGGCAGAAGGAGAAGGGGAAGCAAGGCACAAATTTCCGTGGTGGAGCAGGAGAGAGAGAGAGTGATGGGGGAAGTGCTACACTTTCAAACAACCAGCTCTCCTAAGAACTCACTCACTATCACTAACCCAAGAACAGAGAGGGAAAAGTCTGCCCCCATGATTCAGTCACCTCCCTACAGGCCCCTCCTTCAACACTGGGAATTACAATTCCACATGAGATTTGCGTGGGGACACAGAGCCAAACCAAATCAGACAAGGAAATGAAGATACATTTTTAGTCACAACTCACAGGAAGGAGATTTTCCTGCTTTTCATCCCAATACTTTGATATATGCAGAGATCACTGTAGAAACAGACGAATGCTAGTTACTATGAAAAGAAAATGGTTGATTATATAATAAAAAGACAGTCTTCAGTCATTCCCTTTGAGCATACAGAAGAAATAATAATAATAATAAAAACCTGCTTGTACCAAGGTATAAACAAAAGCTTGGAAATAACAATTCCAAAAGAATTATATTTGCTTTCTTCACCAGAGAGCAAAGCACTGAAGATCAAGAGCAGACAGAAGAAACACTATTGTTATAACCATGCTTTTGTTATTATTTCTTAAGAAAGAAAATACTGAAAACTGATTTTGGAAATCACCACTTATGCTTTATAGAAGTTTTCCAAATACATATATACTAATTGAGGCACACATTAAATGTATGTGAATCTTTTTTGTATACTTCTGCATATACTTTTTAGATAATTACTAAATTCATATGTCTTAAAAATTCTGCTCATTTTTGTAAAGAGGTTGGGAATAAAAGAAAGACTATGCCATCAGAGTAGAAATTGAAGTGCTCTTATCTACACAGTAAAGTATCACTCTCTTATGAGAAAAAATAAGAAGTGGGGGGACAGCTAATACAGCATGCTATATTTTCTGCAAAAAGGTTAAAGAAGATGATGCAGGTATATTTGTTTAATTCCAAGTAATTTAATATTGAAATATTAACTATTGAATTTTTAAATAAAACAATACAGAAAACAAAATACATGAATTTAGTTTTCACTTTGAGACATATTTATGCTTTATATTTCTGAAAATGAAATTCAGTACAAGGATAGAAAAGTACCATGAAAAAATGTGAAAAATAAATGTAAAATTAAGCACAAATGTTAAAAAACAAATATAACTCTATTGAATTTGTAACATTGTGTTAAAGAATAAATATTTCAAGTTGCTTTAACATAGTGCCTGACTGTGTAGGGATATAACAGAATATACCTAAGAACAAAATGAACTACCAAGGCACTTTAAACTTTATTCAGTAGGTTGTTTTGTTAGCACTAATGTTGACATTGTAATTTTTAAACTACATTAAATTTATTATTTTAACCTCTATTCAATATTTATAAATTTATTTAACATAGTTATCTGACAATGCATACTACGGGATAAAAAGAAAATAAATAAATCTATTGAGATTGGGAAGTGGTTTTCATGGTATAAAAGTGTTGAATAAAATAAACTAATAAAACTTTATTGCGAAATTTGAATAAAATACAATAGTAATCCTAGTTTAAAGTATTTATTTTATAGACACTGAATATATATTTCAGTATATTTTTAGTATATATTTCAGTATTTTCAGTACATTTTTTGTTCTGAAATAATCTAGACACAATGACCTCCCAGGAGCTACATGTCCACATAGCACCCAGATCTTGGTTTTAGAAATCACTCTCTGATATAATAAAAAGTGGATAATTGGAGAAATAGCTGTTTCTTTGGCTGATAATGGACAATACAAAAAGTGTAAAATGAACATAATGTTCTGATCAAACAATAATGTATTTGTAGTAAAAATCATAAGAATAAGTGTATCAACTTATGTGGAAAAGGGGCTTTTATCAATATAAAATATAATTTTTGTTCTTTGAATACTATACACCTTGAAATCTTCATTTGTTTTACAATACAAATAATAAATCAACCTTAATTTTGGTAATATACATTTAGTGTATCTTTCTATTACATTTATGTTTAAGTTTTTTGTATCATTTAGTTTTAAAGCCCTCTCATGTCAAAGACATAGAGCCTTTGAGGAGAGGAAGAGGGAGTGAAATTCCACTAGGAAGACAGTGCCTTTACATTAGTTGCTTTAACCTATTCATGTGCATAGTGATTTCTGGTGGGTATGAAAATATTTTATAATTTTGTTTCATGTTAATCTATCATTATTTTATTAGTTTGACTATACATGTCATTTCCTACATTTTGATATTTTGAGTTTTCTTTGCTTCTTTTTGTTACAATTTGTAAAAGTATATATTTGTACTTTGAATTTTTAGCTGAATTTCCTCCACATATTTGATCACTTTAAACTTAAATTTTATAATAAAGCTGAAGCATGATCAGTTTTATTCACTTCAGCTAGGCATTAGTATTTATTTTGTCCTCTCTTTTTCTCAAATCTTTTTCCCATTAATTAATGAACATGTGTCCATACATCATCACACAAAAATATATTTGTTTTTACCCAGGTAGTAGTTTTTAACCAAAACACTTTTTAAAACACTCACTAGTTATTTAGAATAACTGATATATAGTGATACACACACACACACACACGCACACTAGTATTATTGCAGACTTATTCGTAGTACCAAATTCTTGAAGAACATTATACAAGTGTCAATAAGTTTAATAATTGACAAAAATATAAGACACCAAGGATGGAATCTTTGCTGTCAATAGTGATATGTTTTGTCCACATGTGCACATACTTAAAAGTCTCAAAATATTTCCTAAAATGAAAAAAAGTATGAAAATGAATATACAAGTTCCAAGCAAGAATATGCTTAATGATTCCCTGCCCTCTATCATAAGAAACATATTTCTCCAAATTGTATTTTTGTTATTCAATATAAAGAAAAGAATGAAGTTTATTTCATTTTATAACACAGACTATATTTCTCAATGTGAAGAGTAAACTTTTTTATATTTTGGGCTGGGAAGGGTGGCTCACGCCTGTAATCCCACCACTTTGGGAGGCAGAGGTGGGAGTCAGGAGTTAGAGACCAGCCTCACCAACACAGCGATACCCCGTCTCAACTAAAAATGTAAAAATTAGCTGGGTGTGGTGGCACACGCCTGTGATCCCAGCTACTTACTCAGGAGGCTGAGGCAGGAGAATAGCTTGAACCCGGGAGGTAGAGGTCGCCAAGTGAGCCAAGACTGCGCCACTGCACTCCAGCATGGGCGACAAAGTGAGACCTTGTCTCAAAAAAAAAAAAAAGAAAACATATATTTTGTTAAGTGTAAAAAAAAAAGCATGTTTTAAGTAGTATGGTCTGTCATAAAGCAGAGCTATGATTGAAGTGTAGTGATTGTACACACTGTGACTAATTTTCAAATAACCTGTACACTTTTTCTTTCATTCTTTATTTTTCTACTTTCCTAGGTCTTTGTTTGCAATATCTGTTTAAACCCTTGAGCAGTTTTCATTTGCCTAAGATGTGGGTTGAAGATTACAATTTACATTCCCTTTCTAGTGAAATTTTCAATGGACCTAAAATAAATTGAAGTCTTTCTAAACTTTATCACAAATTAGGAAACTTCATTTATGTTTTGACAGTACTTAACGCTAAATACAATTATGTTTCTGTCCTCCTCTATAAATTTAGACTAAGATAACATGTATCTCTACATAAATATCTTTGTAATCTAATTATTATAAGGCATTTACTCATCCTATGAATCATTATTCGTCCATTCATTATACATTATGAAAAAAATGGCCAGGCAGAGTGGCTTACGCTTGTAATCCCAACACTTTGAGAGGCCAAGGCAGGCAGATAACCTGAGGTCAGGAGTTCGAGACCAGCCTGACCAAGATGGAGAAACCCCATCTCTACTAAAAATACAAAATCAGCCGGGTGTGGTGGTGCACGCCTGCAATCCCAGCTACTCAGGAGGCTGAGGAGGGAGAATCGCTTGAACCGGGGAGGCAGAGGTTGTGGTGAGCCAAAATTGTGCCACTGTACTCCAGCCTGGGCAACAAGAGTGAAACTCCGTCTCAAAAAAAGAAAGAAAAAAAATGATAAATTTTATCATCACCAATAGATATGTAAGACATAATATTTAACATATTTAAATAAATATTTTTCAACATTTTAAAAATTCATGTATTTAATTATTTTAAATACTGTTTCTTTAAAGAAATTATACAAATTTCAGTTATAATATTAAGATAATACTAAAAATTAATATTTTTCATAATTACATTTAAATATAAATGTAACTAGCACACTGTTGTCACATAATTTCGTTGCCAGTCTTGCAGCTGAGTATACAAATGGTAACAATGGCAAAAATGAACCTAAATTTATCTGTTTATTCAAAACTCTCTAGATATATGCTGGAAAGACCATTCCATGAGAGTCCTGGATTTTCATCAAGGTCATAACATCAACTAATTTGTAGCAATTTCCATTTACTTCAAATAAAATAAAATAAAATACACATATCTACCTTATATTTTCAAGGCTGATGAAAATACCAGCTAAGAATTAGATAAGGAGTTAGTTAATATATTATGAAATGTCTTGCAAGTGTCAGTTATTATTTGATACACTATACTCTCTCTATTCTTTCCTTCCATTCTACATTTCCTCAATGTTTTTCTGTTGTCTTAAATTTTACTCACTTAAGCTAGAAGTAAACAAAATAGTCTGGGGTTTGGCGGCTCATGCCTGTAATCCCAGCACTTTAGAAGTCTGAGGAGTATGGATCACTTTAAGGGAAGAGACCACCCCTCACATTGTCTTATGCTCAATTTCTGCCTCAAAGAAAAGGTAGGAGTTAAAGAAAAGACAGAAGTGAAATCCGTAGTCAGACAGCCCAGCATTGCCTTCCAGGTCTGGTAGTTAAAGATCGACCCCTGACCTAACCAGTTATGTTATCTATAGATTCCAGACGTTGTATGCAAAACCATTGTGAAAATCGTTGTCCTGTTCTGTTCTGTTCTGATTACTGGTGCACGCAGCCCCCAGTCATGTACCCCATGCTTGCTCAATCGATCACGACCCTGTCATGCAGACCCCCTTAGAATTGTAAGCTCTTAAAAGGGACAGGAATTGCTCACTTGAGTAACTCGGTTTTTGAGACATGAGTCTTGCAGACACACCTGGCCGAACAAAGCCCTTCCTTCTTTAACTTGGTGTCTGAGGGGTTTTGTCCGCAGCTCGTCCTACTACAACTTGAGGTCAGGAGTTTGAGACCAGCCTGGTCAACATGGTGAAACTCTGTCTCTACTTGAAAAAATACAAAACGTAGCTGGGCATGGTGGCAGGCACCTGTAATCCCAGCTACTTGGGAGGCTGAGGCAGGAGAATCACTTGAACCCGGGAGGCGGAGGTTGCAGTGAGCTGAGATTATGCCACTGCACTCCAGCCTGGGCAACGAGAGCCAGACACTGAAAAAAAAAAAAAAAAATTTCTACCTACATGTAAACCAAAAACAAAAAATCAGTGCCAGGGACTTGGTGGTGGTGGTGGTGATGTTTTTTCTCTAGTAATAGACACAGTGCTTGATTAACAGTAACTTCTTAATTAATACTGTATTTGACTAGAAACCAATAGGCCTGTATAGGCCTTGTTTATAGTGAAATTGACTTTGCAAAAAAATATTATTAATGAGAAAAATTACATTAGTAAACTAAGCTAGCACAACCACCATTTTGCCTTTCCCTTGATTAATCCTAGGCTACTGGGCCAAGCCAACTTTGGAAGTCATTCAGACTATAGTTTAAATGAGAATAGGCCTTGCCCAAAACTCCACAGCTTTTGTAAAGCTAATGGGAGGGCATCAGGCTGGGGAGAGGAGAGGAAACGGAACGGTGCTAAGGCGCAGACAAAGACAATTGTCAGGCATTATTCTGGAGGGTTATAAGATGTGCTACTTCCCCAATTGCTCTTGGAAAACCTTTTCAGGTTTTTGCATGTCTGCCAGGGCTGCACTTTGAAGGCTCCACCTGGACCTGCCAACTTAGCTCCTATGTCCCCACCCAGAAGAGATTCAGCTCACAGGAAGACAGTTCCCACCCTCTATGATTTTATCTCCAGCCCAATCAATCAGCAGCAAACAGCTGGTCACTGCCACCACCCCTTCCCCCAAACTGCCTTTAAAAATCCTCCAACCTATAAGCTTTGCTTGAAATGATCTGAGTAACAACGCCAATCTCCCACATGACGTGGCTGGCCTAATGTCTATAAAACTCTTTCTTTACTAAGATGCTGTGGTCTCCTTTTATGCAGCGGGCAGGAAGAACCTTTTGGGCAGTTACAATAGTCCACATTTCTATGCAGGGTGTTAAAAATCAGCATTCAAAAACACAAACGACTTAATCAACCTATAATGAACGCTTATTGTGTGTCATAAATTATTCTAAGCCTTTGGTACTGATGGTAAGTAGTAGAGTCAAGATTCAAACAAGCAATTTGATTCGGAACCAGTTCTTTTTGTTTGTTTGTTCGTTTTAAGTTTTAATCAAAGCTTTTATGTAAGATTACTTCCTGCATCTTATCAATTGTTTCTTCCTTGTATTTGCCCTTTTCCTTTTCTACTTGGTGAGATTTGGCTTTCCGTTCAAGGATCTTTTTGCAGTCTTTGTCCAGTTTTAGCCTAGTGAGAACCACCTTGCTGGGGTGAATGCCTGCCTGGACAGTTGTGCCATTAGCCTTTTCCCGCTGCACCCGTTCAATGTAGGTAACATATTTCTTCCTGTAAACCTGGACTACTTTGCCCATTTGCTGACCTTTATAGTGTCCTCGTACAACCTGAACTTCATCATCCTTTTGGATGGGCATGGATCGCACGTTGTACTTCTGTCTCAGCTCTTTGGAAAGAAGGGAAGACATAATCTTCCTGCGAATGTGGGAAGGTGCATTGAAATGCCTTTTGCGATTCTTGCTTCGGTTGGAAGTCACAAAGGGATTAAACTTCATTTTGTCCGCACCCGCTTCGGTGATGACCGCAAAAGGGAAGAGAGCTCAGAATCAGTTCTTAACCACTGCACAGTGCTGCTCTCTAATCTTAATTAACGGAGTGAAAATACATTTTATGGAACCACACTAATCTATGAAAATAGCCTGCCTAATCGGTAAATTTTTATCTAAATTCTAAAGAAAACAAGAAGACAAAGATGAATATAGGTTTTGCAAATCACCTGTGGGTTTGTGAGGGTAAGTTCTACAAAGCATAGGGACAACAGACACATTTATTTAAAGACAAGGTGTGTTACAGTAGGTAGCTAGGAAGGCATGAGCAGGGCAGGAGAGGGCTTCCCCCACCACCCAGAATGTCAGATGAGCATCAATTGATGGTCAGGCAGCTGTTAATTGTTTCTCTAAAATAATCATTGGTCACAGTCAGTGCCAGAGAACGGCAGTCTCCCTGTCGATAGGAAAAACCTGAAAGTGTTGATCAGCAGCTTCCTACTGGGAAGCTCAGCAGCTGAGCAGTTGAGCAAGAAGCAAAATGGCAGAGTTTAACTGGTGTATGACCTCCGGGGGACATTCAGCCGGTGAGGGAACTCCTCAGGTGAGCATGAGTACAACTCCAACAGGTACACTGTGCATCCTCCCCTCTCCAGTGCTAGGCAGGCACTGCACGTGCAGGAAGCCTTCCCCCATGGAAGAATCAGGGGAAACGTAGGGCAAGACCCCGGAAGCATGCCAGTGTATAAAACCGCAAGTCAAAAGGTCATACTGTGTACTCCATCTCTCAAGTTGGCCACTTGACCCTCTTCCAAGTGTACTTTCCTTTCTTTCACTCCTGCTCTAAAGCTTTTTAATAAACTTTCACTCACTCCTGCTCTAAAACGTGCCTCGGTCTCTCCTTCTCCCTTATGTCCTTCAAATTCTTTCTTCTGAGGAGGCAAGAATGAGGTTGCTGGAGACCTGCTGGTAACATATTTCGGTGCCATGTAACTCTAATACTTTCCACTGCTACCAGATGTATATTAATGATGGAGGAAAACTGATGCAGAATTTAGAAAAATAAACCAAGAGAGGAGCTCAACTTTGATTTAAAATGTAGTATTGTCTTAAAGAAAAGAAAAATTCTGTAAACTTTCTGTGAGGAGAAAGGACTTTGGTTTAAGGATTGTCTGGAGTAAACCTTTGTGAAATCAGGCACATTTCTTATAATCTTGGGATTTCAATTCTCACATTTATAAAATAAGAATGATAATAACTCCTTCGTTAATTATTTCTAAGGATTAATGAGTAACTGCACGTAAAATGTGTACCCACTTGGCAAAAACTAAATATGCACTAAAAATGATAGTCTTCATTAAAGAAAAAAAAACAAAAACAAACTTACGTTGGTGTACTGAGAGAATAAAATAGTAAATCATCCTGAAAAGAAATTCAAATGTTGTTCCAAAAACAACCAAAGCTCATTTCTTTCTTATGTAACAATTCCAAAGAGAGCTTCCTTTAAGAAAGCTCTCTGCTCTGGGAGTTTATTAAGGGACCTAAGTTCTTTCTTTGATATGACTCCACCATTCCATAGATTCTTCTCATCATCCAGGTTACAGCTGCCATGAAAGAGCGAGTGTATGAAAAAGACACACCCACTCTGGTAAGAGCCCTGGAATAAAAGTGGTTCAAACCATTTTTGCTTACTTTCAATTGAGCAGAATTAGTTGCATGTCCCTTGGTAAGAGGCTAAGTATACAACCATGAGTCTCTTTCTCATTTTAGCTGCAATTACAATGTGAGGTTCCAGTCTGGCTCACAATCACCTCATACTACATGCCTACTGTCCCGATCCTGTGCCGTGTCTTTTTCTGATTTTTGCCTGTGATTTCCCAGTAACACACAAACACAATTTGGAAGTGCAGGAACATTAAGAGGAGCAGGAAGGGCATAATATGCCATCGGAGTGAATGGAAAAATTCTCCAGCTTTAGTTCTTGAGAGAGACTGTACTGAGAGGATTTCTGTATTTGTCTTAAAAGACCCCATGGCAGCAACTCTAGAGCATCCTTATGTTGAGACTCCTCCTAACTTGGCTCTCTCTCTCTCCCCTCCATTGCTATGCTTCTTGCAATCGGTTCTCAAGTAAACTATCTGCACACAATTATTTCTCTAAGGCTCTGCTTTTGGAAAAACCCAAGTCACAATTTTTCACCATTTATTTATAAAGAGTCAACTGTATTTTCAAACCTTGTCCTCCTAGTAAAGGCATTTATCTTGAACAAGAGAAAATGAAAGATGCATTAACTGTATCTATCTTGATCTAATTAATTAATTTATATAATTTTATACCAACTTAGATTTTTCATTGTCTTTTTAACTATGACAATAGTGGATTCTTGAACACTTTATTTATGAGAATTTATAAATTTTCATTACTCTCCTACACCAATAAACGAGTATGAAAACTTATCCAGTGGATTATTTTGCTTTTGAGTTTTTTCTTATTAACAGAGATGTTAAGAAAATAGTAAGTGATATGTGCTCATTTTAATAATATTACATCTAGAGTCATTTCTAGCTTCATGTCAGAGTCCATAACAATAACAAATATGATAATAAAAGAAAACCATCATGCTGATGCATACTGGGGTTAAAGTGAGAAACTAAAGCACAAAATCAATACAACAAGTGTTTGTTAAAAGTTGATATTCCTGGGAGACACTACACTTCTATAAGGATGAAGTGTGTGGTGGCAAACCCAATTAACACATATTGAGACACATTCTATTAATTTCAGTGCTACTGCAATATCCAAGGTGGAGATGTTGTCAAAAGGGAGTTATTTTCAAGTTTGCATGTATCTATTAGATTCCTGCAAAACAACATGAATTTTCACAAAAATATAGATCAGCTCCCCTTTCAAATCATTGTTCCTGGAGTGTCTTAGCAGGAATTATGCCAATTTTCATAGCAAGACCAATTTCTTCTTGATGAATCATTTGTCTACATAGTAAGCCCTGCCAAACTATGAAAAAAATAATTACTTGTGGACAGGAAATATTCAACTGTAAATTACTTTGAGTTCCCTTTACCTCAATTCAGTGTTCTAATTCCTTATAATTCTCATTGCATTGTATTATTACTGTTTCTATTTTAGCATCTCATACAAGCTATAACTTTATTGCAAAAATATTAAATAAGCAAGTGTGTAGACACACACAGACACACAAACTACACACTCAAACATTTGTAAATCAGTAAATCATTGGCTTTGCTTATCTTACAATTATTAGCTTGCAAACACAAAGCAATGAAAAAAATTCTATACTCTTTTAAAATGTGTAAAATTAGGCAAAAACATTAAGTAGGACATCTACCAAGTTCTTAAGTGCATACACTTTTATACCACCATTGCATTTGGTTGTGTTTCTAGTCTAAATCTAAAATTATCTGACATGACCAGGCATGGTGGTTCAGGCCAGGAGTGGTGGCTCATGTCTGTAATTCCAACACTTTGCGGGCCAAGGTGGGTGGATCACTTGAAGTCAGGAGTTCGAGACCAACCTGGCCAACATGGTGAAACCCCACATCTACCAAAAATACAAAAATTAACTGGGTGTGGTGGTGGGTGCCTGTGGTCCCAGCTACTTGGGAGGCTGAGGCTGGAGAATTGCTTGAACCTGAGAGGTAGAGGTTGCGGTGAGCCAAGATCATGTCATTGCATGCCAGCCTGAGTCACAGAGCAAGACTCTGTCTCAAAATAAAATAAAATTAAAATAATTTGATGTTAATATATTTTCCACAAAATCCTATTATCCATGAACACTCCTAAGTCTGCACATTGTATTAGCAATACTATTCGATATTTTAAAGGTTCATTTTGGTATCAGGTTCTGAAACAGGAACAGGAGTGAGAAGAATAACAGCTTTGCATTTATCCCAAATCTGAATGGGTTTGTGGAATTACCTTTCTGAAGCAGGTGTTTCTGAACAAGAAGTATCATTGGGAGACATTCAATTTCTCTCAGCATTGGGGATATATTATAATGTAGGCAATGACTGTTTTTGTTTTCACTCTCCCTAAATACAGAAAAAACCTCCCTGTTCTTGAACTTCCATTGCTTTGAAACTCAAACAAACAACCAACCACAAATGCCTTCAAGCCCTTTTACCTCTATTTCAGCTTTTGCTGCGCACTGCAGAGGATTTACCTGGCTCATTTTCTCAGTTATCATATGGATCCTCCAAATCAAAAGATTCAGGAGTGAGAATTTTCTTCTTTATGGACATAAAGGTAAATTATATGTGGAACCACAAGGAGAGTATTTTCCATTATCAGCAAAGGTATTTATAAATAAAATTTTAGCTATGGCGTCATGGACTTCATACACAAATTTTAAAAATTCTTTTACTATTGTTTTTACTCCTTAAAGAGTATTAAAGTAAGAAAACCAAACACCGCATGTTCTCCCTCATAGGTGGGAATTGAACAATGAGAACACTTGGACACAGGGTGGGGAACATCACAAACCGGGGCCTGTCATGGGGTGGGAAGAATGAGGAGGTATAGCATTAGGAGACACACCTAATGTAAATGACGAGTTAACGGGGTGCAGCAAACCAACGTGGCACATGTATACATATGTAACAAACCTTCACATTGTGCACATATACCCTAGAACTTAAAGTATAATTAAGAATAAATAAACAAAATTTTTTTAAAAGAGTATTAAAGTGAGAGCCAAATAATCTTGCTTTTGTAACAATCATAAAAAGAGGAATATCAGTTTTCCAGAACTCGATGTGTTCCTTAATATCAAAGCTTTATAGGCATAATTTGCAAATCCACATCTGGGACACCTCTCTAGATTTATCCTTGCTTTACCTTCAAGTTAGAGAGAACAGTTAGGTCACAGAACGCTAATCTTATCATAAACTAGTACCAAATCTTTAGTTAAGGAGGGACTATTCCTTTGAATTTCATGAAATATATGTTTTATCATGTTTACTTATCATTAAAGAAATTGCTATTTTCAACCACACAAACACACCCATAGAGGTAAGTGTTGCAATTTTACAACTATATGGGTCCATTTACTGTCTTTCATTTGCTTAACAATTGAGTGTTGAACACTTGTTATATTCAAAACACTTTCTAGGTGTTTTGCATATATCAGAGAACAAAATAGACACGTTTCCTGCTCTCAAAGAAATTAAATTTTAGAGGAGAGGCAGTAATCAATGAATAAAATGAAGAAAGCAAATTATTTGCTATGTAAGAAGAGGGTAGGTGATAAGTTAAACAATACTCGTACATCAGGACAAATGGGTAGCTGTGTCTGTAACGATGTTATCATTTAAACGAGACTTCTCTAAGAAGCTGACATTTGGTAAGAACTTAAAGGAGGCATATCCATCCGGAAATAGAGGAGTATTCAGATTTCGCAAAGGATTTAAGTAAGGAGCATGCCTGTTGTGATTGATACTCTCAAAGAAGATGGATATAGCTGCAGAGGAATGGGAGAAGTCTGCCGGGGTGAGGAGAATGAATAGCAAGAAATAAAGTAGCCAAGTCATAAGGATCCTTAGAGAATATTTTAAGGCCTCTGTCATTACTTTAAATAGTGCAAGCAGACATTGCAAAGATTTAAGCAAAGGGGTGACAGAATATAACATATATTCAAAGGATCATACTGGTTGCCATATGAGAATATGAGGGCAAGGATAAAATTATTTTAAATTGTAATTTTCGTAAAAGAAAGAGGAATTTTAAACGTCATTCTAAAAAGTATTTTTTACTTCTTAGATGGATTTAAGTCTAGAATGTTGATCCCAGAATGTATAATATAATAGTAAATATTTATTTGTACCTATAATTACAATGAAAAATTATGTATCTATACACATGAAGTTATAAGGTATTTTTTTAAATAGACATTTAGCTTATAGTATTGTCATTCATCTCAATGAATGCCAAATAAAAGCAAAATATCATATTTGGCTTTCTGTATTATCATTTTACCTATGTATTTTTTATTCTGTACAATTCAAAGTTATTGTTATACACTCTGTAAGTTTTGACAGCACAGTATTCAAAAACTATAGGCCAAATTAAGATACAGAGCACTTCCTCAATGGCCCTCTATAACAGTTCCATGCTCTCTGTAGTCATTTACACTTACTCCAAATTACTCATTTATTCTCCACTGCCACACTTTTGTCTTTTGATGAATGTCACAGAAATAGAGCCATGTAATACCTATGGGCTTGAGCCTGGCATGTTTCACACAGCACAGTGGATCTGAGATTTATTCATGCTGTGTCAGTTCATGCTGTGTCAGTTCATTTTGTTACATTGCTGACTGGTATTTCACTGTATGGATGTTACATAATTTGTTTTTCATTTACCTGTTAGAGAACATTTGTCATGTTTTCACTTTTGAGTTAAGACAAGCAAAAATGTTATAAACATCTATGACCAGATTTTTTTATGAACAAATTTTTTTGGTGAATATTTATTTATTTATTTATTTTTTATTATACTTTAAGGTCTAGGGTACATGTGCACAACGTGCAGGTTTGTTACATATGTATATATGTGCCATGCTGGTGTGCTGCACTCATTAGCTCGTTGATGCACCCATTAACTCGTGCGAATATTTTTCAATACATAGAACTGGAATTGCTGGTCATGTAAGGGTATGTGTGACAATTCCCAAACTGCCAACTGTTTTCCATCATCTTCTATCCCTACCAACAATGTAAGAAGTTTCATATTACTCTACATTCCAGCGGGCACTCATTACTGTCAGTTTAATGAATTTATTTTTTTTTACTGTGGCACTGTGATTTTAATTTGCATATTTCTAACAACTAATTATCTTAAGAATCATTATTTAAATGTAATAAAGGTATGCAGTTTATTTTCCAACCGTATACATTTTTTGATAAGGTGTTTATTCAAATCTTTTGTTCATTTTTTTGGTTGTTTGACTGTTTGCATTCTTGTTGTTTAGTTTTGAGAGTTTTTATATATTCTGGACATAGATCATTTGTTATGTAAATGGTTTCAAAAATATTCTTATGACTTGCAGCTTGTCTGTTCATTCCCTTAGCAATATTATTATAGGGCAAAGTTTTAAATTTGTATGATCTATTGCTTTTTCTCATATGGTTTTTCCTTTTTCTGTTCTATCTAAGAATCTGTTGAGTAACCCAGGTTTACAAATACATTATCTTAGGCGTTCGTATGGAAGTTTTGTAGTTTTACATTTCACATTTAGATGTGCGTGGATTTTTTTAATATGGTTATTTGTAAAAAGATAATTATTCCAGTACAAGTTTATTAAAGGACCAGCTTTTCCCCAGTGAAGTATATTTGAAGCTTTCTAAAAATAAATTGCAACACAGATTTAAAAAGAAAAAGAAAAGGGCCGGGCGCGGTGGCTCAAGCCTGTAATCCCAGCACTTTGGGAGGCCGAGACGGGCGGATCACGAGGTCAGGAGTTCGAGACCATCCTGGCTAACACGGTGAAACCCCGTCTCTACTAAAAAATACAAAAAACTAGCCGGGCGAGGTGGCGGGCGCCTGTAGTCCCAGCTACTCGGGAGGCTGAGGCAGGAGAATGGCGTGAACCCGGGAGGCGGAGCTTGCAGTGAGCTGAGATCCGGCCACTGCACTCCACCCTGGGCGACACAACGAGACTCCGTCTCAAAAAAAAAAAAAAAGAAAAGAAAAGAAAAGAAAAAGAAAAAGATTGCTCTCACTGGCCAAATGACCATGCAAGGGGTAGCCTGGAAAAATAGGAAAGTTTTGAATAATACTGATTTTAGTCTAGCCAAACACTATAGAAAAATAGGAGGCTTTGTTCCATACACACAGGAAAAGGCTAAATGAGAATACTAGAAGTCCACTCTCATGAGACAGTAATGAGGCTCCACATACCACCGCAAGGGTAATGCCAGAAAAGGCCAAATAGGGAGCCAGGACTTTCATCATCACCAGCTAATAACAGGACTTCCCTCCCCCTATGCTGCTGTTTATTGGAGACCACGTGGGCAGCTTAGACACCTACCCTCATCTAGCAGTAATAAGGCATCCTTGCCGCTCTGTGCTGGGTATCGCAGAGGAGTCCCAGTGGATAGCTAGGACTTTCAAAATCACCTGGTAACAAGTTGTAACAAAGCCACTCCAACCACAGTGTTAGTGAAGACCATGTGAGGAGCTGACACTTCCAGCCCAGGCTATCAGTAATAAGGAGCTCCCTCTGGAGTGTCAAAGGAGGCCACCTGGAAGGGATGAGCCATCCATTCTTCTCCTGCTACAGCATTGTCGAGGAAGCCAGTTAAAACAGAATATTTAAATAAGATTGAAAACATAATAACATGATATGAAAATATTCATGATTTAATAGAAAATCATTTACCATACCAAGAACCAGGAAGATTTCAAACTAAATTAAAAAAATTAAAATACAGATAATAGATGCCAACACTGAGATAACACAGATATCAGAATTATCCAACTAGTATTTTAAATCAGTGATGGTAAAAATGCTTCAATCAATAGTGTTGAACATACTTGAAATGAAATAAAAAAAAAGCTTAACAAAGAAATAGAATTTCTCAACAACAACAAAAATTTAAAGAAGGAGAATAAAATGGAAAATTTAGAACCGCAATAGTATAAAATATCAAAAGTAAAATCTCAGCGAAGGGCCACAATATTGCTAAGATGTATGGAAAAAGGAAAGAATTAATGAATTGAAAGAGGACAATTAAAAATACACATTATGAATAAAAGTTAGACTGCAAAAAATAAACAGAGCATTACAGACCTGTCTGTCACAAAAGATCTAATATTCATGTTATCAGAATTTCAAAAGTAAAGAAGAAAGAAGTGGAAACTGAAAAATTACTTGAAGATATAATGGCTGAGAACTCTAAAACATCTGTCAAGACATAAACTTACAGCTTGAAGAAGCTGAAAGAACTGCAAAAATGTTAAATACAAAGACATCTATGCCAAAATCATCTTAATCACACTTCTTACAACTAAAGACAAAGAAAAAGAAAACAATCTTGAAAGCAGCCAGAATAAAAGTAACATCATACTTTGGGGAAAATATTATCTGAATGACAGGTTTTTCACAGAAGCCGTGGAGGCCAGAAGAAAGAAGCACTCTCGTTTTGATGATGAAAGAAAAGAACTGCAAATCCACAATCCCACATCTAGGGAAAATATCCTTTGAGAATAAAGAGAAGTAAAAAAATTCTCAGAAGAAGAAAAAAAAAGAAGTTGTCATCAGCAGATTTATCCTAAAGAATAACTAACAGAAATTCACTCAGTAAAAAAGAAACGTTAAGGGAAGGAATGATATGACGTCGGATTAGAACAAAATATTTGGTAAGCAAAAATTAGGGAAAAATACAGTAAGTTTTCTCACCCTTTATATGTTTTTTAAATTAGGTTTGATGGTTAAAGCAAAAATTATAATACTAACTGATACGGTTTAAATGTATGTACAGAAAATATTTAAGTCTATTAAATTATAAGCAGAGAGAACAAAGGAATGTAAAGAGAAGTAAGGTTTATATGTTCTGCTTAAATTTCATTACCTAAATTTCACGGAGGTTAGAAGATACATATAAACTGTGTAATTTTGAATTATTGCATAAAGGAAACCTGCAATTTGAATTAATTTGGAGATAATAAGTTAAAAGAGCATAGACAAATATATGATTATTTTTATATACCCTTTGGAATGGTTAATTTTATTGTCAACCTGACTGAGCCACAGTGCCCAGATATTTAGTACACATTATCCTGGATGGTTCTATGGTAGTGTTTTTGGATAAGATTAACATTTAAATTGGCAGAGTTTGAGTAAAGCAGAGTGCCCTCCATAATGTGTGGGCTTCATTCAATCAGTTGAAGGCCTTATTAGAGCGAAGACTGACCTCTCATAAGCAAGAAGGCATTCTTTCAGGAAACTGCTTTGGACTCCAGTGAAGCTCTTCCAGGAGTCTCTAGGCTGCAGGCCAACACTATCAGATTTTCAGATTTTAGAATCTCCAAGCTTCTGCAATTGCATGAGCCAATTCCTGTCTATCTTTCTGTTTCTGTCACTCTTTGTCTGTGTCTCTGCCTTTGTCTATCTCTTTGTCTCAGCATCTGTCTCCATTTCTATCTCTGTGTGTGTGTGTGTGTGTGTGTGTTTGTGTGTGTGTGAGAGAGACTAATATACCCCTTGCTGATTTTATATCTAGTTCTTCTATTAACTGTTGACAAATGGGTGTTGAAGTTTTTCAACTACAATTTTAAATATGCTTCCATTTCACTTTTATCTATTTTGATTTATATATGTTACATCTCTGTTGTTTGGTGCATGCACATTTACAATTGATATACAATCTTAGTGTATTGGCTCTTTAACCATTATAAAATGATATGTAAATACTTTCTGCTTCTGTCTACATGTTACCTTATTCTAGAGTGACTCAGGACATCTACAGGTTCCATTTCCAAGGTACCTACTATGATATGTCATATCTTAGACTACAACAAAAGAATTTCACCCAATTTAAATAATTACAATTATAGAGTCTCTTCTCAAAATAAAATGTAACAAAACTAGAAATAAATAACACTTTTTCTTAATTCTGAAGAATCAGAAAAAAACATATTTTAAAAAGAATTATGAGTCAAAAAGGAATCAAGAAACACATTTAACTTAACTAAATAAAAATGAAAATGTAACATATTAATAGTTTCAGAACATAGCCAGAACACTAACGAGTGGTCAACTTGTAACACTAAATGTGTGCGTTAGAAAGAAGACACCTCAAATAACTACTCTCAATTACCACCTCAAGAATCTAGAAAAAGAAAAGTAAAATAAACCCAAAGCTAGCTGAATGAAAGAAATAATAAATATAAAAGCAGAAATCAATGAGATTGAAGACATAAAACCAATAGAGAAACTCAGTAATACAAACAGCTGGTAATTTGAAAATAAAAAAAAAAAAAACTGATAGAATTTTAGTAACACTAATAAAGAAAGAGAAAACACAGATTGCTAATATTAGGAATGAAATAGGACATGTCACTAGAAACCCTGCAGATATGACAAAGATAAGAAGAGAATATTATGAAAAACTCTACAAACATAAATTTGATGTTTTAGATGAATTGGACCAGTTACCCATAAAACCAAACTACTGGAACTCACTAAATATAAAATACATAATTTAAATATTACATAAACACAGTTCAAAAAGTAAACAAAACAAAAACCCCAGAGGAATATTCCTCATAAATACAGAAGAAAAGAATTTTGTAACATTAGCTAATAGAAATCAACATTATATAAACAGAATTATACACCATGAACAAGTGAGTTATTTTAGAGATGTAAGACTTCCGTGGCCGGGCGCGGTGGCTCAAGCCTGTAATCCCAGCACTTTGGGAGGCCGAGGCGGGCGGATCACGAGGTCAGGAGATCGAGACCATCCTGGCTAACATGGTGAAACCCCATCTCTACTAAAAATACAAAAAAAACTAGCCGGGCGTGGTGGCGGGCGCCTGTAGTCCCAGCTACTCGGAGGCTGAGGCAGGAGAATGGCCTGAACCTGGGAGGCGGAGCTTGCAGATGATCATATCAATTAATGAAGAAAAAGCGTTCAACAAACTTCAACATACATTCGTGACAGAAACCAAAAACATAGGAAGAGAGGAGCATTCACTCAAAGATGAGGAACAAAGAAAGCATGTCCATTCTCTCATTCAAAGCAAGCATGCCCACTCTTATTCAAAATCGTGCTGGATTTTTTTGCCAGTGCAATATAGCAAGAAAAGTAAATAAAAAACACACAGTGCAGTGAGCCGAGATTGTGCCACTGCACTCCAGGCTGGGCAACAGAGTGAGACTCTGTCTCAAAAAAAAAAAAAAAAAAAAAAAAAAAAGATCAGAAAGAAACAAAAGTCTCTGTTTGTAGATTACATGATAGTCTATGGAGACAATAATCAGAAATCTCTAAAAAGAAAAAAGAAAACTTAGAAATGTCAACTAAGTTCAAAAAATTGGAAGATAAAACAAAAAATCAACTGTATATCTATATACTATCAATGACGAAGTGGACAATAAAATTAATAATTTGCATTTATAATTATAATTACAATTACTTCAAAGACAATGAAATATATGTGTAAAACTAACAGAATATGTATAGTGTCTGTATGCCAAAAAATATGCAACAACAATGAAGGAAATCAGAGAAGATTTAGATAAAAGAGATGCATTGTTTACGAATTGGAAAACTCAAAAGCATAAATATGTCAGTTTTCTCCAAATTAGTACCTAGGTTTAACATGATTTATATATAAATTTCTACAATATTTTTATGTGTATATAGATGAAGTTATTCTAAAATGTATACAAAAAGGTCAAGAAACTAAAAAAAAAAAAATTGAAAAAAATGTGAAGAATGAGCCTATCCAATTAAAAAACTTATTATGTAGCTACAGGAATCAAGACTGTGTAATATTGTGGGAAGGACAGGCACAATTTAATGGAGCAGAATAGGAAACCCAGAAAGAATAAACTCTTAACAAATGTTTTTAAAGCAATTGAACCACCATAGAAAAAGCAAACAAAAACAATCTCTCAACCTAAACATTATACCTAATAAGAAAATTAATTCAAAAATGGATTATAAACTTACATGTTAACTGTAAAATTACAAAACATTAGGAAAAATAAATCTCGGGAAAATGTCTGACAGGCATTATGCTAAGCAAAAGTTCTTTAAACCTGACAACAACAGCAAAGGAAATATTCATAATTTGAGCTTCATCTAAATTAAAAACTTTGCTCTGTGAAAGACTTACCTTCCTAATTATTATAAAAAAGAAAAAAAAATGAAACCATGGGCAAATCTTTGAAATCTAGGCATGATCAGAGTTATACTTGGCGTCAAACTCAGAACCCATAGATAGAAAATTTATAAATTGTACCTGATCAAAATTAAATTTTTTGGGGGTCATGTGAAAGGCTCTATTAAGGTAATGATAAGACAAGCTGCAAACTGCGAAAAAATATTTGAAAATTACATATTCAACAAAAACTAACATGTAGAATATATAAAGAACTCTCCAAAATAAACATTTTTTAAAAAGAACCAGCAATTGGACTAGAAATGGGAAGGAACAGACATTTCACTGAATAGATTATACAGATGGCAAACGAGCACATGAAAAGATGTTTAACATCATTAGCTGTTAGGAAACTATAAATTCCAACACAATGAGATACCATGACACATCCATCAGAATGGCTAAAATTAAAAATTAAAAATATATACCAACACCAATTGCTGGAGATGATTCAGAGAAACTGGATTACTAAATCATTGCTGTTAGGAATTTAAAATTACATGGCCACTTTGGAAAAGTTTGATACTTTTTACAAAATTAAACATGGCAATTATCATGAACAATGATTTTGCTCTTGGGAATTTATCCCAGAAAAACTACAAACAAACGAACAAAAAAACCCAAAATTTATTTTCATACAAAAACCTTTACATGAATGTTTACAACATTCATCATGGCCCAAAATGGAAGCAATTACAATGTACCAAATGTGAATGGCTAACCTACCAGTGGTACATCCATATACAAAGTAGCACTTAGCAAAAAAAGGAAGACACTACTAATAAAAGTAACAACCTAGATAAGTTTCCAGAGAATGCTGAGTGAAAAGAAGCCAGTCCTAAATGTTTACATACAATATGACTCTATTTAGATAGCATTGTAAAATGACAACATTTAACAGGTGGAGAAATCGATAGTGTCACCAATGGTTAAGGTGACAGGGTGAGGATGCAAGGGAAGTAGGTGTTGCTGCAAAAGGGCAACATGAGGAGTGCTTGTGTGGTAGAAACATTCCATATCTTGATTGTGTCAATGTTAATAATCTAGTTGGATACTGTACCATGATTTTATATGATGTTACCATTAGAGATAACTGGATAAAAGATACACAGGGTCTCTCTGTACTACTTACTTGTTATAATCTATATGATTTGTGACTCTAAAATCATTTCAAAGTTGAAAGTTAAGGATAAATTGCCTGGCTAGGTGGTGGCTCACCCCTGTAATTTCAGCACTTTGAGAGGCTGAGGCGGGTGGATCACCTGAGGTCAGGAGTTCGAGACCAGTCTGGCCAACATGGTGAAACCCCATCTCTACCAAAAACACAAAAATTAGCTGGATGCCCTGTCACACAGGCCCCAGATACTCGGGAGTCTGAGGCAGGAGAATCACTTCAACCAGGGAGGCAGAAGTTGCAGTGAGCCGAGATCATGCCACTGCACTCCAGCCTGGGCGACAGAGCAAGACTCTGTAATAATAAAATAAAATAAAATAAAATAAAATAAAATAAAATAAAATAAAACAAAACATAAATAAATAAATAACCCATATATATGTGGTTCTATTTTTGGATTCTATTTTCTACTCCACTGATCTGTATGTCTAAACTTTTACCATTATCATACTGTCTTTATAGCAAGTCCTTACTTTATCTGTATCTTTATAATAAATCTTAAAATCAGGTAACATGAGTCCTCCCGTTGTGTTCTTCTCTTTAATAGCAAAAGCAAAGGATTTGAGATTTTCTCCTATTTGTAAACCAAATATTTTAACCTGTTATATTTCCATATTTGCTGGCAAAAGACATGGTTATGTGGGACAGGGAAAATGGACTGGATTGCACAGAACTCAACAGGCAGCACGAGTTTCAGATTTGCTTCTGTTTACCTTGTCCCTACAGTTCCCTGGGGATAAGGCAGAAGCAGGTCCAGATAGATGCTCGACAGGCAGTGGGATTGCTCCAGAGGCAGTCGGTTTACTCCACAGACAAGGAAACTTGAGTTTATTAAACTGACAATCTCATAAGGGTTTTGCTAGTCAATCTGTCCCGTGTTAGCTCTGGAGGGGATAAAGATTGTGGACGCTATCTCTATCTTCTAAGACTGTGTGTTATACAAACAACCTTGAGAAGATACTCTGGGACAAAAGCTGATACAGGTCATGCAGAAATGCAAGAAATCATGGTAAATTGTCTCCCAACAGTATTTACATTTTTTTCTACATCTCAGCTTCTGGCAAATTTTCCTACAAATGACCTTCTGACAGTTTTTTAAATTAATCTAACCAAATAGGGATGTGAACAAATTTATTCAATTCATCTTATGCAGTATTAAATTGAAGCTGCTATCAGTAGGACTGAAAGCAGAGAAATGAGGCCAACCTGCAGTATTGACTTTAGCCATTCTCCCAGTGTCCCAACTCTCATCCCCTAAACAGTAAATGATTAGAATACTGGGGGCTTTCACTTAAGCTTTTTGTATCAACTTACGCATTTTGTCCATGGCATTTATCCAGGTAGGGCAGAATGTTCTAATGTTTACAGACTCCACTTTGCCACTTAAAAAGGAAGTTTAGAGCATTTCCGTCATTTTCAATAATGCTGGCCGCTAACTGAATCCAATTTGGATGCTTTTAAGGGTTGAGTCGGTGTTTTCTTAAACATGTAAGGTTTCACCGTATTTTCAAGAGAGGCAAGTTAATGCTGGGCTTTCACACAAGAAGTACAATACCCAGAACGCAAATGGTATTCCGGGAAAGAAAGTATTCACAATTGTTGTGCTCCCCAAGTAAATAAGTGAGTCCTCAGTCATAAATAATTCTGAAGGGCAAAGATTATTATTTTTCTTTCTCTCCTCTGTACCTCCTGGAATCGAACGTGTTCCCATCCCAGGAACCAAGTTATTGCCCTCCTTTAAACCCTCAGATATGTGGTGTGCCATTCTAGCGGCTCATGCCTGTAATCCCAGCACTTTGGGAGGCGGAAGTGGGCTGATTACGAGGTCAGGAGATCGAGACCATTCTGGCTAACACGGGGAAACCCTGTCTCTACTAAAGATAATAATAATAAAAAAAATTAGCTGGGCGTGGTGGCGGGCGCCTGTGGTCCCAGCTACTCGGGAGGCTGAGACAGGAGAATGGTGTGAACCCAGGAAGCGGAGCTTGCAGTGAGAGGAGATCGCACCACTGCACTGCAGCCTGGGTGATAAAATTAGCCAGGCGTGGTGGCGCCTATAATCCCAGCTACTCAGGAAGCTGAGGCAGGAGAATCACTTGAAACCAGGAGGCGGAGGTTGCAGTGAGCTGAGATCATGCATTGCACTCCAGCCTAGGCAACAGAGTGAGACTTTTTCTCAAAAAGCAAAATTTTGGCTGGGCATGGTGGCTCACGCCTGTAATCCCAGCACTTTGGGAGGCCAAGGAGGGTGGATCACCTGATGTTAGGAGTTCAAGTCCACCCTGGTCAACATGGTGAGACCCCATCTTTACTAAAAATACAAAAACTAGCTGGGCATGGTGGCGTGGGACTGTAGTCCCAGCTACACGGGAGGCTGAGGCAGGAGAATCCCTTGAACCCGGGAGGTGGAGGTTGAAATGAGCCAAGATCATGCCTCTGTACTCCATCCTGGGCAACATAGTGAGACTCCATATCAAAACAAAAACAAAAACAAAACAAAACAAACTATATGTGTGTGTGTGTGTGTGTGTGTGTGTGTGTGTGTGTGTGTGTGTGTATTCCTCTACACATGCCAAACTTTTTGTTTGGAAATGTCAGTTTACAAGAGGGTTAAAATCATCTTTATAAATGTAATCATAATTGTTTGACTCCCCTCTACCCCTTTCTTTCTGGGTTGCCATCTGGAGGTTTTATCAACAAGGGTGGCTTGAGGTTGCTGTCCACAGAAAGAATGAAGTGTTATACTCAGGAATGATCAGGAAGAAATTGTGAATCTTCAGATCAGCTCCGTATGTAATTCCTATACTCCCTGTGTTGTAAACAACATAATCTTACCCAAAGAGAGTTCCGACCTTTGTTTTTGGCTTCTTGGGGCTAGTCTCTAAACCCTTAGAGTGGCATACCCAATAGAGCGTCTTTGAGAGCCTTGTGTCACACTGGATAGCCTAACAATGTGATTTAGGGTGGGGGCTTTTAATCATGCAGTATCAGCAGACAGAGGAGCTGGAAACTTGAGACTGCATCACCTATGTGGACAATCAATGGTACCTGTGTGATTCAGCCCAAAGTGAAACACTGAACACCAAGGCTCAGAAGGTTGACAGTACTCCCTGTGTACTGCCACACACTGATGCTTGGAAAGTAATGCCGACTCTCTCTCTTTTTCTCTCTCAATGGGCTTTATTTTTAGAGTAGTTTTACGTTAATAGCAAAACTGAGAGGAAAGTACATAGAATAGACTTCCATATCTACCTAGCCTCCTTACATGCGTAGCCTGCCCTATCATTATCCCCCAACAGAGCGGTACATTTGTTACAATTGACGGACCTACACTGACACATTATTATCACCCAACATCAGTAGTTAACATTAGAGTTAACAAGTGGTATCTTATATTCTATGGGTTTGGGCAAATGTGTAATGACATGTATTCACATTATAGTATCACACAGAGTAGTTACATGGCCATAAAAATCCTCTGTGCTCTGCCTGCTCATCTATCCCTCACCCAACATTTGTTGCATCCACTGATATTTTTACTGTCTCCACAGTTTCACCTTTTCCAGAATGTCATATAGTTAGAATCATAGTATATGTAGCCTTTTCAGATTGGTTTCTTTCACTTAGTAATATGTATTTAACTTCTTCCCTCCACCCCCTGTCTCCTGTGTCTTTTCATGATTTGATTGCTCATTTCTTTTTAGCACTGAATAATATTGCATTGTCTGAATCTTCCATAGTTTACTTATCCCTTCACTTGCTGAAGGACACCTTGATTGCTTCCAAGTTTTGGCAATTATGAATAGAACTGCTATAATCTTTGGTGTACAAGTTTTTGTGTGGGTTTTCAGTTTTCAACTCCTTTGGGTAAATACCAAGAAGCGTGATTGCTGGGTCATATGGTGAGAGTAGGTCTACTTTTCAAAGAAACCACTAAATCACCTTTTAAAGGGACTATACCATTTTGCTTCCCACTAGTAATAAGAGTTCCTGCATCTACACATTGTTTTCAGCATCTAATGTCAGTTTTCTAGATTTTGGCATTCTTCACATTCTTCAATGCACTTGTGTCGTGTGTTAGTTCTAGGAATTATTTTTGTTGATTCTTTTGAAATTTTTACTTAGATGATTATGTGATCTGTGAACAAAGACAGTTTTATCTCTTCCTTTCCTGTCATTACACCTTTTATTTTCCTTTCTCAGCTTGTTGCATTGTCTAGGACTGCCAGTATGATGTTGTAAAGCAATACTGAGTGGAGATCTTTACCTTTTTCCTAATCTCAGTGAGAAATCAAGTTTCTCAGTGCAAGAATCTCTTTTCAGTCTTTTTCATGTTGGTTCCTCCTTATGATCATTTTGATCATACTCTTCAGCTCCCAGCATCCCCTTTTCCTTGTTCTGAAATTTCCTTGCCTTGCATGGAAATGTGGAGCAATGAGATAAAAATAGAGAAAAAATAATAATGTTCAAACCACAAAACGAAATTTTTTTTTTACTTCTTCTGGTCCAAGAGAAATATTTTATTTCAAAGTCTGTGTACCTCCACGCTCCTTGGCCATCATTGCCACCACCATTATTTCTTCCACCTCTACCACCACTGTAGCTACCAGGGTAGTACAGTTTTATCAATGGGGCTTGCCTGAAAATAGGACCAGAAAGGCAGAGGCAGAGGGTCCAGAGAGATAGAGATAGAGAGAGAGAGAGGGAGAGAGAGAGAAAGATGGAGATGAGGGGGGTGTGTAGTTTCCACTTTAAAATCAAAGGGTTTATTTTGTTTTCTTTGTTTCGTTCCTGTTTTTTATTCTTCTTGGAGACATTTCTGTCTGTGTCAGCTATGCAGTTACGCTGTTCCGGGATCAGGCTGCCTTGCGGAAGATTTGGGTTGAAAAAATCAAAAACAAGAAAAACAAAACTAAAGAAAATGGAAATAAAAGGAGAAAAAGAGTGAATATACCACTGCATTAGTTCTTGGAATTTATTTCCTTTCCAAATTTCCCCGCAATTATTTACTTTGCAGAAACTATAGGTATTTTATGTATTCTACTTAGGTGGTGGTGGTGGTGGTTGTAATCATTGCTTACTCAAACTTAGGTGAATATGGATGTCTGTCCTGTAATGTTTAAAACTTATAAATTCTGTTATTTCAATAAAACATATAATTTCAGCTATAGCTGTTTTTCCTTATGACACATTTGTATGGAATAAAAGCCACAGTTAAAATGAAAAAATAAAGCGGAAGTAAAGTAATACTAGAAAGAATTTCCATTCCATAATTATATTTTCTTAAATCTCTTTTTTCTTTTACTACTACTCATAATTTCATCAACAAAAACATTGGCATGCTTGATTCATATTTCATTTACTTATTCACATGACAGTTAACATAAAAACTGAACATATAAGTAACCTCTTTTTTTATGTTCGTTGATCCTTGGCAGCAGGCTTTTACATTTATTTTCTATACTTTACTAAGCACTGTACTCAGAATAATTAGTTTTGGAGTAAGGCAACAATTTTCTCCGAGACTTTCAAATCTTGTTTACTTTGTTAAAATAGTAGAATAAAAATGCTGAGTCTTTCAGCCTATGAATAAGCAATCAGTCACAAAATATATTTCTAATTAAATTCAGTATTTCCACTCTAAGTTGCTGCATATAAAATTTAACCAGTTGAAGAATTGAACATCTAATGAATTCACATATATATATGCCCATTTTGCTACTTGTTTTGGTCACCAATGTAACCTATTTCTAAACACATTTTAGTATTGTCAGAACTCAAATTTCAAAGCTACTACAAAGATATTACAAGTAAATGGGTTTTGAGTATAATTGTTTGTTCTAAGTCAGTTTTATGTCCTGTTGAGATTTAGAGATAGAATATTTAATGTATTTAATTTGAATATTGGTCTTATTGATGTAAAGAAAAATAATGTATTACTAATCAAGTCATCAAACAATTTGAATCTATTTTGGAGATGCGGTGATTGAAAAAGCAACCGAACAACTGAGTATTTTGTGGATTTTTTTAGTGAAAGGTTGTGCTGTTTTGGTTGAATAGTCAATCAATATTGTGATAGACAATTCACATTAATTTCTTCTCTTTTCTTGGCCTTATAATTTGCCTACCAAATAGGCATCACATTTCACTTAACTTACCTAGCACAATTGTGAATTTTTTTCTCTATATATTCCACTTTTTAATTAACACATAATTATACATATTTATGAGGTATATATGTCTTCTTACATGTACATAATATTTAAACATTAAATCAGAGTAATTGGGATATCTGGCACTTCAAATATTTATTATTTCTGGTGTTGAAAAGATTCAAGTCTCTTCTAGCTATTTTGAATTATACAATAAACAATTGATAACCATAGCCACCATATTGTGCTATCAAACACAAGAATCTATTTCTTCTATCAGACTATTTATTTCTATACCATTAACCAAAAGCTGTTTATTCCTGCGACTGTCTGCCTCCCAGCTTCCAGAAACCACCATTCTACTCACCACCTTGCTGAAATCAGCTTTTTAAAGATTCCACATATGAGAGAGTCTATGTAATATTTGGCTTCCTGTGCCTGGCTTACTTCACTGAACGCAATGTTCTCCAGGCTGCACAAAGTTGTTGCAAATAATAGGATTTCAATTTTTGTGGCTGCATAATATTCCACTGTGTGTATGTCTATGTAGATATGGCATATATATGTATATGCCATATCTTTTTTACCTATTCATCCACTGGCATATATATAGCATATATCTATGGCATGTATATGTGTGTGTGTATATATATTATATAAACTATTATATACACCAATAAACTATTGGTGAGAAGTGACTGGGAGTGGTGGCTTATGCCTATAATCCCACTTTTGGAGGTGAAGGCAGGCGGATCACGAGGTCAGGAGATCGAGACCATCCTGGCTAACACAGTGAAACCCCATCTCTACTAAAAATACAAAAAATTAGCTGGGCATGGTGGCGGGTGCCTATATATATATATATGTGTGTGTGTGTGTGTGTGTGTGTGTATATAAATATATATTTATATGCCATATGTTCTTTACCCATTCATCCACTGATGGACACTTAGGTTGATTCCATATCTTGGCTATTGTTGACAGTGCTGCAATAAACATGGAAGTTCAGATAGCTCTTCAATATACTAATTTTATTTCTTCTGGATATATAACCAGCAATGGCATTGCTGGATCACATGGTGGTTCTGTTTTGAATTCTTTGAGGCATCACTTAGTTTGTTCCCATAATTGCTGTATTTATTCAATTCTCATCAGTGTAGAAGAATTCCCCTTTCTCTGCGTCTTGACCATTATCTGTTTTATTTTTGTATTTTTATTTCAGCCATTTTATCTAGAGTGAGATGATATTTCACTGTGCTTTTGATTTTCCTTTCCCTGATGATTAGTGATGTTGACATTTTATTATGTACCTGGGGGTCGTTTGTATGCCATCTTTTAAAAAATGTTTGCTCAAATGCTTCATCAGTTTTTAAAATTGGATATTTGTTTGTTTGTTTGTTTTTGTTTGTTTGTTTGTTTGTTTTTTGCTGTGGAATTGTTTGAGTTCTTTGTGTATTCTGGTTATTATTCTCTCATCATGGATAGTATGCAAATATTTTCTCCCATTCTATAGGACGTCTCTTCTCTTATTTTTTGGTGGTTTCCCTTGCTGTCCAGAAGCATTTTAGCTTGATGTAATTCCATTTATCTGTTCTTGCTTTTCTTGCCTCTGATTTTAAGATCTTACCCCAAAAATCTTTGCTCAGACTAATGTCCTGAATCCTGAAGGGTTTCCCAAAGTTTTCTTCTAGTATTTTTATAGTTGTAGGTCTTACATCCAAATCTTTGATTCATTTTATTTGTTTTTGTGTGTGTGTGTGTATTATAAGAGATAGGGGTCTAGTTTCATTCTCGTGCATGCAAATATCCAGTTTTCATATCACCATTTATTGAAGGGACTGTTCTTTCCCTAATGTATATTATTGACACCTTTGTTAAAAGTGAGTTGGGTGTAAATGCATACATTTATTTTTGTATTATCTTGTATGTCATTGGTCCATATGTCTATATTTATGCTATTACCATGCTGCTTGGTTACTATAGTTTTGTATATTATTTGAAGTTGAGTAGTGTAATTTCTTCAACTTTTTTCTTTTTGTTCATGTTTGCCTTGAATATATGAAGTCTTTTTTGGTTCTATACCAATTTTAAGATTGTCTCTTCTATTTCTGTGAAGATTGTCATTGATATTTTGATTGGAATTACATTAAGTCTGTAGATTGCTTTGAGTAGTATGGGCATTTTAACAACATCAATTATTTGAATCCAAGAACATAGGATTTTTTTTTCATTTTTGGTGTCTTCTTCAAATTCTTTCTTTTGCACATGATATATTTTGTTGCAGAGATTTTCCTTTCTTTAGTTGAATTTATTCCAGGGTATTTTTTTGGTAGCTAAATGGGGTTGCTTTATATATATATATATATATTTAGATTGACTGCTGTTGGTGCAAATAAATACTACTGATTTTTGTGTATTGATTTTGTATCCTGAAACTTTACTGAATTTATTAGTAGTTTGTGTTTTTTTTTTTTTTTCTTTTGGTGGAGTCTTAGGTTTTTCTAATTTCAAAATCATGTCATTTGCAAACAAGACTAATTTAAAGTTCTTGTTTCCAATTTTGATGTCCTTTATTTCTTTCTTTTACCTAATTACTCTGGCCAGTACTTCCAGTATTATCTTGAATAATGGCAGCAAAAGTGGGCATTTTTTCTTTGTTCCATTCTTTACAGAAAAGTTTGTTAATATTTTTCCACTTAGTACTATGTTAGCTACAGGTTTGTCATATACGGCTCTTGGTCACTCTGGCTGGGGGTTTATCAACTTCATTGATATTGCATAAAGACAGCAACTGATTTTATTGCTTTTCTATGTTGGTTTTATTACTTTTTCTCTGTTGTTTTCTGTTTTCAATTAAATCGAGTCCTCCCCATATTGTTATCATTTTGTTTGTTCTGCTTGCATTGAGTTTACATTTTAGGATTTTTTCTTTAATTTTAACCATATTATTTTGAGATCTTTTCATTTTCAATTGTAAGCTTTGATGTTGTAAATTTTCCTCTCTATCCTGTTATAGTTAAATTTTTTTGAACTTTTATTTTATTCATTTTAAAATATTTTAAATGTATCTTGAGACTGCCTCTTTGACCCATTGGTTATTTTGAATTTTATTGCCTCTTTTCTGAAACCAAATTATTTTTAAATTATCTTTCTGTATTAATTTCTAATTTAATTCCATTATGGGCTGAGAAATACTGCTTATTATTTATATGCTTTTAATTGTACTGAATTTTTTAGACCACAAAAAACATTCTCAATGAATGTTAATACACACTTAAAAATAGCATATCCTCTTCTGTTATTAGTGTTATTAAAAGCATGTTTAATGGAGATCAGTTGGGTCAAATTCGTTGATAGTTTTACTTGAGTTTTCTACATTCTTACCAATTTTCTTCATCTAAATTCTATCAGTTTGTAAGAAAGAACAGTGATAAAGACACTCTGTGTTGTTTCTATTAGCTCTGTACTTCTATTTATTGTTACTTCATGTATTTTGAGTCTCTCTTGTTGGTTATAGATATCCAAAATTGTTATGAGTTTTTGGAGTACTGCCTTTACAACAATAGAATTGTCCTTTTTATCCTTGATAGTATCTCCTAATCTGAAAGTTATTTTTTACTTTTGGTTATTGTTTACATGGTAAATCTTCTCCATTCTTGTGCAAACGTTTTTTATATCTTTATATTTAAATTCTTTTTGACAACATACTCCTTGCTGTTGTCAACTATGCTTAATCTGACAATCTCTGTCTTTTACCTAATAAACTCAGACATTTCGCATTAATGTGAATATGGATACACATAGATTAAAATTTACAATTAGTTTGTTTTCTATTTGCTCCTTGTCTTTTGTAACTGATAATTGCCTTGTATTCTACCATTTATCAATTTAATTTAGCATTCATTCTTCTTTTGATTTAATGTCCACTATTAACAGGTTATTATTATATCTTTTAAAATTTATTTTTGTGGTTGCCCCAAAATATAATGAATACTTCATCAATTGATCAGAATTTATCTTTATATCATATTATATCACTTTATGTAAAGTACAAGTACAATAGTACATCTCATATTTCCCTGCCTCTCATCTGAGTACATCTCATATTTCCCTTGTACTCTCATACAATAGTACATCTCATATTTCCCTGCCTCTCAATAATACCCCTCTCATTTGGGGTATTATTGTTATATATTTTACTCTATCCTATGATTTAAATAGAGTATTTTGTTAACAATTTGTTTTAGATAGCAACTTACCTGTTCAGAATGTTTTAAAATAAGAAACAATTTATTTTATCTTTAAGTCATTGTGTAAACCCAGATTTCTCTCTGGTAATGTATCTTTTTTTATTTTTATTTTTTTGCCTGAAAAACTTCCTTACATAGTTCTTGTAGTATGAAGGTGGGCTGCCAAAAAACCTGTCAGATTTGTTTGTCTGAAGTGGTAATTATTTTTACTTTTCTGTTTGAAAGTTATATTTTTGTCAGTTATATAATTCTGTGTGTGTGTGTGTGTGCGCGCGCACACACGTCTGTGTGTGTGCATGTGTAAATATATATGCTTTTAAGATACATCCATTCAATATCTTTTTGTTTTATGGCTTTTGGAGAGAAGTAAGTCCATCCTTTCTTCCTTCTTTCTTTCCTTCCTTTCCTGACTATTCAACAAACCTATTGTAAACGTATAATGTCATTCTCTGTTCTACTTATGGATATGGAATCTCACTGAGACGTTCTCTGAACATATCTCCAAATATGTCCTTAGATAAGTTTCCATTCTTTTCATTTTTTTGCTCATTTACAGGATTTTCATCCCACATCCTCTGAGTATTTTATTTGCTTCTAGAAAAGAATAATTACATAGAAAATAATGGTTGAGTGTCCATTTAGTTTTCTCCTGCTTATATGAAGTTTATGGAAAAGTAAATTCAATTTTGCCTTGTTGAAATCTGCCATTTAATATTGAAATATCTTCTTAAATAAATTTGGTTTTGTTATTACATCATTATAATGCACATTTCTCACTTTTTTTTTGCTAATGACTTGTTACTTGCTTTTTATTTTGTATTTATTGTAGACTATGAAAATGATGTTAGACCAAAGGCAAATTCAAGTGATTTTCTTATTTGAGTTCAAAATGGGTCATAAAACATCAGAGTCAACTCGCAACATCAGCAACTTTATTTGCCAAGGAACTGCTAATGAATGTATGGTGCAGTGGTGGTTCAAGTAGTTTTGCAAAGGAAATGAGAGCCTTGAAGATTAGGAGTGTAGTGGCCAGCCATTGAAAGTCGACAATGACCAATTGAGAGCAATCATCAAAGTTGATCATTTTACAACTACATGAGAAGTTGCCCAAGAACTCAATGTCTACCATTCTATGGTAATTCCTCATCTCAAGCAAATTGGAAGGGTGAAAAAGCTCAGTAAGTGGGTGTCTCATGAGCACAGTGAAAATGAAAAAGAATGATCATTTTGAAGTGTCATCTTCTCTTACTCCATGCAACAATGAACCATTTCTTGATCGGATTGTGATGTGTGAGGAAAAGTGGCTTTTATTGACAACTGGTGACAACCAGCTCAGTAACTGGACCCAGAAGAAGCTCCAAAGCTTTTCCCAAAGCCAAACTTGCACCAGAAAAAGGCAATGGTCGTTGTTGGGTGTTTTGCTACCCTTCTGATCCACTACAGCTTTCCACATTCCAGCTAAACCATGTCACCTGAGAAGTATGCTCAGCAAATTGATGAGATGCACAGAAAACTGCAACTCCTGCAGCCAGCATTGGTCAACAGAAAGGACCTAATTTTCCACAAGAACATCTGACGGCATGTCTTATAACCAACAATTCAAAAGTTGAATTTATTGGGCTAAGAAATTTTGCCTCATTTGCCATAGTCACCTGACCTTTCCCCAATCGACTACCACTTCTTTAAGCATGCAGACACCTTTTTGCAGAGAAAACACTTCCACAGTCATCAGGATGCACTTTCCAAGAGTTTCTGGAATCCCAAAGCACGGATTTTTATGCTACAGAAATAAACAAACTTATTTAACTTATTTCTTGTTAGCAAAAATGTGTACCTATTTTGATAAATAAGCATGTGTTTGAGCCTAGTTATAGATTTAAAATTCATGGTCCAAAACTGCAATTACTTAACTTTAAATATGGTGGGAGGAACTAGAGGCAAAACAAGACAGAAATATGCTGACGCCTAGGTTACCTTTTAAGTCCTCCCTTAAACTGAAATTTGCACATGATGACCTACTCCAACTACACAATTGTCTGGGCTAAACTGTATGTGCAGATTCCTTGTTACTTCTGGAATGGAAAATAAAATACAACAAATAACTTGCAAAATATAATATATCATAAATGCCATTTCTTTGTTCAATTTACAACTACAGATTTTTTACTTCAAATACAGTTATGCAGTTTTATAGGATATAAAATATAATTGACATATACAATATGTCAAAATATGCATGTTAAGGTAATTTTTGCCGTAAGTTTATCAATAAATGTATAAAGTTTATTTTGGCTTAATATTAAAAATATTTCTCTCTAATCTGGCATACCTGTGTACTACAACTGCCAGGTAAAAAGGAAATTGAATGAATGCCCTGATAACTCTGTAAATTATTTTTGAGGTTCATGGGAGCATGAAATTCAGCCACGGCATGTTCATCTTTCTCCTCACATCACAAGAAAGTTCAACATGAATGTGTGGGTTTCTTTCACAAATTCAAAGTTTATTTAGGAAAGACTACTCATTATTTCAGGTGGAAAGGATGATTATCTGCTCTCTGTTTAAATGCATTTAATATTCCAGGAACAGGCATTAAGTCACACTGAACATATAGACCAAATAGTACTTTGGATATAACAGTCTATATATCCATGTTGGATCAGTTGCTTTTTTAAAACCTACTCTCTCTAAATGAACATTGTTTGGTACCCTGCTTTACATATTTACAGACTGTTTGAAATGAGTTGTCACCTATTCTCTTGCATTCAGATTTCTTCTTTCGCAATATTGTGAATCACTTTTAATTATAAAATGTTTGTTGAATATATAGCGTGAATCAGTTTAAAAGAATGGTCTTTGTTATTAAGATTTCTCTAAATTGGTATTCAACCATCACAATTTTACTGAGATTTAGAATGTTAACATTTTTTCATAATCTGTAAAATGTGTGAATGACTCTATCTGTGTTTCAGAGTTGGCATAAGGATTAAATGAGTTTCTATTGTTTCCAGAACCTTTATTAGTTTGATCACCATGTTCTAGAAACACAATACTTATAATTGATCAAAATACCTGCAATGTGGGTGATTAATGAAAATCGTTAATGTGTATTTGCTTTTGATATGAGTTTCTATGAATGAATTTTAAGATATTTTAGATGTTTAAACAGCTCCATACTGTTGGCTTGTTCAGCTTGGATTAAATTAAATATCAAATCTGAGTGAAATGCATGCTTCAAATGCTGCAGTCACATATATATTTTACTTCCCAACAAACAGGTTATTTGTTAGAACTGCAGTTATACAGATTGCTATGGTGAACAATTTTGTGCTCTGAATTTAATCAGGTAAAGCTGTAAACATATCACAGTGTACAAACTGCTGCCATTTTAATGTGATTTGTTTACTACAATTTTTCATGTACATGTAAGTGAAATTGGAGTTATATCTATATTCCCTCTGAAAGTTAATTTGTTATCAAAAGAAAATTATATTAAATTATGTGTGTATATGTGTGTATGTGTGTATGCATGTGTATGTATACAGTTTTTTACTTGATTGATAGTACTTAAAATCTTATACTACATATAGAGGTGGGGTTTGTCTATAAAAAAAAAATCACTGACACCTTTCAAACATAATTGTGAATTTCTTAGCTTAAGACCAAAATAGAATGAAAAAGAGACAGAAATTATAGCAAAGACAAAATATATAGAATTGCAGTTCTAATCTTTTAAATTTTTTCATACAATTAAAGAATAAAAATAAATATAAAATAACAAGGTAATGTGACCAAGAAAAGCTTGTATTCAGATTATTGGAGATGGAATTTTTCCAGGACAGCCTACATATTTTTCTTATTCATCACCGTAAGCCTGGAGCCCAAGAGACTTTGGTGCTTAATATACTTGGGAAATATTTAAAGAGAAAAATAAGTGAACTAAAAGATGAGTGATGAATTAATTAATAAGCGTAAAAGTCCATCTATTTTGCTAAAAATCATATTTTAATAAGTATTGTTTATTAATAATAAACTTTATTCTTATAATAAATAAAGCAAATATTTATCGAGCATGTGATAAATGTAACATGTCATGTCAAGTGTTCAAGAAATGAAGAAATTAATAGACACTGTAGCCACCTTTATATACTTTATTACCTTCAAAAGAGCACATGGCTACTATGAAAAATAATTCAAAGTCAAATGTAAGTACAATAAAGAAATGCTGGAGGAAGTAGGATCAGCTTTACTTTACAATAAAAAATTTTAGCAGTGAAATATAATTTACCTGTGCTAAAATCTGAAGTTGTTAAATGCTTATTTATATGAATTCTGACAATTGTGTAACCTGCATATTCACCATACAAAACAAGATATATATATCTTTCACCTAATATTGTTTTTTCTTGAGCTTTATGTGCCCCACAGACAATCACCCTTATTTCTACCATCATTGTTTACTTTTGCCAGTTCTTGGACTTCACAGAAATAAACCTGTGTAGTGAGTACTCCTGGATTGTTTTGCACAACATGTTTTTGTGATAAAACAATGTTTAATATCATACAAATATATATGCTTAAATATCTGAAATATCATACAGAGATAACAAAATAGGATGTGTGTGCTTCCCTCCCTAACATCTTAAGAGACCCTCCCGTCTCCTTGTTTATTGGCCTATCTAATGCTTGCTGGAAGAATCTAGGGGCAGAAATTCTGGAGATCCTGAAATATTTGTGGTGAGAAACCTGCTTTTCATGATACTAGACTCATATAAACAAAGTGCGTCTTTGTTTTTTGATACTATTGAGATCTTAGAGTTATTTGTTACTGCTGTTAGTATACCCTAACTAACAAATAAGTAGATGTTTCGCTTATTGCAATTTTAAGAACTAATACAAATTAAAAATTAAAAAAAATAAGACACTTAATTATCCTTGTTGAAGATAAGGGACAAGATCACTTTCTGCCCAACACTCCTGTCCTTGTCTTTTCTTAGAACATTTACTCCTAGAAAACTTGTAATGGTGAATTATCTGTCTCCTTAAAATATATGCTAATCCTCTTTAAAACTAAATAAGCCTCTTGCCACATTTTTGACCCAGGAACATCTTTTTCAAGGACTTGGAAGGCATCTCTTTGAAATGTAATTATCAAGGAAGATAGAGTCCGTATCTGCCAGTTTCTGTGAAAGGCCGGGCGCTGGAAGGTTTGGAGCTTACTTTTCGTGGGCACTTAACTCCAAGTTTCAAAACTCCCTCTTCCCATAAAAATATGAGACGTTTATTGTTTCCTTGAATAAAGACAATTAGCAACGGTGACCACTTCAGTTATGAGGTGAATTCTGGATGAACCATGTGTGATTAATGGTACTATCAATTTCTCTCTCGAGGAGTGGTTACTGTTTATTTTGAGAACTTGCGTGCAATGGGTTGTATCTGCTTTGTTATATCAAAGGGTGAGATTTCATTCTGTCTTTGCAATCTCATTAGTGGATTGCCTGTGATGTATATCACATTCTGTTTTAGTGCTTATTCAACAACAAAATTGTTTTTCTTTCTCTTCTATATTTGTACACAGTCTCCATGGATTGAGAGAAGATTTTGTTTATAATTACATTTCGCCAACATTTCTGGTGATGATGTCAGGTAGTCCCTAAATTGAGGAGACTAGCTGAAGGTCTGTCTCTAGCCACCCAAGTCAAGTAAGAGACTCTGAACTACCAACAGTTTCTCTCCTGTCTTCTCTGTTGGAATGCTGCCTGAATGACCTACTCTCTGTGAGTTCAAGATTTTACTGAATAAGCATGGGCACTATGGGTTCTAAAATCCCAATAGGATCATTATATAGTTAGAAAATAAATAAAATACCTAGAAGTAAACCTAATCAAAAAAGTGAAATGCCTCTAAAATGAAAATTATACCATATTTATCAACATATTGAAGAGGACACAAAAAATGGAAAGATATTCCAGGTTTAGGAATTAAAGAAATCAATATGGTTAAAACATCCATACCACCCAAAGCAATCTACAAATTAAATGCAATTCAAATAAAAATACCAATGACATTCTTCACAGTAATTAAAAAAAAAAATCCTAATATGTATATAGAACCACAAAAGATGCAGAGTAGTCAAAGCCATCCTCAACAAAAAGAACAATACTGGAGGAATCACAAAACCTAACTTTAAATTATACCACACCTAACTTTATAGTAACCAAAACAGCATGGTATTGACATAAAAACAGGCACATAGACCAATGGAACAGAATAGAGAACCCAAAAACAAATCCATACATCTACAGCAAACTCATTTTCAACAAAGCTGCCAAGAACATGCACTGGGGAAAGGACAGTCTCTTCAATAAGTTGTGCTGAGAAAACGAGATATTCATGTGCAGAAGAATGAAACCAGACCCCTATCTCCTTCCAGGTCAAAATGGATTAAAGACTTAAATCTGAAGACTGAAACTGTGAACTACTAAAAACTAATAAAGTAGAAGCTACAGCATGTTGAAAATCTAGCTAAGATCATTGATAAAGGTGGCTACACTAAAGTGCAGATTTTCAATATAGACAAAACAGTCTTATATTGGAAGAAGTTGCCACGTAGGATTCTCATAGCTAAAAATGCTTGCCTTCAGAGTTGCAGAAGACAGGCTTACTCTCCTGTTAGGAGTGAATGCAACTGGTGACTTTCCAGACCAAACCAATGTACTTCCTATATCATATCTAACTCATGTCTCATGTTGAAAGGAGCCGGGCACATTCCTCAGCCCCGGGCTCAAAACAAACAAGCCCAGTACAAACATATCCCATCCTCCCATCCCACCACATATCGCCATATATCTCTCAAACTTCCTGAGCCCAGTACAAACACCACCTGGAAAGTCTCCGATAAGGAGACAGCCGTTCGAAGGTTTTACTGAAAGCGCGGGAACCAAAAGAATTCCTTTGTTCCCCTGTAACTTTCGGGCTATAAAAAAGCAAGCACTCGCATTGTTCGAGGCCCTCTTGTATGCTGTGGAATGGAGGGACCAGGTTCAAACTTGTCAGTAAAGATTCTTGCCGCTTGGCTTTGACTCTGGACTCTGGTGGTCTTCTTTGGTGAACAAACGGTCTGGGCATAACATCTGGGGGCTCATCCGGGATTCCCCAAGCCCACCAGGCCCCTGGTCAACGGATCTACTAAGATCGATCTACTGATGGGTGAGCCGGCTCGTCTCCGTTTGTCTGTCTGTGTCTGTGTCTCTATGTCTGTTCTGAATCTGAATGTGTGACTCACGAGGTCTGAAACTGGAGCTGGCGCAGTCCTGGCGGACGCGCTATAGGACAGCCAGCGGAGTCCAGTAGGAGACGTCCCCTGGCTCTTGTCTGATCTAGATTGCGATCTGAACTGCCCCGAGTGCCGTTCTGCGGTTTGGACTGTAGCTGTCTCTGATCTGAGGCTGCCCGAGTACGATCGCAATCCAAGCAGCTAACTCTGACTCGGGCTTCCGGTGCAGCAGCTGTGCTCTGATCTGAACTGCCCCAAGCGCCTTTGCGGTTTGGGCAGTAGCTGTCTCTGATCTGGGCTGCCCGAGCGCGATCGCGATCCAAGCAGCTAACTCTGACCCGGGCTTCCGGTGCACACTTGTGATCTGAACTGCCCCGAGCGCGTTTGCGGTTTGGGCAGTAGCTGTCTCTGATCTGGGCTGTCTGGGCGCGATCCCGATCCAAGCAGCTAACTCTGACTCGGGCTGCCGGGGCACACTCGCGATCGGAGCTGCCGGGGCGCGCTCGCAATCTGGGCAGCAGCTGTCTCTGACCCGGGCTGCTGGGGCGCGCTCACGATCTGAGCTGCCGGAGCGCGTTTGCGATCTAGGGAGCAGCTGTTTCTGATCTGGGCTGCCGGAGCACGATCGTGACTAAATATCATTAATAAGTCAGATCAGATTTCCTTTGCAGGGATTCAAACCCACATTCCTTTACAGGAAGAGACTACAAATTATTACAGGATGGGTAATACCCAGAGCACTCCTCTATCTCTCTTTACAAATAATTTCAAAGAAGTAAGAGCAAGGGGCCATGATCTTGGTATGGAAATCAGGAAAAGAAAGCTAATTACTCTGTGTCGCTCCAAATGGCCTGCCTTTGATGTAGGGTGGCCACCCGAAGGGACCTTCCGACTTGCGGTCATCAGTAGGGTAAAGTCCAAGATTTTCCTACCTGGGCGTGCGGGCCACTTAGATCAAATCCCATATATCCTCATATGGCAGGACCTTGTTGAGAACCCGCCTCCTTGGCTGTCCCCTTTCCAATTAGCCTCTGAACCCTGTAAGGCACTGGTTGCTCGACCACTAAAATCCAAGCAACCAACTGCCCCCCCCCCCTCCCGGTTTTACCTGATTAGCAGGGACCCACTGTTCACAGAACCCCCTCCGTACCCCTCCGGGCCCCAGGCCCCGGCCCCCCGGGCTGAGTCGCGGGAGGGAGCAGGCGGAGGGGAGGCGGCCGGCACACACGGGCCCGCTGATAGGGAAGGTAACTTTGGAGGGCCAGCGGGGCGGACGCGAGGGCGCACTTCGCGGGCTAGCCCCCCCCCAGCCGCCTGACTCCACGGTGGCTTTACCCCTTCGGGAAATAGGACCCCCAGATGACACAGGAATCCCCAGGCTCCAGTACTGGCCATTCTCCACCAGTGATCTGTATAACTGGAAGACTCAGAGTGCTCGGTTTTCAGACAACCCCAAAGATTTACTGGCTTTACTGGATAGTGTCATGTTCACCCACCAGCCCACTTGGGATGATTGCCAGCAGCTCCTCCGAATCTTGTTTACCACGGAAGAGCGAGAGAGAATACAGGTAGAAGCTAGAAAGCTGGTCCCGGGGGACGACGGTCAACCGACTGCCAACCCCGACCTCATAAACGCGACCTTTCCTCTGACCAGGCCGGCGTGGAACTACAACACGGCAGAAGGTAGGGGACGGCTACACCTTTATCGCCAGACTCTAATGGCAGGTCTCCGGGCAGCTGCTCGCAAGCCCACTAATTTGGCTAAAGTATATTCTATTCTGCAGGGAAAGACAGAGAGCCCAGCCACCTACTTAGAAAGATTAATGGAAGCTTTTAGACAGTACACCCCCATAGATCCAGAGGCTCCAGGAAGTCAGGCAGCTGTTGTAATGTCTTTCGTAAATCAGGCAGCCCCAGATATTAAAAGAAAACTCCAGAAATTAGAAGACTTGGAAGGAAAGCGGATTCAAGACCTCCTTCAGATAGCCCAGCGGGTTTACAATAACAGAGATACTCCAGAGGAAAGGCAATTTAAGGCCACTGAAAAAATGACCAAGGTCCTGGCAGCAGTGGTACAGAAAGAGCATCTACAGCCAGAGTACACCCAACCTAGGCGGCCCCCCAGGCATGATAATCTGAGAAAAGACCAATGTGCCTACTGCAAGGAGGCTGGCCACTGGGTAAGAGACTGCCCCAAAAAGAAACAACGAGGACAGGGACCCCCTAGGTCTACACCCGTACTAGTCACTCAAGATGAAGACTAGGGAAGACGGGGTTCGGATCCCCTCCCCGAACCTAGGGTAACTTTGCAAGTGGAGGGGTCCCCAGTCCAGTTCTTGGTCGATACGGGAGCACAGCACTCAGTCTTAGTTAAAACTAATGGGAAATTATCCTCCAAGTCCTCGTGGGTACAAGGGGCCACAGGAGTTAAGAAATACCCATGGACAACACAAAGAACAGTAAACCTCGGAGCCAAGAATGTAACCCATTCTTTCCTGGTCATCCCTGAGAGCCCCTGTCCCCTATTAGGGAGAGACCTGCTAACTAAAATGGGAGCACAGATCCATTTCCTCCCTGAGGGGCCGGTCGTGACCAACTCCCACAATCGGCCCGTGTCCGTCCTGACTATAACCCTAGAAGATGAGTACCGGCTCCACCAGGAGCGAGCGGCCCCTGACCAGGACATAGCAACCTGGCTCCAGCAATATCCAGAAGCTTGGGCGGAAACGGGGGGCTTAGGACTAGCAAAACACCGTCCTGCCTTGTTTGTTGAACTTAAGCCTGGGACAGACCCCGTGCGGGTACGCCAATACCCGATGCCCCTAGAGGCCAAGAAAGGAATTGCCCCGCATATCCGCCGGCTCCTTGACCAAGGGGTCCTTCGCCCATGTCACTCGCCCTGGAATACTCCATTGTTGCCGGTACGAAAACCTAATAGTGGAGAATACAGACCTGTACAAGACTTAAGAGAAATCAATAAGAGGGTTGTGGACATACATCCAACTGTGCCTAACCCGTATACCCTCCTGAGTACCTTAAACCCTAAACATCAATGGTACACTGTTTTAGATTTGAAAGATGCTTTCTTCAGTTTGCCTTTAGCCCCTCAGAGCCAAAAGCTCTTCGCCTTCGAGTGGAATGACCCTGACAGGGGCATAAGTGGCCAACTGACATGGACCAGGCTGCCGCAGGGATTTAAAAACTCTCCTACCCTGTTCGATGAGGCCCTCCATGAAGACCTGGGTGAGTACCGACGCAAACACCCTGAAATAACTTTACTACAGTATGTTGATGACCTCCTAATTGCTGCTGAGACCCAAGAAGCTTGCATCCAAGGGACCAAGGGTCTCTTACAAGCTCTGGGGAATCTGGGCTACCGAGCCTCGGCAAAGAAAGCTCAAATCTGTAAGCCAGAGGTAACATATCTAGGGTACCTGCTTAAAGAAGGGCAGCGCTGGTTAACAGACGCCCGGAAACAAACTGTTCTGCAGATCCCCAGGCCACAATCCACCCGACAAGTGAGGGAATTCCTGGGGTCGGCGGGATTTTGCAGACTATGGATACCTGGGTTCGCAGAACTGGCTAAACCCTTGTATCAGGCAACCCGGGGGCAGCAGCCATTTAATTGGACAGACGAAGCCGAGTCGGCTTTCCAACAGATTAAAACCGCCTTACTCTCTGCGCCTGCACTGGGGCTACCTGATGTTACCAAGCCCTTCCACCTATATGTGGACGAGAATACGGGTGTCGCCAAGGCGGTAATAACTCAGAACTTAGGCCCCTGGCGGAGGCCAGTTGCCTACCTGTCAAAGAAGTTAGACCCAGTGGCTGCCGGGTGGCCCCCTTGTCTCCGAATGATTGCGGCCACGGCTCTGATGGTGCAAGATGCTGATAAACTTGTCATGGGACAAGAATTGCGGGTCGTTACTCCACATGCCATCGAAGGTGTACTCAAACAGCCACCTAATCGATGGATGAGTAACGCCCGGCTCACCCACTACCAAGGACTACTACTAAATCCTCTCAGGATAACTTTCCTGCCCCCAACGACCTTAAACCCTGCCTCGCTGCTGCCCAACCCGGACCTGGACGCCCCACTCCATGACTGCACCGAGATACTAGCTCAGGTGCACGGAGTTCGAGAAGACCTGCAGGACCGCCCACTTCCTGACGCCGACCTCGTTTGGTTCACTGATGGGAGCAGCTTCATGCATCAAGGCCAGAGGTACGCTGGAGCGGCAGTGACTTCAGAGACTGAGGTAATCTGGGCGGAACCCCTGCCCCCGGGGACATCGGCCCAGAAGGCCGAACTGATAGCTCTCACCCAAGCTCTTACCTTAGGGGCGGGGAAGAAGCTGACAGTATATACAGACAGCCGATATGCTTTTGCAACGGCGCATATACATGGGGCCATTTACAGGGAGCGAGGGTTACTGACGGCTGAAGGAAAAGAGATAAAAAACAAGCAAGAGATCCTAGCCCTGCTAACAGCCCTATGGAGGCCAGAAAAGTTAGCCATTGTGCATTGCCCAGGGCATCAGAAACCAACTACTCCAACTGCTCAAGGCAACTTTCTGGCAGACCAAACTGCAAGGAATGTGGCAAAGGCTCCCAGCCAACTCCTTACACTCCAGCTCCCTGACCCGGGCCCCCGGGACTTGCCATATTTCCCTGAATATTCAGAACAAGATCTCCAGTGGATTGACAAACTTCCCCTGAAACAAATCCAGAATGGGTGGTGGACTGATACTAATGACCAAACCATCCTACCAGAAAAATTAGGACAACAGGTGTTAGAACACATCCACCGAACCACCCACCTGGGGGCCCGGCGGATGATAGACCTGATCAGACGCTCCAAGCTCAAAATCAGACATATAGCTGAGACGGCCAGCAGTATCGTGACAAGTTGCAAAGTCTGCCAGCTTAACAACGCATACCCCCAATCTCAAGCTGCAACAGGAACAAGGCTCAGGGGAACCAGGCCTGGTATCTACTGGGAAGTAGATTTTACTGAAATAAAGCCAGGAAAGTACGGGTACCGGTACTTACTTGTCTTTGTAGATACTTTTTCAGGGTGGACTGAAGCATTCCCAACCAAAAGAGAAACTGCTCAGGTCGTAGCAAAGAAAATTCTGGAAGATATCCTTCCCAAGTATGGCTTCCCTGTCCAGATAAGGTCAGATAATGGGCCCGCTTTCGTCGCTAAGGTAAGTCAGGATTTGGCTTCCATCCTTGGGGCAAATTGGAAACTCCATTGCGCTTACAGGCCCCAGAGTTCAGGACAGGTAGAAAGGATGAATCGGACCTTAAAAGAGACCTTAACTAAATTGACTATGGAGACTGGCGCTAATTGGGTAGTCCTTCTCCCCTACGCTCTGTTCCGGGCCCGTAATACCCCTTACAGACTGGGCCTTACCCCTTATGAAATCATGTATGGTAGACCCCCACCCCTAGTTCCCAGCCTAAAAGATGATCTGCTCAAGTCTGAAACAGAAAATGTCTCTGAACTCTTATTTTCCCTACAAGCCTTGCAGAAAATTCATCAAGAAATCTGGCCCAAGCTGAAGGAACTATATGAGACCGGTCCCCCGCCGACACCCCATCCGTACCAGCCGGGAGACTGGGTCCTGGTCAAGCGACACCGACAAGAGACCCTAGAACCCAGGTGGAAAGGACCACTCCAGGTACTCCTAACCACACCCACCTCCCTAAAGGTAGAAGGCATCGCGTCGTGGATCCACTACACCCACGTCAAGCCGGTGGACCCAACCTCCGACCTCCTAGGACCAATCACGGCGGCAGCTGAAGCACCGGACACGTGGACTGTGGACAGAGCTAAGAACAACCCCTTAAAACTCACCCTGCGCCGACAGCATAGCTCACTGCAAACATGCAGTTAAGTAGTCTGACTCTAACGTTAGTCGCCCTAGTGGCCGCTGGGGAAAACATAAAGCCAGCTCCTAATCCCTTTGTCTGGAGATTCTGGCTTTATGAAAACCAAACCCACCCTGGGCAACCTCATAAGCCCGGGAAATTAGTGGCCAGTGCAGATTGCCCCTCCTCAGGGTGCAATAGCCCAATTTTACTAAATTTTACCGATTTCCCAATAGCCAAACCAGTGGCACCAATGATATGCTTCGAGTATGATCAGACTCAATACAATTGTAAGCACTATTGGTGGCACCAAAGTGCTGGCTGCCCTTATAACTATTGTATTGTCCATAAATACCAATGGTGAGGTGGAAAAGAACAGATAAACCCCAGATGGCCTTTCCATCGTAGACGAGATGGAGACCTTTCATACACATGGATAGTTAGAGACCCCTGGAACTCCCGCTGGACCACGCCTCAACACGGGGCTGTATACTACTCCCCCGCCTCCACATGGCCTAGTAGTCACCTCTATCTGTGGCGGGGTCTAGTGCAGGTACGGCCCCTGGTCCATGGAAATATCCAGCGACAAGAAAACTGCCTGACACAAGATTTACGTCCTTTTTCCTGGTTAAAATTATTGCAAGAAGGATTAGAACTTGCTAACCTTACAGGACTTCACAGCCTGTCTGGCTGCTTTCTGTGTGCCACTCTAAGGCGTCCACCGCTAACCGCTGTCCCCCTGCCATGAGGATCCTCTACCTCTGCCCAAGCTAACAACCACCGCAACCTCTCATATGCCCCTATCCCTAACGTGCCACTATACCTAAACCCCAGCCAAGAAAAGTTTCCCTACTGTTTCTCAGGAACTAATTCCAGCCTCTGCAGCATCACTGCAATGCCCCCTAATATCACCTTAAGGGCTCCGTCAGGCATATTCTTCTGGTGTAATGGAACATTATCTAAAAACCTATCAAGCCCCTCTGTTACCAACCTACTGTGTCTTCCTGTCACATTAGTTCCCCGGTTGACTCTACTTACTGCCGGCGAGTTCCTAGGGTATACCGGCAACTGGACTAGTGCTGTTATTCACCCAGTCCCTAGACTGAGACCTGCACGAGCCATATTTCTCCCCCTCATTGCAGGAATCTCCCTCACCGCATCCTTCATGGCAGCCGGACTGGCGGGGGGAGCCTTAGGTCACACCCTCATAGAAAGTAACAAGCTGTACCAACAATTTGCCGTTGCTATGGAGGAGTCAGCTGAGTCCCTTGCCTCCCTCCAGTGGCAGCTCACGTCCCTAGCACAGGTAACCTTGCAGAACCGGAGGGCCTTAGACCTACTCACTGCTGAAAAAGGGGGTACGTGTATGTTCCTAAAGGAAGACTGTTGTTTCTACATAAATGAATCAGGACTTGTGGAGGACCGGGTCCAACAGTTACGCAAGTTAAGCACAGAAGTAAGAACACGGCAGTTTGCTTCAGCTGCAGACCAATGGTGGAACTCATCTATGTTTTCTCTGTTAGCCCCCTTCCTTGGACCCCTGCTGAGTCTTCTATTTCTGCTTACCGTAGGACCTTGTATTGTTAACAGAATTTTGCGGTTCGTTAGAGAAAGGTTTGACACTGTACAACTCATGGTCCTCAGAGCCCAATACCAACCTGTAAACGCTGAAACAGAATCAGACTTGTAAGACCCAAGATTGGCTCTAGAGATACCTGAAAAGAAGGGGGGAATGAGAGGAGCCGGGCACATTCCTCAGCCCCGGGCTCAAAACAAACAAGCCCAGTACAAACACATCCCATCCTCCCATCCCACCACATATCTCTCAAACTTCCTGAGCCCAGTACAAACACATCCCATCCTCCCATCCCACCACATATCACCACATATCTCTCAAACTTCCTGAGCCCAGTACAAACACCACCTGGAAGGTCTCCGATAAGGAGACAGCCGTTCAAGGTTTTACTGAAAGCGCGGGAACCGAAAGAATTCCTTTGTTCCCCTGTAACTTTCGGGCTATAAAAAAGCAAGCACTCGCATTGTTCGGGGCCCTCTTGTATGCTGTGTAATGGAGGGACCAGGTTCGAACTTGTCATAAAGATCCTTGCCGCTTGGCTTTGACTCTGGACTCTGGTGGTCTTCTTTGGAGAACAGAGGGTCTGGGCATAACAATTTATGGTCCTTTTAGAATTATGCTAAATCTACTTAGTCTGTGCTTTATAAAGGTAACAACAAAACCTGAATGATAGTAAATCTGTTCGAATATTTTAAGTATGTTGAGACCTACTGCTCAGAAATACAAAAAAAAAAAAAAAAATCCTTTCAAAATATTACTGTTCATTGACAATGCACCTGGTCATCCAAGAATTGTAATGCAGATGTGTAAGGAGATTAATATTGCTTTCATGCATGCTAACACAGCATCTATTCTGTAGTTTATGGATCAAAGAGTAATTTTGCCTTTCAAGTCTTATTATTTAAGGAATGCATTTTGTAAGGCTATAGCTGTCATAGAGAATGATGTCTCTGATGGATCTTGGCAAAGTAAAGGTGACAATCTTTTGGAAGAAAGTCACCATTCTAGATGTCATTAAGAACATTCATGACACATGGGAGAAGGTAAATATATCAACATTAGCAGGAATTTGGAAGAAGTTGATTCTAATCTTCATGGATGATTTTTAGGGGTTCAAGACTCCAGTGGAGTAAGTGATAGATGAGGTACTGGAAATAGCAAGAGAACCAGAATTAGAAATGGAGCCTAAAGATGTAATTCAATTGTTTCAATCTTTGGTAACCCTTGAATGGATGAGAAGTTGCTTCTTATGAATGAGGAAGTAAAGTGGTTTCTTTAGAATGGAACCTACTCCTGGTGATGATGCTATGAACCTTGCTGATAAGACAACAAAGGATTCAGAGTATTACATCAATTTATTAGATAAAGCAGAAGCAAATTTTGGGAAGACTAACACAAATTTTGAAAAAAATATCATGTCTATCGTAGGTAAAATGCTATAAGAAAGCATTGCATGCTATTTCGTGAATGGAAGAGTGAAGCTATGTGGCAAATGTCACTGTTGTTTATTTTAAGAAATTGCTATAGCAACCCCAACCTTCAGCAAGTGACAACTTTATCAGTAGGCAGCCATCAACACCAGAACAAGACCCTCCATCAGCAAAAAAATAAATAAATAAATAAATAAATAATAAAAAATACAACTTACTAAAGGCTAAAATGATCATTAGTATTTTTTAGCAATAAAATATCTTAAAATTAAAGTGTGCACACTTTTTAGGAATAATGCTATTGCATACTTATTAGACAACAGTATAGTGTAAATATAACTTTTATATGTACTGGGAAAACAAAAACAAATGTGAGAATTACTTTATTGCAATTTTCACTGCATTGTAGTTGTGTGGAACTGAATTCACATATCTCTGAAGTATGCCTGTATATTTAGATATTCAGGATTTTGTTGTAGTTATTAATAAGGTAGATAAATTGGTCTTAGAATGTTGAACTATCTTTGCATACCTGAGAAAACCCTCCTTAATCTTTATTATCTGTTTATATGGTGTTGGATTTTGTTCTAGTTTTCTATCGTCATGTAAAGAATCACAGACTTAGCAACTTAAAACAACATGGGTTCATTATTTTACTGTTTCTTTGGGTCACGGTCTAGACACAGTGTTAACTATGTTTCTTGAAAAAGTGTCTCACAAATTTGGAATGTAGGTGTCAGTCAGACTACATTCCCTTCTATAGCTTAGGCCTCTCTTTCATGCTCATTTTGCTATTGGCGGAATTCAATTCCTTGTGGTTAGGCCTAAGGTTTTCACATTCTTGCTAGTTGTCAAAAAGGGGATCCTCAGTTCCTGACATTCTCCATACCTCTTGCAACATGGGTCTCTCATAGGTCTTCTCAGATACAGCAGTTTCAGCAGTTCATTTCTTTTAGTAAGCATTTTACTTGTATATATCCAGTATAATTCTTTTTTTTTTTTTTTTTTTTTTTTTTTTACTAACAGTCAACTGCTTTCAAACCATTACATCTGCAAAATCTCTATGTCATGTAAGTTATTATTCTGTAGTTTACTTCTATTATAATGTCTTTGGTGTTGGTAGCAGTGTAATATTGGCCTTACATAATGAATTATGATGCAATACTACTGTTCAGTGTTTGGTATATTTTATAGTGTTTATATTATTTTTTAAATTAAGCAATAGGGAAGAAATCACCACTGAAGCCATCAGAGGCAGGACTTTTGGTACAAAATTTAAGTACAGTTTCAATTAATGTAATTGCTATAAAGCTATTAAAGTCTATCAGTTTGCTTTTGAGTAATCTTTCATCATTTTGGCTTTTTAATGAAGTTTTTTCATTTTTCCTAAATTATTTAATTTATTAGCATAAAGTTATTTAATATTTCTATAATTTCAATATGTATAGAGTCTAAGAATGGGATCTCTTTCATTTCTGACTTGATAACTTGTTTTCTCTATATTTTTTCTTCGTCTTATTTTAGGTACACCGATTTTACTATTTTGTTTTGTTTTCTCAACAAACCAGCTTAAGTTTCACTGATTTTCTCTATTGTATTGTTTTTCTGTTTTCCATTTCATGCGTTTCTACTTTGATTTTTTCAATTATATTTTTTGTGCTCCCATTTTGCATCTAATATGCTCTTCTTTCTCTTCTTTCTTACACTACAACTTGAGGTTCCTGACTTGAGAGGTTTTTTTCCAAATATTGGGCTTCAGTGTTACAAATTTCCCCACTAAATATTGCTTTAGTGGCATGCCATAGTTTGCCGTGCTGTTTTCATTTTAATTCAATTCAAAAGTCTTTCTATTGTCCCTTGTGATTTTCCTTTCACTCATAGACTCTTTAGAAATGTGAGAGTTAATTTTCAAATATTTGGAGATTTGATTTCCAAATATTATTTTCTGTTATCGATTTATAATCTAATTCCTTTGCACTCAGAGAAAAGACCTTTTATGACTTTAACACTTAAAATATATTGAGGCTTGTTTATGGCTAGAGTATGGGATATATTACTAAGTATTCCATGCCTACTTTAATAAAATATATTTTCTCTTATGGTTTGGTAGAATGTTCTATAAATGGCAATTAGGTCATGATGGTTGATAGACTTGTTTAAATCTTCTATATTCTTCCTAATTTTCATTCTAATTGTTTTGTCAGTTGTTAAGGAAAGAATATTGAATTATCTAACAATAGCTGTAGAATTTTTAGTGTCGCTTTCAGTTTTACTTCATGTATTTTGAATATCTCTTACTAGGTATACAAACATTTAGGATTATGCTGTATTCTTAATGAGTTAAACTCTGTCATTATGACATTAATTTCTTTATCTCGGTAATATTCTTTTTTTCTGAAATCGACTTTGTCTGATAGTAATAAAGCTACACAATTTGATTCGCTTGATTAGTGGTTTATATCCTTTAAAAATTATGTATGCTTTTCCATTCTTTTTGTTTTTATTTCTTTTCATTTATTTTTCATTGATTATATTTGAATCATTTTTCTTGCTGGCAACATCCAGTTAGTGGGTTGCTGTTTTATATCTAATCATATAACTTCTACTTTTTAATTGTGGTATTTATACCATTTTTAATATGATTACCGTTTTGATTTGGTTTAAATTTTTTATCATAATGTTTGTTGCTGGCTTTGGTGGGGAAAAACATTCACAAATAGTTGGACATGAGAGTCCCAGGTTGGTGGGGCTTATGGCAGTGATGAGTCCAATGAGTGCACGGTAGCTCATGATCTGAGGGCTGTGTGGCTGCACCAGGGCTAGAAAGCGCAGTGGCTTCAGTTCCAGGGGAGTGCAGTTACATGGTTTCTGTGCAGATCTACTAGCTAGGATCTGCAGTGGCCAAAATTATGGGATGCTCTGCTGCAGTGGCTGTGGGTCTACAGTGGTTGCAAGAGCTGCTGAGGGTTTTCTGCCCTCTTTTTCTCCCATGGAGGAAGCCATGGCTGAGGGGACTCTCTTTGGCATTGGGCTGTGTCAGTCTGGCAGATGGGGTAATGTGGATAAAATCTTTTCTGCACTTTCTATGTGGCTATTCTCAGTTCCTTATTTTCTTGTGTTGCTGCAGTTTTTAAATTGCACTCTAGAGCACTCCCAGAGCTACTTTTGTGCCCAAATAGTTGTTAAATCATTGTTTTTATTGGAGATATGGGGATGGTTGAGGCCTAGAACCTTGCAGTCTGCCATCTTGCTTATATCACACCCCTGTTTTCTATTTAGTGTGATGAAAGGGTGGGGACTGCAACTCCAAGCTGCCAGGAGCACAGTACTGGGAAGTTAATGGCTGGTGAGGGGCAGCCCTGGGGCAGATGAAAGCCACATGATAAGGCACCCTCCTGTGCCCCAGGTCTAGACTCTTGCCCTGGCACTTTTGCTCAATACAGAGGGAAACATTGGCGCCATTGCCATCTATGCATCTCTCTCTCTCTTCCATGTCATTTTTTAATTGAACATATGAAAATCAGTTTTAATAACTCTTTTTGTATCCTCGTCTGGTAAATCTAACATTTATGCCAAGTCTAAGTCAGTTTCAATTGATTAGTTTATTGATGGATTATAAGTCACAGTTTTTTGTGTCTTAGAACTTTTGATGGGATGGTAGATATCATGAATTTTGCTTTGTTGCCTGGTAGACATTTTTTTTTTTTTCTGTAATCTTGAGCTTTCAACTGTGATGTAGTAAGATCACCTGGAGCAAAATTGAAAGCTGAGTCTTGCTTTTAAGGTTTTATGGATACTAATGGAATAGTCCTGAATCTAGGGCTTATTATTTCTCACTGCTGAGAAAACACCATATGAATCTTGAGCTTTTCCAGTCTGACTCATAGGAACAGGCACTATTTCCAACTCTACACCAGCAATGAACAGAGCTACCACTAATCCTTTTGGCTAGTTTAATCCCAAATCAGGAGTGGTTTTCCCTCAGGTATGTGCAGATCTGCACTTATTTAATACTCCAAGGACAGCTTCTGCGGATCTCCAAATGTTTCTCATTGTGCTTCAGTGACTTGATCACTCTGGACTTTCAATTTTATGTCCTCAAATCAGGGAAACTGTCAGTCTCCTGTTGGAATTTTCCTTCCGATGCTGTTTCAAAAAAAAAAAAAAAAAAAGACATTTATAGGCAGTAAGCCAAGGTAATTGCTGGACTGAGTTCAGTTGTTTCCCTTCTCTCAGGAATTATTGCTTTCTTTCACTGTCTGATGAAGTTATTTGTACATTATTGTTTCATACACTTTGTCCTTTTTGTTTTTTCAAGTCATTTTAATAGTTTACTTGTCTCCACAAATAAACATGTGCAGCACCATAATGGAATAAATCAACTAGTTTTCCAATTATAAGCTATAAGTATAAATTCATTGTTTATTTAAGAAATTAATCTTAAATATTTAGTTTTTTGTTAAAATATTGTTTAAAAATGTTCCATTTCATATACCTATTTGTAATGCCATAGAAGATTTCTAATCACAAAAGAAATATCAAGTCATGATTACTTGTCTAGAAATATTAAACTATTATTATTAATTAACTGTTAGGTCTATTTTCCAATTACAGTCAAAATGGAGTAAAAGAATCTCAATACTTAATTAAGCTTACTCAAGTTCACAAATGTAGATTTCCATTTTTTTCTATAGTTTCGAGTAGGAATACTCAAAAACTATACAATGCAATTAGATGTTCTTTGTACTTTATATGTAATGTGGATTTAGAGTAGTATTTTCTAAACTTGATAATTTTAAGAAAATATTATTTCATCATTTAGATTGCTTTCAGAAATCACACCAATAATCTCAATATATCTTCTTTAGAAATAATTTTGAAATTATACATATGAATCCTAAATAATTAGGGATAGAAATCAACACTGAGGAAGTCCTACATTTTTTATTTTGACATTAAAGTAATATCCAGGCCACTGGGTATTTTAGTGTGTTCTCAGCAGCAAAATCGTCCCATGGACCGTATAAATCACTTTCAAGAAAAGCAAATTCAAAAGTTTGATCACACATATCACATTTGACTGAGCAGTGAGTATTCCTTTTGTCCACACTAAAAGGTTAATGACTTGAAGAAAATGCTCGCAGTAGTACTGTAGAGCTGTATACTGTTTCTCCACTTTTCCATTCTCAACAAGCTATTGAGCATAGTAATGACACACAAGCCAGCCAGCATCTCAGTACTGAGATGATTTCACCTTTCTTTCATTCCACAAAGTTCGTAATGTATTTATCACCTTGATTTATCACAAGCATTCTTACACTGAAACATCCTTTTGTTCTTTTCTGATGTTGCTTTCTCCTGAGCTACAGTGAGGATTGGGTGTCAGCCAAATATTTAAAGGGAGTTTATAGATATATTTTAGGGCTTCCCTCACTACATGACTTTCTCTTTTCTGGGATCTCTCTCTTCAATTTCCAGCTACACTGACAGCCCTGAATGACATTTTATGATCTATCTAGTCAATAAAATAGTAGCTTTCTGCTTGAGTTTAATGGCCTAAGGGAAAAAAGCATACAAATGTAAATCTCACTCAATGAGTCGAGCTTTCTTTTTTCAAAGGTTAAATCTTCTACAAGTTTTGGTCCTCTACCATGGTATTAAATAATTTTTGTATAAATATACAGTTTTTTTGAGCTTGTCATTGCTGTTGCACTGTTAGTCCATTATAACTCACTCCACTATCACCTAACCTGGAACTCGTAGAATCATTTACATTTAATTCTTTTACATGGGATATTTTTTCTTTAGGCCTGAAATACTGTATTGTAAGGAATTTTTATGAGGTTATTTGTTTGCAGCCTAAAGATGTCTCAACCATGTCTGAATTGTCTATACCATTTCGAGCTGCTCTAGAGGCTATTTTTTATGCAAAATTGGATGAGCATATAGAATTGTAATGAGCTTCAATCATTTTCAAAATTATCTATTTCTTAAGCAATAAAGTCATTTAAAGCATTGTGATTAGAGAAGATGAATTCTAAGGGAAAATATAAGGGATTATGATATGTGAAAACTGCCTGAAAACAAGAAGTAATTATCTGCTGAATAAAAAGACATACGTCCTCCAAAACTCTTTATTTGATTTATATAAATTAGTTCCATATCACATCTGAGTGAAGGTTCGCAATGATTTACCTTAACAATGAATGGTCCTAATGCTAAAGGTGGACAGCTAAACAGGAGAAACTCTGTTGTTAATAGGTGCAATAAAGGCTACGTTGTGAACAGAAATTGTGAACTAGAAATGAGCCCAGTATCAAATTCCTACCCTGACTACAGAAAAACTCTCATTGTGGAGAAGTGGGGAAGGAAATTATTTTCTGAAGGTTTGTGCTATAAGCTTCCCCTAAGAATATGCAGAAACATTTGCATCACTGATATGACCGAAAAATCCAAAATGATATCTTTAACTCCAAGTGTATCTTATGTGGTTCCCCAAAGGTGAAACAGTTATAATTATCAAAATCAACCTCCAGAATGTAAATATGTCACAAACTGGCCCTGAACTATATTCTATTTAAAAATAGCATTTATCTGTATCCTCAACTCTATAACCTGAACTCCCAGATGGGTTTGGCAAGCAGTTTCAAGAGTTACATACTAATGCAATACTAGCAAGGGGAATATAATGAACTGTGATTAGGAACCATTGATACATTTCTATAATTCTCATTTGTTTATTTAAAGCATGAATCAGTTCAAAAAGCAATCACACAAATGAAACTGAACTTCAGTAGAGGTTAATATTTTATTGCCAGTCCATCACTAACATTAGTTAGCAAAGGCAATGTTTGCATGATTTTTCTTTAGAGCTTGTGGATATAGTTCATACACAAATTCACAAATTCTATTCAATGGGTTATAATGCCACAAGTAGTAATAACTAAAAGGGATTCTATTCTCCCATAAATATTTTAAAATTTATGAAGAATAACAAAATAGTCATTTGTTCAGTTTACCTTTTGTGTTTATTCTGTTTATCAATGCTATTTAGGTAATGCAATAATATAAGGCAAGAAAAATAAAGCAAAATGCCTTAAGAAAAGCATTTCAATTTTTTTTTATAGATGATATGGTATTTTATGTAAGAATTAGTATAGGATCTCCAAAATGCTGCTAGAGCCAATAAATGAATTTAGCAATGTGCAGGATATAAGATCAATACACAAGATCAATTTTATATCCATATATTCACAAAAAACAATTGCAAAATGATTTTAGTAAACTAATATAACTTATAATAGCATATACATATCTTAAAATGAATCTACAATAATTGTGCAGATCTTTTACACAATACACTAGAATGTAGAGCTAAGAAAACATTAAAAATATTTAAATAAAAGTAGATATGTAATACATTCAGAAATTATAAGACTATATTTTATGATATTCATTCTGCATAAATTAATACATAGTTTCAACATGACTGCATTCAAAATACAGGCAAGTTTTTGAAAAACTGGAAAGGCAGCCCGTAAGCTTTCATGGGAATATAAAAAATCTAGAAATACCAGGATTTTTAAGAAAAAATTAACAAAGTGAAATGACCGAAAATTACTGTTGTCTAGTTTTGCTTTAAGGTTTACACAGTCAAGATAGTGTTGCATTCACATAACAATAACAAATAGATCAGTAGAACATAATAAATAATGCAGAATTAGACCTATACATATGTATTCAGTTGAGTTTTTACATGTATGTTTTTATTTCGATTGATACCTTTTACCCACTTTTCATGTCAAATAAATGGTAAAAAGAAAATATTTTGAACCATTGACACTGATGACAGTCAAATATTTTCATAGAAAAGTGAGATATGCCACTCACCTCTTTCTGTACCTAAAAAATAATTTGAGACAATTATAGAATACAGAAACACAAATATTTTGGCATAAAACATATAATAATATCTTAATAACTTTGGGTTAATTAAAGTTTTTTTAGATGGTATATAATAAGCAGTAATCTTTTTTTAAAAAGACAAGTTTATCATAATATAAAATATATTTACTATTAAAAATACAACATTAAGAAATTGATTATGCAAGTCACAGACTTTACGAAAATATTTGCCATGCATATATCTGTTAGAGAACTAACACTTGGATTTTAAAATATTCATACACATCTGCAACAGAAAGAAAAACTAATAAAAATTGGCAAAAATATGAACACTCAATTTGCAAAAAAAAGTAAGAATGTCCAATAAACACAGGAAAATATGTTAAATATTATTATTCATTTTGAAAATGCAAATGAAACACACATTAAGAGATTATTTCATACACTCTAAAATAGCTACAACCAAAAGTACTTATGTTACCACATGCTGGAAAATATTGACATAATTAGAACCCTTATGCATTGCTGGTGGGAGAATAGTTATATAACCACTTTTTAGAAAATTGTTTTAATTAATGCTAAATATACATCTAGCTTATAACGTTGCAAATTAATATTTAGGTACTTAGCCATATAAATTACCAAAAGGTCACGAAAATATTTGCACATATATGTTCATGAGAATCTGTAGTTGGACAAAACACAAATGTTCAAAACAAAAAGCATAATCACGTTAAAATTTATTCATGGTATTGAGTAATATTTTGCTATGAAAAACAAATTATTGATAAAACATCATAGATGAATCTAAAAGACACTATTTTAAACAAAAGGAAACACAAACATGGATAATTTATTCACATTAGCAGGCAAATCTAATCAATAATGATAACAACGAGAACACAGCTGACTCAGAGAGAGAGACAAACATGAGTGATGAGGAACTTGTGTGAATTTTCTGGAGTGATGGAAATGTTCTATGTGTAATTTTTGGCTGTATCCATACGGGTGCATACAATTGTCTAACTTATCACATGAACCATTGCTGTATAGTTTGTTGTATACATTATTATAGTTTCATTTAAAAACTATCAAAGGACTTTTTTAGAAACCTAAGTTTACACCACAATTATTGGAGCATGCACAAAATCTTACATCAGTGTGCTGAAGTTCTTATTCTTAAACAAGTAGATGATTTAAGTTTGTTGTTATCTATATTCAGTAGAATATTTGGGGTAGTAAATGAGACTTGGTAGAGATTTATTTTTCTGCAGAAAAATAACAAGCATATGCTAGTACTTCAACGGCCTGAATATCTGAAACTCAGTGCAGTGTTTTTGTTATCATTCAGTTTTAGATTTTTTTTCTTCCCCCTAACAAAGGAAAGCCTAAGGTAAAAAAAAAAAAAAAAAAAAAAGGTGCCTGACACTCAGTGGAGAAGTGTTGTTTGTATTCTCTGTTCAGTTTGCAAAGTCACATATCCATAATTCTTGTTGAATTTCTTTTATTTTCCACAACTGCTGACCTTTTCTGGAAAAAAAAAATAGCTGATAGCTTTGAATGACAGATATATAGACTGGCATTTACATCATGTTCATCATTCGTTAAATGAATTTTTATTCTGGACACTACATTAGGTTCTAAAATAGAAAAACAATCAGGATAGCTTTTATTATATTACATAGGTAAAAAACTTACTAGCCGTAACATTTTGCCCCAACTTTCTATTCGTTTAGCTAAGATGATATTTTCTGGCTCATTTACTAAGTATATTTTTATTCTTTCATCAGATTCAAAAATATTCTCTTCTCATTTTAAAACCTGACTATATTGTCTCATCTCCACTTTAAATTCCCATCAAATAATTAAACATAATCGCCTGCATACCTTCTTGGTGGTCTACCTCATTTTTGTTCTCCGGACATCTTTCCACTATCTTTCTATTTGATTCTCTGGACCTGGGCATTTCTTTCTCTATCCAGCTGTTAGCTCTCTGAGTCTTCCCTCTACGATTGATCCTACCACGAAATTAAACTGTACCACCATCAGTTTCTCACAGGTAAACCATAGAACATAAAACATTGGATATACCACTAAATATCTATTAGTTATTCTAATTTTATAAGACCACGTAGAGAAAACCCCCACACAAAAGACAACAATTAATTCTCATATCATTAATTGCACAAGGCTAAATTATGTCTTATACTTTCAAATATGCACAGTTTTCCCAATCATACTTTTATTACCAATGTGTTTTGTTCAGGTTATAGAAGGTCTGACTTCATGTTTTAAAAGTGTAATCATTTTCTAAGAAATGTCGTGATTATCAGTAAAACTGCTTTACAATTAAATTTTGACTCATTTAATAAAACACTATTTTGTTTCTTATTTCCAAGAAGACTATACATGCACACAATTTGTCTTCCTAATTGCCAAAACTGCATCTCATCTAGTAAGGCTTATATTTTATTAAAGTTCACAATATGAGATTAATAAAACTAAATCATTTTAGAATTATTCATAGAAATATGTAGTTAAATAAGTGTGCAGGACATATAATATTGTATATCCTCCAAATAAAAAATAAGCTAATATGAGAAAACTAGATTAAAAATTAGAAATAAAATTCATTTTGTTTGCTATTTTTAAGGGGTTAATCATTGCCAAATAAAAAAAATGTATGACAGCTCTGAGCAATCTTTTAAATCCTTTTTATTAGATGCATGAAAATGTATGTATCACCACCAAATAGCTACACATATCTACAACAATCAACGTTACAGTTATATATAATCTAAATGTGGAAAGAAAATTACAAATTGTTAAGATTCATACTAAATTAGCTGTTTCTTCTTAATGGGATTTTCCCTTCTTTCTGAAATAAACTCAGTTTTTAAATCTTGTTTCCAACTGACAGATGATGAAGGAAATTGATTTGCTCTTCCAATAATACATTCAATTGATCTCTATTGATATATTTTGGCCACATAATAAGACGTTTGGTGTGCAGTATTTGACATGTTTCCTGCCCCCTCTGGATCTTACAGTATAGCTAGCACTCACCAGCTTGAGCACTTACATTAAGCAAGAAATGTTTTACACACTAGAGGCATAGTCATAAACAATTGATTTTGTCTTTGTCTTTAGATATTAAAAAAGTACAATGTGTACTATAAAAGTGAACATATTGAAGGTTAGATAAATATATAGCATATCATTGTAGGGATTAGGAAAGGCCACATAAAAGAAAATTTAATATTGAGGGATGAATAATGACGATCTTAAAATATTTTTAAAATAGTTGAAGGAGCTAAGTAGAACAAAAAACATAGAGAAAGAGAAAAGAAAGAGCTTGAAATATCACAGAATTTAGACTTCATTCCATATAGTTTTGGATCATTGATAGTTATTAACTGCTGATTTTTGAACCGACTCCCCTCTGGCATTTTCTTCATAGGCTACATTCTGGTGCTGCAAGCTTGGATTCTGCAGACTCGAGAGAAAACCAGCCTCTCGTTTATCCTGGTCCTTTTCATTGTTTTCCAGTTACAACCATCATGCTCAGCTTGTCATTCGATAGTATAAGAATGATTATTATTAAGCAATATGTAAAGAGAAATATATTACCTTATATATTGATATAATTCAATTAATATGATTTGCATTAAATTGTAAAAATTTAACAAAGAAACCCCAAATATTTTACGAGATATAAATTTGCACTTTTAGAGTTTCAATATGCAAGCCAAAAAATCACAACAGTAAAGACAGGCAACATAAAATGAAAAATCTAAAGGAGAACCTGAAATACCCTCTGTGAGAAAAGTACTGACAAAGTGAAAATTACACTATTTAGAAAATATTTATATATAGTTTAGTTTCCACCATTTACCTTTCATAGTAGTTTTTTAACATTATTAAGTGTTGGTGAAAATAATATGTACTTTTTAATGTGATTTTATTGACTATTTCTATTGCTGTAAAATAGGATGTGAGCTAAAGTTGTAAACAGCCTTTGCATGATTTATTGTAAAACAGTTTTCCCACTGCTGTAGGCACTGTAATGCAAGCCTTTTTACCGGAGCATTGGCTAAGAAAGCTGAAAACTCACATGAAATACGTGTTTCAGAATAATTATGGAGACCAAAATAAGTTGTTTATAAAACTTTTCTTTTAAGTTAATGAATGAATGAATTTGAAATGTGTGTTGATCTCCTTAAATGTGATTTTTCTTGACAGGTAATGTCATATCAGCAAGAACAGTTCAATGTTATTCAATAGCATGCACTTATGGAGTATTTACTCTGTCAGAATATGCAGATATGGCATAGGTTACAGGGAGAAACTGACTTCAAAACAGATAACTTAACTGTATCTCATGTGAATATTCTGATCCAAGTTCTGTGAAGTGAGAAATGGGAGTGTTTAATTTAGATCTTTGTATCCAGAAAAAATATCACAGAAGGACAGGCAGATGGGCATACTAAACATAAACACGTTTTCAAGATGTGAAAACATCTGCATAAAAAGGAAAAAAATGTTTTGTTTACACAGCAAATGAATATCTACATATAACTGAAGGTTTAATTTTTGAAAAGTGTTTTATTAATATCTATCAGTTCTTAAAAAATATATTTTGAATCCTCTTTTCGAATCTGATCAAAGCTAGAGACGTCTCGAAGCTGAACCTGAGCGTCTTCAGCCTTTCTACATAAAATAATACCTGTTTGGTTCAAACCGTGGTGCAAGATGAAAACCAACAGTTCACAGCCTTTTCCTATTCTTGTTCAAATTAGAACCCCAAGAACCCCACCAACCTGACTGATTTGTTCAGAGTATTTGCCAGTAGTTTTTGTCTGTATTATTTGTATAAATATTAACTTTTCATCATAAATGATTTAGTTTGATAATTTATATATTTTTTCTTTAATATATTATGCAACTTTATTTTCTTTATAAATTCACTTCTGTAGGCTGTTGTTCAAGATATTGTAGTTTAATCCCTAAATTATTGTTTAGTTCCTTATGTGTGTACCTACCTGTTGGGAGCTCAGCTCAGTTGGAGAGAAAGCTGAGCTGCCAGGTGTCAGAGTAGTCACTTATAGCAACAACAAGCCAAAATGATGGTTAACTATTAAGCTTTTGATCACTTACCTTGATAATAAAAGCAAGATGCTAAAACAAGAGAAAGGGCCTTTTCCATTTTGCCCCATGGAACGGGTGCACTGGTTCAAGGATCAGGAAGGTTGGCGCAGATGTGGTGGTCCTCTAATTGTTGAGGTAGCCCCAGACAAGGAGTGGTTATAGTTTTATGGACCCTGGGGCCCAGGGAAAGGCAAAAAAAAAAAAAGGGGGGGGGTGTGAAAAATAATGAGTACTGAGATAGTAGGGAACAGTCTTCAAGGTTTCCTCTTCCTCCTTCCCATAAGGAACCTCAGAAAAGGAGAACTACGAACGAAGGTCCCAGAGCTAAGAATGGAAATACATGTAAGAGCTTGTTGGCCTGAGGGAACAGAATCCTTGACTGCAGCTTCCTTCAGAGGATGCACTGCACTGGCTGTGCACCACATCTGGTGTGGGGAGGGCAGTTTTCGCTTGTGAAGAACTTCCAGGTAAAGGCTTTATAATCTCCTAACGTTAGGTGTGAGAATTCAAACATCGATGTAACCAGGAGCCACACTTTTGTGACCAGGAGCCACACTTTTGTGACCAGGAGCCATACTTTTCACCTCCACTCCTTGATTTTTCAGGACTTGAGCAAGAAAATAGGCCAGTTTACCATGGAACCAAATGGGTCATACTTCAGGGGCCTGTCAGTAATTTGTTCGATGCAACAGAAGATCATGGTTATGATTAAAATTATTTCTAGCAGAATGATCAGGCCCTTCTTGAATATAAACATGAGGCCCAACCATTGCCAAAACAGAAAAAAATATATAAATTTAAAAAATACATCCCATAGCCCCTCTGGATCTACTTTAGAGAATCAGGAAGCTTTAAAAAAATAAATAAATAAAAGAATCATAAATCTTTTTTATTTTTATTTTTTTATCTGGCCTAAGGCACAAATCTACAACATATAGCACAATTCTGGCCAGTAAGGTGAGGCTAACCTAAGTATCTTTCAGAGCTAAGGCAATGTCCTGATAGAGTATAATACACAAGAAGTACAATCCCATCAGAGATGTTTGGTGCCCTGGAAACAGAGTTTTTCAATGTAAGGGCACTCCAAACATGATATTCAGTAATCAGGCAATTAGGTTAACAGAAGCCCCCATTGTGGCCTTCCAGTGGGGGCCTACTGCCCTGGGGTCCCCTATCCAGATTGAACAATTCAGTCCAGTCCTTGTTTTCTGAAGCAGTTCGATTGAAATAGTTTTGTGTCCATGACATCAGTTAATGTGTCTCACTACTGGGGACAACATCTGGAGGTATTTTGCCAGGAAAGTGCGGGAGCTGAAACCATCGTCTGCTGTCTTGGTTAGCAGTCAGGTGTGGCGGTAAATTCAGCATTTAGCCTGAATTAAATGTCCTCACAGCAGCTTGGAAAGGCAGCACGGAGAGTTCTTTTTCAGAAGGAGTAGCAAGTTTTCAGGAGCAGGTCAGAAATCAAAAGATCATGAATATCCAGCACTCTACCCCTGCTCAGATGCTGGGATTTTAGTTTATTTGGTTGTTATTGCTGTCTCATTTAGTCATCACAACTTAACATTTTCAAAAACTGCTGCCTACTTTTATCCAGACCTTTTGTCTGAAAGGGTTGTATGCAAGAGTGATGTGTGTAGCATATGACTAAGTCCTAGCCAGCAAAATGTAGATTGAAATATTACATGTCACTGTCAGGCTGTGTTCATTAAAAGAAAGAAAGGTGAGGAGGTGAGGGCAGGGGAAGGGATGAAAGAAAAAGGGAGGGAGAGCATATGCAATGTACTTTCCCCAACTGCTAGTTTAATGTTAAGGACTCCGACATAGTCAAATCCTAGAAGAGACAAGCAGAAAAGCACTGAGGTCCTTGAGTCATTGCTACTAGGAGAACATTCCAGAAGAGTGCCTACCAAAGAGCACCCATGTTGGACTTTTAATAATTACTATAATTTAGGAGTGACTGATGCAACTGTTTGCCTATCTTGAATAATATATCCTTCAGCTCCAGTGATTTATAAATTAGGTAGGAATATAGACACATTTAATAACAACTTTTATAGCATGAAAATGTTTATGGTAAAAGTCTGCAATGCCTTATAGTACCACAATGAAAATTTTGCTAAAATATTGAGAAATCACAAATTTCTAGTTGGGTCACAATTGATATAGGTATGGAAAATCTGAAACAATAATTAGTGTTCATCAGACACTTCCCAGGTGCCAGACACTCTAAGAACTTTATCTTAGATTGGGCTGCTAAAACAAGGTATAATAGATGGGTGGCTTATAAACAACAAAAATGTATTTCTCATAGTTCCAAAGGTTGAAAGTCCAAGATCAGGGTCCCAGCATGGTTGCTTCCGTTGAGGGCCCTCTTCTGAGATGCAGGCTGTCTGCTTCTCATAGTACGCTCACGTGGCCGAAGGAAAGCAGGCTGGCTCGGTGGCCTTTTCTTAGAAGGGCCCTAATCCCATTCTGAGGGCTTCACGCTCATGATCTGATTATCTCCCAAAAGCCCACCTCAAAATGCTATTTTGTTAGCTCTAGGATTTTAATGTGAATTTTGGGAGGATGCAAGCATTCACTTTATTATAGACTTCAACATCATTAACTCTTGTTGAACTATTTCACTGAGGGGAAAAGTTGAGTGTAGAGAGTCACAGCTAGTAAGTAGGTGGTCTAACTTCAAAGATTAGGTTCCTACTCACCAAATTTTAATCAGAGTGATATAGACTAAAAGAAAGAGAACAGCATGCTAGTTACAGGAAATTATGTATGCAAATTCTCATAGGTATGCAATATTGAGATATTTCAGTATAAGAAGTTAGCAACATTGCTGAAGAGAATAATGAAGGAAATAATGTAACATCATTATTACTGATGAGATTATAGGGATAGGCAAGTTATAAAGGCAATTAACAACTTTGAACTTTATTAAGAAACTATACTTAGCAATCAAAATTTAACTAATTTAATAATTTAGAAAGTCTTCTGATAAGCACTTTGGAGATTGGATTCTAAGTTGCAAGATCAAATGAAGAGAGAACAGTTAGTAAATTTTTGTAATAATCTAGATAAGAAATGATGAAATCTTGACCAAGCCATTATGACTATCAAAGAAAAAGTGAGAACAGACTCAGGAAACACTAATTAACTAGAATTTATGGAGATTCACAAATATTTTATGGGAGCGAAGAGTTTCAGGGATTCTCAGGTATTTGACTCAAGTAACTGGGTGGACGTTGATGCTAGTTTCATTTTTTTGACACAGAAAATCACTTAAAACAGTTTATTTTTTACAGAGAAATTGGGTGTTACTGTTAGAGATAGAGTGAAACACTGTAGGGCAAATTCTTCTAATTTTCTTCTTTTTAGTACAGTAGGAGTATTACTACAGAGGACCAAGAACTTATCTCTGATTCTCTTCCTTGGAACTGTATTTTGGTAATATTTTCAATAATAAACCACCATAATCAATTGAATCTTCTGCTTTAACATTACTTCAAAAATCAGTGCTTAGTAATCTGCTCCTATAAATGTAGTCTGACCCTGTGCAACTGCCAATAATTGATACATATTCATATCCTTACTTTGCCTCCCATTAATGTTCTTTTCAAGTTCTATTTTTCAAGGGTTTTGTGTTCTTGGACTATTTGCCAGGTTGTCTCTTACATAATGTATTCTCTTTGCATAAACACATTAACATTAAATATAGCAACAAGCTCTGGATTGTTTCATTCACTCATTAAGTCATTAATTTAGTCCCTAGGTAATTAATGAACTCTACTATTGTTTGGTACTATGCTAAAGATTGGGGACACAAATGTGAAAATGAGATATAGTGGCCACTGACATAAAACATTCTTTTTAGAGGTAAGTGAAAACAAAACATTTCCTGATAATATGATAATAGACCCAAAAAATTGCCTGATTGTGATACTTATTATGGCAAAAATAAGCAAGGGGTTAAGATGGAAAAGGGTAGAATTTGGAAATCCCAAGATCGTGAAATTTTCTTCATCTAAATAGATTGTTTAGAAAATTCGGTATATTATGCATGCCAACTCAGAGAAATTCAGCCTTCCAAAACCTGCCAGTGATAGCAATACAATGAAAAAGGAATGCATTCATTCTAAATTCTAATAGGCACATAAGTGTCCCGATTCTTTTTTTTTTTTTTTGAGACAGACAGAGTGAGCTCTGTCGCCCAGGCTAGAGTGCAGTGGCGCGATCTCTGCTCACTGCAACCTCCGCCTCCTGGGTTCAAGTGATTCTCCTGCCTCAGCCTCCCGGGTAGCTGGGACTATAGGCGCGTGCCACCACACCCGGCTAATTTTTTATTTTTAGTAGAGACGGGGTTTCACCGTGTTGACCAGGCTGTTCTTGAACTCCTGACCTCAAGTGATCCACCAGCCTCGGCCTCCCAAAGCGCTGGGATTACAGGCATGAGCCACCATGCCCGGCCAACTGTCCTGATTCTTACATTGAAGGTTTGTTACAGCACAGCTTCCATTACTTTCCAGTCGTTTCTTGGAACATGGAAGGATAATAAAGCAAATGCAAATACCTTTATTTTCCAAAATTTTACTAAATGTTTAAAATAAGTATTATAAAGGGCACCTGAATTTTAGAAGAGGAATTTACATTTTGCAAAGCTTTAAACTATTTTCTAATGCAGTCATTTGGCAAAATGATATAGGCAGCTATATGCTAAACACATTCACATGACTTTGAACATCATGGTATCTTTAATAAGAGCTTCTTTTCCCCCTTCTTAATTCAATGTCCTGAAAATGAATTACTGAATTTGTGTTAATATATGACCTTCCTGCTAATAAACATTTAAATCTTCCAAGGCCTTCAACCAACCTGACAGTTGTCTGAGTGTTATATATTCTAAGACTTCATTATCCGATACCATAATTTTCCAATACTTAAATGCTATTATTGGCAATACTTCCGCCAAGGCATCATTCATTGGTAGTCTGAATTTGCAAGATTGCTTCCTTAGGGACAATACCTCAATGTACAGTTGGCCATATTAATATACAAAATTCATCACTCAAGATCGTTTTGATATCACAATAGAATACTGCGCATGTCAGCTTGTCTCAATACAAGAGAAAATTAAAGGGGCTTCCGTATCAAGTTGAGTGGATTTTGGTAAATTGCCATGACTTTGTTAATATCTAAACTTGAGAATTTCTTTTATTATTTATTGGTTTATTATTTTATTTTATTAAATTGTAAATATTTAATGTGTGCAGCAATAGAGGCTAACATAAGAGAAATTTATATACCTGCAATTATGATTAAACTGAGAATAGCACTTTGCCACATTTTATATAGTTCTATTTAAAGTATATACATATTTTAAACAACTAACATCTTGTCCAACAACCCAATACCCTTATCTCCTGAAGTGTAAACACTATCTCAGATTTTGAAAATCTTATGTCTATGCATGTTTTGGTTAGAGAACAAAATACTAATAATGTCTAAGACCTCGTTTTGATTACTGTTTTAATTTACTAGCTTTCTGCAATTGAATATGTGTGTGTCTGTGTGAGAGATGTGTGTTCACACATCTCTGTGTTTGAACTTTGATCCTCAACTGCATTGTATTATAACAGATTGGTCACAAACCATATTAGGATAAGATTAAAAGAAAGAATATTATACATTAGTACAATAGTCTTCTCTTTAGGTTTTTTTCACCTGTGCCCAGAAATCAAAATCTCAAAACCCTTGCTTCACTGATACAGGCATGATTTGTAAATGAAAACATCTCTCACTCCAGCTTTGCTCTTCCCCCCTGTTAATACTGTCCCCATCATTCTACTCACCTTCTCAACACACACACACACACACACACACACACACACACACACAACACTGAAGGAATATATTTACAGAAACAATCCTCTTCACCATATTTAGAACTTCACACAGGCACAAATTGTGTTGAGTCCTTGTCCTTGCTAAGTTGTGCAATCTGATAAGGATTCATAGGAGAGATTTAGTAAGTCATAATAAGTTTCTTTCTTGCCCACATGCCTGGAAGTTTGCTCTCAAATTCAAAGTATAAAAAAATCTTGAAGAAATACATAAAAATGCAAAATTTGGAGTCTCATCATCAGCTTTCCTATCACAGAGATTTGACTTAGTCGTTTGAAACATAGCTAAAAGATACATATTGCTTTAAAGCACTTTCTCCACGTAAATGTGAATGAGAAAAATACTGACCCTAAGTTGGGGAGGTGTAGATGGCTCAGTGCCGTCTACAAGAAGAGTTGTAGATGGCACTGTGCCTGCTTTATGAACTATATCCGTAGAAGATGGAACAAAATGAAGAGAGCACAATTTTTAAAAAGTAATTTTTAAAGATGAGAAATGACGAGTTTTCCTGAAACCAGTTTATAATGTAGTTTCTAACACCTCCTGCACACTCAAAATCCCATCACTGATAATATGATGTATCACAATTTTTAGAATTTATTTTCTTTTACTTCCTTAATGAACGTGGAGCAAGTTTTGAGGGTGGAAGGGGAGGGCTGGAGGAAGACAGGATAGATCTGAGCTTTATTTAAAGATAATTTATGTCGATATTAGCTAGTTCTACAAAAATGAAATCCAAATTATTTCACATTGCAGAGATTTACATAGAAATATGTTTATATGGAAAAGTTGGAGTGTTATCCCAGTTTTTTAAAATTCTGCAATAATATTTGATAATTTTATATGAATGCTTTCCCATGTAATATGACAAAATTATTCATTGTATTAATATTTTAGAGAGTTCTGTTGTTCATATAAATATATCAAAACTTCAAAAGGTAATATGTTTAAATGATACCAAATATTAAGCACTTAAAGAAAATTTTCTAAATTCTTAGGTTATCAAACTAATGTATTTATGTATTGCAATTTATATTTATATTAATACAGTTTATATAATAATATGATTTTCACGAAAATTTATGTGCACTGTAAAATGTAACTCAAACTCTAAGTGAAATTCTTTTAATATGCAGTAGGAATTTAGGTAAACTATCTTTGTTAAAGAGATATTTTGATCTTCACCTCTAATTATGCCCACACATGAATTTGAGAATATTCTCTTTTTTGCTTTATAAAATATATCCTAACAGAGTATTTCTTCTAAGATCATTCTTCTTGAAGACCTTGAAAATCTTAAATAATAATAATTTTTAAAATATATTTGCCGTGTGTTCTTGAGATGAAAGCTACACACACGTGTACAGACTCACATCAACACACACATAAAATTGAAGGTAATAGCACAATAGAATTTGCTTTTTAGAAATCCTGAGAAATATTTATAAAAAAGCTTCGAGACCTCATGTGGGTCACATATAAATAAAACAAGGCTTGCTAACATAAGAAACGTAGTATCAATGGCAATTTATTATTTATTGATCATTAAACTACTTATCTGTTTTTGGTTTAGGTATATTGCATTTTGTATTTAAATTCTTGTAACAATATTATGATAACATTATTATTCTCATTTTTCAATAAATAAATGAGACTCAAAAAGGATATGTATACAATCTTTATGAGATAATATGTGTAGATGAGATACATCTGAGAAAACTAAATTTTACTGCTGAATCTTGTTTCTTTTCCCCTAGGAATGAGTTCCTGTAATAATTTAATTTTCCCATATTCATTTAAATATTCTCTAAAATATGGTAAAATATTTAAATTACATAATTTTATTGCATTCTTTCCAATAATTCTCTACAAATAATTTCCTCCAAATAAACAGTAACATTTACTTCAAAAAAGGAAAGTGGTAATTTATGAAATGCATCCTTTCTTCATTCAGACAAGCTCATAGAGATGAAAGATGACATCTGTCCAAGGCAAAAATAAATGTTTTTTCTTCTTCATTATGTAACTACTTAATTTGCTAAAAAAGAACTCTAAATAAAATATTCCAATCACTTGGGTATAGATATTCTTGTGCTTTTATTTCTTTGGGAGATTATACATATTTTAAACTGATTAAAATGTACTTTGTAGCATATGTATATGAAAAATAAACAATAGCCTGCACTTTATAATTTCCCTAGATTATAAAAATAAGCCAAGGGACTCAATATAATTTTCCAGTTAAAGAAATATGCAAAAATAATTATAATTCTTTGTCTCTTATATTCTGTTCTTTGGTTGCTTTGATTTTGTTCCCAACTTTTATTTAGAATTTCTTAAGAAATGCAGAGAAGGTGAAAACACTAAAATAAGCTGCCACAAGTATAGCCTCATTCTTGATACATCAGTTTTCATCATTGACCACAATAATATAGCTCTCTGTCTTTCTGATATAGCTCTGGATATAGTATAAATGCAGATTTGTTTTGGATGGATCGTTTGAAAATTTCAAAAATCATTTGAAATTAAATGGCAAACATACTGACATGTCACTCATACTTGCTATAGCATGTATCTCTAAAGAAAATGGGCGCTCTTCTACTTAAGTAAAACAGCATTATCACACTCAACAATTTTAATTCAAATAATAAAACTTACTAATAAACAACTATATATATATTTTTCCAATTGGCCCAATAATGTCCTTTATACCTGGTTAATATTTGCTTATTTTTACACCCAGGATCCAACCAAGAATTGTGCATTGTGTTTAGTAGGCATTTTTAAAATTTTCCTCTGAAATAGGAGAGTGCCTTTGCCTTTGTTTGTCTTTTCTGTCATGGATATTTTAAAAAGTTCAGGTTTTTGTGAGTACAGGTGGTATATCTCCCAATTGAATTTGTCTGATTATTTTCTGCTTATTCAGAGTAAACATCTTTGTCAAGAATACAATACAACTATTATTGTGTCATTTATTGAGTGAGGCTGTAAAGTCAGTTTGTAATAGTATTGTTGATGTTGTTTGATCATGAATTATGCAGTTTCCTCCAGATTTCTTCACATAAAAATTGTAGATTTTTTTGGAGTTTATTAGTAATCAATGAATATAATGTTTTCATACATCATGGGGTGTTTTTTGTTTTATAGAAGAAATTTTTCTCCTCAGAGCTTGTGTATTGTGTGTGTGTGTGTGTGCATATGTGTATATCAAATGGACGTATTACTTATTTTTTATCCATTATGTTTATTACCATCATTAATATTTTGTTCCCTAATTGTCCCATATTTGGATAGTGGAATTCCTTCAAGATTGCTTCTATTTCATTTAGGGTGATCTTCTACATTTTCAACAATACTAATGACAAAAACCTCATCATTTAGAATGTTACAGTGTTTAGGAATAAAATTCTGGGCAACTAGATCTAGATCTATTGTGGTATCATTGTTTTTAGGCCTTTCCAGTGGACAGGACTAATGGAGATTTAAAATGAAAGAACAAAAAATATATTCTATGCAAATAGTAACCAAAAGAGAGCAAGGGATGGCTATACTTACATCAAACTAGCACACTGATATTAGACAAAATATTCAAATTAAACTTAAAATTAGAACAGGTTAAAAGATATACAACTGTGATAGATGCAGGAGGCAGATAAGGGGGAGGGTCCCAGAGAATCTCCAACACACCTGTGGACTGAAAGAGTGGGGTGGAGCCCTGGGAAGTTTGTGGCTTGTGCAGGGAGTGAGGAGCCTGGCCTCAGCTCCTGTGTGGTGGCCTGTAGCTCATTCTAAGAGATGGAAGCCTGCCGTCAGGATCCCTTCTCACTTTGCTGAGGGTTTTTTTTTTTTTTTTTTAATACTTTTTTCCTTTTCACCCAATATATTCCACTCTAGTCACCCTTCAGTGTGTCCATGTGCCTTATCTTTCCTGGTCATGTGATAAGAACCTGGTTTTAACTGAATGAGAGAGCAAAATTCTGCCTCATGTTGGTGCCCAAACCTGGGGCATAAGAGAAGGTGAGTGATATGCGGACCAAAAGATCTTTTTCCCTTCTGCTTCTATGCCTTTTTTCCCTTGGACTTCTTATGAGGGTACGTTTTCAACAATACTTATAACAAAAACCTCATCATTTAGAATGTTACAGTGTTTAGGAATAAAATTCTGTGCAACTAGATCTAGATCTATTGTGGTATCATTGTTTTTAGGCTTTTTCAGTGGACAGGACTAATGGAGATTTAAAGTGAAAGAACAAAAAATATATTTTATGCAAATAGTAATACCCCATAAACCAAAAACACCCCACAATGTATGAAAACATTATATTCATTGATTACAAATAAACTGCAAAAAAATCTACAATTTTTATGTGAAGAAATCTGGAGGAAACTGCATAATTCATGATCAAACAACATTAACAATACTATTACAAACCGACTTTACAGCCTCACTCAAACAATAAATGACACAATAATAGTTGTATAGTATTCTTGACAAAGATGTTTACTCTGAATAAGCAGAAAATAATCAGACAAATTCAACTGGAGATATACCACCTGTACTCACAAAAAACTGAACTTTTTAAAATATCCATGACAGAAAAGAAATACAAAGGCAAAGGCACTCTTCTGTTTTAGAGGAAAATTTTTAAAATGCCTACTAAACACAATGCACAATTCTTGGTTGGATCCTGGGTGTAAAAATACCCTCCACGTGCCACCACATCCCAACAGCTGCAGGTGATCACAGGATGAATGGGCGAGTGGCAGCTGTGGCCCAAAGGCCCCAGGTGACAGTCTGGCCAGCATTCCCCACCATAAGTCTCTCCCTGTTGGAGGAATTCATTTGCATAAGAATGAGAGGTTCTTCCCCGGGTACCTCTTTTTTTTTCTTCGCTCCAACCAGTGGGCAGTTAAGCTGTATTTTTTGTTTTTTGTTTTTTGTTTTTTGTTTTCTTTTCTCCACCAGGTCAGAAGTTTTTTAAAAGAAGCTTTTTTTTTTTTTTTCTTTTTAAAGGATGTTATACTATGCCAGGAATGATAAGGATCACTGTTTATATTCTCTGTAAAGTCTGAATTACGAAAAAGGATTTGTGAGGTTGGCCTTAAGCTGTAGCCAATCTCGTGAGCTTTGCATGTGTTTCTGGTTGGTCAGTAGCAAACTTTGCTGCAGGCCTCCATCTTGTGTTGTGTCCTTGGATGTATGACCTGTAACTATGTGGAAATGCTTTGTTCTAGCCTTCGCCATTTCACAATGGCAGCTTGGGTTAAATCCTGACTTAGGGAATGAGTCACTTCTGGGTTGATATCTGCATGATCTTTTGACATTTGTTGATTTTCTTCCCCCTATACAAACCACCTTGGATTTTCCTTTCTCTGAGCCTTTAGTGAAGTTTGGAAGCCAGAAATGTTGGCCGCTTTACATGACTAAAGCCAGATAACAAGGGATTTAAAAGGATTTTCTTAAAGAGTGCTCCACTTAATTAAAAGTGGATATCCAAGTTATAGGTATATTTAAAAGACCTTTATGTTTTCCTCTTCCTAGATTGTGTTTTGCTAAGAAATGTTTTTTTCTCAGTCAACTACATTCTTTTTCTGCATTTTGTATTGCCACTCTTAATGCATGCATGAGAGGCCCTAAGATAACTCCTAGGGGCATGGGACTCCTTGGGAAAAACAGAGAAGGCACCATTGACCCTGTTTTGTGGAGAAACCTGTTTTACTCATGGAACCCCAGGAATGAAAAGCAGATAGATCCATCTCAAAATCTGTTCTTGCCTCCCAGCTATGCCTGTTTTTAGGCCTTAGGAAGTGCATGTTTTCCTAGCCCTGTCTCTTAAAGGGCTCCCCCAAGAGATCTTAAAGATTATAGCTAAAATGCAGATGTTGTCAAACTGCAAATTTTTGACTAGGTTTAAAGAATTGTTTTGAGTTACATACAATAAAGCTAAAAGTTCAAACAAGTTGTGAAAGGGTTGTAAAATTTAATCTTGCGAAGGAAATTCTGTGTGAACATATTGACTAACTTCAAAAAGCTATTATATGTTTTTCTGTAAATTGAGCACTGAAATACAAGCACAACAAGGTACTCTGAAGGAGCTAATCTTCTCTTTAGCAAAATTTGTAAAGGGTTCTAACAGCTTTTTGCTCTTTTTAAATTTCTGAGTCTACATTTCGGCAAAATACATGACTTATGGTAGTCTGAAATTCTATTTCATAATATTACATATTTTAAATCTCTAACATTTGATAGGCTTCCCAAAATCAAACTTTGGTTTCAAAATTATCTTTCCTGACACCTGGCTTTTGAATGTTACAGAGGCCCCCTGGGGTATCCAGAAGAGAGGTAAACAATATTACCTTACATTTAGGTACATGACATTGCCAAAATTCTATTCAATCTTGTTTAGGCTATATTTTAGTGAATAATATTAATATATATATCAAAATTACATGGGATTTCTAAAATTCTAATATCTAAGTATATGCTATTAATCACAGTCAAGGTTGTTATGTTAAATTGTTGTAAATCACGGATATAACCAAATTTCTTTGGCAATCATGTTTCTGGCCGTACTATCCTGGACATTTTGTTACTCACTCAAAACTGTTGTCTTGTTTTTATCCTCTTCAAATGATGGTTTATAATCACCTATAGAATTTTAACAGGTGCTTTAAACACAGGTTTCTGATAACTTTGGAGATTGTGACATTGGATTAAAGGAAAAACATACAGGACTCATAAAGAGCTGAAATGTTCATGAATATCAAGCAAAACAAGAATAAACTAAATGGACTGAACTAATAGACAACCGAAGTAAACTTTTGAAGCATTGTTGATTCTTTTGTTTTTCAGAGTCAAGAAAACTTATTTTGAGCTATTTACAGCCTTTAATAATTGAGTAAGGTATACTCCTGTGAATAACATTTGGAGCATATTTATCTCTCTCTTCCTGCCTAGCTTCTCCATAATTTGGAAACTAGTTATGAGGATTTTTAACTTATGACAATATAGTTGTTTGCATCAGTGCAATAAGAATCTATTTTCTTTTGCAACAGGATGCAATGGAGAAACTGGTTGTTTTATGAAGGCTTTGACTGAAAGGCGATGCTACCCTTTAAGGAGTCAAGCTTGACTTGCAGAGCTGATAAAAGTCCTTTGGAAAAACTGTCCTCACACCTTGTCTACACAATCCCTATACAGGAATCCTGACCTGTGGTAAGTAAAGAATGTCACTTTCTGACAGGCCCAAGGGCTCCAAGTTTATCTTGTGACCTTAAGAGGAAAAGATCACCCAACTCACAGGTATTTGAGGACACAAACCCATGGCTAAGCTCAGCTTTAGAAAGTCCTATCTGAGATTCCTTGTGGAACAGAGTTCCAAGAAAGCCAATCTAAAAGGCCTATGTAAAGATAATTTTTATTGCTGCACTTTACGCAAATAATTGGACCAAGTATAAGACGAAAGTCTATTTTGCAAACAACTCAGTCCTATTATTATTTGTTTTTAACAAAAATGAGGATGAAAGAGAGCAAAATTATGTTTCAAAACTTATCGTACATTCGTCATTAAATTCTAGACTCAGTTGTTTTAGGTTCCTGCCTACATTTGAGACTAACCCTGCTTGTGCCTGTGAACCATCCAGTGATCTCCAATGGCAGTTCAGAAGGAACAGAAGGGGATGGCTAATGTAAAAATCTAGATCAATATTCTAGTTTTGAGCCATTATCCTGCAAATGCTGTCAGGCAATGAGAATAAATAGGGTGCCCATCACCTGAAGGTTTCCTTTTTGGGAAAGTAAGACCAAGGGAGCTAACCAAAGCCAAGCTCTGTGCATCCAAATATTAGCAGGCATAACTATAGCCACCAGTTATCTGGGCATGTCCAAGACATCCTTTTCTCTCACTTGTTGGAGGAGAACTCAATTTGACAGATTCAAATTAGCATTTGGCTTATAATATTGAGTCCTTGCCACCTTCCCCAAACACATTTTTGTCCCAATCTCAATTCCAAGCTTCAGGTTGAAGCCCTAGGACAGAAAACTGGATCTGACGGATACAGAGGCTGATGATAAAGGAAGTTAAAAGGCACAGTGCAGGTGAGCATGATTAAGCTCCTGCCAATTAAGCCAAGTTTCCCATTTCATGAATAAAGGTCATGCTAGTATCACGGAGGTAAAAACTTGTACAATGAAAACCACAAAATATTGCTGAAAAAAATTAAAAGCAATGTAAATAACTAGACACATATTTCATGTTGGTGGATTGGTATAATTAATATTGTTAAGTTGTACAAACTTCCTAAAGTGGCCTATAGATTCAATGTAATACCTATTAAAATCTCAAAAATATTTATTGCAGATATCAAAAAACGTGTCTTAAAATTCTCAGAGGACATCAGGGATACTAGTAGTCAAAAGTTTCTTAAGAAAGGAAAGCAAAGATGGAGGACTTTTCAAAAGTCACTACAAAGCTACCGTAATCAAAATAGTGTGGTACTGACATAAAGACAGGTAAATAGATCTGTGGAATAAAATAGTTAAGACATGAACTCTGCCATATAAGGTCAAATGTATTTTAACAAGGATATCAAGAGGGAAAAGGATGGTCTCTTAAACAAAGAGTGTTGTGAAAAAAGAATATCTGCCAGCAAAAAAAAAAAAAAAAAAAGAATTTGGATCCTTACATAACACCATATACAAAAGCCAATTCAAATGGATCAGCTACCTAAATGTAAGAGCCTCACATTATAAAACTCTTAGAAAGAAATTAGGAACATACAACAAAAGCTGCACAACATTGTGTTTAGCAAAGATTTCTAGAATATGACACCAAAGGCACAGGAGACAAAAGAAAAAATTAGACAAATTGAACTTCATAAAAAATTTTAAAATTTGTGTGATGAAAAATACTATCAACAGAGTAAAAAGCAACCCACAGAATGGTAGACAATATTTGAAAATTATATATCTAATAAATAATTAATATGCAGAATATATAAGTAAAACTCTTAAAACTCAACAACAGCATCACCACAAACAATCCAATTAAAAAATGCACAAAGGACTTGAATAGACATTCCTCCAAAGAAGATTTAAAAAGGGCCAGTAGGCACACAAAAAGATTTTCAATGGTCACTAAGTGCTATGGTTTGAATGTGTCTTCAAAGTCCATTTATTGCAAACTTAATCCTCAATGCAACAGTGTTGAGAAATGGGATCTTTAATAGGCAGAGTCTTCATGAATGGATTAATGCTTTTAATACCATGACATTGGTAGGTTATCATGGGAATGAGTTCCTGATGAAAGGATAAATGTTGCCTCCTTACTTGCTGTCTCTTACAAACTTCTGCCTCTGCCACGGGATGTTGCAGTAGGAAGTAGCTAAGCAGTTGCATCTCCTCAATTCTAGACGACTCAGCCTCCAAAAATGCAAAACAAATAAAATTCTATTATTTACATATTACCTGGTCTCAGATGTTCTGTGATAGCAGCAGAAAATGAACTGGTACATTAATCATTGTGGAAATGCAAATCAAAACTAAGATGAAATAATATCTCATACCTATTTGGATGGCTACTATCGAGATACAGAGATTAGTAAGTGTTGACAAAGACGTGAAGAAATTAGAACCCTTGTGCTCAGTTAGTGGAAATATAAAATGGTATAGTTGCTGTGGAAAACAGTAGAGGACTTTCTAAAAAAAAAAAATAGAAATAGAATTGCAAAATTAAAAATAGAATTAGATGCAATTCTACATCTAATTACTTAACAAAAATAAATTATAAGCAGGGTGTTGAGGAGATATTTGTACAACATGTTTATATCAGCTCTATTCACAATAGCTGAAATATGGAAGCAACTCAAGTGTCCATCTAAGTGCAAATAGCAAAATTAATGAGTAGAGAAACAGAATGTGGTATACACCTACAACAAAATATTATTCAGCCTGAAAAAGAATAACATTCTGCAATATGTGACAGTGTGGATGAACCTGAAAGAAATCATGCTAAGTGGAATAAGCCAGTCACAGAAAGACAAATACTATGTGATTCCACTTATACGGGGCACTTACAGTGGTCGTGGTCAGGGAATGGGGAGACCAGGGATAGAGTTATTTTTTCGTAAATGCAACATTTCGGTGTTACAAGGTGAAAATATTTGTGGAAATGAGGCATTCAGGGTTTGAGATGGTAGTTTGGTTTAGTCAATTGGCTTTATTTCTATATGCATTCAAGGGGACAAGGCTCAGGTCAACCCTCCTGGACTGTGTACTCTATCCCTGGATGGCTGGGATCAGGCTCATGGCTTTGTTCTTTGGCTCTCCATGTTTAAGCACCTGCTGTCCTGGAGGGACTCAGGTGTTCCCAGCCCACTATCAACAACACTCCAATGGGTGCAGCCAAAAAAGGCACTTCAGTGGAACTGCAGTGGGGCCCCACACACATGCAACAGGGGGTAGCAGCAAGTCTCCATGCATGTGTGCGCTGGCCGGGCAGCAGCGGGGAGATCTGGATGGGTCCGCACTGGCAGAAGACCATCCACAAAAGTGTTTCAATAGGAAGGTGCAGTCGGCCAGCGGAAGGGCTATTGTGGTGGACACTGGCAAGTTGAAGCTGGTCTGCAAGTGGATGCGGGTAGGCAGGGAACCCGGGAGAGGGCAGCAGGAACCAGGGCACTTAGATCCGACTGGCCCCATCCCACAGGCAAGACAGCCCTGATTTGTGTAGTTTAGCAGGAAACAAAGGCTAAAGCTGCCTAGGCGAGTATGGCCAGCCTTAGATGTTCATGGTTCATGGTTATACTCTACTGCAGCTGTTCCCAGGCCAAACTTTCTGGACTCTGTACAGGCTGGAGTTCGGTCTCACCCACTGTCCATGCAATTTTCCTGCCATCTCAGATGCCTGTGGGGTTGTAGGGTCCCCTGTAGCTAGGATCCTGAGGGTCTGTGGGGATAGCAGGCCACTACATGCCCGTTTCAGTTGCCCTTCCAGGAGCCAGTCTGGGCCAGGAATGAGTTGTGGTGCTGGGTGCTCAGCAACCTTGTGTAGGGTTCTCAGCTTCCTCTTCTTTCAGCCCAGGGTCTGTGTCCTCTTTCCATTCACTCCCATTTCCTTCTTTCTGAAGGTCTGTTCAGAGTGTGCTGGTCTACTTGTTGGTCTGGTCCCTCAGTGTGAGAAGCTCTTCCTGGCTGCTTCTAGTTGGCCGTCTTGGCTCTTTCCCCACATGGAATTTCACAAATCGTAGGTTTATAGAACTTTGCTATTTGATAAGTCCGTATCCCCAAACTCAATAATATTTGCATAGAAATTTTTGTATTTATACATTTTCAGATGATCTTCAGAATTAAATTTTCAAATCCCTAAAAGAAAGTACCTTATATTTAATAGAATTATGTATATAATATTGTGAGGAGCATTTTAAATTATATTTTGACATTATAAAAATTCATGTTATAGTTAACTATTCTTTTTTAGGTTACCCATATATTTTGAACATAAGTCTCTAAATATACCTCAAATATTTTATTCTATTCACTGCTGTGTTTTTCTGCCTCCCTATTGACCTGTATGTGAGCTTATCATGAAGGCTTTAATCTGTTTATTTATGTTAGTAATTTCAGAATTAGCTCAGTGCTTGGACTGTCAATAGGTGTTTGAAAACTGTTTGTTATGTAAATGAATGAGAGAGTGAGTAAAATATTTTTTATATACTACAATTTCTCAGAGTAAAATAAGATCATATCAAACATAATATTATAAATTTATATATATATATATATTTTTTTTTTTTTGAGAAGGAGTTCCACTTACCACAAGCTCCACCTCCCAGGTTAGAGCGATTTCTCCTGCCTCAGCCTCTTGAATAGCTGGGATTATAGGCATGTACCACCATACCCAGCTAATTTTGTTATTTTAGTAGAGACAGGGATTCTCGATGTTGGTCAGACTAATCTCTCGACCTCAGGTGATCTGCTTGCCTCGGCCTCCCAAAGTGCTGGGATTACAGGCATGAGCCACTATACCTGGCCTATTTATGAATAATTTAATATAGCATGTGGTGAATAGTTTTCTTATCATTTAGCTACATATTTGAAGTTATGTGGTTTAATATCAGTAGCATTAAGAAATTTAATTTGGGAGCACATTTCAAGCAGACACATGCTCTAATTAGTTTTAGATATTGTTTGCCATTTTGCAATTATAACTCACTTTTCACAAGAAGAGATGATTTTTCATATCACTTGAAATATAAATTGAGTTATTTTTTGATGTATATATCATAGGAGATTTCTTGATTCTCTGAAGAAAAATAGTCTTCTTCAATGAAACAAATAAAGTCAAATTTTATGAGTATCAATAAAATAAAAATGAATCAACAGTAATTGAAAATAACAGATGACATTAATATTTCATAGAAAAAGTGTCATCAGAAATGATAACAAAGTTCTTAGACACATATCAAAATGAATTAAACTATATGGGTTTAGCTTGAACAATTTCCACATAAAAATAAAAGCTGTAATTTTTCTAATGTTTTAAAGCTTAATATTGGTTTGGGATATCAAAGGGATCTTTATATATTATGATTATATCCTTCTGTCATTGAAAAACATGAATTCTTGTTGAATTATACAATTTTAGAATTATAAAGGTGTTTCGGATGCTATACATCTGTCTTCTTTCATTTTAAAGATAAACTGAAAAGTAAATAACCTATGAAGGTTACACAGCACAGTGTGGCAGGGCTCTGACTGGAGTACGGATTTTGTAACAAATCCTTTTCAATTAGCCCAGCTGCCGCTGTCCGTTCAAACATGGGATGTGTTTGAATTATTCCTATATTCTATATGACTTGGGGCTGTTGAATTGTCTGGTATTTTGGATCAAATGTAAAATAGTTTTAAAGATTTTGTATTATTGCCATGTAGATAGATTATGTTTCTCCTTCACTTTGAATACTTATAATTAGTCTAAAAAAGGAAAGCATAAATTTTTATTTCCTTTTTTGTTTATTTGTCTCCATGTTTTCCTTTGTACTTATGCTTGTAAATATTTAAAGACTTTAGTAAGTGTAATACACTTTACGCAGTGTATTTACAAGTTAAAAAATGTGGAGTGAGACTGATTTTATCTCTCTGATTATGTAAGTATATACAAATAATTGTTGCATATAGTTATCAATATTTTAAATGAAATTAGATTTTGAAGTCCTTGAGGATTATGGTGTCTTTCAGTTCAGTGAATTACATTATTCTTACATTTAATATTAATTTGGACTTAAGTGTACACTTTTTATCATCATCCAAGATGATGAGAAACATGTTTGCAGATATGTGCATAAAAGTGATTCATATACTAAATATGAAAAAACTGGAATTTACTTATAAAAATCATCATATATGGCAATTAAATTTCTTTTCAACTGTAGTCACCTTCAAAGGATCTTTTCTTCCTAGGAATGAAAAAGATATCATAAACTTCCACTGATAATCATATTGAAAGATAGATAGGTTTCTCCTCAGATTATCTCTCCCTTTGTTCTTAGAATATATATTATCTGAGTAAAAACAAGTTGAGCAGAAGGATGATTTTTAAAAAGTCCTTGTAACTCTGTATCATGCTGTAGGCTAATACAATTCTTGAACATTTTCAAGAGAGTATATTTCTTGAAACATCTTTAGAGAAAAAGCATTATGCACACATTTATGCACAAGATGAAAGAATATATTTTTTAAATAAACTCATTTTACTTCAAGATTATAACAATAAGTAATAAAATGTCTTTATTCTAACTTTTCACCTGTAAATTTCCAGAGAATACATTACTACACTTCACACTGAATCTTAAAATTCAAATGTTTTTACAGTTTTAATTTAAATTTAATCTGTGGAATAAATAATGAATGTACCCTAACAAAATAACTTAAAAAATAATATTCTGGAATTAACTACACAAATATATGTAGGTTTATTCTTATGCTTATACTCATTTTTGCTAATTATGCTCTCAAACAAAATTCTTACTTGATAAATTTTGTATGAAAAATTATAACTACATAGCTATTGTTGACTAAATTTAAAAAATGAAAATCTGTCCAATTTATTTGTCTCACCAAATGATATTTTCACATTTTATAATATGTAAATATTTTTCAATTCACTGAAACGTTAGTTTAAATAATATTTAAATTTTTATTTTTGGAAAAATACGGTTTTTACCAAAAATGTTTATGTTGGAACATTAATTATAGAATATGATTGTTAATTTAATTTGATTCACACAGACAATGCAACATTACTATTAGTATTAGGAAGACTTATAATTTATAAACTAATGTTATGTGTATTATAGTAGCCCCTTTATTTCTACTAAATACTATGTTGACACTAACTTCTGAATACCAAAGATATCCTCAGACAGTATCATGTTTGTAATATCCTGCATTATATTGGTGTATTATGTTATTTATATTGATACATTTTCTAATATTATTTAAATTATGCTGTAATATTTAACTCTAACATAAATATTACCATTATTTAGAAATATAATGATAAGTAAACATACTAACGTAAGTGTTCTTTACCCAGACTTCTAAAAAAAATAGACATTACTACTGATTAATGCATCCCAGCAAATTAAAGTTTTACTATATGATGGTATAAAATATTAAATGTTCTTAGACCTAGGCAAAACGAGAATTGAACTTTGAGGTGTTTGAAGAATTTGGAACCTGATTATTTTTATTTTTCAAGAATTTTCTCTAGAATTACATTTACTATTTTCAAAGTCAACAAAAACTTACAATCCAAAATTGTTTCAGTTTTGCATGTGATAAACTAGAATTTCCTACAAACGATTACTAGTAGCTTACATGAAAACATCTCTTGCAAACATACAGCCCAAAAATATGGCAGCAAATGCACTATATTATATATGCTAATTTGTGCTTGATAAATATTTTATTAATATCCTTAAGTGTTCATTCTCATATAACATAATTCTGTTTATTAATCATTAAAAATACAATTATTTTGCCCTTACTTAGTTTATTTAGAATGAAGAAAACATAATTAACTGGAAGATTATCAAACAGAATCACTGAAGTGGTATTCTGAGTATTTCCCATGCATCCTTTGGTACTAGTTTGTTCTCACACTGCCATAAAGAAATACCTGAGACTGGATAATTTAAAAAGAAAATAGGTTTAATTGGCTCACAGTTTCACAGGCTGTACAGAAAGCATAGCTGAAGAGGCCTCTGGGAGTTTTTACTCATAATGGAAGGCAAAGCCAGAACAGGCATCTTATGTGGCAGGAGCAAGACCAAAAAGAGGGAGAAAGGGGAGGTGCCACACACTTTGAAACAACCAGATCTCATGAGAACTCACTCACTATGCAGTACTAAGGGGGAAATAGTGCTAAGTCATTCATGAAGCACCCACTTCCATCATCCAGTCACCTCCCAACAGGCCTCACCTCCAACATTGGGGATTACAATTGAACATGAGATTTGGGTGGGGATATAAATCCAAACTATATCACCTTTCAAATCCATGTACCGTTGTTTTCTACAATGTTCTTTACCTTGAGATGCAGACTTTTAGGGACTGGTTTCTTCACGCTGTGGATTCAGATTAGGTTCAGACAATAAGGAATAGAGCAGATTTGAGGGTGAGAGGACAGTGAGGTTGAGGTTTCATTTGCCAGCTCTCTCGTTGGCAGTAGCTATTTTCTTTTTCTTTCGCAGTTCAAGTATCCATTACATGGCCTTCTCCTATGCATGTAGCTCTCATTTGGAGATTCCAGTTATTTCTATCACCCATTGCTTCTTTATGCATAGGCATGGGCATGGGCATGGTAATGACTTTCCTTCATTGTGAGTTATTTAGCTTTCCTCATACTATTATAAATCTTTTTTTTTGAGACAGAGTTTCGCTTTTCTTGACCAGGCTGGAGTGCAGTGGCGTGATCTTGGCTCACTGCAACCTCAGCCTTATGGTTTCAAGTGATTCTCTTGCCTCAGCTTCCTCAGTAGCTGGGATTATAGGTACTCACCACCATGTCCTGCTACTGTTTATATTTTTAGTAGAGACAGGGTTTCACTATGTTGGGGAAGCTGGTCTCGAACTCCTGACCTCCTGATCCACCCACCTCATCCCCCCAAATTGCTGGGATTACAGGTGTGAGCCACCACACCCAGCCTATAAATCATTTTTTTTTAAACTAATATCATTTCATAATCTCCAGGATTCTGTTTCTGTATCACTTAAAATTTATTAATCTTGTTTGCAAAGTGCCAGAATCAGATTAGGACTCTGTTCCAGGACCAATTTAGGAATATTAAACAAATCTCTTTGTTACATTACTTTTGCCAGAGTTCACTGTGTTAGCTGATTTTCACACTGCTATAAAGAACTGCTGGAGACTAGGCAATTTATTAAAAAAAAAAAAAAATTAAATGACTTAAAGTTCTGTATGGCTGGGGAGGCCTCAGGAAATGTACAGTCTTGGTGGAAGGGGAAGCAGGCATGTCTTACATTGCGGCAGGCAAGAAACAAATTATGTAAGAATGAGGAAGTGCCACACTTTAGAACCATCAATTCTTGTGACAACTCACTTATTATCACAGCAACAGCATGGGGGAAACCTCCCCCATGTTCCAATCACCTGCCACTGGGTCCTTCCCTTGACACATGGGGATTGACTACAATTCAAGATGAGATGTAAGTGTGAACAAAGAACCAAACCATATTATTCCACCCCTGGGCCCCCCAAAATCTCATGTCTTTCTCACATTTCAAAACACAATGATGCCTTCCCAACAGTCCCTCAAAGCCTTAATTCATTCCAGCATTAACTCAAAAGTTCAAATCCAAAGTTTCATCTGAGACAAGGCATGTGCTTTCCACGTATGAGCCTGTAAAATCAAAAGCAAGTCAGTTACTTCCAAGATACAATAGGGGTACAGGCATTGGATAAATGCTCCCAATACTAAATGCGGGAAATTGGCCCAAAAAAAGGAGCTACAGACCCCATGCAAATCCAAAATCCAGTAGGGCCGTCATGGCAGTCCTTAAACCTTAAAGCTCCAAAATAATCTCTTTGACTCCATAGCTCACATCCATGTCATGCTGTTGCAAAAAGTGGGCTCCCAAGGCCTTGGGCAGCCCCATATACCTGTGACTTTGCAGGATACAGCACCCCATCACCGCCTTCCCTGGCTACTTTCATGGCTGGCATTGAGTGTCTGCAGCTTTTCCAGGCACATGGTACAAGCTGTTGGTAGATCTTCCATTCTGGGGTCTGGAGGACAGTGGCCCTCTTATCACAGCTCCACTAGGCAGTGTCCCAGTGGGGACTCTGTGTGGGGGCTCCAACCCTACATTTCCCTTCTGCCCTGCCCCAGCCTAGGTTATCCATGAGCGTTCCACCCCTGCAGCTGACTTCTGCCTGTACATCCAGGTGTTTCCATATGGCATCTGAAATCTTGGCACAGGTTCCCAAACCTCAGTTCTTGACTTCTGTGCACCCACAGGCCCAATACCACATGGAAGCTACCAAGGTTTGATGCTTGCACCCTCTGAAGCACTGACCCAAGATGTAACTTAGACTCTTTAGGCCGTGGCTAAGACTGGAGTGACTGGGCGGCAAAGCATTGAATCCTGGTTCCTGAAACCACTTTTCTCTCCTAGGCCTCCGGTATGTCATGGGAGGCGCCACCATGAAGGTCTCTGACGTGCCCTAGAGATATTTTCTCCATTGTCTTGTCTTTAACATTTGGTTCCTCATTACTTATGCATATTTCTGCAGTTGGCTGAATTTCTTCCAAGAAAAGGGTTTCCTTTTCTACCACATGTTTAGGCTACAAATTTTCCAAACTTTTATGTTCTGCTTCACTTTTAAACATACTTTTCTCTTCTACATCTGAGGTCACCTCAGCCTGGACTTCATTGTCCATATCACTACCAGCGTTTTGGTCAAAACCATTCAACAAGTCTCTAGAAAGCCCCAAACTTTTCCACATTTTCCTGTCTTCTCTGAGCCCTCCATTCTGTTCCACTCTCTGTTCATTACTCAGTTCCAAAGTTGTTTCCACATTACACACACACACACACACACACACACACACACATATGTGTATATATATATATTTTGAGATGGTGTCTTCCTCTATTGCCCAAGCTGGAGTGTAGTGGCATGATCTTGGCTCACTGCAACCTCTGCCTCCCGGGTTCAAGAGATTTTCCTGCCTCAGCCTCCTAAGTGACTGGGATTACTGGCACTCACCACTGGCACCCACCACCACATCCATCTAATTTTTGTATTTTTAGTAGAGATAGGTTTTCACCATGTTGGCCAGGCTGGTCTCAAACTTCTCACCTCTGGTATTCTGTCCATCTTGGCCTCCCAAAGTGCTGGGATTACAGGCATGAGCCACTGCACCTGGCCATGAAATTAAAAACAAAAAAAAAAGTTTTTATATGCCCATTGATATGACTAAAGATTTATGTTTTTCAACTCAATTTGAATAGGTTCCATAACTCTACACCTGTTAGAGTTGTTTATTGCCCTACCGAAGACCACCATCTTCATATCCAGGCAGATGGATGAGCCTCCTAAATTATAGATGAAAAAGAGGACAGCATGCACATGTTGACAGCATCACATTCCATCAGTTCTAATTCTAAAATTATCCATAATAATACTATGTATAATTGTCAGCTCAGTTACATTGCAGCAAACAATGAGACATTTCATTTTTTATTCTAGCTAGTCCCATTACGTGTATACTGGATTATTTCCCCTTTGCCTTTCTTAAATCTGTTTTTGAAATTATTTACACTTTTACATCTTTTTACTTTGACTTATCTTAAGTTTGCAACATTTTACAGTCTCTTCTAACAAGTAAAGAAGTAAACAAAGAAATAAATAGAATCCCATTGCTTCGCCAATCACCCGAGTACACGTTGCTGTATCTTCCTTTTTTCCCTTCTACTGCTACATTTTCTGAAATAATAATGTGCTTTAATCTCTATTCATTCTTCAGTCTGATTCAATCTTATTTCTTTTTTCAGAACCCAGTGTTAGGTATTCAATGTTGGATTCATTAGACCAAATTATTATAATTTTATACTGTAATAAGTAAATACTGTTTACTACTTCAATTTTGTCTTCTATTAATTTTTCAGAATCTTGTCTTTTCTGTTTCCCATCCTCTATCATGTCTCTGATTATTACATGTCACCCTGTACCAGCCTTTAATGTTGATATCTACTCTTTTGATATAAGGCCTTCTTCTAGTAATCCCTGTACAGATGTAGTCAAGACATTCCATTGTAAAGTTTAATATAGAAAATATTGTTAGTTTTCATGGTTGTAAGTGAATGAGCATGACTGTGTCCAAATAAAACTTTATTTACAATTTGGCAGTAGGCCAAATTTGGACCATGTGTCAGTTTACTGACTCCTGCTCAATCACATCACCAGATGGTTTCTTTATCCATGCCTGTGGTAGCTACCACCTATTATAAAATGATGACATCCATATATTTCTTCTATCTAACGTTTACTCGCAGCTTCACACATATGTTTAGAATCAGATTGAACATTTCCAGATGTTATATTTCATAAACATAAAATATTTTTTAACATGGCACAAAATCAAAAATTCTTTATATGCAACTCATGCTGTCCTTGCTGTCCACTCATAATACTCATAATTACTACTCAGAACCAATCTAAATTACATCTACTATATACAGCTATTCCGTACCTCTGTTGTTACAAGTAATTATTTTTGTGTGTTTTCCTTTAATATTATGTTAATGCTAATATTATAAAACTTTAAAAAATGCATTACAACTTAGAGGGCTCTATTTCCCACTGAGGTGCTTTCTCACTAAAGACAAAAAGAAAGCTTAAATTTCTTTTATTTATTAGCAATTAATATAGTTTTATTATTCCATAGTCAACTCAAAAATATTATGAAATCTATTAATATAAATGTGAAATACAAGTATATTTTTCTGAGAATATGAATCTGTTTCCACACTAGTATAGTCTGAGAATGTCACGAATGTTGGTATGGTTCACTCAGAGTGGATTAACTGCTGTAATAATTTAAAAATTACAACTCTTTACCACCAGAAAGCTTATTTTTTCCAATACAACCATCTACAATGCGTAGGTCAGCTCTACTCCTTCCAGTTATTCAAGAACTCAGGCTCCTGTGTCTCTTGACTCTGCTCTTCTCTTGATCCTAGAGATCTCTGCATTCAGCTAGCAGATGGAGAAGCAATATGAGGGTCACATTTGGGAGATATATATACATTGGGCTGAGAGAGGGTACTTGTCATTTCTGCACACTTTCCAATGCACAATCCTCACTGCCCACAGTTAAACACGAGGAACTACACAGCAAACAAACAAAAGCTAGCTGTTAAACCAGGAGAACAAGAGTAACACAAATATTAAAGAGAAATAGTAATTTCTGTCACGGCTGTATTTTTTTTTTTCAGATTTTCATTCTTTTTTATTTTTATTTTTCTTTGCTTGATTTCTTCATTTTTTTCTTTATTTTTTTCTCTTCAATAAAAAACATTTTATGTAAGTTGCAAGGCAAAAATTTTCTCCAGGACAGGGAGGAAATGATTTTTTAAGTGCCTCTAACTTTCACGATGACTTTTATTAACTACCATCATCTCTTACACTGTCTTCTGTGTTGTAAAAAAGATGCTAAGAGATTGACAAGGTGTACACACCAAAGAATTTTAAAATATAGTTTGCTGGATTCTAGGAAATTTTTTTTTACCATTGTATGTATCTTGCTTCTTGTAGTAAGACTATCAATATTTTCCGTATTGAACACTTTTGTGTAGATGACTAATTCTGTGCATTGTGCATAGCAATGTTTAAAAATTGTCTTTGGGGTCTTCAGAGATTACATAGAATGTAATATTTTCACCATGCAATTTCTGTCTTAATCTGTTTGTGCTGCTGTAACAAAATACCAGAGACTGTAATTTATGAACAAGAGAAACACTGTTTCCTGCAGTTCTGGAGGCTGGGACTACTATAAAAGTGTCAACAGGTTCAGTACGGTTCTGCTTCCAAGATCATGCCTCGTTGCTGCATCCTCCAGAGAAAATGAGTGCTGTGACTTCACATGATGGAAAGGCAAAAGAGTGTTCCCTTCGACCTCTAGCTTTTGTAAAAGGGTGCTAATCCCCTTCAAGAGGGCTCCATCCTTATGACTTCATCACCTTCCAAAAGTCACACCTCTTAACACGGTTGCATTAAGAACTAAGTTTCAACATGAATGTGAGAGCGGAAACCATCATTCAAACCATAGCACTCCCTGAATTCACTGCTGGATGCTCAAAGAATGCAATGCTATTTTAGTAATAGCTTAATACTCATGTTTCTGAAGATAAATATGCTACAACATATTTTTCTTAGAAAATGTAAGAGCCAAATTTCCAAATACAAAGCAAATTTATATCACTCCATGGTTCCCATTATAATAGATGGCTGTGAATTGGCACTAGCAGACTTTTAAATTTCATAATTTCAGAGTCTACCTTTGTTTTACTCTTCATTTATTAGGAGGGCCTAATCTAGCGCCGGTCATTGAGTAAAAATGTTTGATCTCGTGAAAGTTAAAGTGAAAGATATGAAATAGAATCCAGTAAGTTTAGTAAAAGGATATTATTAAAAATATATGTACTGAGGTATAAAGATGGCTTTGACATTTCCTTTTAATTTTTGTGCGATTAAAAATTTAGGTAATTTGTGTGGGTAATACATGAATATCTATACCTATATAAACAGATATACATATGCATATAACTAATATGAATGTTTACATGTAGCATGGCACAAGGCTATTAAAACATAGATGAGCATACAAATTTATTGTTTACTTTTAATTGGATCATTTGCAAACATAATGAGGAAAACATTTGATAATATTAAAATTTGGATAATGATTTGCTATTAGAAATAGAAAGTTATTAGAGGAATTCCTTTTGAAATACATAGAAACCTAGACTAAGAAGTAAATGATTTAATTTTATTTGTGGACACAAGAATAATAATCACGAAATACTGACTGATTTTGGTTAAAAAGAAAATGTAAGCCATTTTAAGCTTATGTGACATAAAGTGAATTTAGTAAATTCAATAAAGTTTATGTCACTTTTTCCATGTATTCTCACTCTAAATGTAAATATCTGCTAGCCTATGTGTTTACAGGAGGGTAGAGCAAACAAGGAACCATATTCAGACCTATCTTTTTAAAATGACATGCCACATTAAAAATATTGTGGACTTAATTTTGCCTGAATTATATAAAGCATAAAATGGGGAAGCTTATACAATATTAACATTCAAGAAACTATGTAAATATGATGAAAAAGTTTAGTAAATCCGTTGGTTGATAATTAACTGTTTAAATACATAATTATTATTTACTATCTCTAACAAAAATAAGATATAATAATCACAGTAAAATGTACTGTGGTAGGCAATTTTATTTGTTAACTTAGCCTCTAAATAAGTAGCTTTTAACTTTGGCTTCATGTTGAAATCACCCAAAGAGTTTTTTAAAGTAGTCATCTTGGTTCCTATTGGATATCATTTTGTCTTGGATATAAGAACTAGATATGTGGAGCTTTTGATATAATTGGTCTATAATTGATATAATAAGAACTAGGATATATATGATATATAGAGCTTTTGATATAATTGATCTAGGGTATGATGTGGCCATTGGATTTTCAGTTAGCTATATTATTCCAAACTTTATCTAGGGTTAAGGACATTTAAACAAACATCAAATTTATCTTAATCAACCACTGTTTATAATGAAGACATGTATTTATTTGGCCAAAACATCAGGTTACTTGGTCAGAATTTTTTCTTATAGCTTGCTTAAAATTAGAGTTCTTCTGAAAATTCTGTTTAATACATTACTTATGTCTTTTTCTGTTTCACATAACTAAAACAGAATGTAAGAAAGGATGCTATCAAGTAATGTCTCCGAGTTTATTTGATTTTCTGTTCTCATTGGTATTTTAAGATATTCCCTTTTTTTGAAAAGAGGAATCTACTTATTTATTTTTTATTTTTATACATCTTTTTAAAGTTTTATTTTATTTTTATTTGATAATGATTGTATATATTTGTGAGATACAATGTGATATTTTATTTTTGTTAATCTTAATTATTTTAATTTTAATTTTTAATTTTGTGTTCGGGGGTACACGTGCAGGTTTGTTACATGGGTAACTTGCATGTTAATGAGGCTTGGTGTATGGGTAATCCCATCACCAAGGTAACAAGCATGGTAGCCAGTAGGCAGCCTTCCAACCCACACTCTCCTCCCCACATTCCCCTCTCGAACTGTCCCCAGAGCCTATTTTTCTCTTCTTTGCATCCATTTGTATTTAGAGTTTAACTCTCATTTATAAATGAGAACACATAATTATATTTAGTTCTTTGTTCCTATGTCAGTTCAACTTCAACAAAGTTCTTTGCCAAGGCTAATGTCCAAAGTGGTATTCCCTAGAGTTTATTCTAGGGTCTTATAGTTTGAGGTCTTGCATTGAAATGTTTTATCCATCTTGGGTTAATTATCATATATGATGAAAGGAAGGGGCTCAGTGTCAATCTTCTGCATATGGCTATCCAGTTATCCCAGTAGCGTTTATTGAATAAAAAGTTATTTTCCCATTGTTTGTTACTGTTGACTTTGTCAAAGATCAGGGGGTTGTCAGTGTGTGGCTTTACTTCTGAGTTTTCTAACCTGTTTCATTGGAATATGTTTCTACTTTTTTACCAGTATCATGCTGTTTTGGTTACTGTAGCTCTGTAGTATATAATTTGAAGTCAAGTAGTGTGATGCCTTCAGTCTTACTCTTTTTGCTTAGGATTTCTTTGGTGATGTTGGCTCTTTTTTAATTTCATATGAATTTTAAAATAGCTTTTTATAATTCTGTGAAAAATGGCATGTGAGGTTTGATAGAAATAGCATTGGATCTATAAATGGCTTTGAGAAGTATGGCCATTTTAACAATAGTGAGTCTTTGTATCCATGAGCATGGAATATGTTTTTCATGTGTGTATGTCATCTCTGATGTCTGTCAACAGTGTTTTGTAATCATATTGTAGACATCATTCATATTCCTAGGTATTTTATTCTTTTTGTGGCTATTGTGAATAAAATTGCAATTCTGATTCATCTCTCAGCTTGGATGTTATTGAAGTATAAAAATGCTACTGATTTTTTTACATTGATATTGTATCCTGAAACTTTACTGAAGTTGCTTATCAGTTCTAGATGCTTTCTGGTGGAGTCTATAGAGTTTTCTAGCTATAGAATCTTATCATCTGTGAAGAGAGATAGGTTGACTCCTTCTCTTCCTATTTGGATGCATTTTATTTCTTTCTCCTACCTGATTACTCCAGTCATGACTTCCAGTACTTTGTTGAATAGGACTGGCTACAGTGGGCAGCCTTGTCTTGTTTCACTTCTCAAGGGCAATGCTTCCAGCTTTTGCCTGTTCAGTATGATGTTGGCTGTGGGTTTGCCATAGATAGCTCTTATTATTTTAAGGTATGTTCCTTTGATGCCTTATTTATTGAAGGTTTTTAACACAAAGAAATATTGAATTTTATCAAAGGTCTTTTCTGCATCTCTTGAGATGATTATATATTTTTGTGTTTAATTCTGTTTATGTGCTGAATCACATTTATTGATGTATGTATGTTGAATCAACCTTGAATTCAAAATTTGAAAAGTTGTTTTCCATATTGCAAGTTGGAAAATCAGCTTCCTCACCCAAAATAAAGTATACACTTAATTTTGAAAACTTCGTAATAGTGTAAAAATTTTGTATCTGTATCTATATTTTATATGTTTGTTAATATATTTTATATATGTAATATAATAAAGTTCTGTTTGCCTTGATGAAAGGCATACAAACTCCCTTAGACCAATATTTAGGGTTACTTAAGAGCTGAACACTTTTAAGTGATTTATCTAATGATTTAACTTCACAAGCTATAATCCCATTTCTAAGTAATATTATCATAATTTTTCACAATGCCTCACACTTTCGCTGCCTCTGTGTAGTAATCCCTGTTTTTCATCTGCCTGGTTTGAGTGCCTTGTCCCATCCATTCATAGCTCATCCATATCATAAAGACAAACTCAAAAGCCTCCCTTCTGAGAATGTTCCCTGAATTGCCTTTATAGAAATCTTCATTTTACTTTGGAAACCACAGCATTTAAATTTTTTTCTAAGAGGTGTTATCATTTTCAATCTAATATTGTAATTTCTATGGCCATATACTATATGTATTATCTCATAAGCTTTTTAAATAAACCATAATTACTTCAACTATTTTAAAAAAAATTTTAAAGCATTTTTCACTTTCTCACAGTAGGTCATTCATTTACAATTTTTGAGTCATGAATAATATTAGTTTGGTGTAGAAAAATGACTTCTCAGGTATGTCACAAAAACAAATACGTCTCTCAAACTGTATTAAATATATATTTAAGGCCCCAAACAGAATGATATCAATGTACCTTATTAAGTCAATAATAAGAGATTCTAATGCCACAGAATAGCTCTAAATTTATTATGTCTATTATAAAACAAATTTTAAATATGGTAACAAGGATAATGTATAAAGTTCTTTTAATAAGCAAGTAATTCCAGAAGGCTTAAAATGTGTACAAAGATACATTAAATCACAGATGTATACTGATAGAAACATTTACATGATCTATTTAAAAATCTCTAGAACATATTTGTATAGGGTCAGGTTCCTTCAGTATTTTTCAGTGCTTACTTTGAGCTCATGACTTTTTTAGACTTTTTTCATTGCCTTGGATCATTTTCATTACCGTTTCCTTTCTCTTTTTTTTTTTTTTAGCATCAAAGTTCAAATGGGATTTTTAATAATCCAGTTAAAGTTACCCAAATTATTCTTTCTGAGAAGATATTTCAACTTTTACCTTGTTTATATTCCCACATGTATCTGTCTCCACAATAACTATAGTAGTTTCAGTTTGTCTCTTGTATCCTTTTTCCTCTTCCTTTCGTTATTTTCTCTGCTTCTTTAAAAAAAGTCTTTAAATAATTTTATAATTTTCTACTTTCCTGTTTCATCCAGTTCCTAGAGTCTTTTTAACATTATCACTTTATATCTAAGTTGGATTTCTTTTTATTATTATTATTATATTTTAAGTTCTAGGGTACATGTGCACAACGTGCAGGTTTGTTACATATGTATACTTGTGCCATGTTGGTGTGCTGCACCCATTAACTCGTCAGCACCTATCAAGTCGTCATTTACATCAGGTATAACTCCCAATGCCATCCCTCCCGCTCCCCCTCCCCATAATAGGCCCCAGTGTGTGATGTTCCCCTTCCCGAGTCCAAGTGATCTCATTGTTCAGTTCCCACCTATGAGTGAGAACATGCGGTGTTTGGTTTTCTGTTCTTGTGATAGTTTGCTCAGAATGATGGTTTCCAGCTGCATCCATGTCCCTACAAAGGACACAAACTCATCCTTTTTTATGGCTGCATAGTATTCCATGGTGTATATGTGCCACATTTTCTTAATCCAGTCTGTCACTGATGGACATTTGGGTTGATTCCAAGTCTTTGCTATTGTGAATAGTGCTGCAATAAACATACGTATGCATATGTCTTTATAGCAGCATGATTTATAATCCTTTGGGTATACATCCAGTAATGGGATGGCTGGGTCAAATGGTATTTCTAGTTCCAGATCGTTGAGGAATTGCCATACTGTTTTCCACAATGGTTGAACTAGTTTACAATCCCACCAACAGTGTAAAAGTGTTCCTATTTCCCCACATCCTCTCCAGCACCTGTTGTTTCCTGACTTTTTAATGATTGCCATTCTAACTGGTGTGAGATGGTATCTCACTGTGGTTCTGATTTGCATTTCTCTGATGGCCAGTGATGATGAGCATTTTTTCATGTGTCTGTTGGCTGTATGCATGTCTTCTTTTGAGAAATGTCTGTTCGTATCCTTTGCCCACTTTTTGATGGGGTTGTTTGTTTTTTTCTTGTAAATTTGTTTGAGTTCTTTGTAGGTTCTGGATATTAGCCCTTTGTCAGATGAGTAGATTGCAAAAATTTTCTCCCATTCTGTAGGTTGCCTGTTCACTCTGATGGTAGTTTCTTTTGCTGTGCAGAAGCTCTTTAGTTTAATTAGATCCCATTTGTCAATTTTGGCTTTTGTTGCCATGGCTTTTGGTGTTTTAGACATGAAGTCCTTGCCCATGCCTATGTCCTGAATGGTACTACCTAGGTTTTCTTCTAGGGTTTTTATGGTATTAGGTCTAACATTTAAGTGTCTAATCCATCTTGAATTAATTTTCATATAAGGAGTAAGGAAAGGATCCTGTTTCAGCTTTCTACTTATGGCTAGCCAGTTTTCCCATCACCATTTATTAAATAGGGAATCCTTTCCCCATTTCTTGTTTTTGTCAGGTTTGTCAAAGATCAGATGGCTGTAGATGTGTGATATTATTTCTGAGGACTCTGTTCTGTTCCATTGGTGTATATCTCTGTTTTGATACCAGTACCATGCTGTTTTGGTTACTGTAGTCTTGTAGTATAGTTTGAAGTCAGGTAGCATGATCCCTCCAGCTTTGTTCCTTTGACTTAGGATTGTGTTGGCAATACGGGCTCTTTTTTGGTTCCATATGAACTTTAAAACAGTTTTTTCCAATTCTATGGAGAAAGTCATTGGTAGCTTGATGGGGATGGCATTGAATCTATAAATTACCTTGGGCAGTATGGCCATTTTCACGATATTGATTCTTCCTATCCATGAGCATGGTATGTTCTTCCATTTGTTTGTGTCCTCTTTTATTTCACTGAGCAGTGGTTTGTAGTTCTCCTTGAAGAGGTCCTTTACATCCCTTGTAAGTTGGATTCCTAGGTATTTTATTCTCTTTTAAGCAATTGTGAATGGAAGTTCATTCACGATTTGGCTTTCTGTTTGGCACGGGTGTATAAGAATGCTTGTGATTTTTGCACATTAATTTTGTATCCTGAGACTTTGCTGAAGTTGCTTATCAGCTTAAGGAGATTTTGGGCTGAGATGATGGAGTTTTCTAAATATACAATCATGTCATCTGCAAACAGGGACAGTTTGACTTCTTCTTTTCCTAACTGAATGTCCTTGATTTCTTTCTCTTGCCTGATTGCCCTAGCCAGAACTTCCAACACTAAGTTGAATAGGAGTGGTGAGAGAGGGCATCCCTGTCTTGTGCCAGTTTTCAAAAGGAATGCTACCAGTTTTTGCCCATTGAGTATGATATTGGCTGTGGGTTTGTCTTAAATAGCTCTTATTATTTTGACATACGTTCCATCAATACCAAATTTATTGAGAGTTTTTAGCATGAAGGGCTGTTGAATTTTGTCAAAGGCCTTTTCTGCATCCATTGAGATAATCATGTGGTTTTTGTCTTTGATTCTGTTTATATGCTGGATTACGTTTATTGATTTTCCATATGTTGAACAAGCCTTGCATCCCAGGGATGAAACCACTTGATCATGGTGGATAAGCTTTTTGATGTGCTGCTGGATTTGGTTTGCCAGTATTTTATTGAGGATTTTTGCATCGATGTTCATCAGGGATATTGGTTTAAAATTCTCTTTTTTTGTTGTGTCTCTGCCAGGCTTTGGTATCAGGATGATGTTGGCCTCATAAAATGAGTTAGGGAGGATTCCCTCTTTTTCTATTGATTGGAATAGTTTCAGAAGGAATGGTACCAGCTCCTTCTTGTACCTCTGGTAGAATTCAGCTGTGAATCCATCTGGTCCTGGACTTTTTTTTGGTTGGTAGGCTATTAATTATTGCCTCAATTTCAGAGCCTGCTATTGGTCTATTCAGGGATTCAACTTCTTCCTGGTTTAGTCTTGGGAGAGTGTAAGTGTCCAGGAAATTACCCATTTCTTCTAGATTTTCTAGTTTATTTGCATAGAGGTGTTTATAGTATTCTCTGATGGTAGTTTGTATTTCTGTGGGATTGGTGGTGATATCCCCTTTATCATTTTTTATTGTGTCTATTTGATTCTTCTCTCTTTTCTTCTTTATTAGTCTTGCTAGCGGTCTATCAATTTTGTTGATCTTTTCAAAAAACCAACTCCTGGATTCATTGATTTTTTGGAGGGTTTTTCGTGTCTCTATCTCCTTCAGTTCTGCTCTGATCTTAGTTATTTCTTGCCTTCTGCTAGCTTTTGAATGTGTTTGCTCTTGCTTCTCTAGTTCTCTTAATTGTGATGTTAGAGTGTCAATTTTAGATCTTTCCTGCTTTCTCTTGTGGGCATTTACTGCTTTAAATTTCCCTCTACACACTGCTTTAAATGTGTCCTAGAGATTCTGGTATGTTGTATCTTTGTTCTCATTGGTTTCAAAGAACATCTTTATTTCTGCCTTCACTTCGTTACGGACCCAGTAGTCATTTAGGAGCAGGTTGTTCAGTTTCCATGTAGTTGAGCGGTTTTGATTGAGTTTCTTAGTCCCGAGTTCTAGTTTGATTGCACTGTGGTCTGAGAGACAGTTTGCTATAATTTCTGTTATTTTACATTTGCTCTGGAGTGCTTTACTTCAAATTATGTGGTCAATTTTGGAATAAGTGTGATGTGGTGCTGAGAAGAATGTATATTCTGTTGATTTGGGGTAGAGAGTTCTGTAGATGTCTATTAGAGCTGCTTGGTGCAGAGATGAGTTCAATTCCTGGATATCCTTGTTAACTGTCGTCTCATTGATCTGTCTAATGTTGACTGGGGTGTTGAAGCCTCCCATTATTATTGTATGGGAGTCTAAGTCTCTTTGTAAGTCTCTAAGGACTTGCTTTATGAATCTGGGTGCTCCTGTATTGGGTGCATATATATTTAGGATTGTTAGCTCTTCCTGATGAATTGATCCCTTTACCATTATGTAATGGCCTTCTTTGTCTCTTTTGATCTTTGATGGTTTAAAGTCTGCTTTATCAGAGACTAGGATTGCAACCCCTGCTTTTTTTTTGTTCCCCATTTGCTTGGTATATCTTCCTCCATCCCTTTATTTTGAGCCTATGTGTGTCTCTGCATGTGAGATGGGTCTCCTGAATACAGCAAACTGATGGGTCTTGACTCTTTATCCAATTTGCCAGTCTGTGTCTTTTAATTGGAGCATTTAGTCCATTTACATTTAAGGTTAATATTGTTATGTGTGAACTTGATCCTGTCATTGTGATATTAGCTGGTTATTTTGCTCGTTAGTTGATGCAGTTTCTTCCTATCATCAATTGTCTTTACATTTTGGCATGTTTTTGCAATGGCTGGTACCGGTTGTTCCTTTCCATGTTTAGTGCTTACTTCAGGGTCTCTTGTAGGGCAGGCCTGGTGGTGATAAAATCTCTAAGCATTTGCTTGTTTGTAAAGGATTTTATTTCTCCTTCACTTAGGAAACTTAGTTTGGCTGGATATGAAATTCTGGGTTTAAAATTCTTTTCTTTAAGAATGTTGAATATTGGTCCCCACTCTCTTCTGGCTTGTAGAGTTTCTGCCGAGAGATCTGCTGTTAGTCTGATGGGCTTCCCTTTGTGGATAACCCGACCTTTCTCTCTGGCTGCCCTTAACATTTTTTCCTTCATTTCAACTTTGGTGAATCTGACCATTATGTGTCTTGGAGTTTCTCTTCTTGAGGAGTATCTTTGTGGCATTCTCTGTATTTCCTGAATTTGAATGTTGGCCTGCCTTACTAGGTTGGGGAAGTTCTCCCGGATGATATCCTGGAGAGTGTTTTCCAACTTGGTTCCATTTTCTCCCTCACTTTCAGGCACCCCAATCAGATGTAGATTTGGTCTTTTCACATAATCCCACACTTCTTGAAGGCTTTGTTCATTTCTTTTTCCTCTTTTTTCTTTAGACTTCTCTTCTCGCTTCATTTCATTCATTTGATCCTCAATCGCTGATACTCTTTCTTCCAGTTGATCGAGTCGGTTACTGAAGCTTGTGCATTTTTCACGTATTTCTCGTGTCATGGTTTTTATCTCTGTCAGTTCGTTTATGGCCTTCTCTGCATTGATTATTCTAGTTATCCATTCTTCTATTCTTTTTTCAAGATTTGTAGTTTCTTTGCGCTGGGTACATAATTCCACCTTTAGCTCTGAGAAGTTTGATGGACTGAAGCCTTCTTCTCTCAACTCGTCAAAGTCATTCTCCGTCCAGCTTTGAGCCGTTGCTGGCGATGAGCTGCATTCCTTTGGAGGGGGAGATGTGCTCTTATTTTTTGAATTTCCAGCTTTTCTGCCCTGCTTTTTCCCCATCTTTGTGGTTTTATCTGCCTTTGGTCCTTGATGATGGTGACATACTGATGGGGTTTTGGTATGAGTGTCCTTTCTGTTTGTTAGTTTTCCTTCTAACAGTCAGGACCCTCAGCTGTAGGTCTGTTGGATATTGCTTGAGGTCCACTCCAGACCCTGTTTACCTGGGTATCAGCAGTGGAGGCTGCAGAAGATAGAATATTGCTGAACTGAGTGTGATCCTGTCTGATTCTGGCTTTGGAAGCTTCGTCTCAGGGGTGTACCCCTCCGTGTGAGGTGTGGGGTGTCGGTCTGCACCTAGTGGGGGATGTCTCCCAGTTAGGCTACTCAGGGGTCAGGGACCCACTTGAGCAGGCAGTCTGTTTGTTCTCAGATTTCTACCTCCGTGTTGGGAGATCCACTGCTCTCTTCAAAGCTGTCAGACAGGGTCATTTGCATCTGCAGAGCTTTCTGCTACTTTTTGTTTAGCTGTGCACTGTCCCCAGAGGTGGAGTCTACAGAGACAGGCAGGCCTCCTTGAGCTGCTGTGGGCTCCACCCAGTTTGAACTTCCCAGCGGCTTTGTTTACCTACTTAAGCCTCAGCAATGGTAGGTGCCCCTCCCCCAGGCTCTCTGCTGCCTTGCAGTTAAATCACAGACTGCTGTGCTAGCAACAAGGGAGGCTCTGTGGGCGTGGAACCCTCCCAGACAGGTGTGGGATACAATCTCTCGGTGTGCCATTTGCTAAGACCCTTGGTAAAGCGCAGTGTTGGGGTGGGAGTTACCCGATTTTCCAGGAGTTATGTGTCTTAGTTCCCCCGGCTAGGAAAAGGGATTCCTTTCCCCCTTGCGCTTCCCAGGTGAGGCGATGCCTCGCCCTGCTTCAGCTCGGGCTGGTCAGGCTGCACCAGCTGACCAGCACCGATTGTCTGGCACTCCCCAGTGAGATGAACCCGGTACCTCAGTTGAAAGTGCAGAAATCACCCATCTTCTGTGTCGCTAGCGCTGGGAGCTGCAGACTGGAGCTGTTCCTATTTGGCCATCTTGCTCTGGGACCCTAAGTTGGATTTCTTAAGACCTCTACACAATTATACTAAAAATTTTCTTTGATATCTCATATAATGTTTTCTTGCCATAGGAATTTAATCACATTTGTGGAGTATGTATAGGCTTGTGATATTTTACATGAAATAATTACTTAATTAAATCAAATTGTTGTATAGCTATAAAAAAATTATTGTCTTCTATAAAAGTGCCATAGAGTCCAAACTTCTATATAATGGGGGAATACTTTTTCTCTTGGTAATCTTAAAGTTATCACTTTTATTAAAAGTATACTGTAAGAGAAGACAAGAGATAGCATATGAAAAGCTATCATTGTGATTTGGAAAGGAATAATACCACAAATATTTTAACATGGCATTCTAATGTAATAAGTGTAAAAGCTGAAAGTGGTAAGTATGTATGAAAGCAACACAATACAAAGTCTAGATATTTTTAAATGGAAGAGATTTTGGCCAGTAACATGAGAGTGTAATGAAAATAATAATACTAATTCTACTACGTGAAAACAATCATCTTAGTGTAAACATGTGGCAGTATTAGGCAGGATCTTGCCAGGGCAAGGAGAAAATTAATGTCAGACTAGAAGAATGCAAACATACCTTGATTTAAATAGAGGTTTTAAAAAGCTTGGTAAAAATTACACATGACAAAAAAGTTATAAGCACTATTCTGTGAAAAACTAAACCAGGTAGTACTTTCCTTTGCAGGAAGTATTCCTAGTCAGGTTTATTGTACATTTGTAAGAGATGAATTGATGTTTCCTTCAATTGCAATATGAGAACTTCATTTCCAACTAGTTAATTAAAAAGTTGAAATTAATTCTCTCAAATAACCAAAACATCTAAGGCAAAATTAAGTTCAGAAACAGAAGGACACCAATTGAAACAGTATCATCTGGTCTCCCTTTCTCCATCTTTTAGATAAACCCATACCGTGTAGCAAACATGGGTCATTGGCAGCCTACTTTCACATTTTTTTTTCTCAAATAGCAACCCCATAACTTTTCCGCCCTTAAATCTGTCAATTTCACAGAGACGACTGTGATCTGATTAGCTGAGACCGCCCTGAACCAATCACTGTGGTCTGAATGAAAGGACGCTTTAATTATGTCCTCCACGTGTTGGGAGAGATTCTTTCCTAGAGAAAAGGGAAGATGTTCCAGGGAAGCATGAAAAGGAAACAAACAAACAGATGCCCATTGCAGATCTGACACTCACATTTTTCTGAGCGTTCATTATCGTATGTTTGATAGGTTTTTACTGACACTAAAATTTGCTTTGCCTTAATACAAATACCATATAAATGATTGCGTTTTCTCTTATATTGCATCAATTTCTAGTCGCATATCAAGTCCATGCCGATTGTAGCAAACTGTAACACAGTAATCCAGATGTATTTCCAAAGCATGTTTTAATTTTTTTCTTTATTTCTATTTTACCACATCCTTCTGTACCTAAAGAAAAATGTTTTCTTTTTACTTGAGGCTAAGTTTTATATCATCATAGAATTTTTCTACCATTTTCTTTTCTTATTTCATCTAAAACATATAGAATATTTCCATTTATTAGTTAATATTAAAATATTTCTTGTCCAGGGTATGAAATATTATAAGCATCTCCCTTGGACTCATGTGCAACGAGTTAATAATTAGTTTCAACCATGTAATCTCTAGGCAGGCATTTGCTAATATCACTTGCCAACAATTTTTTTCCCTTCAATGTTCTGTATTGTCCCACTTTCAATATATTGTCTTCTGAGTTTTACTTCTCTAGAGATAGAAAAATTTTCAAAAATTACACTATGAGTTTGGAAAGCTATTTTGTTTTTACCATTATCTCAACTTGTATGTCTGGTGGAACAGTTGGCAAAAGAATGTAAAATGTAATTGTTTAGAATTGTTTTGATGGACAACTGCTTCACCCAATTATCAAATTATTTTCCAAATATGCTTCAAAACTATAATTGTCTTGCTTATTTTTAGTTCATTGCAATTGAGAACATAATTTTATGCATATTAAAGCAAACTATATAGACAAAATGCTTAAAAGGCAAACACTAAAGTCAGTTTATTAGGATCAAATCCAAATCTACATGTTAGCTTAATGTAATAATGTGCTATTATTATTAACATTAAATTAATATTTTAACCTATCATGATAATTTTCTTGGCCTTGAATAATTAAAAATAGGAAAAAATTCCAAGTGATTTCAAATAAAATTGAAGAGACAATTTCAAAGTACTATTTTAATAAATAATATAAACATTTAACTAAAATATACTTATTGTTTGTCTTTAAGATTTCTTAAAAATGTATTTAAGGTACCTCATGAAAATATAGAGGTTTTATATCTATTTCCAATGTATGTTAATTATGCTTTTCTAAGAGATACTGCAAAATTGTTTTAATAATGTCATTGTCTTGATGTGATATTGGAATCATTTAATGTTGGAAGATGAAAGAAATGTGTCTTTAGTGGGCTGAAATTTTATTTATTCTCTTGGTACATCCTATTACAGCTCATAAATTGCAACATAAATGAAGTTAAATTGTCTGTCTTAATGATTTATAGAAGTCCTTGAAACATAGATTTTATTTATAAAGAAAAAAGAACATTTTGTCATTGTTTATAATGCTATTTTGATGGTTTTCATACAGTAGGACTATAAAATATAATATGACTAATTTTTTCAGGCAAGGTTCTGATTTATTAACACATTGTGCGTTTAATTGCACATATTAGCACATTGCATGCTTATATTAAATATATCAGTTAACTCAGTTCCTTTCAAAATATGTTTATACATTATATACAGATAGATATATATGTGTATATACCCAGAGAAATATATATGTATACAATGTATACATATATGTATGTCTACATATAAAAATACTGTTAGTGATAAGAAAAATTTTCATATACACTATATTTTAATGAAGATGTTCAACAAAATCAAGCAAATAGAAATTATTTTTAATCTCTGATTTAAAATATATATAAGCAACTTTCACAACCTTCATAATATTGTAAATATAAGAATGCTTGTAGAGAAAAAGAAATTATTTTAAAAAGATCCTGTTTCTAAAAGGAATGCTCTAAATTCTGATTAGGCTTTTTCCTTCAAGAGTTACAAAAAAATTGACTGTATTTCAGAGTTCTATAAAGTAGTTTTTTGTCAGTGAAACTAATCGTTACACAATAATAAAATGGACATTTCCAATATTATGATTGCCTTCCTTTTTCACAGTGCAGTCTTTCTCTTATAATATAATCATTACCGAAACAGCATGTTTCAAAGCATACAGTATATTTTATACTGCAGATATATTTATTCATTTTTACTTATACACTATGCTATGAACTAACTGTTGTGTTGAGAGAAATTGGTACCATGTAAAATAAATATTTAAAAAATGCTCATTACTTCATATGCTTATTTCCTTTATTATTCAAGAACTACAAAAATGATGCCTAGAGAACAAAGATTGAACTGGGCGGCACTAGAGGCTAACTTCTGATTTTGCCTTTTAATATTTCTCTTCACAGAAACACCATAGTAGTAAACTCAAATAAGCAAAATATCTTTATTAAATAAATAATTCCTGATGCAAAGAAGTACACAATAATGGCCAGTATGTTCTGAATATTTTAGAAAATGTATAAGCAGTAACACAACATTACACGATTTTTGGTTTAAGGTAATTAAGCATCAATGCCACCGCTACTGCTGTGAAAAAGCTATCAAATATTATTATATAGGAGGTTGCATGGTATGGAGTAAATGAGAAAAAAGTTTTTAGTTCTACTCAAAGCAGATATCGAATGTTCTGTCTTCAAGGATTTTAAAATGAGTATTCTGTCCCACAGCTCCCTGATTCATTCTGATCTCGCAATGACAACATAACATAAGCAAGAAGATCAATCTATATGAAAGGAGTTTGGGGTAGTTATACAGAGCTCAACAGCAGACTGAAATCATTGAGTATATTGAAAAAAAGAAAGAACTTTCCCAGAAATTGAGCTTCGAACATCAGGTACTTGAAGATTTTAAACAGATATATGAGCAAAGAAGACATGTTTGGACACAGGCTAAACCAACTAGGATAAGAACTTGTTCAACACAATATTACCCAGACTGGTCCAGAAAAGTTCCCAGTGACACAGGTGATATTTACCACCATTTTTTCAGTAAGAAGAAACCAGAAATTGTCAGAACTTAATTTACAGTATTATTTATTTTAGGTACAGAATTGTTTTTGAATACATAGTGTTTTCGTTATAGAACATGGACTTATTCATTTATTGTACTGTTCTTACTTTACTAGAGTATATTTTGGTGGGTTGGGATGTGAATCACATACTCTAATATAAAGTCTAGGTAGACTGTTTAGATTCAGATGTTTGATTGCGTTGATAGGGTTCTATCCTACCCACAATCCTTTCTTGAGTTTTTAGGATTTAAATGCCCGCTCGATTAAATCAGTATTGAGATATGATATCGTTCTAAGAATTAGGAGTAGAGGTTAAATGAGCTATATGGTATACACCTTTGTATATTCCAAAGTGATCAGCAACACAAAATTTTGTAGATGACAGAGCTGTCTGAAAAAGTTGTTGTATTCCATGTACACAACATGTTCTTGTTTCTCATATAAAAATATGTATTCAAAATGATTATTTTAAAGAGAAAAATTACATCTTATTGGTGAGGTAATATAAGTGAGGTGAGATTTAAAAAGTTATTATAAAATCAACCTTATCTAATACCGGAAATGCACTGTTATCATTTTTAAGTGAATACGTCAATATGACTTTATATATGGGGAAATATAAATGTTTTCTATTAATTCTAATAAAAATTCAAACTTTAAGTATTTTTTTTTGAAAAGAGAATTATGAAACATCTAGCAGCTTAATGAGTAGGAATGGCTACATGGCAAAATATATATATTTCCAGATAATAATTCACTTTGATTTTAATATATGTTACACATCATATTGGGAAGCATTTTAATAACAATTTTATAGATCATTTATTTCAATAGTATTTTACCATCATAATCATCAATTATACATCGTATGTAGTAACAATTTTTGGAGAAACTGCCTAGCCAGTTTTTTTTAATATTTTATAATGAAAGAAAAAGTTAATAATTGTTATATAATTTTCTATTAAAAAATTAAATTCTGATTTAAGCCAAAGGTGCCAATATATTACCGTATTCTTCACCCTCTTCAAGTAATGAATAAAAACTAAAAATATAAATTATTTGTGTTTAGTCACGATTTTATAACTTCACATAAATAAAAATTATATCCCATTTCTTCTTAACTGTATCCTTCTACAATCAATATTTTAAGTTGAATCAATGTGATAAAGGGCATCGATTTTCATGCTTGATAAATCTTTCTGTGACCAACTCCAAAAACATATTAATCACTCAAAATATTTAAAGTAGTTTCCCAAATTTAATTCACTGTAAAATTTTCCTAGGCACATTTGAGTGGGAAGGAGGCCAGCAACACCCTTTAGCAATGTAGATTATGATGCTGTACTCCAGAAGTAGTGGGATATATTTTTAATAAGAAATTTGTGCACATGTACCCTAGAACCTAAAGTATAATTAAAAAAAAAAAAAAGAAATTCAGCGGGAAGTGAATAAATGGGGGAGGAAGGGTATGTATATGTAAATGTGTACATATTGAAGAAAATAAACCAAAATAAATATTATTTATATATTTTATAAAAATAAAATAAACTATAGACACATAACTCATTTAATTATCAGGCCATAACTTATATATTTCAATTCTTACTATATTTATAGTAAATACTATTGTTTACAATTTAATAATGTCAAATTATGGCTTAAAGAAATTTAAAAGCTTATCTAAGATTAAATTATTAAATGACCGGGCATCATCTTGGACACTATATTGAGTGACTGTCATAACATATATATTCTTGACTGTCATAACATCTGGCCACGTATTAGAAATTTCTAAATATAGGAATACATTTATTTGGGAATAAGGGTTTTAGATTCAGTAGCTATTGATGAAAAGAATAATGTGGGAGATGTGAAGAACTGAAAATTTCATGTAAGAGGAACAGCCCAAGCAAAGGACTGCGGAAGAAAAACAGCATTTTCTGGATTTGAAGACACACTAAAGGAAGGAACTTAGCTTTATTTGTAATAATTTGCTACCACCACTAAATGCTTTCAATGAGGAAATATAGTAATGTGAAGCTGAATCTAAAAATCACAACAGAATTCTGAGTTGGAGATAAATATCTGGAAAGGAGATTTGTCCTTTCCATGTCTGGAAAGGAGACCTGTGCAGCAAAACATAACTGCCAAGAAAGGGGGGCCAATGAATTCTTACTTATCTACTTTTATTTATTTATTACTTGTTTTTATTATCACCTTCTGATAAAGGACCCTCACAATTTAATCCCAGGTCTGCTCCCCTGCTCCTGCTGACACATGCCTGCTAATTGTTGTTCTGTAGAATGTGGTAACTTTACTGTTTATCAGGCTCAGCATATCCCTGTCCACATCATGCTGATATTTTAGTCTAATTACCAACCTGGCAGCCAGAATACAAAATGGATAAATTACCTTAAAGGTCATCTCCTGACTTGCCATAGAAACCCCTCTGCCGTCTGTTCCCACAGAGAGAAAATCTTAGCTCATACTCTAGAGGACTGAGCCAGCTCGGCAAGCCTTGGGGACTCACAGGAATCTGCAGAGCCAAAATTCTTAGGGCATTCATTCAAATGTTCTCATTTTATGTTTTAATATCTTAGGTTTCCCCAACCAGGGTCCTGATCTTGTCATCACAGAGGTGGCCTGGGTGAGAATTTAAATCTTTCAAGCTTCATAACCCTTACTCTCAGATATCGACTTTGCTCCTCAGCTATATTACTGTCACAGTGCAGGATCAAATAGCCTGGTTGTAAGCTACTAAACTGACTAAGGGGCAGGATGTAGGCATAGGCAGTGAGAGCCTTCAGATCAAGATGGAAGTTCTAACCTGCAAGGAAAAATAGGGGAGGATGAGGTAGGCAGAACGAGCCTCAAATGAGGCTTATCCCTGATAAAGCCTTAGTAGGCTGCTGGCGAGTTTTCAAGCAAATGTTTCCCATTAAAGGGATCCTACATCAAGCAAGACTAGTGTTCTAGTTCACTCACTGTGCTCGGTCATTAGTTGGAAGTAAGTCTCTCTAAAGAACTGATGTTTGAACAGAGTCCAGAATGATGAAAAGAAGTCGGTAATTGGTGTAAACTATTTTCTCTCTTCAATATATCAGAGGCACTCAACTGTGAGCACCCAATTTCAAAGTGGTTATAATTATTATTTATCCTATATATCTCAAATGACAAGATACTGAATCACATAGTACATCCCTTTCAGGTGTATTCCCTTACAATTCACCATGTTTGTGATATGTCATCACCATACTGACACCCTATTAGTACTATTGACTATGCTGTACCAGGAACGCAGCATCTTTAAAATGTGGCATATGATAGAGCTGTCAGATCCCATGGTGCTCACCACTTCACCTGTTTCGCCATCAAGTGGATTCAGTGGATTAAGGTGGTGTTACAAAGGATACGTTTATTGTTCCATAAAGGGAATGATGTTCACCTTACCTCCATGATTGAAATGCTTCTACCTGGCTGCTGCTTTCAGAAATTATATTACTGTCAATTTGAGAGCCCAATTCTGCAACAGCATCTCCTACTTTTAGTATTAGTCTGCAGAGAACATCTGCCACGGAGCCTCTTTATGATATTGGTACCCACCTCAAATAGGCTGTTATTGCAGCCATTGTAAATGAAGTGTCATACCTGTGTTGTCGAGGAACAAAGATTTCTAGTTTCTTGTGTCTTACATTTGGTATTTCTTACTTCTCTGGGACTTTTGTCCTTTCATTTATTCTCAGCCTTTGCTCTTCTGCAAGCGTCATTTTGTTTAATGTGCGTTGTGGCTATTTTCTTAGGTTCCACGTGCCGACTCAATTCCACATGCATCAGAATTGGCCTGAGCACCATTCCAGAGCATTATGTCCCAACTCATAGGAGAGTGCTCAGATATTGACAAAATCCACTATCTGCTTTTAAAATATGTGTGCATACACATATCTCATTTAGCTCCCTTAAAATACTCACTCCTATGCATAGTCTCATGGTCCTGTGAATGTATATTGTTTAGGTTTTATAGCTCCTCCAGTTTAAAATTCCTTTTTCCTTTTAGTAGACAAGACACTTTTCTGGTTTTTTTTTTTTTTTTTTTTTTTTCATGTTAAGTCTAGACTTCATTTATTGGTCTGCTGGCAAAGAAATAGGTATGTCAGATTCTGAGAAGAGAATTGTCCTGCCAATAAGCCTCTTCACAATTGTCAAGAAAAGGACGGCCACTGTCCTCTACAAAGGGACCCAAGCATTCAGGATCTTGGTGCATCTACCTTTATATCCCCATGCCTAATCTCATTTCTCCCTTCTTTCCTCTACTTGTATTGACTGTGGCACAGGGAATGCTCCTAGGCTGATAATTCAGTCTTTGAATTTCCATTACTTTCTACAATTATGTTCTATGCCTGATATCCAACTGTCTTCACTGCCTAGCTGCAGAAAATGATGGCTTCTTTAACAACTGCCAAAGAGGCATTCTGACTTCATAAATCGCTTTCAATTGTTGATTAATAGATATGAGACTGTCACTTTTTCAGATAAATTAATCATTGGAGCTTAGCAACACCAATCCTATTTTACTGTTCTACTGTTCTTGCCAGCTCTCTCGTTAATCTCAAACACCTGAGACATTGCATTGTGAGTGCATCTTCTTCTTGCTATATCCCATTCTAGACCATCATAGATGAAGCCTTAGCAATTCCACTGCTACAGCATTTTGAGGACTGTCCAGACTCGATTTGGAATCAGCATTGAGATCCTTATTGCTATTTAGAATTACATCATCCAGGACTCCTTCCTAGGATGACTCCTGGCATACTCTGTCTTACATTTCCTAGAAACAGAATCTAAGAGGAGATTTTTTTCCATGTAACTTATTACAGAAAGCTCTGGGAAGGGAAAACAGTGAAACAATGAAGGTTAGGAGAGAAAAGCTTTGAGCAATAATGCCGTATCTGCTGGAAATTTGTTTCAGACTGATAGCATGTGGAAGCTATAGAATACAAATTACAACAATACACTGATGCCTTGCAACAAATTACCTTGGACCCTATACTAGTCAGTCAGGAGCAAAAGTCTGCCCTCCACACAGGGAGTGGCATATAACTTCTGCTATGGTGGATCCTGCTTGGCTGAGAGCAGTTCTCTGGAGAAGTCAGATAGGAGTTATTTGCTAAGCACAGGCCTCACAAATAGCTGGGAGATGCATGCACCAGCTGGTTCAGGTGATCAGAAAGGGAAACATTCACCATCTACTACCATGTGAAAGAGAATATGTTACCAATTATAAGATTCTGAGAAAAAAAATACTCTTCCAAGTCCATATTCAATCCCATAACACGATTAAAAATAGTATGCCTAGCTGGGTGTGGTTTCTCACACTTGTAATCTCAGCACTTTGGAAGGCCGAGGTGGGCAGATCATGAGGTCAAGAGTTTGAGATCAGCCTTACCAATATGGTGAAACCCCCATCTCTACTAAAAATACAAAAATTAGCCAGGCGGGATGGCACGCACCTGTAATCCCAGCTACTCGGGAGGCTGAGGCAGGAGAATAGCTTGAACCCAGCAGGCAGAGGTTGCAGTGGGCCCAGATTGGGCCTCTGCCCTCCAGCCTGGGTGACAGAGCGAGACTCTATCTCAAAAAAAAAAAAAAAAAATTGTATGCCATATATATGGCAGGTCTATTATATCTAATAACAAAATAGAAGAAAAAAAATAAAGATTAGATTTCCTAGACCATGAAAGCATGCAGTAAAGCCTAGTTTAATTTATAGAATGAAGAGTAGGATGACTTTTAGGGATTATGTGTCACAATAGCAGGTCCACTATTATTCTCAATACCTATTGGTAAATTACAAATTTCCCCATAGAAAGGAAAACTAACTTATGACACATAAGAGGTACATACACTCAAGCTGAACTCTTGTATTTTATTTTAGATGTAATTGAAATGACTCTTTTATGGAAATCAACAAAAATGATTAACATTCAGCTGCTTTCAGGGAATTTACATGGTGAAATGGAGGAGCAGCAAGAACTATTCTCAGTACAGTCTTAGATCAATTACTTATGTCTAAAGTCCAAAGAGTCAGAATTTTGTCTACACCTTCAGCACTATATACATGGCCTGCAGCTACACAATATAAATTAACTAATTTCTAAAATGTTGTTGGGGGTAACTTCAAGCACCAACTACATTGCCTCAGTGTTGGTATATACATTTATTGTGGATTAAAAAAATGACTTTTTTGAATGCACCTCATTTTAATTAAATTAGTGATCTGTGGAAGTATTTAATGAGATGCTCTACCATTTATAAAATTTACTCAATGAGATATAATATTTTCATCCTATTGATCATATTTTCAGACAGTCATCATATTTTCAGACTATATTTCATCATATTTTCAAACTAGATTCAGGAGAAATTCCAGTTCTTGGGATGTTAGATTATTTGTGATCTATTTGAGATTTCATAACAGTTTTGTGAATCTTATTTAATCAATTTGATTTACATTTTTGTCAACAATATGTATACTGAGTAAGGAAACTAAACTTTCTTTTAGTGGTTAATATTTATGAAGGGAAGTCATAACCACATGGAGGAGAAATTGAAAGAAAGTGAAATTTCAGTGGTAGCGATGTGAGAGTTTTCTTTTTCTTCTTCTTTTTAAAAAATATTTCCAGTGTAAGTCTATCTTACAGATGATAGAAGACAAAAAAGAAGCACTTGATAAGGCCATATACAATAAATAATAAATTTAAAAACTTGAAGAAAAAAGGAACAACAACTTATAAACATCAAACTTAAATCTATATCTGGAATAATAGAGTATACAAATGTCGTCTGGGCTCAGTGGCTCATGCTTGTAATCTGAGCACTTTGGGAGGCTGAGGTGGGTGGATCATGAAGTTAGGAGTGCAACACCAGACTGGCCAAGATGGTGAAATCTAGTCTCTACTAAAAATACAAAAATTAGTCAGGTGCAGTGGCGGATGCCTGTAATCCCAGCTACTTTGGAGGCTGAGGCAGGAGAATTGCTTGAACCCAGGAGGCGGAGGTTGCAGTGAGCCAAGATTGCACCACTGCACTCTAGCCTGGGTGACAGAGCAAGACTCCTTCCAAAAAAAAAAAAAGAAATATCAAAAGAAAAAAGAGTAAAAATAGTTATAAACTCTGTTAAACAGTATGAAAATCCTGAGCTCCCAAAAAGCAACAAATACAATGGTTTTTGTAACATATTACATACACTGAAAAGAATGGCATTGTGACAAGAATGATAGTAAAAGTAAAATTATATTTAAGCTAGGCTATTTAAAATAATCAAGTTATCACCTATCATCTCCTGGCATGGTGCACTGAGAACAGCAGAACATCACTTTTGTGATATTTGTACCAAAACTGCATAACCTGAATTTAATCATGAGGGTATATCAGATAAAACCAAATAGAGGGGCATTTTATAAGGTAACTGGCCTATAATTTTCAAAAATATCAAGGTTCTGAAAAACTAAAACTATCTGAGGAAATAGTCCAGATTAGAGAAAACCAAAGAGACATGACAACTAAATGTATTGTGTTAATACTGGATTGCATCCTGGAGCAGAAACTAAAACAAACAAACATTTTACAAGAACTATCACTATAGGAACACTTGGTGACATCTAAATAGTGTCTATTGAACAGATAACAGTTCAAAGTTAATTTCCTAATTTTGATAACTATAGTGTTAATATACAAGACAATGTTCTTTATTTTAGTAAATGCAAAATGAATTATTTAGGGGATGAGGAGTATCAATTTACTCTTCACAGTTTGAAGATAATAATATATATGTATAGATGTAGAGAAAAATTATAAAGCAGATATGATGAAATGGTAACAATTGGGGAATCTTTATGAAAGTTATATTAGAGTTATTTGTATCTTTCTTGCAATACTTCCCTAAGTCAGAAGTTATCTCAAAATGAAAGGTTTAAACACAGCAATTGATACCAAAAAGAAAAAAAAAATCATAAATAGGACAATTAGACTTATTTTAAATATAAAAGATTCTTATTTATTTTTAGCTAAAATACTACAATTGTATAATAATGTTAACCTTAATAGCTTTGAGAATTTGGCATAGAATAAAGCACTTCTTTTACAATGCATGTAACAGCATAGAAATTAAAAAAGTGGAGAAATACAGAAGGAAAAACTACCTCAAAACTCTAATATAGTAGCAAGCCAAATAATGACTTTATTTTATAATTTCTTACCTAGTGCATGGCATTATTTAAGTTGATGTTTAAAATGCATGTGTTTGTAAAAACAGAGCTGCAGGTGCAGTCATATTTGCTGGAGTTAAGTTTTTCCTGTACTTTCCTTTAATTGACTAGTAATAATGTAATATGACTGGCAAACTTAAGCCTCAGTTTTAACTAATCCAAATTAAGATAATTATATTGTACCAATAAATTCATTTTTTGGTTATATGATGAATCATCGATTTCCTCTTCATTTCTATTCTTGAAATGTTTGAGTCATGTCACTTTCTTCCATACGATGTTTCTTCTTAGTTTCAGTTCAGTGGTGAATGAAGTGACTTAAGCAGTCCATAAAACATTGTGTTCTCGTCATACAGAGAAATTGTTATACAGAAAATTTATGACTTGCAGTTCTAAATCTTTAATATTTACAAACCTTCAAAACTTCCAAATCAGTCAGGAAAATCACGTGTTTTAAAATTATTCCTTTACCTGAGGCTTGGTGAAGCAGAGAAACATAACCCAAACTTTTTTATCTATCCCACTGAATTGTGATTCTCATATAAGCTATCAGTTTGTGTTTTTATTATTTTACCCTGATATGGTTTGGCTGTTTGTCTCCACCCAAATCTCATCTTGAATTGCAATAATACACACATTTCAAGGGCGGGACCAGGTGGAGGTAACTGAATAATGGGGGAGATTTCCGCTATGCCGTTCTCATGATAGTGAGTGAGTTCTCATCAGATCTGATGGTTTTATAAGTATCTGGCATCTCCCCTGCTGGCACTCATTCTCTCTCCTGGTGCCCTGTGAAGAGGTGCCTTCCACCATGATTGTAAGTTTCCTGGGGCCTTCCCAACCATGCTGAACTGTAAGTCAATTAAACCTCTTTTCTTTATAAATTATCCCAGTCTTCGGTATTTCTTTTTTTTTTTTTTTTTTTTTTTTTTTTTTGAGACGGAGTCTCGCTCTGTCGCCCAGGCTGGAGTGCAGTGGCCGAATCTCAGCTCACTGCAGGCTCCGCCTCCCAGGTTTATGCCATTCTCCTGCCTCAGCCTCCTGAGTAGCTGGGACTACAGGCGCCCGCCACCTCGCCCGGCTAGTTTTTTGTATTTTTTAGTAGAGACGGGGTTTCACCGTGCTAGCCAGGATGGTCTCGATCTCCTGACCTCGTGATCCGCCCGTCTCGGCCTCCCAAAGTGCTGGGATTACAGGCTTGAGCCACCGCGCCCGGCCGTCTTCGGTATTTCTTCACAGCAATGTGAGAACAGACTAATGAATCCCTACGCTTAAAAGAGTAAATGCTGTTATCAAAGCTTATTGTAACCTTGAACTACTGCTCTGAAGCGATTCTCCTTCCTCATCCTTCCCAATAGCTAGTACTACAGACAGATACCATTATACATAGATAATTATTATTATTTTTTAAATGTAGAGACAGGTTCACACTATGTTGCCCAGGCTAGTCTTAAACTCCTGGCCTCAAGTAATCCTCTCACCTTGGCCTCTCAAAGTGCTGGGTTTATAGACATGAACCACAGTGTCTGACTTTCATGCAATAATTAAGAACAAGGTAAGATGATCCCTTCCTTTAATAGTTTCCAGTAAGATAAATGTATGCACAAAGTATACAGTGAGGTGTAATTCAAGCATCTTGCAAATATAATTTAAAATAATTTAAAATAATTGCAATTTTAAGAATCATATATCAGCCAGGCATGGTGGATAACGCTGTACTCCCAGCTCTAAGAGGCTGAGGTGGAAGGATCACTTGAGGCTAGGAATTTGAGACCAGCCTAGGCAACATAAGGAGACCCTTTCTTTACAAATAATAATAATTATTTTTATATATAATTATTATTTTATATATAATTATTCTTATAATTATTATTATTTACAAATTTTAAAAGGAAATAAAACTAAAAATTTATATATCAAAGTTGTTTTCCATATACAGAAATTTCTGATGGACTATACCTATAAAACTGGAAATTGCTTGAAGAACTACTTCTGGAAATTGTTCTAAATGCCAAAGGATAAAGCTCACATACTTCATAATAAAATTATGCTGCTGAAAAACCTTTTTAAAATGTAGTTTTTATAAAAATATCCCACTTATGCTTCATATTGTTTTCATCTCTTAGATGTTTTATTTTCCACATATTGTGTTCACTATGTGGTTATTTTAAGATGTTATACATATTAATCTAATTAAAGGTGAAACTATTTCAATAACAGTTAAGAAAACATCAAACTAAAAAAGAAACCTTGAATGTCAAAATCTCAGGTTCTCACTGTTCTCAGCTTGTGCTATTGAAAAATATCACTTTAATAGCTGAGATGCTAGATCTGCTATGAACTAGCTGGAGAAGCAATGAGCAAGAACTTTCCACCTTCCCATTTCCATATGCTGATCTTTAAAGGAGCTGGACTAAATAAAACACAAATTCCCTTTCATACAAAAATAACCTTGATTTTTTCCTTTGTGCAAACAAAGAAATTGCATTTGTTTCTCCTTGCTAAATAGTGAATATCTATTATGTTGTTATGTTCTTAATAGCTATTTTGCCTAAAAATATATTTCTGGATTTGTATATCTTCATGTAATTTTTAGCCTATAAGAATCCAAATTATCAATATCCTTAAAAAGTATATTTCCCAGAGAGTTGTATCCAAAGCATGTATATCTGAAAATGTTTATTATAAATAATGCCCAAAGGCTTTGCTATCACTTGCTGTCACTCTGTTTGCTATCGCTTGCTATCACCTGCTTTACAATAATAGATGTTGACACTTTCTTTAGATATTTTTGATTTTTTTTCACTGACACCTTCTTCTGATGTCCTATTCTATATTACAAATTATTTAAGAAAGAAAATCATATTTATTGTGATCATGATAAACCTTTGAATAAAAAAAGTTCTGTGTAATAATTCCCTTTTATTGATTTGTAAAAAGTTAGGGAATTTCCATTTTTCTTTTAAAGTTTCATCTGAAATAAGTTGACTGAGTGTTTCAACAAACCAAGCTATATTTTCAGGGAGAGATGAGCATTAATTGTTCTTAGCCATCATTTGTTGTGCTGATCATAATTATTTTTTCTAATTTTTTGTGTTCATTCCATATAGGTCACTATAGTAAAGTTTTTTTGTTCTGTTCCATTAGGTCTCTTTAGGTCTAGTGGCTCTCTGTGTTACGTGTGGTTTACTCTTATATGCACAGGAGATATTTTGTAGTTCCAATTCCATGCTGTGTTTCATGGAACTCCACAATATTAAGACGAGCACTTCTTATTTGTTATGCATGCTTACAAAAACATCATCCTTTAAAAGAAGATGAACCCAAGAAAATCTATAAGGCCGGTTCCAGTATCACATGGCCATTTATTTGTGTAATCATGTACTGTACCTTTCTAAAGAAACAATAGAGAATGAGGCAAAAGTTTCTTTGCTTTTCAGTCATTCAAATCTCACTGGAGATTAGGTCAGTGCTTCCTTTTAGGGTTTAATACCTTGGAATAGCAGGCACAAGCCCCCTTCTCATGATCTAATTGCCTTTGAACTCTTTTTTCTACCCCCAACACAGGTAGGATCAGTATAGTCTCTGGAGTTCCCACACATGTCAGGGTCTTACAGTGTCACGTGTTTTAAGTCAGCTTCTCTAGATGCAAAGTCTGTGATAGTGATTTTTTTTCACTGACTCAAGTGATGTTTTGAGGCGAAAGGAAGGATAAGGCAGTGTTGGGGGAACAGTAAGCAAACCTGTGCCTCAGTTGAAGGCTAGCTTCAGTCTGATACCACAAAGAGGTTCTAGGCAAAAACTGTGCAACAGTGTTTGTCTTACCTTAGGCAGGATCACTCACTGCCTTCGGTCTAGGTTGAAGGAAAGGCAACTCTGACCTGTTGGAAGAAGAGAGTGGCAGTGCTCCAGAGAAAGTACAGCTGTGAATTGCTAGCAACCAACATACATATCAGCTGGGGGATGGATACACTGTTTAAGAGGGCCTGAGCATCCTGTATACATGGCTAATGATGATAATTCAACCCTTTATCTGTGTTCACTCAAAGAAATACTTGAGATATAGAGTTAGGTACTTTGAGAGGTGACCCCACGAAGCACTCATGAGGAAATAAAAAATATGAGACAAGAGAAAAGACAATCATCGGTTCATTAGTGTGCAGACTCATATCGCAGACAAATAGGTTTGGGCTTTCTATCTTCCCTGGGGAGTTACCTCTCCTTCCCTGGGTTAGTACGCAATTGATGCTGAATGATTGCAGTGCAAGAAAGCTCTCAGGAACAGGAAATAAAAACAGTCTTTTAAGATGGGAAGCTGTAATTTATGTGCTGGGAAAAGATCTAATACAGTTGCCTATAAACTGAAGTGGACTGTACTTCATGAATTGTGTATGTTATATCTCTTGTACTATCCTATTTTAGTCATGGTCACATTGAGTCCCCAGTGTGGAGATACAATATTCAGGCTTCCAGGTGGTAGCTAGTATCAACCTCTAAAAGAATATTTGAAACGGGAAGGATGGTGAAAAATTACACTCCTACGGCTACAGCTAGTCCCAAGACAATTTTGTGTATTCATAACTTTCCTCCTCTACTTTCTATTTCTCAGTCCCATCTCTCTTGGCCAGCATTCCACTGGTCTAGGTACTTGTCCTGGTGAGTTGACTAAGGTCTTAATTCCTCAGGGTTCTGATTTCCCAATTACCTGTTTTTTTATTACCCTACAGTTGCTTTAATTGCCAATCCACTGTTATCACAAGAAATGGAAGCACAACTAAGAACTTTCAATAAGTCCTTGAATTCCACACAACATTTTCATTAACCTTTATATAGCTACAACTTTAGCACATCAAGCAAATGAGCTTCAATTAGTCTTTTTAAGAGAGGAGAGCCTGTCTTTGGATTCTGACCTATTATCCTGTCCCACAATGAAGTAGACATCATGGTGTCTCATGTACTGAAGCATTTGTTGCACCCTCTGGTCAAAGTATTTCATCTCTGGGGACCACAGTCTTTAATCCCACAAACTCCAATATTGTACAGATGAGAACTTAAAAATCCCCAAGTGAGACAATAGAAATGATGAAGAAAGAAGGCATTCCTATTTCTACTCTTTGATTCCCAGACTAGTTATTGAGAAAAAACAGCAGCAGCATAAATAGTTGTTGTTTTAACATGTATACTAGGGTTCCCAACTCCACATCATGTATTCATCAACCTGATGCATTTTCCTGAGCCTTTGAAAGGCTATTTAAAATTCTATTATATCAGCATTGCACAGACGATATGGGCAGAAATTTTTGCTTGTATACATGTGCCCTTCATTGTTTTTCCTTCACTATAACATTATCCCCCTCTTGGACTGAGGTCATGCTATGTGTCATGCTAGCCCTCAGTGAGTGGTGTTGGCAGAAGCAATGTGATTAGACAAGACAAATTCATTTCCAGAATTTGTGAAAATCTCAGTAACTATAAATTTTTGCTATTTCTGGCCCTTTCAGGAAAGAGAGAGTCCTGGGAAGCAGAGGTTGCAGTGAACCAAGATCATGCCATTGTACTCCAGTCTTGGCAACAAGAGCGAAACTCTGTCTCGAAAAAAAAAAAAAAAAAAAAAGAAAAGAAAAGAAAAGAAAAGGAAAAAGAAAGACAGGGTACAAGACTAGTTGATGTCCTTGAATGATAGTGAAGATTCAAGGATTGGAAAAATAATTTCAAGATGGGTCTAAGGATCACTGCATTCAATGTAAAGGATGTGGGCCAGAATGATCTATATATCACCTGGTTTTGATATGTCCATAGTCAAAGAATATAAGCATGTTAGCATTTTGGGTCTCAGGTACAAAATCCAAAAATTCTCAAATATCTGGATAGTCCCTTTCCTTTGTGATGAATGTACGATCCTTTCAGCAAAGATTGGAGAAAATACACACACACACACACACACAGGTCACATTGCAGGTTCTTAAGAGAATCAGGTGTCTTCTTCAGTTAATGGGCTCTGAGTTTGAGAACAATCTCAGTATTTGAACAGGATGAGGTTTTGTGATTTTCCCATATTCTTGTTTCTTATAAACTTTTCACTTATTTATTTTATACTTTTTATGGAGTTAGTTCATCCACAAAATACATTTTTTGTTTATAATTTCTTAATAGCTTATATTTAGGCTTGATAGAAAATACAGAGAAATATTTCTTCCTTCAAAGTTTTAGTCACATAGTTTGTTATTAGTAGAATATTGACACATTACTATGCTATAGATTCGATTGAGTTGTGGCCGTATTAAGACAATCAAACAGGAATGTTGAGTAGTGTGCATTAATTCTTCCCAATTTATCAAGATAATCACATGCTTTTTAGATTTAAATTGAACTGTTCACTTGCACAGTATTTGCTTTCAGGTGTTTTCATTCTAGTAGTGGGAGATTGTTTTGTTTTAGGTTGCCAAACAGAATAAACACAAAATTAATTAGACTTTTTTAAAGAATGGAAAATCCACACAAAATTTGTTAGACTTCCCAGCAGCATTAAAGAATTTGCCCCACTCTGCCCAAAAAAATATATATAATGACAAAAACATATTTTAAGAAAAAAACAAAATAGCTGAAAATGTGATGTCAAATTGTTTGAAAGAGTCATAGTTGTGAACAACTCGCTGGATAATTTATTTTTGTGAACAATTCATTTGTTTCCCTCTGGAGCAGGTAGTAGGTTCTTATTTAGCAGGAAGCTACTGACTGCTGAGTACATGAGCACACAGCCAAGTGGGTCTAGTTTCCTCTCCCTTTCCCTTCTTTGGCATTTGCAACATATTTAGGGAAACATCTGGATATGGGGCAGGCCACCCACAGGGAAATATTGATGCTGACTGGAGAAATGGACAAAAGTTTTCCTTGTAACTTGAACTTTCTTTTCATCACTTTCAGAGACTGTTTTTTTTCCTTTACATTTTTCTCCAAGAAAGATCCAAAGCTTATTAGACAGAATTTGATTCCAATTGAGCCAGTTGACAAAAAAAAAAAAAAAAGCTTTTCCTATCATCATGAGACATGTCAAATTTGAAAGTAAATTCTTCCATTTTGAATATTCTTGTTTCAAAGAAACAAAATTATAAAAGCATGACCAGCATATCCAATGTTATTTGTGTTATTTCTCACTCTGCTGTTTGTAGAGACATGAAAAGAAGATAAGATGACATATGACGGGAAGCAGGGCAACATAGCAGTCCGGGTAGAATCTGTTCAGTCTCTGGCTCACAGAAGGCTGGAGACTGGCAACTCTAAAGAGAAACAAGTATGTGTTTCACAAAATGTTGGCAAGGGCAAGCAACTGGGACTGATCCTGGCAATCTTTCCTGTATTTGAAAATGGCATATGTTGATGTCCTTTGGCCAGCTGAACACATGACAGATATCTTTTAACCAGGTCAGAAAAACACAACACGAAAGCACAATTCCTGCTTAGAGTAGACTCTGGCCTGCACTCTCAAACAGAAATAGAAATAAAGACAGAAACAGGAAATGGCCATGTTCCTACTCTTACTCTAATAATTACCCATTTTCTTCACTTGTGCATTGTTGATACTGTTATTGTTCTAAGAACTTTTATGTCATGAAACACTTTCATTTAACTTTTCAAATCACTCACATAAAGTTATAAATTGGTTCCAGTTATATTTATTTATAATTTTTTCACATTTTTTTAGAGACAGGGTCTGACTCTGTCACCCAGGCAGTGGCATGATTATGCTTCAGTGCAGCCTCCTGGGCTCAAGCGATCTTCCTACCTCAGCATCCCAAGATGCTGGGACTACAGGTGGGAACAACCATGCCTGGCTAATATTTTTTTTTATTTTTTGCAGAGATAGAGTGCATTAGTTTATTCTTGCATTGTTATAAAGAAATGCATGAAGCTGGGTAATTTATAAGGAAAAGAGGTTTAATTGGCTCACTGTTCTCCAGGCTGTACAAGAAGCATGATGCTGACATCAGCTCAGCTTCCAAGGAAACCTCAGGAAACTTACAATCACAGCAGAAGGCAAAGAGAGAGCCACCACTTCACATGGCTGGAGCAGGAGGGATAGAGAGGGGCGTGGGCTATTCAATAAACAACCAGATCTCATGATAACTCACTCACTATCACAAGAACAGCAGTAATGAGATGGTTCTAATCCTTTTATAAGAACTCTGCCCAATGATTCAGTCACCTCCCACCAGGCCCCACCTCCAACAATGGGGACACAATTGAACATGAGATTTGAGCGGGAACATAGATCCAAACCATGTCATGGGGTCTCACTTTTTTTGCCAAGGCTGGTCTTGAACTCCTGCCCTCAAGTGGTTTTCTCACCTAATCTTCTTAAAGTTTGCAATTATATTTAATTGTCTCCTTCCTTGCATCCTTCCCTTCTTTCTTTTATTTTTTCTTTCTATACATAGTATTTTCTTGAGTGTCTGTTATGCGGCAAGCATAATGTTAGTTTGGGGATCACACAGTGAATAATAAAATACCTTTGCAAAGCCTTAAAGCCTAGTATATCAGAAAGGAAGGTAAATACGGTGCAACGCATTCTAGGGAAAGAACATTTGAAGATACAATGAGGGTACATAAGAGAAGCACCCACTGTACGGAAAAGGAATTTTCTTGGAGAAAGTGATATTTTCGATACCTGAATATTAAATAAAAGTTAGACGGTTATGGGAAATAAGAGAGACCTTAAGAAAGAAAGAATTACAAGCACAAAAGCCTGGGGTCAGGGGAGGGTACCTCTCAGTATAGACTTTCAGAAATATGAAGAAATATAAAAGATTGAGGTCAGAGTGTAAGCAGAGGTGAGATTTACAACTCCTTGTAAGTAATGCCAAAACATTAAACCTTATAACCTAAGGAATGGCGTGATTAGAATATTAGTTTAAGCAGCAGTGTACAGACAGTAAATGGTGGTGCCTTAGCATTGTGGTGTTAGAGTTCATAGTCTAATCACTTCACTATGCTGTCCCTTGAACTCAGTTCATTCAGCTAAAATATTAATGGGAACATTTAGGTATGTATTAATGGTACATACTTAACAGGATTATTTTAAGGATTATAGTACCTAATACATGTTGAGGACTTAAAATAATGTTTGGTAAAGAGTAAACACTAAATAAATGATTGCCATTGTGCGGACTCACTCAGAGACCAGGGTTTTGTTTTTATTTTTTTTTTTTTTTTTTTTTTTTTACTTTTTTTTTTTTACTTTTTTTTTATTTTTTTACTTTTTTTTACTTTATTTTTTACTTTTTAAATTTTTTTACTTTATTTTTTTACTTTATTTTTTTACTTTTTTACTTTTTTTTTTTACATTGATGAAGATTGTCTTAAGCTGAAGACATATGAGATTCAACGGATCAGAGAAAAACCTTCTAGGATCTTCCTTTATCTGATGAAAAGCATCAACTGCCGGGAAATGAGGCTGCCATAAATTCTCTCATTGGGAGGGATCTATTCCACGACAGAGACTAAAAGTAAAACTTGTAAAACTCTTCTCTTCAAGAAAGCGTCATGGCCGAAAAGAAGACAGAAGACCACGTGCTCCGTCATAAACCAATATTATCTCAAACTCTCTTATCTCCTTTTCATTTTAAAAACCTAGCTGCTTTTCCTTAAAAAAATTGATTTGTTCTTCACATAAAACCTTTACTCCCCTTCTCAATTTCCCCTAATAAGTTAGGTACTTAAAGGCTGTAATTTTAACTATTTAAACAGCTAGCTACTTCTTTTGTTCGCTCCCTTGTGCATGTGAGTACATGATTTTTATCCGATTACTCATCTTGTGACAGTTTAATTAATTGGTCACCAGTTGAGAACCTAAGAGGGTGGAGGAAAAGTTTTTCTTCTAGACATTATTATTATTATTAATTATAGGATCATTACTCTGTTTACATTATGAAAAATACATCAGGGATGTATAAACAGCGCAGAAAAAAATGTTAGACGTTATTGCAGTGGTCCAGCAATAGATGATGCTCAACCAAATTAACATATGGGCTGAGGAGAAGGATGGAAACAGATAGTTTTGACAGGAGTCAACTGACGAATGGATGGGAATCACTAACTGGGAAAGCAGAGCCTTATTTCACATAAATAATTGCAGCCTGCTGAGTGGTCACTCTATCAGGGAGGAAAGCATAGCCTCCAGTCAGAAGCCAGAAGCAGACACTTCAAGAGAGAGGCAAAGAGAAAAGGAATTTATGCTGAGCAGAGTGTACGAATATATATATATATATATTTTAAAAAGTTTATAGGTGGAGTTAAAATATTTATTAAAGGAGAAACATGCACATGTGCAATTGAGCTTCATGCCCCCTCATGGGTACTATGTACAAAAAATGGCCAAGTTAACAGGATCTGAGGGTGGAGATTTGGGCCCCATGATGTCAAAAGGTAAAGCAGAAGATGTGAAAAAGCTTACTGCTTATCCGCCATAGATACCAGAACTGCTGCATGGTCCATGGTCTCTTATCAGGAAGAAATGCCAGTTGCTTGTTTTGTTGAAACCGCAAAAGGGAGGGGCAGAAGAAAGATTGGTAGATTCTACTTTCTGCAATAGAGTCTCTTAAAGAAACTGGTTTCTGTGTAGCCATTAGGGAAGGAAACCCAAGGGCACTTAGCGAGGGACGAGGTAGAACAAGGCATATCTGATCTCCCATCATGACCAAGAACTCAGTTCTCAAGGTTACTCTGAGGTGCCCTTGGCCAAGAGGAGTCCATTTAGTTAGTCATGGGGCTTAGGATTTCATTTTTATTTCTCAACAGCAAGGTGCAATAGAATGAACAATACTTAGTGGATGATTGAATGAGGGTGATGTAAAGGATACAGGTGTGAATAAAATTTAACACACGACATTGGAAGAATATAAATTTAGTGTCCAAAAGTGACAACATTGAACATAATATAAAATAACTTCTACTAACTACTTTAAAAAAGATAAGGATACTAGTAGCAAAACTGACATCGATAAAACAATTTAAAAGTATAACACTTCACTTTGTATTGTTAAATTATCAAACTTTAAAAAGTTAGAAAATCCCAACAGAAATGTGGGGAAGAAGAAACGTTATATGCTGCATGTAGGTTTTGAAGTGAGATTACATCGTCAAAATCAGACTATTAATTTATATACTGGATATAGAGCCCAGTAAAATTTTGAAGCATTCCCAGGAAGGGCATATATTGGATATTCACTACATCATTCTGTTGGGACATCAGAAATAAGTGGCATAAAACAATAGCTAGGTGTTTACACTGGTAGGTTATATTGTCTCTGAAATTGTCCTCAAGTGTTTGCTGCAACCCCCTGCCTGAGTTCCTTGTAGGAGGAAATGTATACACACACACAGCCACACACACACACACACACACATATGAACACATTTTCCTGATTGTTGCTGTATGACTTTTACTTCTCTCTTGATGGAGGAGTTTACTGCTTTCCTACATTTACATCCATTTTGGTCTGTGATTTGTTTTGGCCAAGAAAATGAGAGCAGGAATGACTGTCTGCCAATTCTGGGCAAAAACTTTAAACAGCAATTTTGCAGTTTCATCAGGTCTCGGGTGGATCTATTTTACTTTATTCCAGAAGGTGGAAGCTACATACAGCAGACTGTGAAAAGCCCTGCAGATTGTAATAACTACAGCAGCAATGTAAGCAAGAAATACATGTTAGTTCTTGCAAGCCCTGGGTGCTTATTCTTTGGTTACTAATAATCTTTATCACTTGTAAATTCCTGAAGGTCAGAGGGCATTTTACTCATCTTTGTGTTTCTAGAAAACAATACTTTCTGGTACCTAGTAATGATGCAAGATTTTTCTTGGTCACTTTGCTAGTGGGGGACTTCCAGCTGGTGATGCCCCTGTCAGGGCTTCACTTGGCCATGCTACCTGCTGCAGGAGGCCGTATGCCCAGCCCGCCTGTATTGTAGCATGTACCCATGTTCAGCAGTTCTCAAGTTCTTGTCCTGCATCCAAGAAGAATCAGAGTATGCCGACAATTGAACAGTGAGGAGGGCGAAGAGGAATTATATTGAGCAACAGAACAGCTCTCAGTGGAGAGGGTACATGGGGGTGTTCTCCCCCTAGTGTGGCTGGGTCTGTAGTTTTTATAGGCTCGGAATGGAAAGTGCATGCTGGTTGGTTTGTGAGCGTGCACAAAAGGCTAAAACAAAGGCACCACTCACAGGTGGGCATGACACTGTAGAAAACCAATTAGGAAAGGGTAGGTATATGTAAAACAGGTGAAGGGTGGGAATCAATCAGAAAACAAAAAGCATGCAAAACAGGAAGAGACATTCTCAATCTGGTCTGAAGATTCACCTGGGGCTATCTCCGGCTTGAAGGTCAGGTTTCACTGGGGACCCACCCTGTCTGCCTGGAGATTTATCTGTCTCCTGCTGCTGTCAGTAGATATTAAACATATTTTTAAAAATTTATATTATCCCAGCATCAGTTTAGCTTTTCAGTCATCATCACCCTATGAAGGGCAAACAAGATATTCACTAGTGTCACTCTTTAGCAACTTCTGCATTGTAAATTTGGTGATTTAATCATCTTTCCTCTTTCTTCCCTGGAATTTTTTGCTGGACTTTTAAAAATAGACTTTACTTATTTAATTGCTTTGGTAGTTTTAGGCTCACAGTAAATTCAGAGGAAGGTACAGAGATTTTTCAAATATCCCTGGCCTCCACACATGCATCACCTTCTGCATAACTAACATCCCCCATCAGAGCGATATTTGTGATAATCGATGGACCTGCACTGACACATCCTTAGACATATGACACTACAATTATCAAGACCATAGTTTACATTAGAGTCCATTCTTACTGTTGTACACTGTATTGGTTTGGACAAAGGTATAAATTATGTGAATTCACCATTTTATTATCATATAGAAAAGTTTTGCTTCCCCAGATATCTTCTGTGCTCTGTCTATTTATCTCAATCTTCACTTTGATGCCTGGTAGCCAATAATTGTTTTACTGTCTCCATAGTTTTGCCTTTTCTATAAGGTCATACAATTAGAATCATATAGTATGTAGCCTCTTCAGATGGTCTTCTTTCATTTAGTAACATGCATTTAAGTTCCCTTTCATGTACTTCATGGCTTGATACCTCTTTTTTTTTATAGTATTGAAAAATATTCTATTGCCTGGATGTACTGCAGTTTGTTGATTTATTCCCCTTCTGAAGGACATCTCGGTTGCTTCCAAGTTTTGACCATTATGAATAAAGTTGCTGTAAACATCCATATGCAAGTTTTTGTGTTGACAAAACTTTTTAACTACTTTGGGTAAATACCAAGGACATGATTGAGGGATCCTATAGTAATTGCTGGATTGTATGTTAAGAGTATAATCAGTTTTTTGTTTTTGTTTTTTAATCTGCCAAATTGTATTCTAAAATGGCTGTATCTTTTAAGTGGTACATTTAGACTATTCAAATTAAACATGATTATTGGTATGGCTGGAATCGTATCTGTCGTATGTTTTTCTGTTTTCTATTTATTATCTTTTTTCTCTTTTATTTCTTTTCTGTGTTTTGTGGCTTTACTTGAGTGAACATTTTATGACTCCATTATTTCACTTCTCTTAACATATTACTTGAGCTTTTTTTCACTCTTTAAAGTGTTTGTACTGGAGTTTGCAATACACATTTTCAACTAATCCAAGTCCATGTTTAAATAAGACTGTACTGGTTTGGGGTAGTACAAGTACTTAATAAAAACAAAACAATCCTAATTTCTCCCTACCATCCCTTGAATCACTGCTGTTATCCATTTTGCTTATACCTAGGTATACGTGAAAACACATACGCACACAAGCATATATATTCAAATGTATTGTTTCTATTATTTTGAAGAAAATTATCTCTTAGATCAGTTAAAAATCATACAAATAAATTTTTAAATTTTACCTTTACTTCTTTTCTGATACTCTCTTTTTTAAAATGTAGATTTGAAGTTGTTACTGATATTATTTTCTTCTTTTAGGAACTTGTGACATCATGTAAGATGGGTCTCTTAACAACAAATTCATTCAATTTCCCTTTGTCTGAGAAAGTCTTCAAATTTCTTTGCTTTTGAAGGTTAATTATTCAGAGTACCAAATTCTAGTTTGGTGTGCATTATTTTCCTTCACAGCATTTAAAATAATGTATTCAATTATCTTCTTTTTTGAATGAATTCTGAGGAAAACTTGGATGTAATTCTTATCTGTCCACCTCTACAGGCAATGTTTGTTTCCCTTTGGCTTCTTTCAGGATTTTTCTTTATCTTTGACTTTATGTAGTTCAAAAGTGATATACCTTGATGTAATTTTTTTGTTTTTTTTGTTTTTTTGTGTTTTTTTTTTTTGGCAGTTATTCTGATTGAGCTTCTTGGATCTATGGCTTGATATTGACATTCATTTGTAGAAATTCTCCATAATTTTTGTTTTATATATTGATTCTGTTCTTCTCTTTCTTCACAGTTTGGTATTCCTGTAATGTACATTTATACCTTTATAGTTATCCCACAGGATAACATAGATATTCTGTTCTTTTTTCTCCAGTCTTTTTTCTCTTTGCTTTTTCAATTTTTGAGGTTTCTGTCGAGATATTCTCAAGTTCAGAAATTCTTTCCTCAACTGTGTACAGCCTACTAACGAGCCACACAAAGGCATTCTTCATTTCTGTCACAGTGTTTTTAATCTTTAGCATATTAGCTCTTTCATAGAATGTTTATCTCTGTTAACATTGTCCTTCTGCTTTGCATTTTGCCTATTTTATCCAGAAGAGCTTTTAACATATTAATCATAATTGTTTAAATTCCAAGTCTGATCATTTCCTCATCCCTGCCATGTCTGAGTCTGCTTGTGCTTTATTTGCCTTTTTTGTGAGTTTGTTTTTTTTGTTTTTGTTTTTGTTTTTTTTGCCTTATAGTATGCCTTGTAATTTTTCTTGATATCCAGGTTCCATGATCAAAGGAATGCTGTAAATAGGCTGTTAGTAATGTTGTGGTAAGGTGTGAAGGAGGAGAAGTATTCCGCAGTCCTATGATTACATTTCAACCTTTTAGTGAGCCTGTGCTTCTAGATTGTGAACTTTCTAAGTGCTTTTCTGTTTTGCCTCCTACCCCCATGATATGGGACAGAATGACTGAAGTGGGCTGAAGGCTGGAGTTGAGTATTTCTTTTCTGTCACTTGGAAGACTTCAGGGGGCTGGAGTTGGGTATCTTATCTCCCCCAGGTCAGTTAGGCCCTGATGCAACCCTAGAATGTTAGACTTCAGTTCATTAGTTTCTTCTCACAGCCGACATTGGTAACAAGAACAGAATACTCTGATATATTTTAAAATGATTCCTTTCCTCTTTGCCTTTCAGAGGGGATTTTTCTCTGATACTCACTGTGAAAAACAGGTGAAGCTCCTCCGGATAAAATTTATAAAAATTATCCCCTCTCCACTGCCATGACAGGTTTCTCTGTAGTTTTGACTCAGAGTTGTCCATACTGAGCCGGCAGAAATTCGTTAACTGCAGTTTAGATTTTCCTACCCTGGCATTTTCCTACCCTAGCCGCAGACATTTCAATTTTTGGGTTTCTGTGCTCAAAATAATTAATTTCTCCTATGGATCTAAATTAACCTGTTACAGATTTTTCAATTTGTTCAGCATTTTACTTATTGTTGGAATGATATGGCAAAATTTCCAACCTTCTCACATGACAGGCTGCAAATAGTAAGTTCTCTGTTGTACTTTTGTTTGGAGGAATAGAGTCTTTGTGAGAATACACACATAACAAAGTCTGCTAATCACAGTACAAAGTGCACAAATCTTTTCCAATCCTGGATGACAGAATACTTTAATTCAGCAAGTTAACCTAAATAACAAACAGGGAGAGGCTATGTATAAGAAACATATTTATTTTGGTATAGAACATCACAATGGAAATTCAGGTACTGTAGCATACTATGTGCATATTTAGAGATGTAAAAACATTTAAGGAAAAAACAGGGAGGATACATAAGTGTTTTAAAATAATCATCTTTGGTTCCAAAGATCAATAACAAGGGTGTCACCAGTTTGAGACGGCACACGCAGTTGCTGGACAGATATCCTTGCAGAAGTATTTGTGTGTGTGTGAGGTCGTGTGTGCTAAGTTGTAGTTTTTGTAGTCTTTTTTACTATCAGACATACAAGTATGATAATTCTCTCTTTTTGAACTTCCTTGGCTCCATTATTCATTTCTTTTTTTAACATTAGTAACCCCACTTTGGTTCTGATAACCTTCACATTTATCCCTTTTGATTGAAGTCCTTCTCCAAAAGTATCACTAATAAGTCACCCCTTTGTTAGGATTTGATGTCCCTCAGTGTGTGCATGGGCCTATTCTAGTTGTTTGACTTATCTCATATGGGGAGGAGTGACTGGAAACTAGGAGTCAGTGGCCACATTTGAATGACGATGGAGATTAGAAAGACTTGTTCTCAGGCTAAGTCTGCCTGGAGTTCATGGTTAAGTTCAGTTTTATTTGTTCTGTAGTCTTTTGTTCTCACCTCAAAATGCTTCGCCAGCATTACTTTGTTAGGATTTGTCCTTCTGCAAAAATTTAATAAATAATAGATGGAAAGTTAAAAAGAGAAAATACAAAGTAAAATTAATAGTAATAAGAAAATTCCAGTGTGTATAATGATTTTTAGCCACAAACCTAGGCTTAAAGGCAACTAATTTAATAAATTTAATAAACATAAGGAATTAGGTGAGACCTACTGTAACTATGTGGTCTGTTTTCTATTTTCCCAGAGGTATTTACCCAAGTACAGCTTTTAGTATTAGCAATAGCATAGACATTTTCTTATTTAACCAATAGTTAAAAGGACTTTTTAGGTTAGTTTCTGTTAAGTTCTAGCAGAAGCTATTGATTTTAACTTTCCATTACCACCATTATCCTGTCAAGTGAAAAAGCAGCATTAAAAGAGTAAGTTTCATTATGATATAAAGTCTTGTCCCAACGTCTTGAAAAGCTGAAAAACATCAACTCTTTCTATTAGTTTGTAGTTTGAATGACTCTGGTCATGGCATTGGCAGTTTGGTGAACTTTTTGTGTTGTCTATGCATCAGACATGAGAATGATCTCTGAAATGTACCTAGTTCCAGCCTACAAGGCTTTAGGAAGAAAACAGTTTTTGTTTTTACTTGTAAAGTTTTACTCAAATATTGGAGGAAGTGGGGAGAATTCAGGACCTAGTCCAGCCTAGAGGTAGATAACAAGAACTTGAAAATGTTGCATAGAACCACAATCTAATAATAGCTATATAATAGATTTTTTATGATAACTTTTACTCTATGTATTGATCCTATAGCAATTTGTTATTTAATAACATCTTGGGTCTAGGCAGAATTTAGAATTTACTCACAGGCGTAAGGTTCTGGAGTCTGCCAGGTTGCTACAATTTTTACTTACTCATTGTAAGCTGGGAACCCTTGAAACCAGGCATTTTATGCACATTATTAAATATGACATTTTAGTTAAAGCCTTGGAAATACAACTAATGTTTGTAATTGTACCCTGCTTATTTATAAAGAGAGAGAACATTTTTACTGAACTTATATAAATAAAAATACAAATACACATGAATAATTTCTGAAATTGGGAGGACTCAAGTGGGAGGAAAAGCAAATGCTTGCATCTTTGTTCACAAATGTAGACTTTTGCAAATTGTTGAAAACTATAGATAGTTTATGAGATAAAATTTTCTTAAATCTGGAAAACAAAACATTTAAGTAAAGAATCAAAAATATTTTAAATAGAAGTCATAAAAACTTTCTCTTCATCAGTTTCTTCATTTTATGCAATTACTAACTTTGATTTTAATTAGCAGTTTTTATGAACCCATGAGTTTCTTCACTAGAGTTCTAGAAACACTTATTTAGTCCATTGATCTTAAAATTATCAGAAATCTGTGTTCAAGAGTACTTGTTAGTGTTTTTTTCCATGAGAAGCATTTTTGGACTATCGCTGATTGCAAATGTTTTTGGAGAAGAATTCAAAACAATAACTGTGGATGACAAACAGAATAACCATTTGAAAATATGATGAAAGCTCTCAATTGGCAAGGAAATGTAATTACTTGCATTACATGTGGCATTTTAAGATGAGATCCAGAATCATGACAGCATCACATCAGAACCATCAGACTTTTATAAATTTCATATAATTTTTAGAATCTTCACATTAACAATATATTTATATTAACATAACATTAGAAAAGATTTAATATAACAATCAAAAGTATGACAAAACATTTGATTTTTATATGTTTATATAATTTCTGGGACATTTATATCAGCAACTTATTCAGAAATATGATGCAAATAAAGTCTAATATCACTTATCATTTAACTATGGCTCTCATACAATTTACCAAGTAAGTCCTACCATTTCCATTTAACATATCTTCATGATGAGAGATACATCCTTTGAAGCTATCCAGGGACCCAACTAAAATATCCTAAAATGAAGTTTATGCCAAAAAGACTTAATTTAGGATTTTGATTCTGAAGATACCTATCAAAGATGTCAAAAGCCCCAAAGCACTTGATCAAAAAAGAATCACAGGTCATGTTGAAAAAAATCGTTATTCATTGAATCAGAATAATAATCAAAACACTTCTAAAGCAATACAGAAAGTTATATGGATGTAAAAACATTACCCTTATTATAGTTTGGATGTCTTATGTAGTTAAAACTTAATAAAGATAATACAGGAATTATCTTGATAAAACATAAAATTGTTGTTTTTCTTTTTTTTTTTTTTGGGCCAGTCTTCATAAAAGTAAAGACAAACATACATACTACAATGTGATTGTTTTTCTTTAAGGGAAGTCCATTTTGATAACCTGGGAGTCAAACTTGATAAAAAGGATACCTGAATTTAATCAGACACAGGAAAAGTGTACCCAGCATTATGAGTGTAAACTATATTGTAAAGGAATGTTAAAACAAACAAATTAGTACCTTGAGCAGGGAAATACATGGATTTAAGTAACAGCATGGGAATTTTCCAGGTTACATTAAAAAATTCAGGCATATTTTAAAAATCCAAGTGTATGGAATCAAGTGAAACTGCAGAAAAACATTGGTTTTCTAGACCTTCAAGACAAACATTTCAGCATCAGGCCATAAAAGCAGAGTTAGAGCCAGAGAAAGAAATGTTACAGGAGTTGATGAAAAAGTTGAAGGAGAGAGGCATTAGTCCAGCCAACCAGAGGCATACCTTTTTAAAGAGAGAAAAAGAAAACAGAAGGCAATGATTTATTACCTGCAAATCACATGCACTGAGATACAACAAAATTTGAACTTCTGAAATATAAAGCTCAAAAGTTTCAAAAAGATAAATTTTACCTCAAGAAATAAAATTATCAGTCTGAATGAAAAAGACAGTATTTCCAGTATGAAACTAGGGAAACGGTTTAAATCTCAGAAGAAAATAGAAACTGTATGTATTTTAGAAGATGATTGCTATAAAAAACAGATTTCAGAATCAATACTCAATACCTTTTACAACTTTACTAAGAGCAAATTAATACCTTAAGAAAACCTTGTTGTTCTAACATAAGGACCGTTTTTAAAAGTTTTTGTATTCGTTCATTTTTAATGTCAAAGCTCAATTTTTACGAAGACATAAATAATTTTTTATTATAGCCAACTTAATGACACATAAAATTCCTTTAATAAATTCTATTTTCATGAATTTTATCATAAATTACTCAGACTGTTGGCAACACACTTAAAATTTCTGCTTTGTCCTATATTTCCTCTTTTCAAAAAAATAAAAGTCATTTTGCTTTAGAACAAAATTTACCGTACTAGTTTCTTTCTCATACAAAATTATTCTCTCTTCTAATCAACCTTCCTTGCCAAAAATGCATCTTAATCCTCATAACTTTCTTCACATCTCTTTCTCCTACTTCCTGGTTTATTTTTATCGTGTTTCTATTTTCTTCATAAAACCATAGTTTGAAGCAACATTAAATTTTCTTTAAATTAGACAAAAATGCTTTTCTACCAACACAAAAAGCATTTTTATGCCTTTCTTAATTTGTTTTATTAAAAACAACTTAGGTGTATATGCACTTATATATATAACTATTTATATATGTTAGGATTTTAAACTCTTAATAACCTTAAATTTTAATGAAAACCTAGGAATCAAGCAATCTTGAATTGTCTGCCCATACATGACTACTTTATAGATGAAGACCATTTTATATTTTTTAGAAACATGTTTCTTCATAACATAATTTTATACATATTAATTGACTCAAATATATTTAGTCTTTCAACAAACATTAAGAAGGCAAAAATAAAGTTATATTTATGGTCAGTAATTTTTTAAATCTTATTTAGGTATGACCCAGACATTTAATGAGTATCTACTATTAAACATAACTTAAAGATTTCAAATTATGTAAAAAGTTCATTTATAGATATTTGCCACATTAACTTTCATCTAATTTTTTTATTTTTAACAGTTACCTCTACTACTTATAAAAACCAAGACATTAGACAATGATAGTCCTCATTTCTAGTTATTTCCTTGTTAACCATTTTTATAGCCCATGACTATCTGGTGTTTACCTAAGTAAAAAAAAATTTAAGTTAAATATGTGGTTATTTTGCTGACAAATCTGAACATACAGCTGGTTTCATCAAACCAACAATATTAAATTAATTTCATCGAAAAAATTCACAAAGATCATTCTGTTTTATACAAGTTTTACGGTTTTTACAACCTTTGTATAAAAACCTGACATTTGAAAATATCTGGCAGAAACAAATATAAAACTACCAGTAAATACAGGCAAAACTATATGCTGGCAAATTTGAAGACATACTATTTTTATGTAATAAATAATTTAAAAACCAACTAATTTATTATATATTAGCTTAATTAACATGGCAAAAAGACATTTGGGTTAATTACATATTTTATATGAGCACTCATTTATCTTTAGAGTAGTCAGAATATATAACATCATACATGTACATATGCATAAACAAGTCTAAACACACATACACAAATAAAGATCTTATAGTTTCATTTTAAAATTTTAGACATGAGATAGTAATATAACAAATATACTAGTTTATACAAGACAGTTGAATCCAAATTGTATTTCTGACAAAATTGGAACGAGTTCACAAACATTTCACAGAAATCCAAATTGTATTTCTGACAAAATTGGAACGAGTTCACTAAACATTTTTAGCCCCAATATGTAATCTAACAAAGGATGTAGACCAAAACTTTGGGTAAAGCATTTCCCATGGCAGTTTGATTTTACAAAAAAATAAAACAAGCAAACACACACAGACACAAAAAAACCTCTTCTTTTATTTTCTTGCACCATTTTTAGTTTCAAATGTGTTTAAGGTCTTGGTGCAGTGACTCATGCTTGTAATCCCAATACTTTGGGAGGCTGAGGCCAGTGGATTGCTTGAGCCCAAGAGTTAGAGACCAGTCTGGGCAACATGGAAAACTCCATCTACACACACAAAAAATACAAAAATTAGCTGAGTGTGTTGGCACACGCTGTGGTCCTAGCTACTCAGAAGGCTGAGGTGAGAGGATCCCTTGAGTCCCAGGGTGAAGTTTGCAGTGAGCTGAGATTGAACCACTGCACTCCAGCCTGGTTGAGTTAACAAACCTCTGTCTCAAAAAATAAAATAAAATAAAATAAAATAAAATAAAAAGTGTTTAGGGTTAAAATTTTAGTGTTTACATTTTAGATAGGAGTAGCTGAATTTTATAAGATAAAATATCCAAGTAGTCTTGACTTAGAGACAAATGTGTCTCTTACTTGCTTTCTGATTTGCTGGACTAGCAAATTCAAATAGAAAAGAATTTTAGCGGTTTCCTTTTCTTTCTTTCTTTTTTTTTTTTTTTTTTTGGACTTTTTACTTTTGGTATCTCTGTGGCAGAAGAAATAAAAATATTTTTATGCATGACTGAGACACCTTATGTGATTGATTTCAACTTAAGTTTTGATCTGTTTAGAGATCCAACTTTTTAAAACATTTATCTAGTTCTTTTTTTTTGATCATTAATTATTCAATTATGTTCTATCATCATATGCAATCATTAGTCAAGCAAATCTAAAATCACATTTCTAAAAGGTGTTCAATTTGTTGGTTTTTATGGAGCTATCAGAATTTGTAAAAAAACGTTAATTTTAAAGCCTTTTAAGATTTCTTTTTAAATATATAAATATATATAATTATATTTATTTATAAATATATTTTTACATATTTATAATAAATTTAAAAATAAAATATATTATATATGTTATATATATGTTTTATATATATGTTATATATATGTGTTATATATATATACACACACCCCTGGGACTCAAGGGATCCTCCCACTTCAGCCTCCTGTGTACTCCTGTGTAGCTGGGACCACAGCATATGCCAATACACAGCTAATTTTTGTATTTTTTTGTGTAAATGGGTTTTGCCATGTTGCCATATATATATATATGTAGAGAGAGAGAGAGAGAGCAGCATATATATATTATATATAGCAGCATGTAGATTATATATTATATATGTATATATATTATAATATATATAGGCTGCAATGCCATAAACAGTGAATTTTATTTCATGTAATTAGAAAAGTCAGCAGATTCAAAGTAGACAGAACAAATACAGAGACCTAGATAGAGAACTTAGAAAACTCTGCATGTTAACTCTATAGCTGCTAATTTTTCTACTGATGACTATTTGAGCTCTGAATTTTCCTTGATGTAATTTGCCCACCAGTTTAAAAGTATGCCCACAAACAAACCACAAAATGTAGTCAGCTGCAGCCTCAGAAAACTGACATTTTTTAGTGTTTGAGAATCCCATTCCATTTCTTATTAATCTCATACATACATATATATATGTGTGTGTGTGTGTATATATATATATATATATATATATATATATATATAAATTTTGTCAGGGAATGTCAGGCGTTTAGACTGGTTTTAGATTGTGACAATTGTCCTAGTAGCTTTAAATTAGCTAACCTGCATTTACTATTTAGAATGTTTATTTTTTATCTCATAAGATTTTCAGAAACAAGAAAGGGAAAAGAGTCAAACCGAATTCAATGAAACCAAAATAAGGATGTGAACAAAAATTGTAACCTAGGTGTGCAGATCAAACAAAAGATTAAACCTGAAGCACAGACTAGACTGAAATTACTCACCAGAAGACGTACTTTAAATACAGCATGTAAGACTTATGGAAACAAGACCACTCAATTAGAAAGACCCTTATCTTTATACCTGAAAGGAATTAGCAGAAAAGACAAAACGTCTTTTATCATCCCTGGAGGAATATATCATTCCTTATTAAGGGGTCCTTATCCAAATAAGATTCCCCAACTTAAATAAAAAAGCCTCTACCAAAAGGATGAAGGCTGAACGGTGAAGCATGGAATCAGAGGCTCAAGTTAGTCCTGCACACTAATTCCAAGAATTGCCAATTTCTTCTTACAGTGATCTTATTCAGGTCCCATTTCAGATACCATATATATGAACAAAAGGATGTTCAATAACGAACAAAACAATAACGAACAAAAGGATGTTCTCTAAAAGGAAACATATTTATTTGGCAAGGTAGTTTTGCAATAAGAATATGCATGCCAGACGGATGCGGTGGCTCAGGCCTGTAATCTCAGCACTTTGGAAGGCCGAGGCGGGAGGATCAAGAGGTCAGGAAATCGAGACCATCCAGACTGACACAGTAAAATCCCGTCTCTACTAAAAACATACAAAAAGTTAGCCAGACGTGGTGGCGGGCCACTGGAGTCCCAGCTACTCGGGAGGCTGAGGCAGGAGAATGGCGTGAACCCAGGATCGCGCCACTACACTCCAGCCTGGGCGACAGAGCGAGACTACGTCTCACAAAAAAAAAAAAAAAAAAAAAAAGAAAGAAAGAAAAAAGAAAAAAGAAAAGAAAAGAAAGAAAAGAATATGTGTGCCATAGTAAACTATGTTCATATATAGAAAGGTAAAAAAGACCAAGGTTTTTAAAGTTCAAAATAAGAAAGATGACATAATTATTTTTGAAATAATTATCTTTGCCTACAGAGATAAATAACAAGGGTGACACGAGTCTGAGGTTGGGCAGGCAACTTCTGGGCAGACGTCTTTGTAGAAGGTTTGTTTTTTTGCAGTATTTTTCATTATCAGGCATACAAGTGTGAGGACTCTCTTCACGGTCTTCCTTAGCTCTGTTTCTGAGGTTTTTCTTAACATTAGTGACTCCATTTTAATTTTGACTGCTTTTATGGCCTAACTGAGAGAAAACACCAATAGATTAAAGTTGTATTTGATTTAAAATCTATTTGTTATCTCTTTTCTAGGGAGGAAAATAATTGACTTTGGATTTGAAATTCGAAGGAAGGCTCTTACCTGCCTCACTTAAGCTTGAATTTTGAAAAATACTTAAATTTCAATTCATTGTAACATAGTTTAAAATGCACTTTCAACTTAGCTTTATGAGTAAATTTTTAATAATATTCTTAGTTCAGTTTTCACTATAGTTTTATAGCCTCATTTTTTTTTAATGCTTATATACATATGCTGTAATATAACACTATGCCTAACAGTTTGAAAGCAAATTCAAAATACACTAGACAAACCTTTTTTTAAATAATGAGCTTGTTTTTGTTATGTTTATTCTAATGACATCTTTTAGCTTTTTGTCTTAATTGATTTAAAATAAGAATTTTAAAAATAGAAAAGAAAGCACACATACACAGAGTTTTTGAATCTCTTAACTAAACATTGCGATCTTGATTAGAACTTAGCATCTTCTACTATATTGGAAAGTGGAAGGATACTACAGTATTTTATTTTCAGGATAATAATTGGAAATGTATTTGAGCACTCAGCTAGAACTTTAATATTATTTCAATTTTGGTCAATGAGGAAGCTCATTCTCCTTTGCTGATTTAATGAATGGAAACCAAGGGGCATCAGAAGGATAATGCAAAGTGAATCTTGCATTCAAAACATCATGCTGTACATGGCAAATACATGTAATTTTATCTGTCAATTTAAAAATACTTTAAAAACTTTATTCTAAGAAAACATATTTTGATTAAAAGTAAACTGTAAGGAAGCATACATTTTCAACTATATATTTGTATATTCTGTGGCCTCCTTAGATATGTATTTATAAATATATATAATACATATAATATCTACTACATAAACATCTATTGATTATATATGTATAATGTATATGTATATAACATAAACTAGGTAAACATAATATGCATAATGTGCAAGCATATTATATGAATCACTTTTTTGTGTGTGTATTTTAGTGTTTTGACATATTGCTAATCCTAAAAACACTCTCACTCCCAAAACTAGCTAATTTCTAGAAAGAGCAAATGACTTTAATGGGAGCATACCCTTCATATGCAAACCAACCAGTTCAGAGCCCGTATTGGCTGACTACACTCTTTCTTCAGCTCTCAGAGATTAAGCCACTGTCTTCCTTGCCTAACATCACCTCAGGGCCTGGTAACAGACAATTCTTGACAACTCCTACCACCTAGAGCCCACCAATGCTATTTGGAACTGGCTAATTCTAAATCTTGTTACCCTGCCTTGCCATCCCCACAGAAAGCACAAGAAAGGCTCCTGTCCACACTTTTCCCTCATTCCTTCTTCCTCCCGACTGACCCTGGCGTGTCTCTGTGTGGCCTTGTGTGGCAGAGTGTGCCCCCTGCTCCTGGAAACTGAAACTATCTTTTCAGCAACAATTATCTCCTCATCTGTTGACCTCAGCAAACTTGAGTAATAAGTGCTACATGTTAAAACATATATATGTATATGTATTTGTGTGTGTCTGTATTGTATACATATATCTACTGTTAGGAGAGTTTTTATGTTATAATTAAACATTGTATCACTATTCTTTTTCCATTAATCAATAAGAATTTATCTATATTTAAGAAACAACCTAGTCTTACAAAATGGATTAATTTAATTGTTTCATGAGTTTTGGTCTTCTAAAATATCAGTAAATGCCAATGAAAATGATTTCAAGTATTTATAGGCTTTAAAAAAGTATATATTATATATGTACTATAAGGCTTCTATATATATATTTACTATAAAATTTACAAATAAAAAGAAATAAAATAATTTTTAAACTCATTTTTTTGAAAGATTGCACTGTTTCACTGAGGATTAAGATGAGAATTTAGGTCAATAATCAAGTTTCCATTACATAATCTAAGGCTTTCCTAAGAGAAAAATAACTTGAGAAGCTTCTGTAATTATTTCAAGATCTGTTGATACGAATTGATTTCTCCACTTGAATGTCAAGGAGGCATATGAATCTTGACACGTCTTTCTTTCAAGCTCACTCTCCATCAGCTGGCACCACCATTACTTCATAGTCTAGGGCAAAAATAATGGAGAAATATTACTTACTTTCTTTCCACAACAATACACCTACAATTATAAAATAAATCTTTTTTACTAAAATAAATGTGAGAAAGATTGTCACAATTTTTAGGAACTATATAATTTTCACATTTGTCCAAACCACTATTTTTTAAAATGTTTTCTCCAAACCAAATTATTGCAATAACTTTTGTCCAACCTCTACAACATTTTTATAACAGGCAGGAAGAATAAATTTTACTCACCTGCTAAAAATTCTGTAAAATTTAAACTCCTTACCAAGAAATGTAAGGCATTGTACAAACATCCTCTGCTCACGATTCAGCTACACCTTCCTTTACTTCATCTGCTTTGGCAGGTCTGGAGTAGTCTTGGTAGTCAAGTGAGAAAACTTTTAATAAAATTAACAACCATAATACGGATTAAGCAATGATGCTCGATTATGAGATTGAAATTTAAATTTTACTGTCAACTTCTTGCGAAGGTTCAAGCATTTTCTTAGAAATGTTGTATCTAGTTATATGGGAACAGAAATAATATTTTGTCATGTTAAAACAAAATTCTATCCTTTTAAATTTATCACCACTAGGTTTTCCTTGGCTTTCATATCAAGATCAAGCTTGATCAACTGAGACCCTAGCATTACTTCAGTAGTGTAGAACTATATATTATGTCATATATATAATATATAATATGTATTATAGATAATTGACATTTGGTATAGATTCTCTCAATCATTTAGCAATATTTAAATTGTGGATAGAATTTAAAACACTACACATTTAAAATGAGTAGTGAGTTATATAATTATTTATTATATCTCTGATTAACATATTATATATAATTAATTACATATTAATTATATATTAAAGGGAAAGGCTGAAGATGTGTGGGGAAAGTACAGAATCCTATAATAATAAAATGTGTATTAATTCTTCTACTTGCTTAGCCAAACTCCCAAAGAGACAAGGAGAAAAGGTAGCTAGAACAAGGATAAAACCTGAATTTGAGAGATTTTATTTCCTACTCCGTATTTGGGGACATCTGGCACTATGAATTTCCAAGATGCAGACTTGAGCACCATGTTCCAGAAACATGGTTGGTGATAGGTAAACAGGGAATTTTCAGACTCAAGGTCCCAGAAGACAATATATTCTTCTGATGCAACCAACGTAATCCTCTGTCACTTCTGATGTCACAGGTTATATAAATTGTATTCCTCTCTATCCCTGTCTATGCTGATGCCACACAAACAAAGCAATAAATTTTGTGTGCATATATTTATAGTAGACTATCTTTTAGACTTTCTCACTCTTGTTTGATATGAACAACTCATATGACATTACTTTCCTGCACTAGTAATTTCACTCAACCTGAGGTAGGAAAAGAGATCTATCCACAATTTAAATATAGCTAAATAATTGAGAGAATCTACACTAGATGCCAAATTGGTATAGGCCTGTAGTTGTCAAGGGGTAGTGAGATCCATCTACTCTAATTTTGAATCAACTAATGATACTTTACAGTTGTTTAATAGTAGAAACAACAGAAAGAATGGGGGAGCATCAAAAATATGATATGAAATCATAGTGTAAAAAAACAATGTTGATATTGAAAACAATTGGATGCTCTGAGATTTAATAGAGGTCAAATTGGAAATGATCTTCTTTGGAAACACAATGTAATGCAATCATATCCAAGAAATAAGTTGGTAAAATTTCTATACAGTTACATAAATCTAATTTTCTTCGATTTTTCCAGTGGAAATTAAAAACTAGACCTTTAGTCTCCTAGCCCATTTTCCTATTTTGTTACTTTCTAGTATTGTTCTGTGCCATTTTTAAATTTTTGCTTCAATAGATTTTATATATTCTAGGAAATGATTTCCAATGTTTGTAAAATTTGAAATGTTAATAGAAATTTTATGAAACTAAAAATGTGAATATATTTATCAATTAGCCATAAATCTAATATTTGACTATTTTTAATTTGATTTGAATTGGCTTGCATTTTCTTAATATCCCAGAGTTTAGGTCAGTCATCATTTCCATGTTAAAAACAAAATGTTAAAATAAAAAGATTAATGAAATATTACTTTAATTCAAACAACATACCATTTGGCCAAAGTAATTGTCTCAACAATGCTTGGTTGAACTAGTTTTGCTCATTCACTAAGAAACATAGTAGAAGCACATCTTAAATATCAGATATAAAGTATTATCATTTGAGATTACAGTCATCCCTCAATATCCATGGAGGATGGGTTCCCAAACCCTCCCAATACCACAATCCACAGATGCTCTGGTTCCTTCTACAAAATGACAAAGTATTTGTATATAATCTGTGCACATCCTCTCATAAACTTTAGATCATCACTAGATTACTTATAATACCTTATACAATGCCTACACATCACCTCATTTACATGAATTTAATGTAGTAATGGGTGGGAAATTTCAGTTCTGCTCTTTGAAACTTTGTGGAATATATTTTTCAAATATTTTCAATCCAGGTTTGGTTTAATTCATGAATGTAAAACCCATAGATATAAAAGACTGGCTGTATATCTTTATTTTATTAAAAGTTTAAGAAGTTGTCCATATTTTTCATAACATTTTATAGAAATACAAAAGCCCATTATGGCATAATTAAAGGGGAACTATTCATTCTTTAGATTTAGTAAACAACAAAGCTTGGAAGTGATTTGGTGCTTCGCTACTAAAAGTGTAAGAAACATCTGCACTAATCCTGGGACATGTTTGAAATCCAGAAAATCAAGCCCTACCATGAATCTCCTAAAAAGAACCTGCATTTTAACAAAATCTTGAGGTAATTTTCATGTGGTTATATGTGTAAAAGTATTATAAGGAAAAAAGTGATGGAAAGGCGAAAAGAAGAGGAGCAGGTATAAACTGGATGTTCTGAGAGGGCCTGCATGGAACTCTTTGTACATTGTTTTCTAATTAGTGCAGGCTAACCAAGAGAGGAGCAGGTACCCACTCTATGTGTTAGTATCAGAACTTGTCTGTGGCTAACAGTGGAAATTAATTCACCATGGCTAAGGAGGCGCAAAAAGTTAGAACCAGGGAGTCATGATTTGGTGAGCAAACAGTCACATACTCTGGGATCTCAGAAAGATGTTGTAAATGTATCACAGGGCCTTCCTCTCTAAAATGAAAGTAAACCAGTTCCTGATGGCTGTGCCAACATAAACTCTGGCCAGAAATTCCCTGCCTATCCAACATATGAAATAAACATCTGATAAAGGTATTTGAGTTTGGGCTTGGACACCAACCAATCAGAGCTCACCTGCCTGGGCCAATTGGAGCTCAGTTGTATCAACCAATAAGGGTTCAGCTACATTAACCAATCACAATTTATCTGTACCAACCAATCAGAAGTTAGTTTCAATCCTTTGCAAAACAGACCAGTTTGGGAACCTGGAAAGGAACTTTTGCTATAAAACCCATACCCTCTCTTTATTCTCTGGAATATACCTTTGCTTTGCATGGAAGACTGTCTACCCAGTTGGAAAACTGTACACTAGAATAAATTGTCTTTCATCCACATTTTTTTTCAGAGAGCTTTTGGTCTCAGAACCTACAGAATGGCCTTTTTGTTTTTTTGTTTTTTGAGACGGAGTCTTGCTGTGTCGCCCAGGCTGGAGTGTAGTGGCGCTATCTCGGCTCACTGCAAGCTCCGCCTCCCGGAGGATGCCTAGTTTAAAGGTAATTCAACATTTGAAAGTTCATCTAACTCAAAGGTCAAGAGCAACAACTGATAATATTAAACATGCCATAGGAGGATATAACATTTGTTTACTCTAAAGGACATTATAAATCTGCATACTACACAATATGGCAAGTTAATACATTAGAGTGTTATCTTTTTATTAATTTTAACAAATTAACATTCACATTTATCCAAAATTTGTTCCTGAAATTAATAGTAAATAAAGATACAAATTAAAAGATACAGATCCTAATAAAACAGCATATGCAGCATTTTCTTCATTTGAAGCGAAATGAGAGACACTTTTTACTTAATGAAAGTGAAGAATTTAAATACAAAAATAATGGTCTAATTTATGTGATACAATGATATATGAACATATTTTCTTATGTATTTAGAATTTATTTTTATAATTTTCCAAAATGTGTGAATAAAGAGAAATATGTTGATCTAATCACCAAACCGTGTAAGTCTTCCATCAAGAGAATAATAATTTTGAGCTTGGGAATCAAGATTTAAAACAAGCAATGAAGTTTCATAAAATTGTTTTAGCACATGACAGTATCCCACTCATCCACTGATTTTATGTGGCACTGTTTTCTTTAGTAATTGGTTACATTACAGTGGTGGCAAATTTATTTTTTTAAATCTCATTAAAAGTTTATAACATTATTTTTGATTTTTAAAAAAGTACCACATATGGAATTTACTTCTAGGCTTTTGCAGAAAGTAATAGTTACTGATGATCAAAGCTAGGAATTCTCACCAGTGCACTGAGGTACATGAACACTTGAAATCCAGATTAGAAGTGTGCTCCAAAATAGGTGTAAACATGTATAGTAAGATAATACTTAAAACGTATTATTGACTTTTAAGCAGTTGAAAATCTACTAAAAGAGTCCTTAGATGACTCCTCTCTACGATTGTTATGAATTGAGTAACGAATATTGTAATTTGCAGGACTTGTGTCCAGGCCTATAAGAAGAGTTGCCCTGACTCTCCGCTGAGTAAAACCACTTAATCTGATTTTATTATTGTCAAGAATTTTATATCACCAAAGAAATTCTTTATCATTAGAATACATTTAAGTATTTAGAATTGTTATTAAAACTTTTTAAAACTATTTTTCTAAGCTAGTATCTATGATTGCTATTTTTATTACTTGGAATTAGATATTTCCATGTAAAGAACAAAATTGATTTTATCAAATAGTTAATTTCAAATATTTATCAATCATTGGCTATTGATGTCAACATTTATAAAATTTTTAATACATTAATATTTGTTTTCAGAAGTAAATATTTCTTAAATGGAAAACATAATTTGTTGCAGTGCAGTATGCACTAGTGATTTACTAAGGTACCATGGGTACAAAGAGTTTCAAAAATATGTTTTGCATATGTTTTCATCCTATAAGGGAATACTATTGAATTCTGTATTTGTTCCTGAACTTTATTATTAAAATAAGTGAAAAGTAATATTTATCTCTTCCCATTTTGCTTATTACATAGTGTTTTCAAAACATGTGGTTAAATAAAATTGGTTATTTTATATAAATAAAAATTATTATAAATACAGATTATTATATATTTGTAAAAATAAGAATTTTCTGGTCATGAAAGTTGGCAATTGTTACATATTTTAAATTTATTTAGATACAATATTTTGATATTCCCTTCCACATCATAATCAACAATTTTGAAATAAAATCAATAGTTATCAATTCACAGAAAGAACACTTCAAAATACATAATTTAAATTAATAAATAAGCAGAATGTAGATTATCACAATTATGCATTACTATATTCTGAAAATTTATCTCTTCTCTGCCCAAATGTCTTCTTTCTATAGAAAGAAATAATACAAATAAATCACATAGTTAGCTACAAAGTACGCTATGCAGATGCAACTAAGATGTCAGATTCAGCTCCAGTAAACAGCCAAAGCTGAACAATTAATAGCCCCAACAAAATAGCTTAATTATTTTCCTTATATTGGAAATTGTCATTGTTATGTTTGAGATCAATAAATCAAAGGAAATAGAAAAAGTGCCATTTTCACATGACAGTATTAGTGAACATATTGGTTATGCGTTCATGGGGGTGACAACGTTACCTTGAAGTTTATTAAATTTATAATGTTTTCCTTGCAGATTGATAAATATACAGTTATTATTCTTTTTTCTCAAATAAATATACAGTTATTATTACTCTTTTTTCTCAGTAAATATTAATGGATTTATTGAAGAAAAGGGCTGAGGAGAATATTGTGCATTCTCTATATAATTTCTTAAGCAGGTTACTGTGAATAAATTATGCATAATGATATATCAACAATTTGAATGTGAATGAAATATTAACAAATTAGACAAAAGTGTGTGTGTGTGTTGTAAAAGTAAGCTTCAATGACAGGATGACATAAAAAGGAAAAGGAGTTCTCTTATATACAAGCTTGCTTCTTGGTTGGATTTCTGTATTAAATGCTTCCAAAGTGACATAATGAACTATGTATGTGTCACCATCATCAAAACAAGAATGCTCCTTAACAAATTGCTTTTATAAAACATGATAGTGGGTTGATGACCAAAAGTAGAATTCTATCAGAGTTATGAGTCAAAACACTGAAAAAAAGTTGAATTTTTTTGATTTGCAATTTATTTGAATGATACTAATCACTAAAATATACTGTTTTGACTGAAGTTTAATTGTAATGAAATGTTCAAGAACTGCTTAAAATATATGTTAATATTTACTGACAAAAATCAAACCTTATTTCGGAATGGTTAACAATAAATTTAGTTGTTGTTTTGTCAGTTATATTTTCATTTTTCTTCCATTTGCTGCTTAACATTTACATTTGAAAGTGTTTATTGGTCGGGAGCGCTGGCTCACGCCTGTAATGCCACCAATTTGGGAGGCCGAGGGGGATGGATCACGAAGTCAGCAGATCGAGACCATCCTGGCTAACACGGTGAAATCCCGTCTCTACTAAAAAATACAAAAAACTAGCCGGGCATGGTGGCGGCGCCTGGAGTCCCAGCTCCTCAGGAGGCAGGAGAATGGCGGGAACCCGGGAGGCGGAGCTTGCAGTGAGCCGAGATGGCGCCACTCACTCCAGCCTGAACGACAGAGTGAGACTCCGTCTCAAAAAAAAAAAAAAGAAAAAAAGGTTTTTATTGAACGACATAATCAAGATTTTGAAGACAGTATTTCAAGCGTAAAATATGAAATAAAACACTTCTCATCTGTGAAGGTATTCAAATATACTTCTTTATAAAATAAAATATTGTTTGAAAATTGTATACTGACTTAGTATTTAACATCTCTAAAAATGTGTGCTTCAGTTTTCTTTACCTCTTTATATAATTGCAATTACCTCTTTATATAATTCTTTCTTTAATGAAAGAAACATATTTTTATATATAAATGCTTGAAAATCTTCACCAGTTTACCCCATACACATATTGCCATTTTCTACTGTTGTTATTCCATGTATAAGTTTGGGAAGCATTGTTCTAGATGAAGAAAAATAAATCAATAGATGAATGGACGTCTGGATGGGATTTAAAAATTACCTGGAGGACGAAAAGTTAAACATTTCTATGTGTAATTCAATACTTTCAGTTTACTATTGTAACTTTTTTTCTTGAAGTAAAATTACTAGTTACAATGGTAAATATAGGTAAGTTCCTTCAATCTTTACTGGTTAAAGTATATCTTTCACATGTGTGACTAAGAAACAGGAGTACTGATTACTGATGATCCTGTTGAATTTTTATTTGGGAAATAAGTTTAATTTTTAAACTAAATTTATTTGAATGTTTATATACTATATCTCTCAAGGTTCCCTCCAAGATTCAACTGATCTAATACAATTGCAGTTGGTTTTGGTTTGTTTGCTTTCTTTTATTCGATATTTCGGTCAGATATTAGGGAGGAATTGAAGGGAGAAATTTTTATCCTAAACCTAGTCCCTTCTTATTAGCTGTATCATCGATAGATTGGAAGGAGAGTGTCATTTAACGAATAGGGCATTGTTTCTTAAGATAGACTCCTTGGCTTCTTTAAATCCTTGGCTCTACCATTTACTTAGCTACCTGAGTTAATTCATTTATCTGAAATGATAATTATTTCAATTCTCACTTAAAAAATCAATTAAATGATGAATTGACATCTGAAAGTTCTTAGACCATAAGTGGGCACATGTAAAGCACTATGAGACTGCTAGATCTTTTTATTATGTACACACTGAATAAAATTGTTTTTCCTCTACACACAGGTTCAGCCTCCAGCAGAGTGGACCCTCGATATTTCATTGAATTTCTCCATCATCAGTGTTATATTCTCTTTCTCTTGTTGTGTTCAAGACTTTTACTGTACCTGGACTGAACTCTATATCAAAACAATGATAAAGAATGTACGTATAATAATTGATCCAGGACTATGACATTAGGCAAGTGTATAAAGAAAGAAGAAAAAATGTGTCCTCCCTTGACAATAATTATTTTATGACAGCACAAAATCATACAGTATTACATATAACGTTTGCCCCTTGAAAAGTTTATCATCTGCACAACCCCATTTCTAGTAATCTCGGGTATCATTTACATCAGAAATTATGCTCCCATTTGCCAGTTTTAATTTTTCTTTGAGTTTAACTTTTGAACTTCGTAGAATAACTGAGCTAGCTACTCTTCTATCATGAGTTTGCTTTGGAAATGATTAGCAGAAAAAATTGAGATGGTTAATTTTACTGATGGATGACAGTGAACTCTACAACTTATATGTCATGAAACCTAAGGAAATCTTTCATTCTGACCATGAAAATACCAATCAATTGCTTAATTAAATTTAGTAACTGTAAAACTTAAATGTTATTCATAGATCTGTGGAAGAGAACTTACACGTAATATTAATATATTGTCCCTGAATAGTTTGTATTTTAAGGGTTGTATCTCCAAGCGTTCAAAGCACTCACAATCAGTGTTATTTTATGTTTGTTTTCATAAGAGATTGATGTTAAATTAATAGATAACAAGACACATTTCCTTGGTAAGAGGCTAGCTGGCAAATGAGAAATTCAAAATTTCCTTGGGAATAGAAACACAGATTTCAGATAAACTTAATTAAAATTTGAAGTGATAGAGAGAAATCATATACAGTCATTGAGAAAATAGAAACTCTGCTCTTCAACAGTGAAAAATAATTCACTTTATTAGATGATAATTTAAACCTTAAAATTTGTGGTTGCTTCCATTTTCCTTTAACAAGACTTGGATAAAAAACTCAAATACATTCCAGAAAAGAAGTATAAGATGACTAAGTTTTAGGAATACTTATGTACAAAGATGAAAGATGTCTAAGCTATTCCGAGTGGGAAGATAACTCCTCAGAGTGATTTAATTATGCTTTTCAAGTTTGATCAAAGTTTTTTTCTGTCTTCATAAGGAAGACCAAAGTTGAGCTTGGCCTAAAGTGAAGTTCCTGTGATTAACTTTGGAAAGATACTGTGTTTATAAAATCAATTGTCACTGAGCTATTGATATTATGTTCTCCTTTGCTGATACTATTACAATATGTATAATGTTTCATGATTATGTTGTGGTTCATTGAATTATACAGTAATGTTTTAGCATACATATTATAAGACACCAGGCACTGAAACTATGGAGATGAAGAAGGTATAGCTTTTGTTTAAGGAGTTAACAGCCTTCGAAGAGAGACATTTATGTGAAAATTGTAACATAATGTAATAACAAGAATTGAAATAGATATACGCCCAAAATGTTAAGAATGCACAGAGAAGCCATCTAATTAGGTTGAGGGGAAAGTCAAAGAATTCATTGTATAGTGTTAGATTGACTTTATAGTTGTACCGTAAAGCTTGAGAAAACTCAAGCCAGGCAAAGAGTAGGTGAAAAATATTGCAGTGAAAGGTAAAAAGAAGCATATTGATTTCAAGTATTATAACCTCTATCTTTCACTGTGACTAACATAGGGTGGAGGGATGAGACTGATTAGAGTTTCAGCTAAAGTAATAAATAATAATAATAAAGGCCTTCTAGTGATGTGTTAATAAATGTGATTATTGCCCTGAGAGTGATAAGCAGGCAATAAAGGATTCTAAACTGTAAAGAGAGAATTTCAACTTCGTGTTTTAGGAAAGAAAAATCAAATTATTTTGAGAATGGACTAATACTCCAAAATTGGCACATATATCTATTCTCCCTCCAATCTCTAACTCTCTGGGGGAAAAAAAGTATTTCAAAATAAATAAATTTATTGCATTGCTAGAAAATAACAAAATGTCACAAAAATATAGTTTTCAGCAATTACTGAAAGACAGAAGGCTGATTGGAATGAACAGCTTTATGTGCAAATAAAACTATAAGAAACTGCAGGGAAAGGTGACTGTAGGTAACCATGATGATGTTCCAAGCTTAGAGCCAACTTAAGGGAACAGCTGAAGAGAGTCTTGGATCACATTAAATAATTATTAATTGAGAAGACCATCAAGATTAGATGATGTTCTCTCTTTCCTCCCTGGTCATTAAATATAGCGGCAATATTAGTATTTCAGTCCAGTTGTCGTGAGTTGTGAGTTGAATATAAATTATGGAGTGGCAGGTTGTTCCTGCCACCCAAAAACTTACTTTCAGGAATCTAATAGCATTTTCCAACATTCAATACACTCTTTTTTTCTTTTTTTTTTTTTTTTTTTTGCATGATGAGGAAAGGCTACTTAAAGTAATTACAATTAAAAAAAAAACTAAAAGAAAAATCTCAAATACAAATGAACACAGGCTAATTAATCCTCTAATATTTAGATGGAAAGCAAAACAGTAAAAGAGAGGCACAAAACAGCCTGCAAGGATAAAAGTCAGTTTGAAACACTGCCCAATGTGTCTTTTATTCATACTCTGTGTTGTTGTTCATTATTATTGTTTTGCCCTGTACTTCTCAACCTATTAAGTCATTAAAGATAAGGCATATATTACTTAAACTGAGAAAATAAAACAAGACAAAAACCCAGGATGATTTCAAAAATTAAGTCTTAAGTTTCAGTGGTAAAGAAAAAAAAAACAATGTATTCCAATGCACAAATTATCATGCAAATAATAAGCATAGTACCCAAGAGGTAGTTTTTTTAACCTCCCTCCTCCTTCCACCTCCACCATCAAGTAGGCCCTGGTGACTGTTGTTTTCTTATTTGTATCCATGTAATAAAAGTTGGAGGAAAAAAAAAAAAGCATGAATGCACAAATTAGAGAATTCAGAAAGCATATTTACTCATGGAGTGGTCATGTTGGATATACTATGAAGGAAATTCCTGTCATTTATGAACGAAAAAACATTGTTATTTTGCTTGGGTAGGAATGAGAGAAACTGGAAAAATATAGAAGTTTTGGAGATGCAATGCACTAATATATATATACATAGATAGATGACAGATAGAGAGGTAGATAGATAGACAGACAGACAGACAGACAGATAGATAGAGATATAGATACATAGATAGATGATAGAGATAGATAGATGATAGATAGTAGATAGATGATAGAGATAGATGGACAGATGGATGGATGGATGGATAGATAGATAGATAGATAGATAGATAGATAGATAGATGATAGAGATGGATAGGTAGGTAGGTAGATGATAGTTAGATAGATGGATAGATAGATGAGATAGATAGATAGATAGATAGATAGATAGATAGATAGATAGATAGATGAGATAGATAGATGAGATAGAGAGATAGATAGATGATAGATAGTAGATAGATGATAGAGATAGATGGTTAGATAGATAGATGATAGAGATGGACAGGTAGGTAGGTAGATGATAGATAGGTGGATAGATAGATGAGATAGATAGATAGATAGATAGATAGATAGATAGATAGATAGATAGACAGACAGATAGATGTTAGAGATAGATAGATAGATAGATAGATAGATAGATAGATAGATGATATAGATAGATGAGATAGAGATAGATAGATAGATCGATAGATCGATAGATAGATAGATAGATAGATAGATAGATAGATAGATAGATAGATAGATAATTCAGAAAAAGGATGTAGGGATCTAACCCTCTAGGATCTTGTTCACAGGAAAAAGGAAGTTTAAGTTGTAAGGATATTGAAACCTGAGCTATTTTGAGGAAGAACTTAAAACTTGAAGGGGACTCTGCTTATCGGCCCACTTTGACTGTGGGAACCGAATGCTTCCCAGGTACTCCAACAGAAACAGGAGGCAGACCAAAAAGAGCAGACACAGTGGCATGCTTGGTTCAGATGAGAGAGGCCTAGACAGCAATTCCTGTCCTCCAAAGCATGCATGAAACCTGGGAAGGTGCATTTCTACATACCTAAATCATAGTATATAAATATTATATCTGCTCCTCAGACTTAAATTTATTATATCCAATAAGTTCTTTGACAAATAAGTGTGATAGTATATTTTAAGAGTAGTTCTATAGTTTCAAACTGTCAAACTCCCTGAGGAATTTAACTCCAACGCTTAACAATTTGTTAAGAAAATAATTGACTAAAATTATTGTCAACATTTCCTTAAGAATAATTATAGTACTTGCCTAATTAGGTTATTAAATATGAATAGAAATTTATTTATATATGTGTGTGTGTGCACGCACGTGCATGCCTGTGTGTGAGTGTGTGTGTGTGTGTGTGTGTGTACGGTGCTTTAAATGGTCCTTGAAACATTGTAAATGTACTCAACAAAAATAGCTATCATTGGTTAGTATGTGCCAGAAACTATGTGTAGGGCAAAGATGAACTTGGCATATAAAACCACAGTCTCTGCATTTCATCTCTACTTCAAACTTGTTTTTCCAAGACACCAGCTTTTTCCTTCTATTAACTAAAACAGCTTGCTAAATGGTCTCTTGATTCTAGCAAGCTGCACTTACTGCTTTAAAGTCCATTCTTTATGCAAAAAAGTGACATATTTAAAATGTATGTTAGATCATGTTACCTTCATGGGCCAAGCACTGCAATGACCTCCCATTGCATTTATAAGATGTATCCAAACTTCTTGCCTTCTGCATAGGGCAGTACTCGAGCTGGGACTCCCCACTTATCTGACCTCATTTCCTGCTCTACTCACTGTTACCTACTAAGAGTCAGCTTTATTTGTTTCCTTGCTATTCCTCACACATGCCAGGCCTACTCATGATTCAGTACCTCTGAACCCACATCATTGATTTGCTGTTTCTTTCCATTACAGAGTTCTCGGCTCACATCCCTACTCACGTAATCTAAAACTACTCCCTTGTTTTACTAATATTTTTGTCTTTGACACATTTTTTAATGAAGGTATTTATTTTCTTGTTTCATCATGTGTACTCTATCTCAAATTTAAGTCCAGGAGAGCAAGGAAATTTTCTCTCTTGTCCACTGCTCCCTTTTAGCATAGAGCATGACGCATAGTAGTTGTTAACTACATAGTGGCAGAATGAATGGAGTTGAAATTAACGGCATGAATTGTTCTTCAGGAATTAAGGCAAATGGAGACAACCGTCTGAAGAAAACACAGAATGAAGACATTACACAGAGAAAGAAGGAGGATTCAGATAGTAAAAATATATTTTTAACTAGAAAAACAAAATGATTTGTAAGACTTCTACAAGATCTCTTTATCATCTGTAAGTGAAATATGTGCTATTTTATTCGTTAATAAAATGAATCTGGCAAACATTTCTTGAGTATCTACTACTTGCCAAGCATGTTCAAGTGATAATGTTTGTCAAATGGTAATTTGGAATATGCCATGAAAAATTATGGTATAATAATTATTCATATGTAGATAGGAATACAGTAAAGTAAATCTTATATTTAGTAAGTCTGAGAAAATACATGTCAATGATGGAGAATATTATATCTGAGAAAGGACATGTGGATGATAGAAAAGATAGGATGGTCTAACCCAGCACCACCAACAGAATTCAGAAGAGTCACATATGGAATTTTAAATTTTCTAGTAAACATATTAAAAAGAGTAAAAAGTAAATGATGAGGATAATTTTTTAATTTTATACTAAGTCTTATAAGTCCAGTGTGTATTTTACAATCATAGTACATCTCAATTTTGGCTAGACATGTTTTGAGTGCTCATTAGATACATGAGACTAGTGGTTATCATATTGTGTGAGTATGAACAGAAGTGATAGTATGTATTCCTTCTATCACATGACTGGCTTACTTTCCCAAGCATGGAGCTCCATTCAGTTCCTATCAAATAGCAGTTCCTCAAAGCTATGTTTTGTGTGTATAGATGAATAAGAAAACAAAGTGAACAACGTGAATCAACAATGAAATATAAGATCATAGGATATCAAGAAATAGTAAATCAATTGGTGTGGTTCCATTAACTACATATGGTGAGACAAGAGGCATGAAGGATAGATATATTAAGAAAAAATAGAGATAAATGTATTACAAACAAAATATATAAATATATGTATATTCATATATACGCACAGATACAAAAGATAAAGAGAGAGATTTGAAGAATTGTATTACACTAGTGAAAACTGGCAAGTCAAAAATCTTCAGGGTAGACCAGCAGGCTGGAGAGTGATATTATTTGTGACATGGAGCATATTTGGTGGAAAGAGAGCTGAGTCCTCCTCAGTAACTTGTTTACCAAAACCAAGCATAAAAATTGAAGGTATTATATAAATTTACATTGCAGGCTATTGAGATTATATAGTCTGTATAATTTGGTATTTTTCTTTTTATTTATTTATTTATTTATTTATTTATTTATTTATTTATTTATTGAGACGGAGTCTCGCTCTGTCACCCAGGCTGGAGTGCAGTGGCCGGATCTCAGTTCACTGCAAGCTCTGCCTCCCGGGTTTATGCCATTCTCCGGCCTCAGCCTCCCGAGTAGCTGGGACTACAGGCGCCCGCCACCTCGCCCGGCTAGTTTTTGTATTTCTTAGTAGAGACGGGGTTTCACCGTGCTAGCCAGGATGGTCTCGATCTCCTGACCTCGTGATCCGCCTGTCTCGGCCTCCCAAAGTGCTGGGATTACAGGCTTGAGCCACCGCGCCCGGCCTTGGTATTTTTAAATTACATATGGTGTAATTGTGATGCACGGAAAACTCTATAATCAAAATAATCGAGGCAGCATCTGTATACCACCAAGTACACAAAAGAATTATTAAATATTAGGATTGTATTAATTTTGATTCTGTAGTTATTTTCACCCCTTTCAGTGTTAAGGATATATTTAAAAATTATGTTGTACATGCATTTTCTTTATTTTATTCTGACGAGGCTTTCTCTTTTTGCCTAACACAAATCAAACCAATTGGAACATCCATATTTCCACCAATCCACTTGCAGTTTCCAGAGAGAAGTTGTGGCAGAATTCATATTCCATTAGACAATTTTAAAAATAGGTTTATGGGCCAGGGACAGTGACTCACGTCTGTATTCTCAACACTTTGGGAGTCTAAAGCGGGTGGATCCCTTGAGTCCAGTTTTTCCAGACGAGCCTGGCAACATGGCAAAACCCTGTCTCTACCAAAAAAAAAAAAAAAAGCTATGCGTGGTGGAACACACCTGTGGTCCCAGCTGCTCGCAAGTCTGAAGTGGAAGGATTGCTGCAGCCTGGGAGCAAGAGGCTGCAATGAGCTGAAATCACTGTACTGCACTCCAACCTGGGTTACAGAAAAAATGTGGTTTAAAAAAAGTTTTATTAATTGAACTGTAGGGATTCCGTCTGGCTTGTAAGATAATATAAGGAGCACGAGGCTGGTAATGTAATGATTTATTTCTTCCTCACAATTTAAATAATATTAACAAAGTTTTAGTTTGAAAAATGTGCCAACAAATAAAGTTCTAATAAAACATTACCAATTAGTGTTAAAAAATTAAATTCAAACACAGGTGTAATAAATATTTTTTCCACTTGAGTTGATAACAAAAATTAACTCCCTCCAGAATTTATGGAAACATTGAAATAATGGCTTACAGTATATTAACTATACCCTGGGATTAATTTAGGCACTTTTAGAAAATATATTAATTTTTTAAGCCTCTAGGGTACCATTTGGTAAATTACTGCTTTAGTGTATTAAATGGTACCTAAATCATTATAGCACTAACTTGTCTCTTATGTTAACCCTGAACTTTTCAACTATTAAAGATAAATGTAGCCTAGGGTATTTTATGTTAGAATATCAAAGGAGAGACTAATGATGGGCAGAGGTTGATGGATCCCTGAGAGTCAGGCAGGCCTTCTTTTTCATGATAACTCAGTCAGCGTATATTGCTAAACCTCTACAGATGAGATTAGAGACACTTGCTTCACTGTCACATAAAAAAGATTTTCTTCCTACCCTATTCGGTGCCCAAAGCATTCTATAAATGTGCAATCTACTACCAGCACATTTTCTACAAAGTAATAATCTCTATACGTTTTCATCATTTTTATCCAATATATTTTAATTTTTTCTTTATTTTCTGTAATTATGTTAATTATAGCATTTATACATAAATATGTTCTATACAATAAATATTTTAAAAATTATAGATCAAATAAGGACAACACGGAAGAACTTTTCATACCAGTCCCCACCACCCTTTCTAAACATAATCACAGTTGTCCATTTAGTGCATATTCATCCCAAGCAAGCCCTGTACCATCAAATGCATATGCCTATGTGCATAGCAAATGCATATCATATGCATATATACCTTAGGAGACATTGTATTATCGATGCACATGATGTGAGCTTATACAAATCTCTGTATTTCCCCTTCACACAACAAAATGATCTATTTAGGTATTCTATTCAATCTTTGTTACCTAAGCAAAAGGTTGCATAATGATAAATTATAATTTATTTTTTCCTTGCCTTATAGATGAGCATTTGGATCAATTGGAATCTGGGATGAAGTTTAAACAATAAAAAAAGTATTATCTCACATGGCAAGATATTTGACAGGTATGTGTTTTCCAGTGTAAGTAAACCAGGAGCACTGTTATATCATCAAATTCCCAAGTTACCATTTATATCTGTGCTTAGCCAACTTCCTTTCTTTCTTTTTTTTTTTTTTTTTATTGAGTCTCTCTCTTCACCCAGGCTAGAGTGCAGTGACAAAATCTTGGCTCACTGCAACCTCCACCTCCTGGGTTCAACTGATTCTCCCGCCTCAGCCTCCTGAGTAGCTGGAACTACAGGTGCACACTCCCACACCCGGGTAATTTTTCTTTTTTCAGGAGAGATGGGTATTTTTACCATGTTGGCCAGGCAGATCTTGAACTCCTAACCTCAAGTGATCCACCTGTCTTGACTTGGCTCCCAAAGTGCTGGGATTACAGGCGTGAGCCACCATGCCCGGACACATCTTTACTCTTCTTAAGGTTTATTTCATGATTACAAGTCAATGCAATTATGCCTGTCATTACCTCGTCACCTATCCATATTCATAGGTAGAAAACGGCCAGTCACTTCTGTATGATGAGGATTCACATGAAGTGCTATTTTCCTAGAATACCTTCAGCAAACTTACCTCAGGTCTCACTAGCTACACTGACGTTACCTTCTTATGCTTACAGTAATCGCCATCAAGGTGAATGAAATTAGCATCATTAACAGACTAATCAACATTTACGCCACCCATTTTCGTCTCTTGCTGTGGCTCAGAAGGTGCCCGTGAACACACGTTCAATACCTGGGGGAAAAATGGTGTTTTGTTTTTGTTTTTGTTTTGTTTTTTGTTTTTTGTTTTTATAGTCAGAGAAATGAGAAAATGGTTATTTGGTAAGAAACTGAAAGTATCTGCCACAATTTTCATTTTCTCTGATTTGGTTTTTCAAATCTTATAAATGACGCTTACAAAAATATCATTTTAGAGGCCTTCTAGGCACATATGTAAAAATTTCTATGGAATAAATGCAAAGAAGTAAAAAGCTGGCACATTGATCTTAATAAATACATACAGATTTCCTATGAGTTTACATACCATTTTGCTTATGGCAACCATATAATTTATTATTTAAACTACAATGTTGTTGACAATGAAAGAACGGATTATTTGTAATTACGATTGAGTAGAATTTTGTTATATGAATATATCTGTTTAAGAAATCAATATAACCAAATTCATTTTTTCTTGTATGTCTTTTTTTGTATATTTGCTCAAAATGTCCTTAAATATTTCAGTATCTTAAACATATTTTTTTATGTTTATTTCTAACATTTTTATACATTTTTATTTATTTTTCAGGACCATTTAAGATTAATATTAAACAATTTAATTACAGAAGGCAAGGCGATAACTACTTTTATCAAATGGATAGCCAATTGCCATAACATCATTTACTGAATCATTATTTCTAATTTTAAAGGAAGTTTAAGCATTTTTGTTGTTTTATAATTTCAACTTTTATTTTGGATTCAGCAGGTACATATGCAGGTTTGTTTCATAGGTATATTATGTGATGCTGAGGTTTGGGGTAGAAATGATCCCGTCACACAGGTAGTGAGCATTGTGTTCAGTAGATAGCTCATCAGCCCTTACCTCTCTCCCCTTTTCCCTGCTCTAGTAATTCCTGGTGTCTACTGTGCCCTTGTTTGTGTCCATGTGTACCCAATTAACGTTATTTTTATTTAAAAATATCAACCTTTGAAATTTGAGAAGGGATTCTACACTCATGAATGATTAATTGTTACAGAAATTGACATGCCTTTATAAATAACTAGAAAACCGTACAAAATAAATCAAACAAAAGTTTCAAGGTAGTGAACAGCATGCAGAGCAGCAATATGGTGTCTAAGAGAAGGGGAAAGAAAGACAGGTGATCAGTTAGGTTACTCCCATTTTCTGCCTTGAGGAAGATTGTAATAATGCTGCAAAGAGGAACTAAAACAGGTTAAGGAAATGAAATGGGGCAAGAAAATCTCTATAAAACATTCATCTGTTAAAGGACGTATGTGCAGAATAATAAAGATACTTTACAATTAAGTGGCAAGAAGACAAACAACTCAGAGAAAAGAAAAAAAGAATAAAGGACTGAAAAAGATATTAACAAAAGCGATACAGGAATGGGAATTAGGACAAAAGAGAAAACTCAATAATATTATTTAACAAAATAAATTTAAAATGAAACCAAAATGAAATAGTACTATTGTATGCATTACAATTGCCAAAATGGAAAAGACTGGCAATTTCAAGTATTTATGAGGAAATAGAATTCTCAAATTTTGCTGGTGGAGTTGAAGAATGGTACAACCTCTTTGGAAGTTATGTTAGCATCTTCTTACAAAAAATAAATATACATTTGGTAAATGATTCAGCAATTCCATTCCTACGTGTGTACTCAAGATAAATGAAAGCATATGAGGGCACAAAGACATGAACTCAAATATTAGTAGCATTATTCATAATAACAAATTCAAAACAAACAAAAAAGTAGATCAAACTTAAACATTCATCAATAGGTGAGGCTATGAACAGATATATTCATGTAACAAAATTCGACTCAGCTTAGCAAAAGAGTTTTTACTATACAAAAGAAGTCAGCTTCACTATACAAAGGAAGTCAGTCTTTTGTTCTAGAATTCAACATACCATATATGAAATTAGAGAAAAGGTAAAAGTATAGTGATAGAGAGTAAATTAGCAACTGAATATACAGATGAAAATAATTAAGAAGAAACATGTTGAAAGGAGAAATATGTTTTTTACCTTAATTGTAGTGCTATGTTACATGACTGTATCAAGACCTATTGTGTCAAAACTTATTTAACTATAAATTTAAACCAGTGAAAAAATACATTTTGATAAAACCACCATTTTAAAAAGTCAAACATAGACAAAGATAATATCTACAATGTTGCTTTTTCTTAAATAGAAATAATAGGTACCAAAGCTAGATAAAGACATACAAAAGGAAAAAGGGAAATTACATGCATGAAAATAATCAATATTAGCAAATTTAATCTAACAATACCTAAAATAGTTATAAATGATTCCCAATTAAATTTTAATTAAATGTAAGACTGGCTCAACATTTTATAATTAATTTATATAATCCATAACATCAATAGCCTCAGAAAGAAAAATCATATGATCATAATAGGTACAGAAAAGTATTTGACAAACCCAACACCCGGCTAGGCACAGTGGCACACTCTTTTAATCCCAGCACTCTGGGAGGTCAAGGCAGGTGGAGACCAGCCTGGCCAACATGGTGAAACCCCATCTCTACAAAAATAGAAAAATTATCTGGGCTTCGTGGTGTGCACCTGTATTCCCAGCTACTCAGGAGGCTGAGGTGTGATAATCACTTGAACACGTGAAGCAGAGTTTTCAGTGAGCTGAGATCACACCACTACACTCCAGCCTGGGCAATAGAGCCAGACCCAAAACAAAACAACAACAACAACAACAACAGCAACAACAAAATCCCCAACACTCATTGGTAAGAAAAACTCTCAGAAAACTAGGTATAGAGGGAAACTAACTTCATAAACAATACCTACAAAACACCTATAGTTAACATCATACTTAAGAGAAACTAGATACTTTCCCATTAAGATCAGGAACAAGGCAAAAACGTCCTCCACCCTCACCACTCCTATTCAACATGGTAATGGAAGTCCTAGATGAAGCAAAAAGTGCAGCATTTGAACCAAAAGTGTAATTATTGAGAAAAAAAAAAAAACTAAAAACTTTTCAAAGATGACATGATCATCTGTAGAAAACAAAATAATTAACAAAAACAAATCCTGGAAGTCATAAGCTGTTCCACAAGTTTGGAGAATAAAAGAAAATTGACAAAATTCAATTGCCTTTTTTTTTTTTGTATTTTTAATAGAGACGGGGTTTCACCCTGTTAGCCAAGATAGTCTTAGTCTCCCGACCTCGTGATCCGCCTGCCTCAGCCTCCCAAAGTGCTGGTATTACAGGCATGAGCCATTGCACTGGTCTCAAATGTATTTTTATATTTGCATTGAAATATAAAATGTGAATAATGAAATTTGAAGTAATACATGCAACACCACTTACATTAGCACACAAAAAAAGTAGTTAAGTATAAATCTTAAATTAAAACAAAAAAACAAAAAAACTTCAAAATCCATATGAGGGCAACTTCAAAACTCTGATGAAAGAAAAGTAGGAAGCAAATAATTGGAGATATTTTTCATACACGTGGATAGAATAACTCAATATCATGAAGATGTCAGTTCATCCAAACTTTATAGATTCAATGGAGTTCCCCTAAATCTCAGTACATTTCTTTGGAGATACTGACAAACTGATTCAAAGTTTATAAAGAAAGGTAACAGATTCAGAATAGCCAACTCAATATTGGAGGGGAACAAAGTTGCATGATTGATGCTACTCAACTTTGACTTATTATAAAACTACCATAATCAACACAGTGTAGTATTTGCAAAATATTGGGCAAATAGGTCCATGGAGCAGTATATACAGCTCAAAAATAGACATGAAAATGTAGTCAACTGATCTGACAAAGAATCCAAGGCAATGACAATGGAGAAAGTATAGTCTTCTTGCCAGTTGATACTGGAACAAGTGAATATTCACGTAAAAATGAATATAGACACAAACTTTATAAATTTTACATAGACTTAAACGTGAAACACAAAATATAAAATTTTCATAATACGGCATAAGAGAAAATCTTGATCACATTGAGTTCAGTTATGGCATTTTAGATACAACACCAAAACCATAATTTACACAGTAAAAATTGTATAAAGTGAACTTTATTACAATTTAAAAACTTTTTTTCTGTCAAGGACACTGCTCAGACTGAAAGTACAAAGCAAATACAAAAAGAAAATATGTGTAAAACACATATCTGATAATAGACTTACCTAAAATATACAAAAAATTCTTAAAACTCAACAATAAGAAATTAAACACAATGAAAAATTGGCAAATGATCTGAACAAGTATCTCACCAATGAAGATTGCCAAATGACAAATCAACATATGAAAAGGTAGTACTGGCACCATGTGCCAGTAGAGAATTGAAAATTAAAACAACTACTACATTCCCATTAAAATGACTGAAATCCAGAAAACTGAAAACTCCAAATGTTAGTCAGGATGTGGGGATAGGGGAATTTTAATGCATTTCTGATTGAAATAAAAAATGAGCCGGGCGTAGTGACTCACGCCTGTAATCCCAGCACTTTGGGAGGCTGAGGTGGGCGGATCACTTGAGGTCAGGAGTTGGAGACAAGCCTGGTCGACATGGCGAAACCCCATCTCTTCCAAAAATACAAAAATGATCTGGGTGCAGCAGCGGGTGCCTGTAATCCGAGGTACTTGGGAGACTGAGGGAGGAGAATTGCTTGAACCCAGGAGGCAGAAGTTGCAGTGAGCCGAGATGGCACCACTGCACTCCAGCCTGGGCAATAGAGGGAGACTCCATCTCAAAATAAAATAAAATAGGATAGCTACATACGTGGATATAGATTCCAATAAGATATATACATCAATATATACATAGACATAAATATTACAGATATAGGGCCGGGCGTGGTGGCTCACGCCTGTAATCCCAACACTTTCGGAAGCTGAGGCGGGCAGATCACCTGAAGTCGCGAGTTAGAGACCAGCCTGACCAACATGAGTAAAGCCTGTCTCTACTAAAAATACAAAATTATGCAGGCGTGGTGGCGCATGCCTGTAATCCCAGCCACTCGGGAGGCTGAGGCAGGGGAATCGCTTGAACACAGGAGGCGGAGGCTGCTGTGAGCCGAGATCGTGCCGTTGCATTTAAACCTGGGTGACAAGAGTAAAACTCCGTGTCAAAAAAAAAAAAAAAAAAAAAATTACAGATAGATTACCATAACATGGAGCATTGCAAGTAAATTAGAATAAGACATGAATACAATTGCAACCCTCTAGGCAAATATAAAAAACTGGAGGTTTTTATTTCTCTGAAGAGAAATTCTACTAACCTCAATTAATATCCTCATGTGATAAAGAGATCAGACCGACAAAGGGAAAGAATAGTGACAATCTGTACAGATTTTTAAAGAATATTTTGATTCCATCCCATACGACATTATTTTTGACAAGGTAGCTAAGTCCAATTATTGACCTTTTCTAATGAGTGAATGAATGATCAACTTTTGCCTCAACCTTGATGGTTATCAGTGATTCTGCCTCAGTTTTAAGGGTCTAGTTTTTGAGGCAAAATTCGGAATCGGATTATTTTATAAAAGAGACAAAAAGAGATTTTAAATGAGCTTCAACATTTAGGGGAGATTATGACCCTTTTAATAATTGGATAACTGTGTACAGGAGTAAATGAATAATTATGATAATTATGTATATTGGAGAAAAAATATGTGAATACAGGTGAGCTGTTTTTGGAAAAATAAAATATATATCAACATTTTAAATTGTTTGATTTATTTAGAAAAATAGACACAATAAAAATGTAATATTTCTCTAAGCTTTAATACATGTTGATGAAACTGTTCATTAGTTCACATACTGAACAGACTTGACTCAGATGATTCCTAATCAGAAATTATAAAATTAATTTAAAATTTTCAGAACTATATAAATTAGAATAGCATCTGTTCAAGATTTGATTCAAAGTAATAACTGAGTCCACCTATATTCACAAAAATATATTTCTAATGGTATAATCCTATATTGACACAGAGTAATACAATAAGTTAAAAATATATAATCACAAAGGGGCCATCTATAATTTCTTGAGCTATGATTTATTTTTCTGCTTTGCACTTAGGTTCAGGGATTTAGGTTGGGATATAATGTACATGTGTGTCTCCGTTTTTCTTGTTTACTTCTGGACAAGCCAATTGCACATATTTAATCACAGTGGATAGTGGATCCTCTGAAATAAATCTTCATTGGACAAGTAGATCACCCAAAATAAATCATCTGTGGGTGAATGAAACCACTTTGCTCAAATATCCATGGAAAAAGAGCTCATCCATCATAAATCAAAGATAGATAAGTGGATCAGCCTTGATTTACTGCCTCTAACCATGACTATGGTTTTGCCTTAACTATGATGTACCGTAATTTTACGAATAGTATATAGTTTAGAAAAATATGGAAGAGTTACCTCCTTAATACTGCCTTCGAAAGCCTATTTTCATATGAAGCACTAGCATAATGAATAAAATAAAAAGAAAAATAAGTTGCAAAATATTATTCAGTTAGATTAATTTATCCTATTCAGCCATCTTGGAACTCTCCAGTTAGATTAATTTATCAATGTGATATAAAATAAAAAGAACTAGTAAATTATCAAAAAATTAAGTCCAAATCCCAGGAATTCCAGTTATTGATGTGACCCTGAATAAATATTTTCTCCATCTATAAAATTACAGTGATAATCAACAGCCTTATAAACATTGCAAAGAGTAAAGGTGGTGCTTAATAAATATATATTTGTATTGTTCACATATTTTGGAGTACATATCGCTTCCATTCCTTTCCCTGAGATACAAAGTGAGATACATGTAACACTGTCCCTGTTTTGTTGAAAAGTGGGATCAAATTAAATTAATCGCAAAATGATGCAATAACACCTCAACAGAGATATGAATAGGAAATTATTTTTAAAAAAGGGCTGTTAAACTGTAATCAAAGGCAACATTTTTAAAAAATGACTTTAAAGAAGAGTCATACAGCTTAAAAGAGACATTCGATGAACAATGCAGGGATGGGAAGGATATGTATAAAGATTAGCAATTGTGAGAATACGCGCTTGGGACTGTAAATATAGGAATCTGTATATTTATGGACATGCGTGTTTCCATAAATATAGTAATAAATTAACTCATCAGATTTTGGCAGGGGTCACATATGAAATGTCTTCTATGGCTGGTTAAATAGATAGAAATTTATTCTAAGCCAATAGAGCATCTCTTGATGGCATATATATGTATATATATATGTGTGTGTGTGTGTGTGTGTGTGGTCTATATGACTTCTGAAGTGGCAACTTTTACTCATTATTTCATCTGAAATAAAGCCACTTTTTTCATTTGTATTTCACATAAATTACTGTCCTGCAAACTACACCATCAAATACATCTTGCCAAAGGTTGCCAAAGCATTTTCTGCTAGAGTTAACACAGGACATAAATTGAACAGTTCATTATATAAATTAAAAAAAAAAAAAAAACAATGCTAAGACAATCATTTACATCTATGACAATATTTTTGTTTTGTTTTGCATAGATAAAATATCAAAATATCTTTTTAAAGGTCAAATATGTTTGCATACTATATCCCATTCACAGTAATATAGATAGATAGATAGATAATGTAATTTTACTATTGAATTTATAATCCATTACTATTACAAAATCAACTTTTCAAAGTTTTTGACAACATTAACTTATCACATTTCACCTTTCCTTTTTTACACTTTCAAATATACATTTTATACTCACTTTAGAAGTTCTATATTTGCTGATTATATTGTTTATATATTATTGTATTTCTAAAATAATGTTGAATTGATAGATTGATTTTATTTTACTCACTTTTTTCCAGAGAAACACAAAGTATCTGATTTTACCATCAAGGCTTGGGATTATATGCCTTGTAGAATAAAAGAAAAAGTATTTTACTTTCTCCTGATGGGCTTAAATAAAATAGAAAGTACACTTCAAAGTTTTACTTTTGGTTGTGTGTTTTGTGTGTGTTCATGTGTTTTTTTAAAGGATTGTTGTTCTGTAATCAAAAATGAACATGAACTTAATTCCCCTTCAAATATAGTCAAGAAAAGCATTTCCTACATTTTTATAAAACATAACCAAAAATATTTTATAATACAAGGTTTACTGAAAAGCATTATTTAATTATATAATAAATGTAAATATCACTCAGTGTATGTTTTATAGATATTTTTCACAATACGCTCATAATAGCTATGGTGAAGTACTACAAAAATTATAAAAAATAAGTAAAACATTCCTTCTTTAACAATTATATTCCTAGTCTAATGAAGTGAGTTAAATGAAGTGCTATGCCTGAATTTTAAAATCTAAATTTTAATGTAAGTACCTAATGAGTATCCTGGTTTATTTTTCTTTCAAACATAAAATATTCCTTATTTAAATATTTACATAATTAATGTATATAATTATATACATAATAATAAACTGAATTAGTTTTTTACTTTACGGAATGAGTTTAAATACATTTGCAATACCTGAGGGCAGATTGAGATAATCAAAACATAACGGTAATTGTTGAATGGCCCTAAGAACAAATCCCTACATTTTGTGTCTAACCATGCATATTGTTTTATATTTTGAATTGATTATAAGTAAACTATATATCAGAATTATTTTCTGTTCCTACGAAGACCAGGATACTGCATTTGTGATCATTGGAAGATTAAGTAAAATCTTCATTATGGTTCTCAATTGGCTTTTTCAAAAGAGTGCAATTGTTTTAAACTGGTGTCCAACAAGTAAATTTTTCAGAATTGTTCTTTCTCATCATCTTTAGTAATTATGTATTAAATAGAATGATCTTTTGATTATACATATAATATATGCTTATAATGCAACAACTTCAAATCTTTTATTATGTTAAATGGATTCTTATCATTGTCAGTTGCATACACTCACCAATTTCAAACATCTTCGTGGACAGTAAGGCAGAGCAGACATCAGGTTTGAAAATTTCTCTACATTACTAATCTTTTAAAATGAAGTCAACCATTAATTTCATATATGTCCTGTCCATTTTGTAAAGCAGTCTGGTTGCCACTCACAGGCAGAATGATTTGAACTGTGACATTATTATATTATATCATATATATTATTGTATATCACACACACAACAAATTGCATAATGACCAAAAGCACACAAAAAGATAATCAGTGTCTACATCTGTGAATTTCTATTTCTTCTGCAAGGACTGCAGCTGAGCAGTTTTTATGTCTAGTAGTCCAGCTTTGATAGTGTTATAATCTGAATTGTATTGGAAAACGAAAAATATTTTCAAATATTTGTGGATGGGTTAAAGCAGGAGCTAGGTAGAAATGCATTCAAGTTCTAGAATGTAGTTCTGGGAACTGTGTCATTTCCCTACTCACTGTTCTTTAAAATATAGCCTTCCTACTTGTTTAGGATTAATTGCTTGCCCCCTAAATGCCAAGGCATTTCCCTATCAAAGTAATTTATTGCAAACCAGTCATATCTCTATAACTCATCTGACTGGGTAGCAAGCCCTCTGCATAGTTTTCACCTGTATAAAATGACTATTCTGTGTAACGTGCATTTTGTTAGTTGCTGAAGCAAAACATCATTATATCATTTATTATATTTTTGACATTTAGGCCACATTTTCAATGGCCTAATTTGCTATGATATTTCTTATAGTGATATAACTTTTACAACATTCCACACCCAACATTAGAGTGAATTATTTTCCAGGTCTCTCTACTTCCTTCCTAAATGAATAACAATTTGATGATGCATGAGCTGTGTTCCCCCTTAATTCTTGTATATAAGAAGCTTTCTCAGTCATTCTTTTCCTCTTTCTGGATCTTCTGTTGTTAATTTTTTTACTTGCAGTATGTTTATTCCAACATTTCTTGTTCATACTCGTGAACTTTGATAAAAGTGTATTTTCTTTTTTTCTATTTTCCTTGAGAAGTTTTAGGGCACACTCTGTCCAACAGTTTTCTCTTTCTTCTTCTTTTCCTACTTTAAACACCCCAATCCACCTTCAAACTACAATCAGATTAGTTTGCATTGTGCCTTGTTCTTCTTCATAGTTTATACAAAGTCAGCTCAGCTAGCCCTTCACATAAACTGCTTTGCAAGCCTCCTCTTTTGTATGTTCTAATGTTGACCTTTGTCTAATAATTGTATGTCATGATTGGTAGCATAGTCCCCTTTTACAGAGAATATGGCCTTCCTAGATTTATACTTACTAATTATTGCATTATAAAAGATTCAGGAGGAAAAACAAACCAAAAATGAGAGGAGTCTACTTTTATATCAGAGATTCTCAAGTCTTCATCTCCATAAAAATCACATACAAATCTCCGCTCATTAAAAAGTGCATATTCAATCTTTTACTCATAGGAGTCAATCATCAGGAGGGGTTGGAGACCAGAAACATACATTTTAACGAAAATCCCAGTGTAGTTTGCTGAAGATGGCCTGATACAATGTAGCAATTGTTCAATGGCTATAGCTTGTAACAACCACCCTAATGTGGATATTTCATTTTCTCTCCAGAAATTGTATTCAGTAAAGTATTTTTATTTAAATTATTGCTATGAAAATTTAATCTACGAGAAACCTGGGAAAGACATTTTCTTTCAGTGTCCAGAGAATAAGCTTATTGATATCTATGTATAGGTAAACTTTATTATCACTCATTCATAACCTAATTCCTTCAAAGACATTTTTATTCTGTTAATTATTATAAAAAGTATAAGTATTTGACTTGCTATTTGAAAAGTACATCCTGGGTATTCTCTATAACATTATCATCTTCCGTTTTTGAGCTAGAAATGAACAAGACTACCTGTGCCAATACGTTTTATGTTGCTTTGAGGGCCAGGCAGAAAAATGTCACTTAGGGCCTGAAGAAAAACGACAAATAAAATGGCCTTAAAATACCTTCAGCATGATAACAGCTAGAAATTGTTCTGTAAGTACTATTAATAATTTCTAGTTTATTTCCTCAGATTAAGAAGTTGTTGAATAATTATCAAATGTAATATGTATTCCTAAACCATTGTTATTTAAAGTTGGGCAAATCTCTTTGTTTCCTTTGCAGAACTGTCTATATTTGACATTAGAAGGCTAACTAGGCTGGGAGCAGTGGCTCACACCTGTAATTCCAGCACTTTGGGAGGCCTAGGCGGACAGATCATGAGGTCAAGAGCTCGAGACCAGCCTGACTAACATGGTGAAACCCTGTCTCTACTAAGAATGCAAAAACTACCTGGGCGTGGTGATGCATGCCTATAATCCCAGCGACTCAGGAGGCTGAGGCAGGGCAGGAGAATTGCTGAAACCCAGGAAGCAGAGGTTGCAGTGAGCTGAGACTGTGCCACTGCACTCCAGCCTGGGTGACAGAGCAAGACTCCATCTCAAAAAATAAAAAGAGAAGGCAAACTAATGTCTGTCCAAAACTATAACAATTTGTAAAATCTATAACCATATGGAAACACAATGTCATTGTTTTCTGTTACCTTTTGTGTTATGAAAATCTCTAGTTAATTTTAGAGTAACAACACTGCCACTTTTATTTTATGGATAGTATTTCAGGAAAAGATCCAGATTTCTGGGCACAGTGGCTCACGCATATAATACTAGAAATCTGGGAGTCCAAGGTGGGTGGATTACTTGAGGTCAGGAGTTTGAGACCAGACTGGACAACATAGTAAAACCCTGTCTCTACCAAAAATACAAAAATTTACTGGGAATTGCTTGAAACTGGGAGGCAGAGGTTGCAGTGAGCCAAGATCACACCACTCCAGCCTGGGTGACAGAGCCAGGCTCCATCTCAAAATAAAAATAAATAAATAAATAAAATAAAACTTCCAGATGAACTCTTAACTTCATGATAAAGAAAAATTCTCTAGCTTGATAGCTGATATGGTTTGTCTGTCTGTCCTCATTCAAATCTTGTGTTGAATTATAATACCCAGTGTTGGAGGAGTGGCCTGGTGGGAGGTGATTGAATTATGGGACAGACTTTCCCTTGCCATTCTAGTGATAGAGTTCCCATGAGATTTTTTTTTGACGGTGTATAACACCTCACCCTTTGCTCTCTTTCTCTATTGCTCTGGCCATGTGAAGGCTATGCCTGCTTCTTTTTCGCCTTCTGTCACGTTTATAAGTTTCCTGAGTTCTCTTCAGAAGCAGAAGCCTGTACATCCTGCGAAACTGTAAGCCAGCTAAATCTCTTTTCTTTATAAACTACCCAGTCTCAGGTAAGCCTTTATAGCAGTGTGAAAATAGACTAATATAAAAAATTGGTACCCGAGAAGTGAGGCATTGCTATAAAGATATCTGAAAATGTGAAAGCAGCTTTGGAACTGGGTAATGGGCAGTGATTGGAACAGTTTGGAGGGCTCAGAAGACAGGAAGATAAGGGAAAGTTTGGAACTTTACTAAAGACTTGTTAAATGGTTGTGACCACAATTCTGATGGCGATATGGACAGTGAAGTCCAGGCTGAGGGGATCTCAGATAGAGATGAGGAACTTATTGGGAACTGGAATACAGGTCACTCTTGCTGTGCTTTGCACTTCTTGCAAAGAGATTGGTGGGATTGTGTCCCTGCTCTAGGGATCTATTGAACTTTGAACCTGAAAGAGATGATTTAAGGTATCTGGCAGAATAAATTTCTAAGCACAAAGCATTCAAGATGTAGCTTCACTGCTTCTAAACAAAACATGATCTGAAGATGGAAATTATATTTAAAATGACAGCATAAACATTTGAGAAATTTGCTGCCTGGCCATGTGGTAGGAAATAAAAACCCATTTTCTAGGAAGGAATTCAAGCAGCTGTATAAATTTGAATAAGTAAAGAGGAGCCAAATGTTAATAGCCAAGAAAATGGGGAAAATGTCTCCAGGGCATATCAGAGACCCTTCATGACAGCCCCTCCCATCACAGGACTGGAGGACTAGGAAGGAAAAATGGTATCTTGGTTCAGGACCAGGGCCCTTCTGCTCTGTACAGCTTCAAGATATGGTGCTCTGCATCATAGCTGGTCCAGCTCCAGCTGTGGCTAATAGGAGCCACAATAAAGCTTGGGCCACTGCTCCAGAGGGTTCAAGCTGGAAGGTGCCAAGGCTTCTACATGGTGTTAAGCCTGCAGCTGTGCAGAGGACAAGAGTTGAGGCTTAGGAGCCTCCACCTAAATTTCAAAGGATGTATGGAAATGCCTGAATGTCCAGGCAGAAGTCTGCTGCAGGGGCAGAGCCCTCATGGAGAACCTCTTCTAGGGTAGTGTGAAGGGAAAATTTGGGATTGGAGCCCCCACACAGAGTTTTCCCTGGGGCACTGACTAGTGGAGCTGTGAGAAGAGGGCCACTCTCCTCCAGACCCCAGGATTGCAGATCCACAGACAGCTTGCACCATGTACCTAAAAAAGCCACAGCACTCAAGACCAGCTCATGAAAGCAGCACAGGAGTTGTATGCTGCAGAGTCACAGGGGCGGAGCTTCTCAAAGCCTTGCAAGCCACCCCTTGTGTCAGTGTGGTCTCAATTTGAGACATGGAGTCAAAGAAGGTTATCTTGGAGCTTTAAGATTTAATAACTTCCCTGTTGGGTTTCAGGCTTGCACAAGGCCGGTAGCCCCTTTCTGTTGGCTTATTTCTCACTTTTGGAAAAGGAGTATTTACCAAATGCCTATACCCCCATTGTATCTTGGAAGTAAGTAACTTGCTTTTGATTTTATAGGCTCATAGGCAGAGGAACTTGCCTTGTCTCAGATTAGACTTTGGACTTGGACTTTTGAGTTAATGCTGGAATACATTAAGACTTTGGGGACTGTTGGTGATATGGTTTGGCTGTGTCGCCACCCAGATCTCATCTTGAATTCCCATGTGTTGTGGGTGGGACAGGTGGGAGGTAATTGAGTCATGGAGGCAGGTCTTTCCCATGATGGTCTCATGATAGTGAATAAGTCTCATGAGAACTGATAGTTATAAAAAGGGGAGTTTCCCTGAACAAGCATTCTCTCTGCCTGCTCCCATCCATGTAATATGTGACTTGCTCCTTATTGCTTTCTGCTATGATTGTGAGGCCTTTCCTGCCATGTGGAACTGTAAGTCCATTAAACCTGTTTTTTCTTCCAAGTCTCAGGTATGTGTTTATCAGCAGCATGAAAACAGACGAATACAGTTGGGAAGACATAATTGTGTTTAAAATGTGAAAAGGACATGAGATTTGTGAGGGGCCAGTGGCAGAATGATGTGATTGAGCTCTGTGTCCCCACCCAAATATCAGGTCAAATTGTAATTCCCAGTGCTGGAAGAGGGGCCTAGTGGGAGGTGTTTGAACATGGGGAAGACTTCCCCCTTGCTGCTCTTGTGATAGAGTTGTCACGAGATCTGGTTGTTTGAACACATATGACACCTCACCCTTTGCTCTCTCTCTCTCCTGCTCTGGCCAAGTTAAGACCGTACCTGCTTCCCCTTTACCTTCTGCAGTGATTGTAAGTTTCCCAAGGCCTCTATAGAAGCAGAAGCCTATACAGCCTGCAGAACTGTGAGCCAATTAAATCTCTCTCTTTTTTTTTTTTTTAAATAAATTACCAGTCTCAGGTATGTCTTTACAGCAATGTGAGAATGGACTAATACAGTAGTTAGTGTTAACATTACATTATATGAGAGTAACCTGAAATTAAAGTAAAGGAAATAAAACGCTCTCCCATGTACAGTAATACTGCAAAGAACAATGATAAAACTGCCACCTCTCACAGCAGGAAATTCAGTTTTTTTGTTTGTTTGTTTGTTTTTAGGGTACCTCCTCTGTTCTACCAGGCATTTACCAGAACTGACGTGCTACTTTATCACTGTACTTAGATAATCCTTTCCAGAAGTTTAGAAACAACACAAGCATAGTGATTTACTGGTTATTGAAAATGAACTGGCCTCCTAACACTGCTGTAACATCACCAATGCAGAGAGGAAATATTTCTGCATTTCTACCATGCACAGATACTATGGCCAAAGAAGTGTCTGTGCTTGCAGCAAGTGATTTTGGTGTTGTGCTCAGCTGAATGCTCTGTATCCATTAAGAAGTGGACTTTCACACAGTGTTGGAGCTCCTGAGACATTTACATGAGGGAAGATCTTTTTATTCCAGTGAGATTATTATGTTTACCACCAGTAGACTCAGAAATACTAATTGATCACCCTGTTCAGCTCAGGACTGACCTTTGGTCTCATTTGTTTTCACTAGATACTTTCATTAAAGCTTCTATTTCCTGTCTGTCCCTGTGTATCTGCCTGACTCTGGTCACTTGAATCTCAGAAAGAAGCATCCAGCATGTCTCTGAAGGCTTTATCAACATCCTTCCCATTCTTCATTATCCATCTTTCAATTCAACATTCATGTCTTTTGCAGAAATGAAGGGAAATTTTAAACCACAATTCACTAGATAGATTGTTGGAGGCATATTGTCTGTATATATTTTTCTCAGCTTACATGGTATTTTCTATACCATGATGACTTTCAAAGTCATGTCTTGAAACCTACCTTCTACCCTGAGCAATATATACTCATGTCCGATTGTCTCCTATACTTCTCTCCTTACATTTGTATTGATTCCTCAAACCAATCTCTAAAAGTTTCTCATAACTCACCTTCCAAATATGTTTCCCATTTGAGGCCCAACACGATCGCTATCCACAAAGAGACACTTGAGTTTCTTCACCTCACTCTTCCCTCTCAATTCAAAGACATTATGGTTATCCCAGTCTTGTTTCTTACCTATATAAAGCATTTTTTAAAGATTTCATCTTCACTTCTTGTCCCAACCCTTATATTAACTGTCTCTGATTATTTTAGTCGTGGACATTCAAATTTTTACTCAAGTTTGCTCCTAATATCCTATTATATGCTTTCTTATTCTACATCTAGAAATAAGTTAATTTGGCCTTCAGGGTCAAAGTCAAATGTCACATTCCATGAAAAATTTTCCTGCTTTGTACACCAAAGCAGAATCAAATATTCTCCCATATATTTTTGTCCCTATAGAAGAAGATTTCATTATTTATATGAGTGTCTCCTATGTTAGACTATGAACTTCTTGATGGTGGGTAAACTGTCCTCCATCTTTATAACTATCCCCCTGAACACCATAATTATGGGGTATAGCAAATTCAAAGAGACCTGGGTTTCTTTTTGTGCTATTATAAGGGAATGAAGGTCAGGGGTCTAAGGATAGCTAAATTTAGCTTATCATTTATATCACTTTCCTAGAGGGTTTTCAAAGGAAATCTACACATAAGGGAGAATCTCTGAATGGAAATCAAAGTACCATATAATGTATAGCTATGAGATGACCTTAACTCTGACCAATCAGACTGCGAACTCCATCTCCCAAAGGTAAGGAGAGCTAAGAAGGAGTTGTATGTAGGCCTGGGCAGCAGTGGAGAGTCAAAAAGTCCTTCTTCTTCTGGTGGTAATAAATGTTTTTATGCTACTGAATTATTCATTTCATCTATATTTAGTGCAGACTAAATATAGGTACATAATAAATTGACAATATCAATGTTGTAAACTCTATGGAGTATTATAAATTAAGTAACTTAATATCATTCACATTTTTTTTCTAGTTTATTCCTCCATAATTCTTAAATTATTTCCATTAATGCATTAAGTTTTTGAGCTCTCTGTATCTTTAAAAGACAGTTAAGAAAACTTAATTATATGTTATCTCATTGAAATATTAAAGCATAGAACAGAGCTATCAAAGTGACATTAATAAGTTTCTTAGTGAAGGCTACTTCTAACCTGAAATATAATTCTTCTTCAAAAATATCTTACATCAAACTGAGGATTAAGGAAAAAAAAGTTGCTGTTTTTATACCATATTATATATTATGTAGTTTCTAACTCAATACTCTCTGAGATCCTATTAATATTTGAACGGGCTCTTATAATTTAAACAGTACTTACGGATCTTTACAGATCCAAAATTCACAGAGATAATAGGACATAGAAGTAGATTATTATGAGGAAAAGCTACTATGCTAGGACTTAAAGTTTTAAATAAAACAGAATCTATTTAAATGGCTTGTTAAATTTTATTAATTTATATTTAATGAGATGAATAACACTCAAAAAATAATTAGGATGTCTGAAATAAATAACTATTATAGAAGCAATAATTAACATGGGAAAGAAACAGAAAAGATAAGAATTAAAGTTGTATCAGACATGGGCCAGTCACCAGAATTCCTTGACTCTCACTTTCTACATTTTAATTTTGAATAATAAGAAATACCTGGCTATCTCATAGAATAATTATGTTAACACAAGAAAATAAATAGTGAGAAAACTTATTGAAAATCTCAACATGTGGGCAATTGCAAGTCACTGATAGTCATTATCTTGAAGCAGTGTATAATTTTTCCACAGCAATTGGAAAAGTTATAATTTTTAATCTTATATGTAAAATGCAACTTTTGCCTGCTCATCAAAATCTGAAGACTTCCATAGCAATGCTTCAAAGTCAAAACGTTACTGAGATGGAGGGTTTCTATATTAACTTGCTGTCTCTCTCAGTGCCGAGTACAAACATCCTCATACTTTTTTGAAGTCTCTGCCTAAAACTGTTCCTCTAGAGGCAAATGTTCAGTTCTAATACACTGTGGCTTTTAACACTAAAGTTCTGATGTAGTATCATATACAACTGGGCTGTACATAATGTACCCCATCTCTGTGACCTCGTCTTTCACATCTCACCTTGCTCATTTCCCCGTTGTCACATTGGGCTTATTTCTGCTCCTCAGGCACACCAAGCGTGTTCTTACCTCAGGGCAGTTTTGAGCATACTGCTCCCAATACTTTGTAAGGTTTTTCCTTGATATAAGATATGTTTGATTTCAAATGCCCCTTTCTTAAAAAGAGATTTACTGACATAACCATCTGAATTCTCCTGACCATCAAATCCCCCAAGTCACTCTCTAACACAACTTTGTATTATTTTATTCCTTGCTTAGTGTTTTGGAAATTCTTGGGCTTATTAATGCATTTATTAATTTAATGTTTGTATCTCCCCCTAAATTATACATACCCAAAAAACAGACATTTTGTATTCTTGTCTGTCTCCTCATTATCTGAAACAAATCTTGGCACACCGAGAGACACACACACACACAGACACACACACAGACACACACACAGACACACACAGACACACACAGACACACACACAACAGACACACACACACACACACACACACATTACACAGACACAACACACACACACATTAATAATATTCACACATTATTACACACAGACACACACACACACATTACACACACACATTACTACAGACACAGACACACACAGACACACACACACACACAGACACACACATTACATGTACAGACACACATTAGACATATTACACATACACATTACACACAGACACATTACACATAGACACACACACACACAGACACACACACAGACACACACACACAGACACACACACACACAAATGTGCTGGAGCGGCGTTTCAATAGTTTACACAACTCAATTTTGCGCATCGTTTTGAACTCCTAGTTCAGCAACAACACATTGGTAATTTGAAATTGGCCAGATGGGAGTATTTTTGCCACGGAACTCAGCAAACACTACAACTGTGGGCCTTTTTCTCTGGAAAGCCACAACATTTTACTAATCTCGTCTCTATTATAAGAGACAATAAAACAGTAACAAAATTGATTTCCTATAACTAAGATCTGAAATGAGGAAAGTACATATGAGAAGAAGCTTTGGTCTTTGTTATACAGTGTAAGTAAGATAAAAACAGAAACATACAAAACAATTGCTCCTACAGGATGTTGACCAAAAAGGTCAACGGAGGAAGCCATTAGGAAATAATTCATCTCACACTTGATTTTCACATCTTGGAAACAAAATAAATGTGACTATTTTACCATCTCAAAAATTGTATTTGAAAATTTAGGATGATACTTAACACAATCTATTAAAATAAAGAGATTTTTAGAAAAATGGCCCTTTTGATAAATAGACAAGGCAAGATTTGATGCCAAATAATCTTGAATAATAACTAGTACTCCTGGCTGTGATTAATTTATCCTTTCATCCTAATAATATTTCTTTTTTTCTTTTTTTTTTTTGAGAATGAGTCTCACTCTGTCACCCAGACTGGAGTACAGTGGCGTGATCACAGCTCACTGCAACCTCTGCCTCCCGGGTTCAAGCGATTCTTGTGCCTCAGCCTCCCGAGTAGCTGGGATTACAGGCGCCCGCCAACATGCCCAGTTAATTTTTGTATTTTTAGTAGAGGTGGAGTTTCACCATGTTGGTCAGGCTGATCTTGAACTCCTGACCTTGAACCACCTGCCTTGGCATCTCAAAGAGCTGAGATTACAAGTGTGAGCCACTGCGCCCAGCCAGTATTTCATTTTTTAAATAACGACCACATAAATTGTTTGTCAATTATGTACTTACAACTTTTTCTAGTCACAAATAATAAGTTAATATGTCCATTGCAGTAACCTTCAATTACTGTCACTTTGTTCTGACGTAAGAATGTGACAGAAACTTTACTTCTCTGGTTTCAGAATGTAGACACAAACATTATGCATCCCTATTGTCTGGCAATGATATGGCTTTGTTATGGTAAAATAATACTTTAGATCAAGTATTCCAAAACGTCAGTACTACCTAAGAATTTCCCTATCATTGTAAATACAGATTCTCAATAGAAATGACTCTCTTGACTATTTTGTTGAAGAGGGAGTAACTAGTAGAAAATAATATTGAGTACCTACCATTTCTTATATGTTTATTATGCTCAACAATGCATTAAGTTCTTTGTATTCAGAAAATCAATGCAATGACATTATGAATAAGTTATTTTTATTTCAGCTTTAAATATGAGAGAATGGTTAATTTCAGAAAATTTCCTCTGGTTATGCTGATAGTAAATAGATGAGATAGAATTCAAATCTAAGTGTCCTATTTTAGGTTTCATAGGATTGCATATAAGTTCTCAAACATAATACACTGTCATCCCACAAAAACTGAACTCACTAATGACAGCTGAAAGGGTTTGGGCTATTCAAAAGGTAAAATAATCAATACATTCACAAAAAGAAATTGCCTCCTAACCTCAGAAGTATAGCATATGTAAAAAAAATTATACATTTGCATGTACATGTGTCTGTGTCTTTTTCTTCATTATTTGTCCTCCTTATGCTGCAAAATTACTTGCAGATCCATGTAGAATGCATCTTGCTTTGGGTTACCTAGGAATGATGGCTCTGTTGTACTATTTTCTAACATAAAGTTTTTATTTTCCCACTTTGAAATGTGTTGAATCAATCCCAACTTTGTACCACTGTTATACAGACTCATAAAACTTCAGTACAGTGGCATAGATATGGTCCTCTTAGACGTTCTGGCATAACACGCAAGGAAACAAATGTCCCCACACTGACTCTGATACATCACCTACTGCTATACTTTTTTTCAAGTATTCCTCATTCGTCAAGTGGGGAATGGAATCAGGTAGAAAAGACAGAGCTTACAGAAAAAAATGGGAAAAGCCCTACTTAAAAATGGTCTTATATGAGCAAAATCTTGAAAGAGTGGTTCTAGATGACAGGATAAACATACACATCATAAAACAATTTACTTTGATTTACTATTTGTGCCAGGTATCATTGAAGGTCAGTTCCAAAAGATAAGTTAAAAGAGAATTATATTTAAGGATTCTGCTTGTGGGTTTCTGTGTGTGTGTGTGTGTGTGTGTGTGTGTGTGAGAGAGAGAGAGAGAGAGAGTGCATTTGTGTACGTGTGTGTGTGTGTATTTAGGCACTCATCTTTAGTATTAATCATTCTGAAGAATAATTTGCTTGATTGAGCTGTTCATTCATTTTGCTTGAGCAAAATAGGAATGAAGCATAAAACTTGAGTCACACATAGAAAAATATTTGGATTAGGTAATACAATTTCACATAAATATTTAAAAAGGTTTTGTATAGATTTTTATATTTATTCAAGGAGTAAATAAGCTATATACCTTAATTACATTTTTCTAAAACAAGATATAATGGAAATTTTGCATAAAAGCTATGTATTAGCAGATTTTATGAAAAAATATTTCAGCTAGCAGAAAAAATGATTTGCAACCATGGCATTAATATCTATATCAGATACAGATATTATAGACATGAAAAATGATTAAATAATTAACTTAGACTTATCACATCCCATGTTGCCAAAAAATTTACCCTATGTTAATTGAAAAGTAAGAAATAATTATCTGTTATTTCACCATTCTTCATTATACCATATTCTTTGGTACTGTTGCTAAAGAAATGGTTCCCAGAAAATTCTCTAATGTTAAGGATTGTTAATCGTTACGGGATTAGGACTCAAAGCAGTAGTAAGATATAGAAAAAAGTCACCGAAAATATATTTTAAAAATCTTCAGGTTTTCGTTAAACAATTTGCACATTAATTTTATTGCCCTCAACATGGAGTTCACTTATGAAGTATCATAGCTTGTTCCTTTTGGAGTTACACATTTTTGTTTTTTAAATAAACTTTTCATTTTAGAACAGTTTTAGATTTATAGAAAACTGTGATAACACAAAGTTTCCATAAATTGTACACCCAATGTCTTCTACTATTAAATCTTTTAATATATGATATATTTACCACCTTTTATGAATGATTGAATATATTATTAATTAAAATCCATGTTTTATTCAGATTTTCTTGTTTTTATACAGTGTCTATTTTGTTGTTCCTACATCCCATATATCATATAAATTAAAATTAAAACTGGTGTTAATGTCTTCCAAGGCTGCTTTTGGTTGTGACAGTTTTTCAGACTTACCTTGTTTTGATGACCCTGAAGGTTTTGATAAATGCTAAGTCATTTTGTAGAATGTTCTGGAATAGATAAATTTCATTATTATACTAGGGTATAATGATGGACTTTTGGAACAAGACCACAGAGATAAACGGCCATTCTAATTGCATCATATCAGGAAACACACTATCATCATTACTTAATCATTCTTCATGTTTACTCGATCCCATTCCTGGGATGCAGTTTGTTAATTTTCTTCATTGTACATAACTTATTTCACCCCATTTTCATTTTGTATTATGAAAGGGAAGTCAGTATATGTAGCACATACTCAAGAGTGGGGAGTTGTAAATGTCATATAAATGAAATTATATGCATCATTTTCAGACTGGCAGCTTTTACATAACATTATGCAATTAAGATTTATTTGTGTTTCAGCCAGGCTGGGTGGCTCACATCTGTAATACCAGCAGTTTGGGAGGCTGAGGCGGGCGGATCACCCGAGGTGGGGAGTTTGAGACCAGCCTGACCAATATGAAGAAACCCCATCTTTAATAAAAATACAAAATTAGCCAGGCGTGGTGGTGCATGCCTGTAATCCTAGCTACCCAGGAGGCTGAGGCAGGAGAATAGCTTGAACCCAGGAGTTGGAGGTTGTGGTGAGCCAAGATTACACCATTGCACTCCAGCCTGGGCAACAAGAGGAAAACTCCATCTCAAACAAACAAACAACAACAAAAAAGAAAGATTTATTTGTGTTTCTATGTGTCTTGATGGAACAGTCTTTTATTTATCACTGAATAGCATTTCACTGTACAGAGCTACACAGTGTGCTTATTCATTCACCTATTGAATGACATTTTTATGTAAGTATTTTTATTTTTTCAGAGATGGGGTCTCATCATGTTGCTCAGGCTGACCTGCAATGGTGCAATAATAGCCTACTGCAGCCTTCAATTCCTGAGCTCCAGCAGTTCTCCCACCTCAGCCTCCCAAGTAGCTGGAACTACAAGCTATAGGTGCACAACACCACACCTGAATTGAATGACATGTTCATGGCTGCCAATTTTGGGACAATTATGTATAAATGTGCTATAAACATTTTTTATTTGTGCAGGCATAACTTTTCAAGTAAATTAGGTAAATACCTTAAAGCAGGATTACTTGATTATATGCTAAGACTATGTTTAGCTTTATGAGAAACTGCCAAACTGTCTTCAAAAGAACTTGTGTCATTTGCATTCCCACCAGCAAGGAATGGCAGGTTTCTGTTCTTTGTACCTTCACCAGCAATCCATATTTATGTTGTTGGGATTTTAGGTATTTTAATGTGTGTATAATGGTATCACTTTGATGTTCTAATTTGCAATTTCCTAATGAGAAATGACATTGGGTACTTTTTTTTCATATGCTAACATACCATCTGAATATCTTCTGAGAGATGTCTGTTGAGAGTTTGGCCCACTTTTCAACTAGTTTTCTTACTGCTATTTTTTTTAAGTTCCAGTTATATTTTGGATTTCTTTCCTAATCATTAGTACCTGTGACTATTTTGGATATAAGTCCTTTATCAGATGTGTTTTGCAATATTACCTTCCAGTTTTAACTTGTCTTTCATATCATATTTTCCCAGAGCAGAAGATTTCAATTTTTAAAAAGTCCATCTTAGTTTTTCACACATTGTGCTTTTGTTATTTTACTGTACTCAGGAGCAAATCCAAGGTCAACACGGTTTTCTCCTCTGTTATCTTCTAGAAGCTTATAATTTTGCATCCTACAATTTCTTCTGTGATGCATTTTGAGTTACATTTTGTCAAAGTAAGGTCTATGTCTGGGCAGTCTGTCTCTGTTTTGCTTATTTTTCCACCACCGTTTGTTAAAAACTACCCTTTGCTCCACTGAATTGCCTTTGTGTCTTTGTCAGAAATTAACTATGTTTGTCTTAGTCTATTTCTGTGCTCTCTGATATGCTGCATTAATTTATGTGTCTAATCTGTCACCAATACTATGCTGCCCACATTACTGTACTTCAGAACAATAAGTCTTGAAATCTGAAAGTGTGACATCCTCAATTTTGTTTTTCTGTAATATTCTCGTGGCTATTCTAGCTCCTTTTATTTATATATATATATATATATATATATTTATATGCATTTTTAGAAGAGTTTAACAATATCTATATAATGATTTGCTGGAATTTTGATTTCACTGGATTCAAATTGGGAAGAATTACAAAAATATTAAATATTTAAATCCATGAACACAGAATAACTTATTTATTTAAAATTTGATAAATTTTATCAGAGTTATGACGTTTTTCATTACCAACTCTTTATACATTGATAGATTTTTACCTAAGTATTTGTTTTTTGGTGCTATTGCAAATAGTATTGCATTTTTAAATTTAAATTTAAATTTTTCATTGCTGGCATGTAGACAACAAATTGACTTTTGCATATTGACCTTGTATCTCATATAACCTTGCTGTAGTTACCTATTCATTGCAGGAGTTTTCTAAATTTGTTTGTCTATAATTTATTCGGTCTTTTCTACACAATCAATCAAAAGTAGTTTTATTTTGTTCCTTCCAATTTGCATATATTTTATTTATTTTTCTTATTGCACTAGCTAGGGGTTTCAATACGACATCGAGTTGGAGTGATGAGGGGACATCTTTGACTCTTTCTCGATAATAAGGTAAAAATTTTCATCTCTTACCATTAAACATAATATTAGCTGTCAGGTTTTTTTGTAAATATTCCTCATAAAGTTCAGAAAATCTCTTATTCATATTTAATGAGAGTTTGTATCTTGAATGGATGTTAGATTTTTGTTGTATGATTGCTTTACTTCAATTGGTACAATGTAGTGAATCGCATTGATTGATTTTTAAACAATGAATCTACTTTATTTGGAATAAATTATCAAATAAGTAAAGCTTATTTTTAAATAAATAATAAAACTAGTACTTTTCCACTAGTTCTCCTGAATGCTTAAAAAATCTCTTGCTCTTTGTTTTACCAGAGTTTAATTCTCTCCTTTATTGTGATAATCTTAAATAAAGCCTGTCTTTCCTGTTTAATTTTATCTGGTGCAATTTTTCTTTGACAACACCAGGTGCTGCTCTATTATTTTTATTTTTGTCTCCTATATTTATTTTTTTATTATGTACTTCACAGAGAGTCCTCAGCTATAATCCACTCTGATTAAATATATATGTCTGTATATCTATTATATTATTTAATATGACACATATTATGTTAATATAGTGTGTATTAGAATATATAATATACAATATTATAGTGTATATACTATGGTGTATATTATATAACATATTTACATTGATATGTGGCATATTATGTGTATATGGTAAATCAGGCTATACTTGCAAATAACAAGACAAAGCACTCTTTTCTATTTTTTTCATGGACATTTATTATTTACTTTTTCGTTAAATTTGTAGATGTTGAAATAATGGTCAAACTGAATAAATGTTATTTAAAACCGCTGGGCACGGTGACTCACGCCTGTAATCCCAGCACTTTGGGAGGCCAAGGCCGGTGCATCAGGAGGTCAGGAGATTCAGACCATTCTGGCTAACATGGAGAAATCCCGTCTCTACTAAAAATACAAAATACAAAAAATTAGCCGGGCGAGGTGGTGGCGCCTGTAGTCCCAGCTACTCGGGAGGCTGAGGCAGGAGAATGGCGGGAACCCGGGAGGCGGAGCTTGCAGTGAGCCGAGATCGCGCCACTCACTCCAGCCTGGGCCACAGAGCGAGGCTCCGTCTCAAAAAAAAATAAAAAATAAAAATAAATAAAAAGCTATTTAAAACCTTTGTTATGGTTTCTAGATAGCTTTACAAAAGAATGTAGCAATTTATACTCACACAATGACTGAAAATGCCTTTATTTCTACATTTTAATTTGATTGAGATATAACGGATGTATATAAACTGCTTGTATTTCAAAATGTGTGAATACTTGTGAATTCCTCAAAACATAAGCTATTAAACATATATATGTCCTTCTGAGAAGCTTTCTCATGTTTCTTTGAAATTCAACCTTTCTCCCTTACTCTCTTCATTCTCAATCAACCATTAGTCTGTTTAGATTAGGTTTCATTTTCCGGAATTTTATATGAAAACAATAAAAAATATGTAGTAGTTTTAGACGTACTTTTTCACACATGATAATTATTTAGAGATCCACTGATATTTCATGTAACAATATGGGATTCAATGTTTTATTGCTTAGCATTTCTTTTTTTTTTTTTTTTTGTCAATATACTATAGAACGTGAGCAGTCTTTCCAGTTTGGGGCTATTAAAATTAAAACTACCGTGAACATTTGTGCCAAAGTCTTTGTGTTGACATGTGTATTCATTTTCCATTGGTAAATTTGTAGAAACTGAATAAATAGCTATATAGTGAACATATCTTTAACTTTTTACGAAAGTGAAAAAAAGTGCTTTCCAAAGCACACAATCTTACTTTTCAACCAGCAATGTAAAAGAGGTCCAGTTTCTCTACATCTTAACCTATAATTTATATTTTATATGTATTTGCATATATATATGTCAAATATGTGTGTGCATATATATGTGTGTTTGTGTGTGCATATAAATTTTAGCCATTCTTGGGAGTATGTACTAGTCTGTCATTATAATTTTAATTTGTATTCTCCTAATGATTAAAGATGTTCAACATTCATTTCACATGCTTATTTGCCATTTGTATATATCGTTTGGTAAAATGTCTGCTGAAATAGTTTTTCTATTTTCAAATTTGCATCGTTTGACTTCTGTTGACTTCAGTTGTAAGAATTTTTATATATTATAAATATCAGTCCACTGTCAAATAAATGCTTTGAAAATATTTTTAATTTACTTAATCTAATTTAGTGCTTTTTTCTGTTATAGTTCATACATTTTGTGCTGTATTTAAGAAATTTTGCAAAAACCATTATTAGCAACATTTTCACTATTATTTTTAATACTTGTTAGAGATTTAGTCCTTGTATTTAGATTTGTGATACATTTTGAGCTAATTTTTGCATGTGATATTATTTAAGGGTAAAGGTGCTTACTCAATGTTTATGTATCCAATTATTTTCAGCATTCCTTAGTGAAAAGACATTCTTTTGTAAATGAATTGCTTTTTCATATTTGTGGCAAATTGACCATATAGGTTGTGGGTCAATTTAAGGACTCTGTATTTTGTTTATGGAATAAAATACCAAGTATTTAATATGTTTACTATTATGCTAATAGCTTGATCTCTTCATTACTATAAGCTTTAAAATAAGACAACATTAGATAGTGTAAGTCCTCTTAATTTTCTCTATTTCAATGCTATTTTGATTATATTAGACTCTTTGCATTTTTGTATAATTTTATAATCCCCTTGTTAATCTTAACTAAGAGCCTGCTGGTATATTGGTTGAAGTTTTCTTGAATAAATAGATAACTTACTGAGATGATAGACATCTTAATAATAGTTTTCCCATCTATAAATATGGGTCTTTTAAATTTTTTATCAGCAGTAATTCTATTTTCCAAGATGTATGTCTTCCATATGCTTATCCAAATTTATTCCTATATATGTCACATTTTATATATTGTAGAATGTTCTTAAGCATAGAAGAAATACCAGTCTTTCACCATTTATGGTGATGTAAATGCCAAGTCTTTTGTGTGTGATTTTCATAAGGATGAGTGTGCTTGTTTATTCATTGTTCACTGAGGATTTTTGTCATGTATGACTGTTGAATATTATCAAGTGTACTTTGAGGCTTTCTTGAGATAATTTTTAAAACGTTTTTACTCTGTTTATATGATAAATTATATGGATTGATTTGCAAATGTTAAACCAGCCTTACTAAAATGAAACATGATTTATCATGATGTATTATTATACTTTGTATGTATTGCTGAATTCAGTTTGGTATCTGGTTGAAGATATTTGCTTTTTTCATCATGAGTGTTATTGGTATAGAGTTTGGTCTGATGTTTTCTTTCCCTTTCAATATCTTTTCTGGCAATGCTGACTTCATAAAATAGATTAGGAACTGATTTATCCTCTTAATGTTCTTGAAGAAAGTTTGTTTCTTTTTGTATTATTTCTTCCTTAAATATTTCATAGAATTCGCAACTGAAACAATATACGTCAGAATTTTCTTTGTGGGAAAGCTTTTAACCAGAAGTTCAATGCGTTTGATAGACACAAGGCTATGCAAGTTCTTACAAAGTCTGCCTTTAACACAGTTATCCCGGTTCTCAAGTTTTCTGAGTGAGCTTTGTTAATCTGTTCACATTGTTTGCAATAAATGTATTTATACTATCTGAGTTGTCAAATTAATTGATACAGGTTATTTATAATAATCCCTTATGATTCTTCTTATGTCTATATTACTTATAAGATATGTAATACTGTCTTCCATTATGTTATAAATGTCTTCTTTATTTTATGAAATTAATCTACCTAGTGTTTCGTTAATTTCATTGCTACTGCTCAAAGAAGTTTTTTATATTATTGATTTTTTTTCTCATTTTAGTGTGCTACTTTCTAATATTTTTTTCACTAGCTCTCTCCTTCTGCTTATTTGGATTTGAGTTGCTTTTCTTTTTCTAGTTTCTTTAGGTGAAAGCTTAGGTCATTGATTTAAGACCTTCCTTTCTTTCTAATAGAGGCCTATTTTTGCTATGAAATTTCTTTTAAACATTGTTTCAGATGTCTTACAGGGTTTGACAGGTCACCTTTTCATTTTCATTTGGTTCATTTAATTTCTAATTACTATTTATATAGCTTTACCAATCAATTATTATGTTAATATGTGTAATTCTTTTTCAAAAACTTGATGATTTTTTAGATTTCTATATTTACTCATTTTTACTTTCTTTGTATTGTGTCAGAGAATATCTTACATGTATTCAAATCCTTGAAATGTATTGATAGGTGTTTCTGTATATTTATTTTATTAATTATCGAGAGAGATGTGAGATTATATAAACATAATTTGATTTTGTCTGTTTCTCCTTGCATTTCTATAACATTTGGTTCTTGATTTTGAAACTCTATTATAAGATACATAAATATTTAGTATTTTTATATCATCTTGATGAATTGGCCCTTTTATCATTATAGACCAACTTTCTTTATCCCTGATAAAGTTATTTTCTCTGAAGTCTAATTTGTTCTATATTAATATGCCACTTCCACTATCACTTTCTATGGATTACTGTTAGCTTTGCGTATTTTCCTATTATTTTTATTTAGATACATTTCTATTTTCAATTTAATTTATTTAATAGTTTATGCAGCATGTGGTGAAATTTTGTTTTTTTAATCTAATCTGATAATTTCTGCCTTTAGATTATTTACATTTAATATAATCATTGATATATGTGTGTTTACAACTCATACCTAGCCATTTATTTTCTATATGTCCCATCTATTTATTCTCTTTTCCTGCATTTGGCATTATTTTTATTAGGTGAGTATCTTTTCTTGCCATCTTTTATATCCTTTATCAGTCCCTTGGCTACATCTGTTTTTAAAGACTTTAATTTTAAAAATAATTTTAGAATTACTGAATAATTTCAAAGCTAATATAATAGAACGTTCCTATATGCTTTATACCAAGTTTGTTCTCTTATTAATTTATCTTGTAATTTATCCTTTGACTCATGACCTATTTAGAAGTAAGGTGTTTAATTTCCAAATACTTTGTAATTTTCTAGCTATCTTCCTATTATTGACATCTTTTTAAGTTTAATTGTGGTCTGAGAACATATTCTAAGATTTCTGTTCTTTTAAATTCGTTAGGTGTATTTTATGGCCCAGAATTTGTTCTATCATGGTAAATGTTCCATGTGAGGTTGAGAAGAATGTGTGTTCCACCGCTATTGGATACGCTACTCTACAAATGTCAATTAGATACAGTTGATTAATGGTACTGTTGAGTTCAACTACATACTTATTGATTTTCTGCCTGCTGGATCTATCAATTATAGTATGAGAGATGTTGAAGTCTCCAACTGTAATAGTGGATTTGTTTATTTCTCCTGGCAGATCTATCAGTTTTGTCTCACATCTTTGGGCATGCTGTTGTTAGGTGCATACATCGTAATCATTGTTATGTCTTGTTGGACAATTGACTCCTTTATCATTATGTAATGCCCTTTTTTATCTCTGAAAATTCCCCATGTTCAGAATCTGCTTTATCCGAAATGATTATAGCTACTCAATGTTTCTATTAATTAGTGTTGGTATGACATATTTTTCTCTATCGCTTTACTTATTTTTTAAATTATACTTTATGTTCTAGGGTACATGTGCACAAAGTGCAGGTTTGTTACGTACGTATACCTGTGCCATGTTGGTGTGCTGCACCCATTAACTCGTCATTTACATTAGGTATATCTCCTAATGCTATCCTTCCCCCCTCCCCCGACCCCATAATAGGCCCCGGTGTGTGATGTTCGCCTTCTTGTGTCCAAGTGTTCTCATTGTTCAATTCCCACCTATGAGTGGGAACATGTGGTGTTTGGTTTTCTGTTCTTGTATCACTTTACTTATAATCTATGTGTGCTTTTATATCTACAGTGGGTTTCCTGTAGACAATATTTTCTTTCTTTCACTCTGACAATGTCTATCTTTAATTGGTGTATTTCAAGCATTCATAGATAAATTGAATGTGAATATCGTTGGAATAGTATCTAACATGCCTGTAACTGTTTCTGTTTGTTGCACTTTTTCTTTGTTTCCTTTTTATCATCTCTGTTTCTGATTTCTCTGGTTTTAAATGATAATTTTATATCATTACTTTTCCTCTCTTCTTTTAGCACATCAATTATAGTTCTGTAAAAAAGATGTGTTTTAGTAGTTTCCCTAGAGTAGGCGATACCCATTTACAATGAATTGATTTTTAAAAATTGTATTATACTGCTCACAGACAGTGCAGGTATTCATTCTACTTATCTATATGATATAATCACAAAATTTAATGTTACTATTATCATTTTAAATAATTATCTATAGGTCAGTTAGGAATAGGAAAAATAAAATAGTTTATTATACGTTCATATACTCCTACTCCAGCAATCTCTTTTTTTTCTGTAGATCAGAGTTTGTGACTTGTACCTTTTTCTTCCTGAGCAGGCAGATCACAAAGTCAAGAGTTCAAGGCCAGCCTGGCCAAGATGGTGAAACCCTGTCTCTACTAAAAATACAAAAAGTAGCCAGGCGTGGTGGTGGGCGCCTGTAATCCTGGCTACTCGAGAGGCTGAGGCAGGAGAATTGCTTGAACCCAGAAGGCGGAGGTTGCAGTGAGCCGAGATCACACCACTGCACTCCAGCCTGGCTGACAGAGCAAGACTCTGTCTCAAAAAATAATAATAATAAAAAGAAACTTTGTTTTAGCATTACTGAAAAGACTTCTACTGATGAAGTCTCTATTTTTCTTTTACTTATAAAGGATAATTTTGCTGGATATAGAATTCTAGGTATATGTTTTCTTTTTATATTTTATTCTACTCTCTTTCTTGCCTGGTTTCTGACATGTTTGCCATAATTTGTATCTTTGTTGCTTTACAGATAAGGTTTATTTTCTGCTTAGGCTTCTTTTAAAATTTTCTCTTTGAACTTGACTTCATGCAGTTTAAATATGATATGCCTGGGTGTAGACTTTTTGGTATTTATCCTGCTTGGTAATCTCTGAGCTTCCTATATCTGTGGTCTGTTGTCCTACATTGCTACTGAATTCTTTCAGCCATTATTACTTCAAGTATTTCTTCATCTCCTTTCTATCTTTATATTCTTCTGGTAATTCATTACATTTATGCTACTCTTTTTTAAATTATTGCATAGATCTGGGAGATTCTGGTCATTTTCTTTTTCATTCTTTTCTCTTCTATTTCAACTTTGGGCATTTCCTTTGGCCTATCTTCAAGTCAATGAGTCTTTTCTTATCTATGCTCAGGATACTGATGAGCCTATCAAAGGCATACATTTCTGTTACTATGTTTTTAATTTCTAGCATTTTCTTTTGATTATTTCTTACAGGAAATGTTTTCCTGCTGAAAACACCTATCTTTCATGTTGTCTAATTTTTCAATTGAACACCTTATTATTTATTTTAAATTTCCTATCTGATCACTTCACAAGCTTCATTATAACTTAATTTTGATGCTTGTTTTGTCTCTTCAGATGGTGTTTTTTCTTCCTTTTAACATGCCTTGTAATTTTTGTTGGATGTTGAAAATGCTGAATTTGTAGTAAGAACTGAACTAAACAGGCCTTTCTTGTGAGGTTCTACATGTATCTGGCTAGTAGTTGGTGTATTAATCTTCAGTGCACGTATGAATGCCTGAGGTTTTATTTTACTGTACTGTCCTTATTTCATCTCCCTGTCATTTTTCAGTCCCTCAGAATATCTTTTAAATAACATTTGCGTCTGTACCTTGCTTTTTTTTTTTTTTTTTTAAGATAAGGCTATTGTTAAATGTTCTCTCCTCTTAGATTAGGTGTCTTACGGAGATAATGCTCTGGGTGTATTTCAAATGGCTAATTTTTTCTTCCCTTACCCCCCAAATCAGAAAATTGTTTTGAGATTTCCATGTGAAAACCTAGTGGGTTTCTGGATATAATTGTGGCAGCTCCTCCAAGACTTTAGACCCTGGAGGTATTCATTTTAGTCCACACTGACTCCAGCAGTTGGTCAAAATTGTCATTTAAGTCTTCCTTCCTTCTTGTCTCTCCAAACCTTTGTTCTATTTTTGTTTTACATTTACTTTACATGTGTCATAAATTCTAAAATACCATTTTCATTTTTGTTTTTGATTATCTTTTAGGAGATTTACAATTTAAAAAAATATAGTACTTTTCATTTACTCACATATATGCCACTTTTGTTGCTATTGATTATGTAGCTGTAGATTTCCATCTAGTATATTCTGTGTGCCTAAGAACCTTCTTTTGCTTGTTTTTTTTTTTTTTTTTTTTTTTTTTAAGATCTTTTGGAAATTAATTCTTTCAGCTTTTTTATATCTAAAAAAAGCCTTCATTTAACCTACATTTTGAAAAGATACTTACGTTTTATATACAATGTAGGGTTGTAAGTTGACAGTTTTTCTTCTATTTTCTTTACTCAGCACTTAAAGATGTTGCTGTACTGTCTTTTTGTTTGTATTGTTTCTCACAAGAAATTTGCTACCATTGTTTTCATTATTCCTCTGTAGGAAATGTGTCATTTTTGTTTGGTTGCTTTTGAGATTTCTTTATTATTTGTTTTGAACAGTCTGATTATGACATACACTCATTTTGTTTTCTTTATGTTTATTGAATTTTATGCTTCTTCATATTCCTGAATATGTAGGTTGAGAGTTTCGATCAAATTTGAAAAAAAATTTGGTCTTTATTATTATTTTTAATATTTTTATCACCCTCCATTCTCTCCTCTCTTTCAGTAACTCTGTCTACAGCTATAATAGTAGAAGTTTCCTCACATACACTGATGCCCTGTTTGCTTATTGGCAGTCTTCAGTTGTAGACTTGAGGAGAAACCCATGCAGATATATGTGGCTCGGACTTTGGCCACCCTCTCATCTGTTACAGATTCCTCAACTTTGATACAACAGTCTGCCAATTCAAGCTAATTTTGACTTCCTGAATACTCAACTCTGTCTTCTCAACTCAGAGTGAATACGTGCTCTATCGAGTTTCTATATACTTATATTGAGGCCTGACAACTCTCTCAAGTAGTTTGTTTATAGTTGATTCTTTTTTCTTGTATCAGGAATTGCTGTTATGTGATAGTTATTTTCTCATGTCTAAGAACCATTATTTAATATAATTTGTCCATTTTTTAGCTGTCTGATGAGGGAGGTAAATCTGTTACTCTGTCCTGGCTAGAAACAGAAAAACTTAAGTCCTTATACCTTTAAGCCCACTATATTTCTCTCTTTCTCTTTGTGTGTGTATAAAACCATTATCAGTGTTAGAATATCTTTACCCCAGTATAGTTTGTCTTATAGTTTTTATTTTGCCAAATAAATCAGATTTGATTCTGTAGATTTAACTTTTCTACAGTAAGTTCTAAAAAACTATATTTTAACAGATACGTAATAGGTACTTATCTGCATTTTCCTCAATAATTCTCTCTCATATTATTTATACTACTTGATGTTTATGTATGGTCTGAAATCCATAATATTTGCTGCAAAATTAATACTCTTCTTTCTGTTTTTACTTTGATCATTGTTTTATTTGTTTGCAAAGTCTGAGTTTCTTTCTAACCTGAATGAGCACTGAAAATGTCCACATTCTCTTTTCTGGGTTAATTTGTTTTTGACAAATTTGATTAAATAGCTTTTTTTAAATTCAGTTGGGAAGAAAAGTCACTGCTTTATAAGAGTTGGTGCTGAAATCGACTCATTTTAAATGCATTCTCTGTAAAGCCATTAAAAATCCCTTGGCAATACTAGCTAATTAAGCATTTGAGGATTAAACATTTTTATTCATATCATTACACATATTCTTTGATTCAAAAAACTCTCTGAAGAATTCTCACATCATATATTAAGTGATTTAAAGTATTTGTGAATACAGAAGGTTATCCAGCTCTTACAGAATAGAGTTAAAAATTTCATTTGTTATTTCACTAGAAATTCCTTATTCTTTCCTATCCTTTCAATCAGTCTACCTATCCTATCTATCTACCTATCTATCTATCTATTCTCTCTCTCTCTCTCTCTCTAATAGAGATGATTTATTCCTCTATCTAGGTGCCACCTTTGATTATCTTTTAAATATTCTTAATTAACTAAGCATTTTGTAGTACTAGTAGAGTATTTACTAATATGTGCTCTGATTAATGTTACCATGATGAATAAATAGTTATCAATGACATTTCTTTTTATAGCATTTTCTCAAGTATCTTGATTGTGAATGACCAAAGAAGAAACAGACCATAACATCTGTCTCTGTTATAACAATGATCTTGCTCATGTATTTCTCCACTTCCTAACAGCCTGTCATTGCATGAATTTAAAATACTATTTTTGTTACATTTTTGTAATGAATACCAACAGTCTTCTGTATTTTGCATTTTAAGATCTCTCAAAATGCTTTATTATCTGTTTATATACTCCCCAAAAAAGTTTCAAGTGAGAATCATGAATAAATGTGTCTTGGCAGTTTGTGGAGTGGGCCTTTGGGTATGAAAAGAATTATGTAATGCCATATGGTTCTTTTTCTATAGTGCCATTGCTCTCTCATTTTCACCTGCCAACTCGTTCTTCACTTTGCTATCAAATTAATCTCTAGTTGTTCATTGTTTAGTGCCAACTATAAAGTTTGCATTTGCCTTGCAAATATATAGTCACAGGTAGTGTGGCAATAAGAAAAATAAATATGCATTCATTATAGAGGTTAATAATATTAATACTGATGCTAATGATAGCATAGGTAAAAACAAACATTCATCTGGAAAGTAAACATAGAGTGTATTCTCAATATATTTGGTATCCCTTAGATAAATTTAATTCATTTAATGTAGCGTCCCAAATAAAGTGTCATTAATTACATAAATTATTTTAAATAAATATTGTGCATTTATGTGAATAACTTGCTATATGCTATGAAGTAGAAAATAAAAACAGCTAACCCAATATATTGGACCAAAGTGCTTTAATATGTGTCCTGATAAAATTCACACTAGTCTAATTTCTTTTTGTAGTTCATAGTTTAAAATTTTGTATCATTATTTTTATCAATATCTTAAAATATCTTAAAAAAGATATTATCAGAAGAAAACTTTCCAAAGATGTGTCTCTTTCTGCTGTTTTTGTTGTTGTTGTTTGTTCGTTTGATTGATTAGCAGTGGGACAATCAGCAAGAGAGTTGTCAACAGACTAAAACTTCAGAATTTAGAGACTATCGCCAGCAACCAACATATATCAATAAGTCAAAGTTTTTAATGCTGTACTTACCTTATAGGAAGAAAGAGAGGTTTTCTTAAGCATATTCTCCTCTAAAGAACGAAGTATTCAGACTAACTGTATCAGTTTACTAGAGCTGCTGTAATTAAACACCACAAGATGGGTAGCTTAAAAATTGGAACTTCATTGTCTCATAATTCTGGAGGCTAGAGGTTGAAGATTGAGGTGTCAATATGATTGGTTCAGTCTGAGGACTGTGAAAGAGAATCTGTTCCATTCCTCTTGTCTACTTTCTGCATTAATAAATCAACATTCTGATGTTTGTTCACCTCACGAAGAGTGTCTTCCATGAAAATACTCAATTGACAATACAAAATAAGCACTGTATTCTCTTTTCCCCCCATTCTTAAGTTTATTTTCTTTCTTAATGGGCATTCCTTTTAATATTCAGTCTCATGGGTGTGTTTTATATAATAATTAATGAAAGGCCTATTACCTTGCACATTTGTACAATCCACTTATAAAATTTAAAAGGTAACTTCATATCCATGGTGACTTCAAAGAGTTCCCACTTGAAAGTTATAGCAGAAAATTGCTCAATTTATTATCTTTCTACAGATATATTGTCTTAAATATTAAAAACAATTTAATGCCAATTTTTATACCGATTTTTAAAAGACAAATACCAATAAAATAAAATAATTATTAATACATTTTTGAATATTTGATAAATATTCAATATGAAATAGTTTTGTGAAGTCATAATATATCATCACTTTCCAGAGAGCAAACTAATAGTGTGTAGTAAAAATACTTACGATTAACTAATAAACAGAATAGAGAAACAGACACATCACTTAACAGCAAGTGAATTTTCCAATTAACTATGCATTAAAATAAATTTGAAAAGCATTCTGCTGAGATAAATAATGAATTTTAATGTTTATTTATACCACTGAATTTTATGGTTTTATAATCACATACAAGCTCCTTAAAATACTGGAAGCAATTCAGCAAATGGTAACTTTAGTATTATAACTTTTACTTCTGTCAAGTAGAAATTTCAGCTTTTTTCCTATTCTAAAAAATATAATTTCTTTTTGTAGAAATGTGTTACATTTTCATCTTTGTCTTTAAATGTGCCTTACATTTTTGTTCTAATCAGCATTTTTATACCTGACAATAAAAGAAGTGCACAAGTAAAAACTCATACAAAATATGTGTAGTGTAACTAACAAATGCTTGTCAAACAAACATATTTTGTTTTATGTTCTATTCAGTTAGTTCTACCTTTGTTATGTTTAAAAACACCCAGGATAAATCCAATACAAAGCTAGTTTAGCATAAAAATAGGTCATAATTTAAAGTATAAAGCTTAAGAAAGTTTACATTGAGAAGCGACTAAGCAGAAGTGACGACGCTGTGGCTTTGTCTCAGGAAATAGTCTTTTAGACAGGGAGTAGAACTAGTAAAATGTTCTGAGGCAAAGTAAATGTCCCTCACATTCTAGGCAGAGAAAGGAGGCAGTAATGCTGGCAGTAAAGAATTGGGTAAGAGAGAGATTACGCAGATCAGTGGTAAATGCCGTTACAGAAAATGGGGAAAGCCAGATAACACTGTGCCTTCAATTTAAGACTGTTTTGTCGCATTACATCAGATGAAGTATATTTGTAGCTAGAATGAAGCAAATTAAATGGTAATTTTTATTGACATAATAATTGCATATATTTATGGGACACAATGAGATTGTTTGATACCTACATGCATAGTATAATGTTCAATCATCATAATTAGCATATCCATCAGCATAACCATTTGTCATTTCTTTGTTATTAAATATTCAAAATCCTCTCTTCTAACTATTTGAAATACACAATGCATTATTGTTAACACGAGTGTCACCCTACTGTTCAATAGGGTACCAGAACTTCCTCCTAACTGTAACATTGTACCTGTTGACCAGCATCTTCCCATCTCCCCTTCCCCTCTATTCTCCCTGGTTTCTGGTAACCACTATTCTACTCTCAACTTCTATGAGGTAACTTTTTTTGGATATCACATATGAATGAAATCGTGCAGCATTTGTTATTCTATACCTGGTTTATTTCTTAACATTATGCCCTCCAAGCTTGTTCATCTTATCAAAAATAACAGAATCTCATCCTTTTTCTATGGCTGAATAGTATCCCATTGTGTATATATACCACATTTTCTTTATCCATTCATCTATTGATGGGCACTTATGTTCATTCCATTCCTTGGCTATTGTAAATACTGCTGCAATAAATATGATAAATGAATAAAACCAGATCCTGTTTCTCACCATATACAAAAGGCAACTCATAATGGACTGAGACTTAAATGCATAACCCCAAACTATCCAACTACTAGAAGAAACAATGGGGAAATGCTACGTGGCATTGATCTGGTTAAAGATGTTTTAGTTAAGACCTCAAAAGCAAAATAAACAAATGGAATTGCACCAACTAAAAAGTTTGTGCACAACAAAAGAAGCAATCAACAGAGTGAAGAGATAACCTAGAGAATGGGAGAAAATATGTATAAATTATGTATGTGATAAGGTGTTAATATCCAAAATTTACAAGGAAATCACACAATAGCAAGGAAACCCCAAATAATCTGATTAAAATGTGTGCAAAAATCCTGAATGGACTTTTCTCCAAAGAGAAGATACAAATGCCAATAGGCATAAGAAAAAAAAAGATTGAGATTTTTAGTTTTTCCTTCAACAGAGTTATGTGAATTTTCTGAACAGCTATATTTTATTCCTTTTAGAAATAGTTGAATTTATAAGCAGCAAGTTGTGTTAAGATTTAAGTGTATAAATGTATGTGTATGTGCTTGCAAATTTGCACAGTTGAGCATGTTTTGCAACTGCTCTTAAAAATATAAAATCTAGGACAAATTAAAGGATAGTTTATATAGCATGGACAATTTCTATAATGATACCCTTAACTTTTTAAATATATATGCGTTGGCCGGGCGCGGTGGCTCAAGCCTGTAATCCCAGCACTTTGGGAGGCCGAGACGGGCGGATCACGAGGTCAGGAGATCGAGACCATCCTGGCTAACACGGTGAAACCCCGTCTCTATTAAGAAATATAAAAAAAACTAGCCGGGCGAGGTGGCGGGCGCCTGTAGTCCCAGCTACTCGGGAGGCTGAAGAGGCGGAGAATGGGCGTGAACCGGGAGGAGGAGCTTGCAGTGAGCTGAGATCCGGCCACTGCACACTCCAGCCTGAAGCAGACTCCCGTCTCAAAAAATAAAAAATAAAAAAATAAAAAAATAAATAAATAAATAAATAAATATATATGCGTTATCTACCCACTCTTTCAATTAGAATTACTCACTAGAATCAAATACTAATCAGCAGCTTTCCATATTTGTAAAATAGCTGCCACTATTTGTAAGCCCTACCAAAAATTTTAGTGCTTTAATATATTCCCAAAGCTATTAGCACAGTTACTAATTAGACTATTGGAGTGCTCGTTTGTGCACAGAAAGATAAAAGAGGATTTCATGAAGATACATTTCTTTTTGCTATTTTATAGTTCACATACTTTCAATTAAAAAAAGATTAGAGTAAAATGGGTTTCCCAATTATGAAAATTTTATACTGTAATAAAGAAGTGTATTTAGAAAAGAGATTGTGTTATCAAAGTCCTGCCTCGATATAAATAGAAAAGTGGATAATGGGACATTTTGGTGTGTTGCATAAAATTATATTCTGTGATTGCAGTCAAAGAGAAGAGGTACACTGGCCTCTTCTAAATAAAGTTTATGATATAGACATATGTGTCCCTTTATAAGATAAAGTCAGAAACATTTGACTCCACCATAGAGTCACCCTGCATTTCTGTAAAAAATGATACTTTCAGAATTATTTATCTTCCTTTCACTGAAAGAATTTTTCCCATGACTCAATTCAGCTTCATAGTATACAATGATTCTGACATTCTGTTGGCTTTCAAATGGCATTACTGTATCTTACCAGCTTAAAATTAGCTTACTGTCAGTCTGTTAACGGGATGCTGTGAGGATATCACTGAAACCAGAGATGCACTAGGGAAGTACTAAATGTTTTGATTTTTTTTTTTCTTATTGCTGCTATGTTATTACCTCCAACAGAGATATTAGTCAAAGACTAAGAAATGTCAACCTTTTATCATCAATCCTTATATTATCAAATTTAAGTTCTAAAAGTAGTATGATGATAAATCATTAAAGTCATAATACATACAGATGAGGTACACCTGTCAGCATGTGGTTATGATGGAAATAGGGGGAGACATTTCATTTGTTATAGTTTTATTACAGTTTTATTTAATAACTGTTTAAAGAAACAGCAAAGGGCTGAGCACTCAAGTTACTATGAATTATATTAATTCTGGATTTATGACTTTGAGACTCAATTTTGTCTATTAGTTGTTAACACTACATAAGCCACAAATACCAATCTCTTCATTCATGTCATTATTTATTTCAAAAATAAGTTTTCTTTAATTTTTAACAATCTACTGAGTTTCAACTAAAGGAAACATTTTTCCAAGTATCTAATAGTTACATACAAAGAAATAATTTTATATGTTAATAATTTAAAATTATTGTGAATATTATTCAAGATTTTATATATTATAGATATTTAAAAGCAATTTGGAAGAACAGAAAAGAGAGCTTTAACTCTACATTCACTATTTAAGAATATTAAAGCATATAACAATTTATAGATAATATTAATATTTGTGGCATTGGTGGATTAGCCAATGTCTACATGTTATTAATCACATTTTTTCTAGCACTACCATCATGTAATGTTTCAACAAATGCACTATATGTTAGGGTGCTCTAGTTATGTATCAAAAGCAACAATTTAGCAGAATATTGATTAGTGCCAAACACTAATACTTTGCAGATGAATTAGAATACTTTCTTATTGGCTAATAACTACCAGATGGCCACAGTCTCAGTTTCAGGCCCCAGAAACTGCCACTAATACAAGAATCATATGAAAATGATTTATTGGGCTTGGCGCAGTGGCTCAGGCCTGTAATCCCAGCACTTTGGGAGGCCGAGGCGGGTGGATCACCTGAGGTCAGGAGTTCGACACCAGCCTGGCCAACCTGGTGAAACCCTGTCTCTACTAAAAACACAAAAAAATTAGCTGGGCGTGGTGGCTGGAGCCTGTAATTGGGGGCTGAGGCAGGAGAATCACTTGAATCCGGGAGGTGAAGGTTGCAGTGAGCCGAGATCGCGCCACTGCACTCCAGCCTGGGCGACAGAGTGAGACTTGGTCAAAAACAAACAAACAAAAACCAAATATTTACTAAAGAGTTTCTTTAGTTGAACAAGGGTAGAAAACTGGAGTCTCCAGAAGTAAAGGAAGCTAAAGTAGCATGGAGGTCAACTTAGACTCAGTACAGTAGGGAGACCACGAAATTCAGTTCACACTTCTGAGTTGTTCCCATTAGGGGATGAGGGAGATAGTACATTAATGATCACTCAACTTCCAGTCATTTTTCAAGAGCTGTGGTAACCTGGTGGAAAGGTGTTATTTCCCAGGGCCTCTTTGTGTCCACAAGTAAAATAGTTCCCAGTATCCCAGGGAAAGTCCATCAACACAAAGACTCAAGTGTTGGTGATTGAAGAAGACTATGACATGGGAGAGTGTTAGTAGTATATGCCAGAGTCACTTTGGAACTATCCAAATTTTGAGGGTTTTGTTTTGTTTTGTTTTATTTTGTTTGCTTTATTTAGAGAAAATTTATGCTGATTTTTTGTACAAATTACCATTGTTAATAATTTTTAATTAGACTATAATTTCATTGAACGTGATTTATAATGGTTATTAAGTAAAACTATAAGTCAACATTTGAAAATCTCAAAATTCAGAGGAAAACAACGTTCCATATATAGGACATTTATATATTGATCAAGTAAATGTTATTTTTTTCTACTCTATTTTGCAGTAAATAATAAATTATTCACATACTTAGAATCCTGAAATTATTCTCAGTACTGTATAGTAGTAATTTAGCAATTTAACTTAACTTTTATTAATTTCCATGAAAAAAATACTTATTGAACATAATAAGGTGACATCATATTTAATGTTGAAACAAAATATTTTGCTCAAGTTTGGGAATGAGGAAAAGATGTCCAGTCTCATCTTTTTTATAATATCACTTATACTGGGGTTCCTGGAAATTGAAATGAGGCAAGAAAAAGATTCATACAGATTTTAAATATATTTTAAAATATAAAATTATTTATTTGGGGATGGCTTAATTTTATACATCAAAAATATAAATAATATGCAAAAATGTTACCAAAATTGTGAAGTGAATTTAGCAAGATCAGAGGCCACAAGGTCAATACAGTATTAAAAATCAGTTGCATTTATATATCTCAGGCTCAATCGACTGTATAAAAATCATGTATTTACAAAAGCATAGAAACAAAAAATTGATAAAGTGCAAGAACTTGACACTAAAAATTTTAAAATCTCTCAGAGATTTTATTAAAAGAATTTTAAGTTAAGAGACATATCATGTGCTTTTGATGAAAGGTTCAAATTCATCAAAAATATTTAATATATAGAAAAAATCCTGAATCAACCCACCTGGTATACTCAGAAAACATTAAAAAGCTTTCAAGTGTTCACTTAACCAAAAAAATCTGAAAATATTGAATAATAAGGTGGTTCTCTAGTGTGTGAGTTTGATAACTCAATCTGTGTTACTGAATTTCAAGGAATTTTAAAATATTTATTTATTTTTATTTTTTTCTTCAACTTTATATATATATATATATATATATATACACACACACTTTAAGTTCTAGGGTACATGTGTACAATGTGCAGGTTTGTTGCATATGTATACATGTGCCGTGTTGGTGTGCTGCACCCATTAACTCGTCATTTATATTAGGTATATCTCCTAATGCTATCCCTCCCCCATCCCGCCACACCACGACGGGCCCCAGTGTTTGATGTTCCCCTTCCTGTGTCCAAGTGTTCTCATTGTTCAATTCCCACCTATGAGTGAGAACATACGGTGTTTGGTTTTCTGTCCTTGCGATAGTTTGCTCAGAATGATGGTTTCCAGCTTCATCCATGTCCCTGCAAAGGACATGAACTCATCCTTTTTTATGGCTGCATAGTATTCCATGGTGTATATGTGCCACATATTCTTAATCCAGTCTGTCATTGATGGACATTTGGATTGGTTCCAAGTCTTTGCTATTGTGAATAGTGCCGCAATAAACATACATGTGCATGTGTCTTTATAGCAGCATGATTTATAATCCTTTGGGTATATAGCCAGTAATGGGATAGCTGGGTCAAATGGTATTTCTAGTTCTAGATCCTTGAGGAATCGACACACTGTCTTCCACAATGGCTGAACTAGTTTACAGTCCCACCAACAATGTGAAAGTGTTCCTATTTTTCCACATCCTCTCCAGCACCTGTTGTTTCCTGACTTTTTAAAGATTGCCATTCTAACTGGTGTGAGATGGTATCTCATTGTGGTTTTGATTTGCATTTCTCTGATGGCCATTGATGATGAGGATTTTTTCATGTGTTTGTTGATTTTTTTTATGCTCCCATGAATACTGGATAAGAATTTCAGTTGTTCCAAATCCTTGCCAAAACCAGGCATACTGATCTGTCTATTTTAGGAATCTATACTAGGCCAGTAGTGGTATCTCATTGTATATTAATTTGCAATTGCCTGACGATTAATGGTCTGAATATCCATAGTAAGTTGTATGAATTATTTTCAACATTTGTCACCTGTATGTCTCCTTTTTTACGTTTTTGTTTTTATATTGTGTTCTTGTTTTGGGTTACGACAGTTCTTTTTATATTCTGAATATGTCTGTTATTTGATATGTTAATTTATAGTTTGTGGTTTATCTTTTAAGAATGTTTTTTGAAAGCATAATTTATAATTTTGGTGAGGTCTACTTTATCAAGTTTTCTTTCTTTTACATTATTTTGGTAATATATCAAAGAAATTTTGCTTTACTCATGTTCCAAAATACTTTCTTCTTTTTTTTTTCTGGAAATTTTACAATTTGATGTTTTTAAACGTAGTCTGTGATTACTATTGAGTTAAATTTTTAACAAGATATGGATGGAGTTTATTTTTTCTGATGTAAAAAATTATTACACCATAATTTGTAGAAAATGTTTTCTTTCTTCATTAAATTGCTTTTGTACTCTTATCTAAAATCAGTTGTCCTTATAAAGGTAAGTTTCTTTTAGTACTCTATTCTGTTCCATTGATCTATTTGTGTAATTTTGTGCTGACTTCTCCCTGTTTTAATGATAGTACTTTTATAATTGATGTAGAGTCAGTCTTCCAACTGTATACATACATTTCAAAGTTGTTTTTCCTTTTTAGATCTTTTGTTTTTACATATGAATTTTGGAATGATATTGTCAAATGAAAAAATTAAGAATAATTGGGATTTGAGTTAGAATTGTGTTGAATCTACAGATCAATTTTTGGATGACTAATATTTTAAAAATATTGAGTCTTCCAATTCCTTAATAATGTATAAATCTAATTTACATAGATTCTCTATAATTTTATCCAGCGAAGTTTTATAATCTTCAGTATATGAGTTATACATATCTTTTGTCAAATTTACCCTTACGTATTTCAAGTATTTCTAAAATTTCAATTGTAAATAGGTAATTTTATTTTTTTACTATGTACACTACAGAAATGCAATTAGTGTATGTATATTAGTTTTTGTTTTTGTTTTTTTTTTTTTGGAGACAGAGTATCACTGTCACCCAGACTGGAGGGCAATGTCTCTATCTCAGTTCGCTGCAACCTACACCTCCTGGGTTCAAGCAATTCTCCTGCCTTAGGCTCCTAAGTAACTGGGACTACAAGCACCCACGACCACACTGGCTAATTTTTGTACTTTTAGTAGAGATGGGGGTTTCACCATAATTGAACAGGCAGGTCTTGAATTCCTGACCTCAGGTGATCCACCCACCTCGGCCTCACAAAGTGCTGGTATTACAGGTGTGAGCCACCTCGACGGCCTGTATATTCATTTTATATCTTTAAAATTTGCTAAACTTAACTAATCCTAGCAGCTTCTTTATGCATTCCTTAACATTTTCTATGTAAAAATGTGTGTTTCTATGATTTAGTACAAATTTTATACTTATTTTTCAATCTGGATGCACATAATTTATTTTCTTGCTTAACTGCACCTAGCTAGACTCTCTACTAAAATGTTGACTGAAAATGGTAACTTGAACTAATCTAGTCCTTGATACTAGGGGAAAAATCTTTAAACTTTCATCATTAATTGTGTTAGCTATATGTTTTCCTTAGATGCCATTTATCAGCACACTAGATGTGAGGTTTTTTGTTTGTTTGTTTGTTTAAAACACAAACTGATATTGGATTTTTAAGCACTTTTTTTTGTGCTCTGTGATTATCATGTGGATTTATTTTTTTCTCTGGTAATATTGTGAATCCTATTAATTGATGTCATATTCCTGGGATATCCCATTCCTGGGATAAACTTCTAAGAATCATAATATAGTATTCATTTTGCATAATAGAAATTATTCATTTCTAACATTTTATTTAAAATTTTGAATCTGTGTTTATAAAGGATATAAATTCAGTTGTTTTTATTTTTTTTTCTTGTAATGTCATTGGTTGTGATTATCAGTATAATGGTAGGCTGATAGCACAGTTGAAAAACATTTCCTCCTACTCTGTTTCTTGGGCAGTTTGTGTATTTTTTATTTCCAGTTTTAGCTTTGACAAGTAAAGAGCTTAGAAGTCATCATATCTATCTTCACAATAAGAAAAAAAATGAACACACTGAAAATCAACAACTTTTCTTAGATCTTTCAGAGAATTGAGGTCACAGACAAACTACCACTCAAAACACTGGAAAGAAAGGTAAATATAGGAAATTACACAGCACAGATCAGATTACCTGGAGGAAAAGCCACGGAATCAGTAACTAGTAGGAACATTTAAATAGCAATCAATAAATGCAAGAGGATAATTATGTGCCTCCTTAAAGTTAAAAACCGCTTGAGGCTCTTGCCTTAAGGAGAATCCACACTTTTGTACATTTTACTTTTAGGAGCCCTCACGTGAAAATCAGAGAAAAACTCTCATGTGCATCAAGCAAGAATATAGTATGTGTAACTATATTGAAATAAGCACAGAACATTCTCCATCACAAAGGCTGGTACACAAGGGAAACTACGAGAGCTTTGTCTCACCTGGTAAAAGGACAATTAGAAAACTCATCCATTCTAGCTCTCCTGTCTCACCCAAATGGAGAAAAAGAGTCAAAGAAAGGTTTTTCTGAAGGTCACAGCCCAGGAACTCGGATACACTGAAATTTTGAGTTTTATAATAACTTTACAGAAAACTCATCACCTTACTACCCCATCAATAGGACTCTAGCATACAACAGTAGATTACAACTAAGAAGCTGTAAGACACAGCACCGTTTAAGAAGAAGTCGTTTGGAACATCTAAAGACAATAGGGAGAGAAAAAAAAAAGGAAATTACAAAAAAATTGGAACCACTGGCACCTATAACCATAGCAACCATTAAACTACTGCCAGATATATTCTGTCCAATTTTCAACAAAAAATTATAATGCACATTAAAAGCCAAGAAAAATCAAAGCCTGAAGGGATAAAACAAGCATCAGAACCAAACTCAAATATGAAACAGATTTTAAAATAATCACTAGGAAATTTTAATTACTATAATTAATACATTGAGGGCTCTAATGGAAAACAACAGAAAACATTTGAGAATAGATGAGTAATATGAGCTATGAAATTCATAGAAAGATTCAAAAATAAATTCTAAAACTCAAAGACACTGTAATTGGAATAAAGTACACCTTAGTGGGCTCATCAGTAGCCTGGACCTGGATAACATAAGAAATAGTTGAAGAGGTGTCAATAAAATCTTCCAAAACTAAAATGCAAAGAGAAAAGGAATGGGGAAAAAAAACCTCAGAATATCCAAGAATTGTGGAACCATTTCAAACTGTGTAACATAAATGTATTTGGAAATGACATACCACAGGAAGAGAAAGAGTAGAGAGAATAAATAAATAAAGCAAAAATAATTGAGCATTGTTCAGAATTAATAGCAGATACAAAACCACATATCTAGGAAGCTTAGAGAACACCAAAGATAAATACCAAAAAACTACAACTGGGCATATCATACTTCAACGGCAGAAAACCCAAATAAAACAATTTTTGGAAGAAGCCTGAGGAAAAAAAATAGTTACCTCTAGAGGAACAAGGAAAAAGTTCCACTATGATTTTTATATAATTATACAAAAGCAACAAGAGAGTAAAGTAAAATATTTAAAGCACTGAAAGAAAAAAAAATACTGACCTAGAATTCTGTAGCCAGCAAACTTACCTTTCATATATGAAGGCGATACAAATATTTTTCTCTGACAAAATCTGAGAAAATTTTGTACCAGTAAACCTGTCTTGCAAGAAATATTAAAAGAAATTGTTCAGAGAAAAAAATAATATGTCAGAAACTCAGATCTATATAAAAAGGGGGAAAGAGTTGGAGAAATAATAAAGTTGAAATTAAAAAAATATTAATTTGTTAAATTCATGATTGATCTAATAGAAAACTGTTTTAAGTAATAATAGCAACAATGTATTTTGGATTATATCCTATGAATGGATTAGTATAATTAACGGTAGCAATATTAAGATGGATTTCCTCCCTTCTGGGAGGAATTTGTAAAACTCTATTGCAAGGTACCTGCAGTTACTCTGAAGAGGTACAGTATTATTTGACCCTTTAAATATGGATCATAAAATAATTTATCAACACTCTACAGTAATTTTTGGATTAAACAAGCAGAAAATGAGTAAAGATATAGTTGAACAAAATAGCACCATTAATCAACTGGATGTAATTGACATTTATAGAATACTTCTTACATTTGATTTATTTAATATATATGTATATGCTTATCTTGGGGGTTGACTTTAATAGTTTACATATTTCAAGTAATTTGTTCATTTCACTAAGTTTTCTATGTATCGGCATAACATTTATAATATTTTATTCTCTTAATGTCTTAGAGCTGTCTTCTCATTCATAACATTGAGCATATGTGTCTCCTTTCATTTTTCCAATTTCTTAAAGTATTTGAGACCCTTGCTTGAGATCTTTCATTTTTTAATGCAGACACTATTGCTATAGTTTTTCTCTAAGTACCTCCCTTTTTGTAGCTGCATCTTGCAAATTTTGATATGGTGTGTTTTAATTTTCATTCAGTTCCAAATTATTCAAAATTATACTTCTATTTCTTAGTTGACCTATTGATCAAGTAGAAGCAGCTTAAGTCTATTATATTTGAAACTTTTTGAGTTATTTTTTCATTCTTGACCACATTTTGGTCAGATGCTTTGACTGTTGAGTCTTTTAAAATCCATTGAGATATTTATGGCCAGAATATGGTCTATTTATGTGCACTTAAAAAGATTTTCTATTCTGCTGTTGTTCGGTGAAGTATGCTACAAATGTCCATTAGGTAAAATTGATGAATAGTGTGTTTAGATCTCCTCTGTCTTCACTAATTTTATCTCTGCTAGTTTTATAAAATATTGAGAAAATGGTTTTGAAATCTGAAACTCTAATTTTGAATTTGTCTTTTTCTCCTTACAGGTTATTTTGAAGCTCTGATATTGGTTGCATGTGTGTTTAGAATTATATCTTACCGATGCATAAACCTCTTTATCATTTTGAAATGACATAATTTAAAAATCATAGTAACATTCTTTTATCTGAAACCTGTTTTATCTGATATTAATATAAGTACTCCAGTTTTCTTTTAATTAGCACATGCATGATATATTATATTCTGTCCTTTTATATTTAATCTATTTTTATTTTTATATTTAAAATGAGTTCTCTTTTGGTAGGTGATATACAGTTGAATCACTATTTAAATATGCCATCTTGCTATTGGTTTTCTATTTTCCTAGCTGTTCTTTGTTTCTTTTTCATCCATTTTTTAAGGATAATTGGGTATTTTTATGATTCCATTTTATCACATTTGTTGGCTTGTAAGACATAATTCTTCATTTTTTAGTGCTTGTTTTGAAATATACATATTTGACTTATCACATTCTACCTATAAAATATGAATATACATAAAATCTCAATAATATTTAAACAATATTATGTTTATTCAATATGGTATAACAACCATGAACCAAAATACTTATACTTCTCCCTCTCACCCTTTGTACTAGTGTTGTCTTTCAGGGTTTTTTCTGTATAAGTTATTAACACTACAAAATATGGTTAGTATATGCTTTTTAACATTTACTATCTTATAATAAAATTTAACTACTTATAAAAGAGTCTTTATATTGGTTTCTATAGTTTCCATACCCTCACCTTTTTTTCATTTCAGATATCATAGTTTTTACTGCTGGAAATTTGATTTTTTTTTTTTTTTGTATGCTAGTGGTTTTACTTAACATACTCAATTTTTTCTTCATTTTCCTGGACATATTGAATAGGCATAAAAACTGTTTTTATGCCTTTGTCTACTAGTTCTATCATTTGTATGTTTTAAAAGTATTTTTATTTTAGTTCTAGGATGTGCTTAAGTTATTTTAAATGGATTGATCCTTTCAGGTCTTGTTTTTAAGCTTTGTTATATGATACCAGAACATCTTTGTTCCATAATAAATATTGTTTTTTTTTTCTCCTACTACTAAATAAGGATGATTTTGGTATTCCTCCTAATGTCACCTGAATTATTAGATATCAAGTCTAGGAGTTGGAAATAGTCCAGTCATATAAGACTCTAGAGATTCTTCTCTCTAATCCGTTTGGGATAATTATTTATTTGGCTATGGGTTATTTCTACACATGTATGAATTTGTTAGCATTCACTTGAGTATTCAAAATGTGACTCTTTACAGGTCTACTAAGTTCTCTGTGCACTTATTTCCACTTCATTAATCAGGCCCGTAAACTTGAGCCACCTGGGTTTTCCACACTCCAAGCTCTGCCTCCACAATGCTCGGGAAATGTTAGACTTTGTTGATGTTATCTCTCTCTTCATTACAACCTACAAATTTCTGTTGTGGGAAGTCATGGACCTCGAACCGAGGGACCAGCTGAAGCCATGGCAGAAGAACATAAATTGTGAAGATTTCATGGACATTTATTAGTTCCCCAAATTAATACTTTTATAATTTCCTACGCCTGTCTTTACTGCAATCTCTGAACATAAATTGTGAAGATTTCATGGACATTTATCACTTCCCCAATCAATACTCTTGTGATTTCCTATGCCTGTCTTTACTTTAATCTCTTAATCCTGACATCTTTGTAAGCTGAGGATGTATGTCATCTCAGGACCCTGTTATGATTGTGTAAACTGCACAAATTGTTTGTAGAGCATGTGTGTTTAAACAATATGAAATCTGGGCACCTTGAAAAAAGAAGAGGATAACAGCGATGTTCAGGGAACAAGGGAGATAACCTTAAAGTCTGGCTGCCTGTGGGCTGGGCAAGACAGAGACATATTTCTCTTATTACTCAAAATGGGTAAGAGAAGTATCACTGAATTCTTTCCCCAGTAAGGAATATTAATAATTAACAGCTCTGGGAAAGAATGCATTCCCAGGCGAGGCCTCTGAAATGGCCACCCTGGGAGTGTCTGCCTTTATGCAGATGTAGATAGTGATGAAACATGCCCTAGTCTCCTGCAGTGCCCCCAAGCTTGCTAGAATTAGGAAATTCCAGCCTGACAAATTCTAGTCAGACTGGTTCCCTGCTCTTGAACCCCGTTAAAATGTTTATCAATGACAATGCATACACAGCGGGACATGGAAGTTCATTAGTGATTCTAGTTTTGCCCTGACCTTGTGATCTCGCCCTGACCTCCTGCCTTGTCTTCTGTTGCCCTTAAAGCGTGTGATCTCTGTGACCCACACCCTATTTGTACACTCCCTCCGCTTTTGGAAATCACTAATAAGAACTTGCTGGTTTTGTGGCTTGGGGGGCATCACGGAACCTGCCAACATATGATGTCTCCCCCTGCCACCCAGCTTTAAAATTTCTCTCTTTTGTACTCTTTCCCTTTATTTCTCAGACCAGCTGACACTTAGGGGAAATAGAAAAGGACTCACGTTGAATTATCAGGGGCAGGTTTCCCCAATAAATTTCCTCTGGGCAGTAAACTGTAGAATTTATCCTATGTGTTGTCAATCACTCTGTGATCACTGTCCTTTGATATCTGATACTCAACGTCTTGAGTGACCATATTTTTATATATTTTGTCCACTTGTTTATTGTCATTGTTATTGGGGTTCTTTAAGGTGTTAGGTTAAATCTAGTCTCTAATAATGCTTTCTTTATCACAAATGAAAATACTATCTTGTAAATTTTATTTATTTGTCTAATTTTCTAGTTTAAAAACAAAAAAAAAGTCTTCAAAATAAGATTTTAACCTCCAGTATGCTATTCCAATATATTTAAATCTTTCTATTTGTGAACTGGATTCTACTTTGGGTTTCATGGCAAACAGTACAAATTGTTGAATAACCTTAGGCTTCTTTTTCTTCTTTTCACATGATCCATCTCACTCATTTCATATTGGCCAGAAATCGATACATGTTAGGTACTGATTTCATGAAAGTTTAAATATATTTGTAATATTTCATGTACCTGGACTTTCATGGATGTGATCTGCTCCTGGTCAATATGACTCCAAAAGAAGATTATATGAGAGCTTATGGGAAAAGTGGTGTTCCCCAGTACAATTAGATGCAGAGTTTGTAAGTAGAAACTCTCCAACTTCTTTCTTTTGGCAATACTTATGTGTGAGCATGATGCTGGCAGAAGCTGTGGATATTTTGAAATACTAATAAGACAAACATGAGATAAAGACAAAAACATGAAGATAACAGAGTTGAGAATTGTAAAAAACCAGTGTTCTTGCTGAATTTATTATTAAATTAATCATATTTTGATTAACAATATTTGTACTTGATGTCATATCAAAACCCAATTACGAAAACCCAGTTATTTAAACTTGATCACCAAGATGTTGACTGTGAATGATTCCAGAGTTGATAAGACATTAGTATTCTCAGTCCTTCACATGTCAGGCTTGGTACTGGAATGGTAGAGTATTGCAACCACAAGTAGTCTTGTCATAATTAAGAGTAAAAAGTGCAACAGCAAATCCATACACGTAGTTACTCATGGTTTAAACCATATTAACTTTGTATTTTGTTACACGCAGCCTGGAGCATCAGACTAGACATGTGCTTATATATTGTAATATCATGATTAGATCACAATGTAATTGTCTCTCGATTATAAACTCATGGAAGAGAGAAATCTTGTCTTATTTCTCAATACTTTTATATGCTTATCACATTCTATGTACCAAGATTTTGAAATATATGATAAATTCAATAGTGAGCAACCCATAGGCCCTGTCATTAGGGAGTTACATTTAATTGCTATAAATGTCATGTGTCTTCTAATGGGCTTAGGGAATATTGATGTTTCATCATGATAATATATTGAGTAATGCAACATTAGTTGCTTAACATGAATTATAACAAAATAAAAGGGTTGCCTATGGCAAGAACATACATTATATTACCCTAAAATAAAAATCAAAGCACTTATATCATCTCTGATATTGCAGGTATCAATATTTAATTCATATTCTCATAAAATCATATTTAATTAAATATCTAATTATTTTTAAAAGTACTGAAGAGAAAATAACTGAATGTATTTTACCAATTTTTTTCTTACTGCATATGACTAAAAAGTTTTATTTAAACAATAGATTTGACAACAAATACAGATTTTCAAAATAACTGATTAAGCCAATTTAAAACAAGCATAATATATGAAGATAATACAGTTAAATTTTCTGAAATTAGAGTATTTGGTTGGACAAATGTAAACAAGGTTATATAAAGTGATATAAGGTTAAGAAGAATTAATTTCAAAAAGGCTTCTCTTAAAAGATACCTCTTCTAATTTCAAAGAACAACAACATATTCTCATTACTTACATACATCTTATTAAGATAAAAAGCATGATTTTGCTTTTATTATAATGAGACTTTTCTTTGTGGGATTCATTTTATTATTATATGGGATAGAGGGAATTTTCATATGAAGTATAATTTAGAACTCATACATGGTGCTAATTTTCTTATCTTAATGGAAACAATAATAATTTCTAGAAGTGTATGTTAAGCATTCCTAATCCAAAAATTCAAAATCTAAAATGCTCCAAAATTGGAAACTTTTTAAGAGCTGATATGATTCCACAAGTGAAAAATTCTACACCTGACCACATACAATGGGTTGTAGTCAAAAGGCAACATACATCTTATTCAATGTTCCCAAGGGAAGAAAGATCTTCACAATCCCCTTCAGTTCTGATATACCTGTTCTGTGTATGCCTATATTCCTCCACTCAAGCACACTCACAGAGGATAATAAACCGGCATATGTGCAGTCTGAACACACCAACAGCAATTCCCCATAAAGCCTCCCATGGGGCCAAGACCAGTGTATACTATTCATTGTGTTTTTCTGCTTATTCTATGCCTGGTGATATAAAGACACTATCGAAAGTGTCATAAAGTCCTGCAGATATCTCTGTGGGTAATAGTGATAAGAAAAGTAGAAAGAAAAGAATTTATGTTTATTTTTAGCACAGATAAATGACCCACAGTTAAGCTGTTGGGAAAACTGGACTGCAGTGAAAATGTGTAAGGTATATATGAAATATAAATTAATTTCATGTTTAGACTTTGGTCCCATACCTAAGACAGCACTTTATGTACATGCAAATATTACAAAATCATAAAAAATTTCAAATCCCGAAATTATTCTGGTCCCAAGTATTTCAGACAAGGAATATTAAACCTGTATCAATGTCATAATGCAATAGTCAGGGTCCTGGCAGGAAACAGATGACACATTCAAATGAAATTATTTTAACGTAGCTTAAAAGATTTTTTTAATTCAAAAAATTTTATTTTAGTATTATATATATATATACACAAAATTTGTAATTTTAACATACAAGTTGGTGGTATTTATTATATTCAGAATTTTGTGCAACAATCACCACTATTTCCAGAACTTTTACATCTGGGTGATTTGAATCTTTGTGTGTGTGTGTGTGTGTTAACACATTTCCTTTTGCCTGGTCAGCCCCTTCTTGTTTGGCCTTTGAGTTGTTGGCAATTTATAGTTATTATGGAAAGAAAGCTGCTATAGATATGTTTTTCTTTCTTTGAGGCTAACACCATAGGATGTATATATATATATACACACATATACACACACACACTTTAAGTTCTAGGGTACATGTGCACAACGTGCAGGTTTGTTACATATGTATACATGTGTCATGTTGGTGTGCTGCACCCAGTAACTTGTCATTTACATTAGGTATATCTCCTAATACTATCCCTACCCTTTCCCCCCACCACATGACAGGCCCCGGTGTGTGATGTTCCCCTTCCTGTGTCCAAGTGTTCTCATTGTTCAATTCCCACCTATGAGTGAGAACATGCGGTGTTTGGTTTTCCGTCCTTGCGATAGTTTGATCAGAATGATGGTTTCCAGCTTCATCTATGTCCCTACAAAGGACATGAACTCATCCTTTTTTATTGTTACATAGTATTCCATGGTGTATATGTGCCACAGTTTCTTAATCCAGTCTATCATTGATGGGCATTTGTGCTGGTTCCAAGTCTTTGCTATTGTGAATAGTGCCGCAATAAACATATGTGTGCGTGTGTCTTTATAGCAGCATGATTTATAATCATTTGGGTGTATGCCCAGTAATGGGATGGCTGGGTCAAATAGTATTTCCAGTTCTAGATCCTTGAGGAATTGCCACACTGTCTTCCACAATAGTTGAACTAGTTTACAGTCCCACCAACAGTGTAAAAGTGTTCCTATTTCTCCACATCCTCTCCAGCACCTGTTATTTCCTGACTTTTTAATGATCACCATTCTAACTGGTGTGAGATGGTATCTCATTGAGGTTTTGATTAGTATTTCTCGGATGGCCAGTGATGATGAGCATTTTTTCATGTGTCTGTTGGCTGCATAAATGTCTTCTTTTGAGAATTGTTTAATATAGTGTCTATGGATATAGAAATAACCAGCCCCATCACCGGTACTATCATATGTGTTCTTACAAATTGAATAAATTGTGTTTCTTCGATGTCATCACATGACAGATTATTACTAGGTATATGAAAATATTAGGTTGGTGCAAAAAAATCATCATTTTTGCCATCACTTTCAGTAGTATATAACTGATACGTTATGCACCATTTTCAAGGGTGCTAACTGGAAGCTGGTGACATTTGAAGAGAAATCTTAATGGTGAGAAGGAAGTAAAGAAAACTAAGAAGCTTATTCTTACCTTGGGTCATTTGTATTATGCTTAGTGAACTCTTCTCCCAAGACTTTGCCTCTTTATTTATTTTTCAGAAATAAGATAATACTTGCAGATAAGATTTTGCGAGTTAAAACAGTAGTGGGATATTTGTATGGGGAAGTAAACAGGGAACAGATTTTACCAATCCTTATAAACCATGGTAAGAACATTTATGACATTCTTATTCTAATAGGCTTTTAATCAGAAAATTGATTTCTTAAAAAGGATAACTTTTCCTGATGTATGAAAAGCACACCATAATAGAACAAAATGAAACCAGAGGAAGACATTCAAATCTTTCAGAACATTACTCTCTTAAATTAGATTTATTAGCTTCAGAAGCTAAAATGGGAGTTGTTTGTAAGGATTTCTTGAAAGAGCACTACCAGGAGAAACTGGGAGGAGGGAAGCAGAATTGAAGATGGGGATGAAGCTCCTTAAAACTGTGGTTTGAGGTGAGGTCTGATTTTATTCAGATCTCACAGGGAGCTCCAGTGTCTTTCCCACCTTCAGATGGGTAAGGGCAATTTGTAGCCACTTGCAGGGGAGTCAGTCACTGCACCAGGAAATCACTGAACACAAACCATCAGGCATAGGGGAGGGGCATAACTGCCAGGCACCTCCAGGAAAGGTGGTTCCAACTGCATAGTGATTATTGTCTGGGAAAGCTGAGAGGTCATTAGTGGAAGCACCTATAGCAGCAAGAATGTTGGGTTGGTGAAAGAATTGGTAAATCATCCAACAGGATAACAGAGTAGGCTCAATAAAAGGACCATCTTTGATTTTTATCCTATAACTGTTATTAGGCAATAATGGAGTATGCATTTATAAATCAGTAATAATTTTCTATTAGAACAAATATCTTTACATCAAGACATTAATATAAATGCCACTATTGAATCTTAAGATGTGTTTGCATGGCTCTCTAGAAACATATGACCAAAATTGCCAGTTGGTCATGCTAACCATCAATTCTTTTGTTGTATTAAGCAAAATTTGTGATTCTACTAAACTAGATTACAAACAAGAGTACATATTAATTTGCAATTATAGAAAAATGTTTTTATAAAGCTGTAATGTAATATGTTCTCAGATGTTAACAGAAGCTATATAAAAATTCAATAAATGAAATATTGATGACGATGTCTTAAATTGTGACTAAACTTACAAACAAAATTAACACAAAACACTAATCTTTGAGTTTAGTTAAAAAGTAAAAATGTCTATTCTGAAAAATAAATGTGCTCATTAAAGCTGATAATAGCATCTACATAATCTATTAATTTTCCTTTTGCTATGGTTGTTAGAAAACCTGGAAAAAATGAGTAAAGCAAAGTATGCTTAAGTTTGGTTTCTAACACAAATTATTCCCCCTTCATCTTTTCTCATATAATTCTTAAGTTTTATTATTGTAATAACAATCAGGCTTTTAAATGCATTTTGTTCTGAATTTATGACAACTTTATTAGCTAAAAACATAAGAGACACTATAAATAATGCTCAGTATGCTACATTAGAATATTTTATTGTGAAATTCTGGAAATTGCAAGAACACACAGTCAGCAAAAATTAAATTTCTATGAAAATCTGGTTTTAAATAGAGTCAAAGTGAGTAATTAAGAAGGTATAATGATTAGTTTCCAGTTCTCCATTTCAATGTGCTATATGTAATACAACTATAGTACAATTCAGAATTATAATAGCTGTGCTTTCCATTATACATTCTGTTGCAAAGAGATACATTTATCTAAAAAATCATTTATTTATGTATGTCATTTTCAGTAAGTAATACAATTTTGTAAGTATAAATTAGCTCATTTTTGTACTGTATGTTTAAAATATGATTTGACTAGACATTTATTAAAATATAGAGATCAAGATAAGAAAGTAAATGTAAACTAGATAATCAGAATCATAACATTTGTTCTAGGTTTCAGCTCTGTCACTTAGTAGACTAATGATTTTGAAATTTTTGCTCAGTTTCTCAGAGGTCAATATCCTCATATGTAATAATTTGAGAAACATGTAATGAAACTTGGACTAGACATCTATGCTACATTGCACTTATCTTTTATTTTACATACTGTTTATTGTCTATGTCTTTCTCACATAATAACTGTTCTGTTTTCAAAGGATGAGAATACAATTATTTTTCTGATATCTAATCAAGTTCTTATTATAGTACATGGGCTATCATAGAACAAATAAAATTTGAGTTTTAGTTGCAGTTTTTGTCCTGAGCAAACCATTTAACAGTCTTACAGTATTTAATTTATTCATTCTTTAATAGACTAGAGTTCTAATTTAATCATAGGCTGCAAGTACAGTCATGTATTGTGTAATGAAGGGGACACATTCTAAGATATGCCTTTTAGATTATTTTATTGTTGCATGACATAACACAGTGTACTTACATAGACCTAGGTGGTATAGCCTATGACACACCCAGGGTAGAGGGTACAGCCCATTGCTTCTAGGCTACAAACCTGTACAGCATGTTACTGTACTAAATACTGTAGGCAATTGCATAAGAGTGGTATTTGTGTATCCAAACATATCCAAACATAAAAGAGGTTCAGCAAAAAATACAGTATAAAAAATTTAAAAAATTGTTCATCTGTATCAGGTATTTACCACGAATGAAACTTGCAAGTCTGGAAGTTGTTCTGGGTGAGTCAGTGAGTGGTGAGTGAGTATTAAGGCTTAGGGTACTATTCTTCATCACTCGACTTTATAAACATTGTACACTTAGGCTACACTGTATTTATTAAAAACTTACAATAATTGCAATAGGATGTTACAATGACTTCGACATCAGTAGGTGAAAGGGATTTTTCAGTTCCATTGTAATCTTACTGGACCACCATCATATATGTGATCTGTTGCAAAGCAAAATGTCATCATATGGAGCATGACTGTACTCAACTTTGTGGTCTGTTTACACAAGGATGTTTGGCGAGCAAGAAGGAGATCAAACCAGGTATGTGGATTGATGGACTGGATTTGTTCCCCACTGAGGTGACCCAAGGACCAAATTATGCCAAAGTACGTAATATGATAAAATTAACCTCAATTTCTCTGTTACTGATTTCTAAGAAATTCAATGTTATGGACAGTTGCATGGTAACAAAAGACCTAAACAAGCAATGGCAATGTGCATGCTGAGGTAAGTAACCACATGGAATTTCCAGTAATCTGTCTGAGTTAAAGCTGCGCCTCAGTCAGTGGCTAAAAGCACAGGGGAAGCGATTTAATCTTTGAGAATCCCTCTGGATCCTGAACACTGAGTGGGGGCAGCTCTATATCCCGAGAATGGGATGTCAGTTTCCAGCACTAGTGCCCTGAATACCAGAACTAAGGCTTGTCTAAAGGAAGGGTTCCCTATGCAAGTGAAAAGCTGTCTTTCAGTGGAAAACTTTATTCTTTACTCTGGTTTTTGTTTGTTTGTTTGTTTGTTTGTTTGTTTGTTTGTTTTGAGACGGAGTCTCGCGCTGTCGCCCAGGCTGGAGTGCAGTGGCGCGATCTCGGCTCACTGCAAGCTCCGCCTCCCGGGTTCACGCCATTCTCCTGCCTCAGCCTCCTGAGTAGCTGGGACTACAGGCGCCCACCACCGCGCCCGGCTAATTTTTTGTATTTTGTTTTGTTTTTTGAGACGGAGTCTAGCTCTGTCTCCCAGGTTGGAGTGCAGTGGCGCGATCTCGGCTCACTGCAAGCTCCGCCTCCCGGGTTCACGCCATTCTCCTGCCTCAGCCTCCACTACAGGCGCCGCCACCATGCCTGGCTGATTTTTGTATTTTTAGTAGAGAGGGAGTTTCACCGTGGTAGCCAAGATGGTCTCGATCTGCTGACCTTGTGATCGGCCCACCTAGGCCTCCCAAAAAACTTCATTCTTAGCATGTCCTTCAGAATCTTCTGATTCTACCAAAGCTCTAAAGGACTTATCCATTTTGAGTTTTTCTTAATCTCTGTACTTTGTAGATAACGGAAAACAATGCAAAAATTATTCTTGCTTATAAATACGAAGAGACAATATACCCATTTTAAGAGTTTTGTATCCATTCCTAATGTATAAAAATGTATATTTTCTGCTTTTTCTTTTTAGCTGAGTGGTAACAACTTTCCAATTTCCCAAATTAATTACTGAGCTAAATAAAATCATTCATATGTACTATTTTTAAATGTATGAGTTGTGATTTTATTTTTTAAGGAAATGTACCTTTTAATACTTTGGAGGTTGCACTAAGATGCGTGGTAGATTTACCTGACAAGCCTAGATACACTTTATCTCCAGACTGCTGCTGTATCTCAATAGCTACTAAGCCAACTGACATCATTTATAGCTTCTCATCCAAAGTGAAAACAGAATATTGATGGTTCTTTGTTTTCCTAATTTTAATTCTTTTCTCTGTTATGTTTGTTTTTTGTTTTGGTTTTGATTCATTTACAACTGATATATTACTTTCCACTGGTGGCAGTAAAGATTGAAGATTTGGTTTTATGGTCTAAACATCTGGTAAGCTCTGTTTGTTGTGGACATCTATTTTATTTTGGGTGAAAGACTACAGAAAACCTGGTTTATTAGTCCTTGTTTGTTTCTATATTTTTCTACTTTGAGTTAAAATCACTCAAGGTTTTCATTTCTACCAGAAATGAGAATAGCTACTTAATAATTGAACATGCATTTAAAAAAAAAGTTTCCATATTTACTATTGACCCATGACACATGGTAGCATTGAAGCTATGAACTCTCTCTGTGCCTGTACATCGAGAGAGAGTTTCTCTGTGCATCCGGAAATCAGAAAGATTTTTACATTTAGCTGTGTGAGTTTGCCATGTTTCTACTTCTGCAGAGTATTAGTAACATATTTTAAAGTCAATTAAATTATAAGGGTTCTGTTCTTATTCATTCATGAAGACATATAAGTATATACACTTATATAAGCATATGTAGGTATACACAAATAAGCACATATGCATTATGTGACATATACCAAATATTGTTCCTTACATGGTGTGTTATATTGTCACTAATTCCCTTTTTTGTTATTCTGACCTTTAAAGAACAAATTAAGATAAATGGCTGATTATATAATCTGGAAAATTTTCAAGTTTTAGTTGAAAATAAGAAAAAGTAGAAATACTTTATAATACTCTAATTTTCTCATCTGTTAAAATGCCGTCAGCAATTGTGTATGCCATCTATTCATTTTGAGATATTGACAGGTGGTATGGAACAATAGATAGTCTTGACAAATTATAGACCCTTTGGGGAGAACACTAATAAGAAACTTGTAGGAGTTCATCCTTTATCATCTAGTATATTTCTTTTGTCATGGATTATCCATTACTGAATTCACACAGATTTCTAGTTCTCTAGATAGGGCATATTTTCTATTTATTGTATAAACTAATTAAATATTCATGAACTTGTTTTCACTCCATGTTATATGCCCTGAGGCTACTACAAAAGATTAGTTAATGCAAGTTCTCTTATATTGAGACAACCTATAAGCTGGGGTAGTAGAGAATTAACTGATAGGTTTCAACTTCATTTAGTGCATATTTTCAAAGCCCTTTAAATGACCACTAAAAGAACATCCTATATCTAATGAAGAATAGATCTACTTGGGTAATTTGACAGGACTTTAATATCGTGTGACAAACCAATAATCTTAATGAGAATCCTATTATTCACAGGAAACTGATAAACTAGTATTCAGTTTTAGTATAATCACTGAATGTTTGCAATCAATTTGGAAAAATTTTACATTGGAAAAAAATTACATACTGACCTCTCTCTCTCTCTGTGTCTGTCTTTTTATTTGGTACAATCAATGATTTCTTAAAGCACTTCGTATTTCACTTTTGATACAATAGGAAGCTGAAGAAAAAACAATATTTGCATTAATATATGCAGTATATTAGGTAAAGTGGCATTATTTCCTACTTAAATTTTCAATTAATTACATTAGGCTCAACATTATTCACATAAATATATTTAATACTGTTGAGAGTGGTAACATTTGTTCATCACTCTGGCAGATTATCAGTGATATGGGAACATTTTTCAAAGCTGATACCAACTTCCTCTGATGATACCGATAAAGATGCATTATTTTATTCTTATTGTTTCCTTAGGTTAAATGTAGCAATTTACCATGAGAGGAAAGTCATTTTTATAAGAAAAATCTACATAGATCTACATAATCTAATTATATACGTTCCTTGATTACATCCCCCACAGCAGTTCACGAGTGAAGACAGTTGCATTTGACAATTACTAGGTGATTTGGTACAACTGAAATGAACTTATTTCAATATATGAAAAATCTGAAGAAAATAGTCTTACAAGATATAATTAAACAATACACTTGGGATTGCAGATATAATTTGCTTTAAGAAAATTGAGATTTTATATCACAATAATGACATGTATTTGCAATTCTTTTCTTAAACTCAACAGAGAGAGTGTCAAATGACCTTTACATAAACACGTAGAGTATATATATGTGTATATATACTATGTGTATGTGTGTATGCTTGTATAATATTGAGTTCTATAGGAGAACAAATGACAACAGAAAAAGCATACTGAGAGTAAATTTTTTTAAGTAAACAAAATTACTTGCTTTCATTAAGCATATTTCAAAATTTGAAGATAGGGAATGCTTTCTTCAAATGAAATTTAACTCTGATGTTCAGTAAGTAAAACTTATTAAGCAGGTTGTATGGGAAGCTTAGGGCTCAGTATTTTTGGACTTCGGTGGCTTCTCAGATGCCACTTAGGGTCTTCTGTGGCACACAGTTTGAAAATGTCTAATGCTAAATATGCTAACCCTGTCCCATACATATTTGTTTTCTTTATAAATGGGCACAAGTCATGTTTGGCTTTTAGGTTTTGGGGGTTTTTTCGCAGTCACTGCAGAGAAACATATGGAGAATAGAAATAACAAATATGAGAATGTTATAAACTCAAATAGTATTTTCCAGTGTCTTAGTATTGCTCCATTCCCTCAAATTCCTGACTTAATTATGAGATTTTTACAAAGTATTCCTGGACTTTCTCTTTCTGATATTTTCCCTTCATATATAACTCAATAAATCATCCTCTTTCTTCAGATTCATCTTTGCTTGAAAACGATGAAGACATCTACCACTATAGTTGCCTCGCTTGCTACGTTGTGTTTCAGTTTGATTCTACTGGTAGTTTTTTGCCAGACACAGCTGGTTTCTTGAGAAACAAAGATTATTCATTTATGGACTCAGAAGGTCCTCAAAGAGGTTAGAGTCAAGTGGAGAAGCAGGCATATGAAATAAAAAAGTATGGTAACTCATATATACACACGATAAAGGTCCCTTGAAGAGAGCAGTGCATTTTAAAGTAAGTCATTTGTATAACTGAGGCTCTCCAGGAGGGCCTTTTTAGTACACTCTGCGTTATGCTCTATGTGGATGGTTTAGATACTAAATTAAAATTACCTGTCTATATTGATTGATGCTGTTGTACCATCAATTCAAATTGCCAGAATTTGAATCGGACCCAGCCAGAAGAGATCCTTAGGTTTGAAATTTATTTTAAACTATTTTATTTTTATAATTTAATTGGTTTCCTGTAATCCAGATAAATTTGTTACACTGTATTTTAGTCAATACCCACTACTGAACATCTTGTATGCACAGTTCACACTGAATATTGTTCTTCATGTAAACTTGTAATGAGATGTAAAATCTTAATGTACAATTATATAAGTAGAAATGATTCATTATTTTCATCAGAAGAATTTCATTTTATGTTTTAATTCTATTAACAATAAGACAAGTAAATTAAATCCACCTAAATTCAAACACATTATGTTCTTATGAGTAACTTAGATTCACTCATGCTTGAAAGATATTTGCACTCCCTTCAACTGCAAATAGATCTTTCCCTAGGCTGCATAATATTTACAGACAAAAACAACCTATAAATTATTTACTTCCTTTTTTGATAGATGATCTAAACAATTTCAAATTAACATTTCTATAATTCTTTTTAAAGATTTCAAAGAAGCCAAATTGCAAGTTAAAGTTGTTACATAAAATGAATTATGGATACATACGAACACAAAACAAATACAACATTGCATTTAAATCTCACTAGTTTTGTTGTATGAGCTGACAATTTTTTTTACAAAAGACAAGACCATAGAGTGAGACCCACAGTTAGAAAAGTAAGAACCAGAGTTTGAAGGCCCAACTTACAAGAGGAATTTGAAATCATCGGCATTTGTTGCAAAAAAAAATTACTTGTGATTATAAAATGCTTTTGAATATAGGCAAGAAAAAAATCATTGAAAATAATAATGACTTAGATGCTATGCACTTATCATCATACTCTTAGTTCTAAGTATCAAATTGCTGCATGAACAGAAATGTTTTTATAGCCAATAATAGTAATATGTGAAACAATAAAATAGGTCTGATTTAGCTAACTATTCAAATAAAATATTGTGATTGGATCAGTCTGGTCTTCAACTTTCTTTTTTCCTTCATTACATTCTATCTAAGAAATAATATTTGTTCCTCATAAGAAAAACCCTTCACAATAAAAGTTAAGTCACAAAGTATAATTGAACATCTTCAGCCTATTTTTGGAAGTAGATTTAATTTTTCAAGTGAAGAAAACATTTAGATATTTTCAGCCTTAAAGGTTGTGTTTGAAAGGAGTAAACCTGCAAAAACTTGTTGGAGTGTCTGTGTTCTGAGGTGATGTCCAGTAATTTCCTCTCGAACTCCCCACCCATGCAGATGGCCAGTTAGTTTTTATTATTCCACAGAGTGTCCCAAACTCCAGTTACCTTGTATTAAGCTAACAACTATCTGGGGAAATAGTGGGGGGATAGATCTGGGGGGATTTTTTTTTTTTTTTTGATAGGGTCTCACTCTGTCATTCAGGCTGGAGTGCAGTGGCATGATCACAGCTCATTGCAGCCTTGACCTCCTGGGCTCAAGAGATCCTCCTGCCTAAGCCTCCTGTGTAGCTGAAACTACAGGCATGTGCCACCACATCCAGCTAAGTTTTTGATTGTTATTATATTTTTGTAGAAATGAGATCTCACTTTGTTGTCCAGACTGGTCTTGAACTTCTGAGCTCAAGCAATCCTCCTGCCTCAGCCTCCCAAAGTGCTGGGATTACAAGTGTGAGCCACTGGGGTGTTGTTTTCAATGGCTCCAAATAATTCCCATGTATACCACCAGTAATAATAATGCTATCATTTTGATTCTATAATTCAAGTTAAAATATGTCATAGCAAATGAATTTGAAAGTCACCATATTTATCTTTTGCTTCGCTCTGACCCCTCTTCTATTTCTTCCCATATGTTTGGTGAATGAATGAAAGAAATAACAAACAAAGTGCCCTGGGAGCTACCATGGAGTTTGTTGCACAAGAAGAAATGGAGCAATGATTGATGCCCAAATCCTGAAATAATAGGAATTTTATTTAATTCACATTAATATTTTCATCACTGTCAAAACACGGGTATCATTAGAATAAGAAATACCTGAAAATTATATCAGATACTCTATCTACATAAAGAGGCTCTGAAGAGAATAACAGTACATTAAAATATAAACACCAAATACAACATGAAAAGTGACTGGGTGCCGTGGCTTATGCCTGTAATCCCAGCACTCTGAGAGGCCGAGGTGGCTGAGTCACCTGAGGTCAGGACTTCAAGACCAGCCTGGTCAACATGGTGAAACCCCGACTCTACTAAAAATACAAAAATTAGCTGGTGTGGTGGTGCATGCTTGTAATCCCAGCTACTCAGGAGGCTGAGGCAGGAGAGCTGCTTGAACCTGGGAGGTGGAGATTGCAGTGAGGGAGAACGTGCCACCGCACACCAGCCTGGGTGACAGAGCGAGCAAGACCCGCTCCACCCCATCCATGCCCCCAAAAAGTGAAAAGTAACAGATTTGTGAAATAATAGTTACAATTGATGAAGTTATACATAGATGGTTATATTGATAGTTACACATGTGCATTTATAGATAACAATATCTCAGAAACAAGGGTTATTTTCTAAAATAAATAATTAAGTTATAAAAATTAATTAAAATCCAAATAGGAAAAAAAGACAACCCATAACAACAAACAACTTATAGAGGGAGTTCCAGTAGCCAATACATGTTTGAAGCTACATAAAAGCTAAGTAGTCTAATAGATACACATTAAAGTAATGAAAAGATATCGTTTTATATTACTCACTTCAAACTAAAAAGAAGAGTTTAACTCATGGAAATAAAATTTCAGATTTGATGCAGAGGAATATTTCTGACAGAAGTGAAAAGAAATAAAGAGAAAAAACCATTTGGGGGACCAATTCGGTAATAAGTATTAATATGAATCTTGAATCTATCCTATAACCCAGAAAGTATACTATTAGATATATAGCCTAGAGAAGTTCTACCATAAAAATGTTTGTATTAGAGTAGATTCCTATATATAATCCAGAAGACAATTAAACTAGCATTATTGGTAAAATGAGAAAGATCTTAAAACACAATGACATTCCAAGAAAATGTCAGAGGTAAAAAGGCATATGCATCAGATTTCCATTTATGTGGAGTTTGTAAGCATGCAAAATAATACCATATATATTTTTCAAATACCATATATTCTTTGTGTTTATACATATGTTTTCAATTAACACATACTAGGAATTATAGACACTAAATTTGGAATAGTAGTTATCTCTGGAATCATTGTGGGGAGATTAATTAAGCATAAGCAAAAGAAGCTTCAGTTATATCTACAATGTTTGGTTATTAAACTCTATAGTTGATACAAGTGTTTGTTATATTGGTATTTATCTTTGTTTTGCATAAAATATTTACTTTTTTAAATGATAAGGGAATATTGAGTCAGTAGTTCATATTTGCAAAGTAAGCTGCATGAGACCATCCAAAAAGAGAAATAAAACCTGAAAAACCTACTTTAAGGAAATGCTGGCATAGTTAGAGGTGAATACAACAAAATCCTTATCGGTTAGTGTAATGTTAATAATTTATAATGTATGTTTCTTTCTGATTTTTGTTTTCTTAGTTGGTGGTAGATAATCATAAAATCAAGAACAGTTAACTGCAGGTGGAGTAATGGTAACTTTCATTTAGCTTGTCCCTCCTGCTCTTCTTCTTCCTCCAGCATATGTCTCTACAGAGAGGACAGTTGGAATGTCCTTGGTCCTTGATATAAATAGGCAGAAAACAACTGAGGATCTTTTCAACTAAAAAGGTAAAATTTGATTAAAAAAGAAATCACATGAGGCAGTGGCGATATTAATAAACAGTGCTTTGGCATTTTTAATACAAAATTGCTCTGGATGACTTTTAATTTTTAATTGTATTAAAAATTGTCTCAACTATAAAACATATCTACTGCTTAAAATTAAGTACAGCTTTTTTTTTTTTCCTCCAATATCGCAAATCAGAGGCTTTTTAGTATCCCTCACCCACTTAGAAGAATCAAAGTGATGTGTAGAGATTCACAATGTGAACTTTTATGTAATAGAGAGCATGGGAATTCAACAGAAGCAAAGGACATTTCAGATTATGGGGAAAAGAAGCTGGACTGGCAGGCTGCATGGAAAGGCCTGGCTGAGAACTGTCAGTGAAGCCCCAATACAGGAGTGAGTGAGTGAGTGTCCCTCTGTGATCCAACTTTCCACTGAGTACCATGCATTCTAGGCCATAGGGAAGCCCACTGATATTCCTAAGCCCTGGATCTAACTTGAGGAGTAGCAGAGAAACTGTGAGAAGAAAGAGTCCTGGGATGTGTCCCACGTATACTTCTAGACATAGGCACTGATACAAGGAAGCCGTTTCTCATCCTAGCACATATCAGGCTGCCTGGGAACCTGTCAGCTATCCAGGGTGGCAGCCACTGGTTTGAGAGTCTCAGGAAAGGGATTGGCAATCTGGTCTCAATCAAGCAGGAGAGGGACCTCTATGGCCAGAACTGGGAAGCAAGTGTAGCGTGGGCAAAGACCAGGTGTGCTGGAGTTGGGCACCTTCCTTCTTGGGATTATAGTGGGAGGACATTTGCCTGGGAGGCATAGTTTCAACCTGGGGCAGTTTCACAGATGGAAGGAAACTGCATGGGACTTGACTGACTGTCACCACCTGCTACCTGATTTGGGCCACTGGGGCAACCCCCTGGGTCTGGAGCATGAGAGCAAAGTGGCTCTCAGTTTCTCTTGCTTGGCTATGAAGCTAGGACTGCCCTTTTTTACCCAGGCTGGAACTTTGGCACAGTAGTGATTGCTGCTCTCCTCCTCATGGGGGCATTTCTTCAGGGGCCTGAGATCTGCTTCCTGACCCCTGTCAGGGCCAACACTTGCACCTACCATTGGGGTCCCAGTGAAGTCTTGCTCAACCCAACCATTGCCATCTTTGCCCCACCCCCACCTTAGATGCAGAGCATATGTTCCAGACAACTGAGAGTTTCACAGCCCAATTCATCACCTGAGACATGAACACTTCTATTTGTTAAAAAAAGATTAAGTATAAACCATACTGCCACCACTGTATCTGGCTGTCGTCTCCAAGCTCTACCTACTGGCTTGGAGGTCCACTCACAAAATTCATTGCTACATCTGTTGACACTAGTGCACAGTGCTCAGAAAATAGACAAGCTTCCTGATACCTCTGCTACCATTATTATCCATAGTAACTTGCTACCAAGGAGGGAGAGAACCCACTCAGCTAAATGGCATGCCAAGCCACCACATGAAGGCTATTTATAAGTAACAAAATTATACAGTCTTCTCCATTAAAGACATTAAGAAGCAAAGCCAAACAGCCTTATTCAACACACATCATAGTCACAGCCTCAAGGAGAAAATAAAAAGCAGAAGACCTGCCCCAACAAAAACAAATTCAAAAATAAAAAGAAATGACTTTCCCCAGATGCAAATAATTCAGCAGAATAATACTGGACACAGAAAAAAGACAATGGGTTATGACACTCCAAAAGGAACACAATAGTACACTAGCAGTAGATTCTAACCAAAAATAAATCTTAGAAATGCCAGATGGAGTTCAAAATGTTGATTTTAAATAATTCAATGAAATGCAAGAGAAATCTGAAAGCCACTACAAAGAAACGAGAATACCAATTCAGAATATGAATGGGAAGTTTACTAAGAAAATAGATATTGGGAAAAAAAAAAAAGCATACAGAACTTTTGGAAATAAAAAATGTATTGAAGGACTTACAAATTACAGTTGAAAGCTTCCACAATAGACTAGATCAAGTAGAAGAGAGAATCTCAGAGCTTGAAGACAAATCTTTTGAATTAATTCAATCAGACAAAAATAAAAAATTAAGAAAGAATAATCCCCTCAAGAACTAGGGAACTATAAAAAGTGACTGTAATTACAAATTATTGACATTCCTGAGGAAGAAGAAAAAGCAGAAGTCTTACAAAATCTATTTAAGAACATAGTTGACCGGGAGCAGTGGCTCACGACTGTAATCCCAGCATTTTGGGAGGCCGAGGCAGGTGGAATACGAGGTCAGGAGATCAAGACCATCCTGGATAACACGGTGAAACCCTGTCTCCACTAAACATACAAAAAAAAAAAAATTAGTGGGGTTTGGTGGCGGGAGCCTGTAGTCCCAGCTACTCGGGAGGCTGAGGCAGCAGAATGGCGTGAACCTGGGAAGCAGAGCTTGCAGTGAGATCGCGCCACTGCACTCCAGCCTGGGTGACAGAGTGAGACTCCATCTCTAAAAAAAAAAAAATAGTTGATAATAACTTCCCCAGTCTAGCAAGAGATTTGGCACCCAGATACAAGAGGCTCCCTGAAAACACACCCCAGATAAATACATTGCAAGAAAGACTTCATCATAACATATAGTCACCAGACTGTGTAAAACAAGATGAAGAAAAAAAAAAATCCAAATATCAGCAAGAAAAAAGCATCTGGTCACCCATTACGAAAAAAAAAAAAAAAAAAAAAAAAGCCCCCATCAGATTAACAATGGACTTCTAAGCAGAAACCTTACAAGCCAGAAGAGTTCAGAATATTATCTTCAAAGTACTTAAAGTGAAAGTGCCTGCCAACCATGAATTTTTCTTATTGTAATACCTGGTAGGTTGAACTTATCTCATCATAAGTTCATGGTTGGCATGGTTATTCTTGTCTTATCATAATAAGCTTGTTCTTATCATAATAAGCTTCAGAAATGAAGGGGAAAGAAAGTCCCAAAGAGAACACTTTGGAAATTTATCACCACTAGACTGTTCTTACAAGATGATCAAAGGAGTTCTAAAATGGAAACAAAACGTCAATATTTGCCACTATAAAAACACACAAATTACAAAGCAAATAGGTCTTATAAAACAGTTACACAAATGAGGATAAAAAAACAAATCAAATGATATCATGACAGAACTCTACCCAACATTATGACATTAACAAAACCTCACATATCAAGGTTAACCTTGAGCATAAATAGTTTAAATGATCAACTAAAACTATATTGATAAATGGAATGGATTAAAAACCTGAACTAACTATATGCTGTTTTGAAGAGGCAGACCTTCCTGGTAAAGAAACTTACAGAGTGAAGGTAAGGGATGAAAAAAAGATATTCCATACAAATGCAAACCAAAACCAAGCAGGAGTGGCTATAGTGGTATTATATAAAACAGACTTCAAATTAATAGCAATTAAAAAAAAAAAGACATTCTACAGTGGTAAAGGGATCAGTCAATAAGAGAATATAACAATCTTAAGTATATATACACCTAATATCAGATCACCCAGTTTCATAAGACAAATATTACACCTAAAGAGATACACAATACAATAATAGTACATGACTTGAATACTCCACTCAGAGCACAAGATGTATTATTTAGACAGAAAACTAACAAACTGGATATAAATTATAGACTGTAGACAAAATAAACCTGACAGATATTTACAAAATATTCTACCCAACAACCACAGAATATACATTCTTCTCAACAGCAAATAGAGCATTCTCCAAGATAGATTACATATATGCCACAAAACAAGTTTTAATAAATTTTAAAAGTTGAAATCATGTCAAGTGTTTTCTCAGACAATAGTGAAATAAAGCTAGAAATCAATACCAAAAGGAATGTCAGAAACTATACAAATACATGAAAACTCAACAGCATGGTCTTGAAGGATCACTGTGTCAATGAAAAAGTTAAAACAGAAACTTAAACATTTTTAAAACATAAAAATGAAAGCAAACATACCAAAACTGGTGACATACAACACAAAGTAGTGATCAGAGGGAAGTTAATAGCATTAAATACTCACATCATAAAAGTAGAAAAATCACAAATTAACAATCTATTGCACCTCAAGGAACTTGAAAAACAAAAAACAACCAAACTCAAATTTAACAATTGAAAAAACAAAATAACAAACATCAGAGCAGAACTAAATAAAAGTGAGAACAAAAGCAATGCAAAGGATCAACAAAATTGAAAATTTGATTCTTTGAAAATATGAATAAAATTCATAGACCACTAGCTAGAATGACCAATAAAAGAGAAACGAAGATCCAAATAAACATAGTCAGAAATGAAAAAGGAAACATTACAACTGACATGACAGAAAAACAAAAGATCATCATATAAAAGACTACTATGAACAAGTATATGCTCATATGCTAGAAAACCTGGAGAAAATGATTAAATTCCTAGAAGCACGCCACTTCCCGAGGTTGAAGTAGGGAGATATAGAAATCCTGATCAGACAAATATAACATAAGTGAGATTGAATCAGTAATAATAATTAAAAAATTTCCCAACAACAACAAAAAGCCCAAGATCAGACAGATTCACTGCCAAATACCATCAGATGTACAAAGAAGAATTGGTACCAGTCTTCCTGAAGCTGTTCAAAAAATGAGAAGGAGGGAATCCTCCCTTAACTCATTCTGTGAAGCCATTTTCACCAGATACCAAAGTCAGACAAGGACACAACAAATAAATAATCTACAGACCAATATCCCCGATGAACACAGAGGCAGAAATCCTCAATAAAATACCAGCAATATAAATCTAACAGCACATCAAAAAGATACACTACAATCAAGCAGTTTTTATTATGAGAAAGTAAGGATAGTTCGGCATACACAAATCAATAAATGTGATTCATCACATAAACAGAATTTAGAAAAATAAGTATGATATCAATAGATGCAAAAAATAAGATTTAAATTTAAATTGAAATTAAATTTCAGCATCCCTTCATGATAAGCACTCACAGCAAACTAGGCATAAAAGAATGCCTCAAATAATAAAAGACATACATGACAAGCCCACAGGCAACGTAATACTGAATAGGGAGAAATTGAAAGTCTTTTCTCTAAGAAATGAAACAAGACAAGGATGCCCACTTTCACCACTCCTCTTCGACATAGCACTAGAAATCCTAAACAGAGCAATTGAACAAGAGAAAGAAATGAAACACATCCAAATTAGAAAAGGGGAAGTCAAATTATATCTGTTCCCTGATGACATTATTGTATAACTAAAAAATCGTAAAGCCTCCTCCTCAAAACTCATAAATTTAATAAACGAATTTAATGAAATTTCAGGACACAAAATCAACATAATCATTAGCATTTCTATATACTAAGAGCAATCAAACAGAGAATGAAATCAAGAAAGCAATTCCATTTATAACAGCTACAAAAATATAATGTAACAAGGGCTATATTAACCAAGGATATAAAAGATCTCTACAAGGAAATCAAAAAGCCTGGATGAAAGAAATTGTTGATGACACAAACAAATAGGAAAACATCCCATGCTCATGGATTGGAAGAATTAATATCATTAAAATGACCTTACTACCCAAAACAATCCTCTGGATCAATTCTTATCAAAATACCAATGCCATGCTTTATAGACTTAGAAAAAAAATCCTACAGTTAATATGGAACAAAAACAAGAGCCCAAATAGCCAGAGCAATCTAATCGAAAAGAACAAAACTGGGGGCACTACTTCACTTTACCTCAAATTATACTACAGAGTTATAGTTACCAAAACAGCATGGTACTGGTATAAAAATAGTCACATACATCAATGGAGTAGAATAAAGAACCCAGAGATAAATTCACATATTTACAGCCAACTGATCTTTGAAAAAGTCAACAAAAACATACACTGGGGAAAGGACATGCTTTTCAATAAATGATGCTTGGAAAATGGAATTGTCATATGAAGAAGAATAAAACTGGACACTTGATTCTCACTGTACACAAACCTCAACTGAAAATGGATTAAATATGTAAATGTGAGACTTGAAACTCTAAAATTCCTGAGAGTAAACTTAGGGAACACTCTTCTGGACACTGATCTAGGCAAAGAATATATGACTAAGACCTCAAAAGCACAAGCAACAACAATAACAAAATAGACAAATGGGACTTCATTTAACTGAAGAGCTTCTGCACAGCAAAAGACATAACCAAGAAAGTGAAGAGACAACCTGCAGCATGGGAAAAAATATTGTCAAACTATATATTCAACAGGGGACTGATAACTTTAATTTATATGGAACTCAAACAACTCAATAACAACAAAAACAAAAAACCTCATTAAAAAGTGAGCAAAGAACATGAATAGACAGTTTTCAAAGAAGACATACAAATGGCCAACATGCATATCCAAAAATGTTCAATGTCACTACTCATCAGGGAAATGCAAACTACAACTACAATGAGATACTATCTTATACCAGTCAGAAAGACAAATTAATATTACAGAGTCAAAAAATAAATGTTGGTGACAAAGCAGAGAAAAGGGAACACTTATAAATTGATGATGAGAATTTAAATTAGTACAACCTCTATAAAAAAATAGAGATTTCTCAAAGAACTAAAAACAGATCTACAATTCAGTCCATCAATCCCACTCCTGGATATTCATCTGAAGGAAAGTAAATCATAATGTTAAAAAGATATCTGGGCATTCATATGTTTATGGCAGCTCTATTCACAATAGTAAACATATGGAATCAACCTAAAACAGAATATACATACATATATATATACACACACATACATACACATACATGTGTGTATATATGTATGGAATAATATATATTATACAAATTATACACACACACACACCCCCCAAATAATGTAATGGAGTACTACTCAGCCACAAAAAAAGAATAAAATTATACTTTTGGTACCAGCATGGATTGAATTGGAGATTATTATCTAAGTGAAACAACTCAGAAACATAAAGTCAAATATTTTATGTTCTCACTTATAAGTGGGAGCTCAGTAAGGTGTATGCATAGGCGTAGAGTGTTGAATAATAGACGCTGGAGACATGGGAGGGTGGGAGGGGGAGTGAAGGTTGAGAAATTACTTAATGGGTGAAATAAACACATTTGGTTGATAGTTAGACTAAAATCCCAGAATACATTATTTCACAATAGATCCATGTAACAAAGTTGCACTTGTACCCCTTAGATTTACAGCAAAAAAATAAAATTGTTAACTAGGTAGTAGAGCCAAAAGTAAGATATCACTGTCACTTAGTGCTTGTTTATTCTAATCACCAATTCTAAAATTTGAATCTGTGAAAAGTAAGATTCACATTCTACAAATTAAATATCTTTATTAAGTAAAGCACTATATTACCATGATTCACACAAAATATTATTTTCAAAATTGTTTGAATTCCTCAAACTTTTATTAGAACAATTATTTATTTGTAATTTAAATTATTTAAAATAACCACTTTACAAATAACCACTTGCAAAAACAAATAACAGAAAAACAACATAATCTAAATAATACCATTTTATATTGGAAATTACAAGTTTTCCAAATAAACTCCTTCATTGTGTAAATAACAAAACTCAATATCAGAATTTGTCAAAATTCCATGTCTATGATTTCCAGTGTTCTAATTTGTAAATTTTATGTAGTTATTGTTCTTGTCTACCAGGGTTCTTGTGAAAAATGAATATGAATACACATGAAGCATTTAGAAGAATGCCAGGTGTGAAGTAAGCAATCAACAATAGTTATTCATCATAATTATTATGTGTTTTTTGAAATGCTTATCATTTATTTTGTGAATATGTTGTTCTATTTTGTGAATAGAAACAATGTACAAAACATACATTGTACCTTTACTTAATGTTCCCACATAGTGAATTACTAATCATTTAACATTAAATATATTGGATTTATTTTATGAGTGCAATTTTAGAATACAAACAATAGGTATAAAAGACTACAAATAAATATTCGTTATTTCTCTCTTAGATTCCTTTGCTAATATCCTTTGTTAAAGGTCTTCTGTGTTCAACTAATTAATTGCTAAGATTGAGTTCAGGTGTGAAAATTATATGCAGTTAATTTTATATTCCCTTGAGTCTTCAATCTGAAGTTCATTACTATCCTATCTGGTCAGGAATCTATTTTGCTCCAAGGAGAAAAGTCTCATGTTAGTTACCTGTTGCTAAAAATACTTGTGTCTTGGGTTATCATCTTTCCTGTGGAAAGTATTTTCCTTTGTTTTGTAAAAGGCAATCTACTGTAAAAACTTCTTTCAATTTTCACCGACTCTTTTGTCAGATTATAAATTACAAGTAGAGACTGACAATTGTTAATCAAGCTGCCTTCCTCTAACGATGCTAGCAACATGCAATGAGTAATGTCAAATTCCTTTCTAATGCAAAATTTTAGAAAAAATCACTTTAAGTAGAAAAAGCTGTACTTATTTTTTGCATTCATTATCAATTTTTATGTCAATATTTCTTAATTGATTGTAAATCATAATAAAACAAAGAAGGACCTGGCAAATTAAAAACTAGATTGAATATAAAATTGACAGTACCTAAAACCAATAATCTTACTTCTTACTCTTATGAGATAAAATTGATATATTTATTAACACCCAAGTTATTCTATATTTGCCTTATATGTAATCAATACTGTTGTAAAGTAACATCAGCAACCTATGCACTAAAAGAATCTTGATCTTAGAATAAAAATAACAATTTAGGAGAAAGTTGCTGGTCACTTTACAGCTTAGCTGTGGTTAAGTGAAAACAGGTCATGCACTAGGGTTTGAAATTCCAAAGTAAATTATCAAATAAACAAACAAATCAAGATAAACATCTGGAATCAAGTTATCAAACTGGAAGTAAAACGGCAGAGCTACAGAGAAGGCTCAAATTAGTTTTGTGAAGCCATTTTCAAAAACACCAGAAGTCAAAATTAGAGATTGAGAAGAGATTTTAGATGTACAGCCCCTAAAAGTTTTATTTTCCACTCTTAACAGAGTATTTAGCAGAACCTAACTGCCTGAATGGTTGATTCTTAAGTAAACTAGAGAGAGAGAGTTACAGCTAAAAGGACAGGGCATCAGGCTGTTATATGCTGTATTAATTTCTCTGATGGAAAGAATTCAGTATCCAGTTTCCTAGTTGCAAGTTCATTTTTGCAGAGATACCCTGTTTGTTTTCCTAGAATACCAACCATGGAGAATCAGAATGTCTGTTAGATAGCAGGGTATGGCTGGCAAATCTATTTTCTAGTCAAAACACCTTTGCCACAAACCAAAGACAGATTGACAAAATTGAATTGGATCAGGAATTAGCACATATTGTCAGGCAGTTTGAAGTCCTAAAGAGTAATACCAAAACTCATCTTGGAATGCACTCATCTTTTTTTCTGATAAAAAATACTTGATTAGTCTATACAAAGGATTATAACCAGATTTACTCGCTTTGGGAAAAAGAAAATCTATGCGGTCCCTATTTAAATGGAGTAAATAATACAAATTTAAAGCTTCAGTACTGTTTTCTTTGTTTTGTCAATATCTTTCTATTGTTGTACCCAATTCTTTCATTTTGAAAACTGAATTGGGGGAAGAGTGTGCTCTAAATGTTATATGCAATTGTTTCCAGTACAAGAAGAGCTAAAACAAAAGGAGCTACAGAGAGTTCAAAGGGCCCATTCTTTATTTCATGATTGAAAACATTAAAAAAAAAAAAAGAACTAAATACAGTTATTGGTATTAATTCAGGACCCCCAATGTACAGATGTTGGACTGTTTCTGAAGTAATTAGTTCCCTGGGGACCAAAGAATGAAACTAAATCCTGATTTCCTCCAATGTATGATGGTTTGTGTGGTGGGGAGTGGACGATTTCCTGAAACAGTCAATGTTTTTAATGTCATTCTTTCTGAGAAAAGGGCATGTTAAGACAGAAATCTAGGAAGAAATAATCACAGTAAACTGGGATTTTTCAGACTGCACTATTCACATGTTCAGAAGCTGTTCTATGCGTAGCAGGATATTTAGCAGTATCCATGGTCTCCACTCTCCAGTTGCTAGAAGCACGTTGTCCCAAATTATTACAGTCAAAAATTTTCTCAGGCCTTGTTAAATGTCCCCTGGGGAACAAAACTGCAACCTATTGAGAAGCAATGGACAAGAAACATCAAGCAGTAGTTTTCTCTTTGGGGGCTTTCCAGCTTTAGGACTTAGGCTCACAGGATTTCTTTTCTGAGAAAATTGAAATGTGGGAATAACGAACTGAACAACAAGAATGGGTTTGGGCACGTGGACTTGGAAAATATACACACAGGATGGCAGTTATAATTGTTACTCTAGACTGTACTACTTTGGGTTTTCTCCGATCCATTGTTGGTGGGAGTGTAACATGGTGTAATCTTTTATGACTACACTATGACCAATTTTTTTTTTTTAATTGTACTTTAAGTTCTAGGGTACATGTGCACAATGTGCAGGTTTGTTACATATGTATACATGTGCCATGTTGGTGTGTTGCACCCATTAATTTGTCATTTACATTAGGTATATCTCCTAATGCTATCCCTCCCCTCTCCTCCCCACAATAGGACCCGGTGTGTGTTGATCCCCTTCCTGTGTCCAAGTGATCTTATTGTTCAGTTCCCGCCTATGAGTAAGAACATGTGGTATTTGATTTTCTGTTCTTGCGATAGTTTGCTGAGAATGATGGTTTCCAGCTGCATACATGTCCCTACAAAGGACACGAACTCATCCTTTTTTATGGCTGCATAGTATTCCATGGTGTACATGTGCCACATTTTCTTAACCCAGTCTGTCACTCATGGACATTCGGGTTGATTCCAAGTCTTTGCTATTGTGAATAGTGCTGCAATAAATATACATGTGCATGTGTCTTTAGAGCAGCATGGCTTATAATCCTTTGGGAATATCCCCAGTAATGGGATGGCTGGGTCAAATGGTATTTCTAGTTCTAGATCCTTGAGGAATCGCCACACTGTTTTCCACAATGGTTGAACTACCAATTGTAACAGAGCAGCTTAGCTTCCAACCTTGGTTTAATACTTGATCTTTCTTCCTTTCTCCCCAGTCTCAAGATGTAGCTTTGAGACAAACTACATGTGTATTTTCGTTTGTCTGGAAATATAGCCTTCTCAGGTGTTTTAAAACTTTGCTGCATTCCTTTTCCCACCTTAGGCTTCCATGCTTTATGCACATTTATTTACCTGGATGCTTGTTAGGCTCACACTATGTTCGCTTATCTAGTCACATATTTCCTTAAAGCTTCAGGGGCCAAATCCTGACATGAACCAGACACCTGGAGAACTCTCTTCCCAGTACAGAGTTCACCTAGTTCATCTAGTTCACCTTTGGCTAGGGATCGACTGCAAAATTGACTGCAGTTGATTTGTAACCTGGTTGGGCCCAAGATGGTATAGTCCCTTCACTAGATAAAACAATAATCCAAGATAAGCCAGAGGAACAAGTCCCACCGCCAGCACCTCCTAGCCCCCTTGCCTCTCCTATATTCCAAGACCCTCTCCTTAAACCCCTGCCCTCACTCCAGAAATTGGAAAGCGGCAATTTTTGGAAAGGATTCCAATCATATTACCCTTGGCTGGCAACAGATTTAAAAATTCACTCTTTTTATCATACCTTGCTCTTGTTACTGTGGCTTTCTTGTGCAGGCAGTGGGTAGTCGGACTATCTATCTTGCAGTTACACGATCAATTCTAATCATAGATACTTATCAAGAAAAATGTAAACTTTTATCTTCAAAAAAGTTTGCAAAATTGTTCAGAGCAGCTCTAATTATAATAAAAACTAGACACATTCCAGGTGTTCATCTACAGAAGAATGAATAAACAAATGGTGATGTGTATATATACAGATATACACACACACACATATACACATACACACCCTAAAAATAATAAATAATATTCAACAAGAAGGAAGATCTATGGAAACACACACAACATACATGAATCTTGAAAAGCCTTACACTGATTGAAAAAAGTTCTATGGAATGGACTAAATAGTGTATGCTTTCATTCATGTGAAATTCTAGATCAGGCAAAGCTAATAATATGGTAGAGAAAAATCAGATGGTGTTTGCCTCTAGGAGTAAGGACTGGCTGCAAAGGAAAATGAGGTAGCTTTCTGGGATGATGGTGATGTTTCATATTTGATTGGAGGTTACGATTTTGTTCATCAAACTAATTATTTCATCATTTGTTCAAAAGAAAAAGAGGCATGTACAAATATTGATTTCTAATAAAAGTATGCACAATGAAGTACTTTGCATAACATGTACTGATATACATGCAAAAAAGAACCACAAAATAAATGAACGGATAGATGTATAAATATATGGTAAATCAAGTATATTAGAATATAATAAAATCTAGGTGTTGCAGTTCTAGTTCAGAGACCCTTAGTATGATGTCCTCAGATGACTTAATCACCTTCTCAGTTCTTTAAACTAATAGTTTTAAAAATATTTTTAAAATGAGTCAATATGAGTATTTGAAGCATATGTACTTAGCACATTATTAAGTAGTCAATATGCTTTATTGACTCTAAATTGCATTTTTTAGGAAGGTATGTATTCTTGTTTCCTGGATTTGAACTGGAATGACTAAGTATTCTAATCATATAATTATTTTGTATATAGAAATTGAGGAAAACAATATTTTTTATTCTAATTATTTTTTCTGCACACGTAAGAAAAAAAAAGACAAAATTTCACTGGATAGTTATCCTTTTCCTTCTTTTTGTGAGTTTTTCCTTCTTCGCTTTTTTGTCTCCCTGCTCTAGGAAACTTCTTTTTAACTGTTACTAGAGTTATGCTTACTAGGGAAGAAGTCTATTTATTAGGGCTCCACTAACATGTGTAACTTTAAAAAATGACTTATCACTTCTTAAAAATCAACAATATAGGAATAATTATACTTGCTTTTCTTAGCATGGAAATGATGGTGCTGTGTGATAAAGAAAGCAGAAGCACCGGTTATCAGAGGACTATCTTCTAATTACAAATTTCAACTGTTGTTGAACAGTGTCTTGTACACAAAATTTGATGCACTATTCTCCGTGTAAAAAAATGAGTATTAAAGTAGCAAAAATAATCAGAAATAAACTTTGTAAGAAATGTGGATGGTGTTATAAGGATTTGTTTGAAACGCTGCTGGGGCACATAGAAGAACATCTAAATAGAAAGAGTTGTTATAATGATTTCTCTTCCACTATCTTGTTCTATGAACGATCATCGTCTAATTCAAAAAATCGAGGCTCGGCGTTGTGTCCAGAATTGGTAGGTTCTTGGTCTCACTGACTTCAAGAATGAAACTGCACACCCTGACAGTGAGTGTTACAGTTCTTAAAAATGGTGTGTCCAGAGTTTGTTACTTCAGATATTCAGACGTGTGGGGAGTTTCTTCCTTCTGGTGGGTTGTGGTCTCACTGACTTCAGGAGTGAAGCTGCAGCCCTTGCGGTGTTACAACTCTTAAACGCAGGGCCTCTGGAGTTGTTTGTTCCTTCTGGTGGGTTCGTGATATCTCTGGCCTCAGGAGTGAAGCCACAGACCTTCCCCGTGGGTGTTACAGCTCTTAAAACGAGCACAGACTGAAAGAGTGACCAGCAACAAGATTTATTGCAAACACCAAAAGAACAAAATTTACATACCATGGAAGGGTATGCCAGCAGGTTGAAGATGCTGACTCTACAGTGGCCTGCTTTTATAACCTTATCTGGCCCCGCCCACATCCTGCTGATTGGTCCATTTTACAGATAGCTGATTGGTCTGTTTTACAAAGAGCTGATTGGTCTGTTTGGACAGAGTGCTGATTGGTGCATTTATAAACCTTTAGCTAGACACAGAGTGCTGATTGGTGCATTTACATTCCTTTAGCTGGACAGAAAAGTTCTCCAAGTCCCCACCCCCACAGAAGGGCAGGTTGCTTCCCCTCTCACTGGCATTCCTGGGGGACTTTAGGGCACCTAGCCTGGCACTCTGGCAGCCCAGAGGGAGCTTGTGCCACACAAGAGGAAAAGAGGGGAAGGTAGAAAGAGAGGGAGACCTGCTATCATGGCTAAGGATCCCGCAAAGAGGGAACAGTGGTCCGCGCACTGGATTCAGCCTCCGATGAAGCCCAGCAGGCGCTGGCCGGCAGCGCCAAGTGCGGGGCTTGCCAAGCGGCTCACCTGGAACCCCCACCGGCCAGGGAGCGCTGTGCACAGCCCCGGCTCCCACCTGCGCCTCTCTCTTCACACTTCCCGGCCAGCAGAGGGAGCTGGCTCCCGCTTGAGCCAGTCCCAGAGAGGGGCCCTCATAGCGCAGCAGCGGGCTGAAGGACTCCTCGAGCGCAGTCAGAGCAGACGCCTAGGCCGAGGAGGCACCGAGAGCGAGTGAGGGCTGCTAGCAGGTTATCACCTCTTAACATGGTGGCTCATGGGCTCAAGCCTGTAATCCTGGTACTTTGGGAGGCCAGGCTAGCGGATCACCTGAGGTCGGGAGTTCGAGACCAGCCTTACCAACATGGAGAAACCCCATATTTACTAAAAAACATGAAATTAACCAGGCGTGGTGGCCCATGCCTGTAATCCCAGGTACTCGGGAGGCTGAAGTCGGAGAATTGCTTGAACCCAGGAGAGGGAGGTTGTGGCCAGCCGAGATTGTGCCACAGCACTCCAGCCTGGGCAACAAGAATGAAACTCCATCTCAATATAAATACCAAACAACAACAACAACAACACAACTGAATTGGGGTAAGTAGGGAAGGAATTACAAAATTCATTTGAAAAACTTAAGAGGAAAAAGACCTTTCTGAAAAGAAAGTGGTAGTAAGAATGGTTGTCACCATATACTAAACTACAAATTCATGGTAATATTTTTATATGGCACAAGAATACTGAAAAATGTCAATTAAAAAAGTCTGAAAATAGTTGCAAATGTATTAAAAGTAATGTATACCTAAAAGCATCTCATTAATGTCAGGAAAATATACATAATTCAATAAATTTCAGGGACAAATAGAAATACAAACAAAAATAGTAAAACTGGATACTTACAACAGATCTTACTTAAAAAGTCAGAGTGAAGAAAATACTTTAAAGTCAAAAATGTCATAAAAATGTTTGAAAATAGTTGAGATATTTCCTTTATATTCTCAACTTAGAGAATACCTCTCTGCATTTGACCCAAATCCAAAACCCATCAAAAGCTGTAAAATAAGACTTCAAAAGAGTAAAACATTTCAGATGACACAACCCCACAGTTAAAATTAAAATAATACAATGAAAAATGAAATGCTTGAAACTCCTAGAGAAAAGGCTGTTATCCTTATCTAAGGAATTAGATAAATTTGCTCGCAAAGTAATTCAGTGAGTAAAAGATAAAACATCTCAATAGAAAAATGTCCGAATAAATCAACAGTTGTTTTACAGAAAAGGACATAGTCTTAAACATTTGATTTTTTTATCTGAGAGAAAAAAATACAAATTGAAGTTTTGTTATTTATTTAGATTGGATGGATTAATTTTTTTTTCAATTTTTAGTTCCATGAACAATTGTAATTTGTGTGCTCGATTTGTAACTATACATCATGTCACTATGATTTTAAATTAATGTGAATTAAATATTAGACTTCTGCATAAACATATTGCCCCATTTCATATTATGGTTGTAAAACTTGTCCTTTAATGTCAGCCTCAAAATAAGCGGGTAGTTTGTTTTGGTCATTTTTTTCTTCACTCTTCCCTTTGGGAGTGCGGTGTTTTCTTCCATCCATTTGACTTTCTGTAACGCGTAGAATGTTAGAAATGAGGATGCAAGCAGGAATTTGAAAAAGTCTCAGTCTACTGTGACTCTTGCTCCTTCAATAATGAAAACATGCCCAGGATAGCTCGGTAAAAGATGAGAGACAAGGCCACTCTGGACCAGCCAAATAAGAGTAAGTTCTCTTACATAAAATGCCATATTTACAATAACCATTTTATAGAATATTCTCTTTTTTTTCATATAACACCTTCTGGAGGTATATTTGTTGTACAATTAATTGCATATATTTAAAATGTATAATTTCCATTTTTTTGGTAAAGTTTTGTAAATTGTAAAGTTGTAAGTTAAAATGTAATTCTTTATATGCATAGGCATGTATCTTTATTTTTCTTGCCTTTAGGGATTGCTGAATTTCCTGGATATGTTGGTTTATAATTTTTACTTAAAACTTTGTTGAAATACACTTTCTTGCCTATCAGAATGAGGATCAAAAATTAAAATGTTCTGCTGCTGGTCAGTAGGACTATAAGTGGGTAAGCTCTATTGAAACAATTTGATGTAACTTTCAGTATCGAAAATACATATACTCTTTGAGACAGAAATTCAACTTACTGGAATTTATACTATAGATATACCAGTATATGTGAAATAAATAGTATAAGAAATTTATAGCAGCATTGCTTTAAATATGAAAAACTAACCCTTTCTTAAAAGTTGGTTAAAGCAGAATAGTGGTTACCAGAAGCTGGAGGGAGTGAAGATTGGGAGATGGTCAAAACATACAAAATTTCGGTCAGACAGGAGGAATAAATTCAAGAGATCTGTTGTATATTATGGTGACGACAGTTAGAAACAATATATTGGAAATTGCTAACAGAGTAGGTTTTAGGTGTTTTGACCACAAAAAAAGTATGTGAGGTAATGCATATGTTAATTAACCTCATTTAGACATTCCACAATGTATGCATCTCAAAACATTATGCACACCATAAGTATAGACAATTTTTGTCAATTTAAATCAATTAATAAATAAGTAAATGTTGGTTAAATAAGTTACAGTATATCTATAAACTGGAGCACCACAAAACTACTAAAAATGAGGTAACTTTATTACCATGAAATACTGTAAGTGGAGGGAGAAAAGAACGCAGAACAGGGTGAAATTTATACTACAATGTGTGTAAATGTGTTTCTGTGATAAGAGAGCTCAATTGCACCACTTTAGAAGCATTGTTTACATTCTAATACATATAAATAATGTCCCTGGATTGTACAGTGCTGAGTTTGTAGTGCCACGCATCCCTGTTTTGACACATGAGATAGAATCTCTCTGAAAGGATACACAAAAGGTGGTATTAAAAGTGGCCTCTGGGTAGGGAATTACATGGCTTGGGGAAGAAATGTTAAGGAGATTTATTTTCTATAATACCTTTTTGTAGACTTTTAATTTTGTGCTATGAATATTAATACCTGTTTTAAAAATGAGCAAACATAAATTTTAAAAATTAATACTAAAGTTTCAGTATGCAGAGAAACCTATTAGCTAAGAAAACCTGACTCTCTGCTTTAAGGAAACAGTTTTAACTCACCGCTGCAAACATTTTAGTTGGTTCTATTTGACACTAGAGTACTTTATGTTTTCCCCTTGAACACAAGCATGCTGTTTGTGTCCTATTTCTGAGAATAAAGTGCCACTTTGATCTAGAAAGTCACTTCAGGGGTCAGCATGTTAGGTAAGCAATATTTCCTTCAAGTTTCATGACCGATTATTTATAGTATTTGTAGTTTAATTTTAGGAAAAACATATAGGAGAATTGCTAGTGACCTCCGTTTGGTTCTTGCTTCAGAGGTAATTTTCTTTGCTTTACTGCTGACCTGAGAATCCAGATTCTTTTTTAAAGACATATTTTCTTCAAAAAATGCTATGAAGTTTATCTGCAGTCTTGTTTTTGAAGGTTGGTAGAAAAACAAACTTAATAATTTTGAAACAAATTGACTTTCTTTAGCACCACAAAAGATATAGCCCAAGGTTAATAGCCTGCTCTATTACCTTTAGAAGTCTTAGCTCTTTTGTTTATATAAACACAATCCCTTAAAAATTGGCAGTTTCATGATGAAGATAAAGCTATTTTTCTTTCCCTTTTACTGTGTGATACCTGTTTCTTCAGCTTTGTTAACAGCAAACTACATTGCTGGGAGGGGAGGGAAGGACCAATAATTTACAATCAACTCTGTCACTTATAGACTTATTCCAAGTGCCATGATATACCACAGAATGCTCTGTGTCATCTGTGCAAGAGCATCAAGCAGTGATGAATTCAGAGAACCAAGGTCAAGAGGCAGGAGTAAAACACAAAGGGAGATTCTGTTTTAAAAGAGTCATTTACAGGATTAGGATATACAATGCAATAGCAAATAATAAAATTAAAACATGATGAATACAGTGAATCAAATTTATCTGAAAAGTAATTTGGAGGAAAGAGGCTTTATTCCAATGAACAATTAGCAAACAGATGCAGCCTTCAGAGTAAAGTGAAGGTGTATTTCAGAGAACAGAGGGTTTAGGTTTTAAAGGAATAGTTCTTATCCAGGTTCCCAATCAAGTGTGTTTATGCAAATAAAAGAATACTACTTACTTAGTTCTAATTAGTCAACACAGCTGGGTCCTGTTTGGGCAATACAGTGAGCTCTGATTGGTTGGTTCAGGTAAGCTCTGATTGGTTGGTTCAGGTAAGCTCTGATTGGTTGACTTACAAGCCCTAAACCGGAAGTCTCTGTCAATGTTTCTTTCAAATGATGAGACGGGCTTTGCTGTAATGTTTCTTAGCACCTACAGCAGAAACTGGTTGGCTTGATTACATAGAAAGGACAGTCCTCTTACACTTTTACAACATGTTTCTGAGAACACAGAATACTAAACACTTGCTCACCCAACTCTAGCAAACTAGTTCTATTTTAACTCATCAGGGTTAGACATGGGGAGTCCATTTTGTATATCAGACATGCACGCTTTTAACAGTTCCAAGGCAAAGATAACAAGAAATGATAAAATATAAATGAAATAGTTTTAAATTGTGAAATCGTATACAACAAAAGATATGCACAACATTATGCATATGCAGAAAGAGTCATGCATAGCATTATTTATCATGAAGGAGATGAATAAATGAACAGAAGTTTTCATTTTATGAAAACAAAAAATTTAAAGCTATTTTTCTCTCTTTAATAAAACATTAAAATTTGTGTATTTTGAGATGGAGTTTAGCTCTTGTTGCCCAGAAGGGAAGTGCAATGGCGCAATCTCAGCTCACCACAACCTCTGCCTCTCAGCCTCCGGAGTAGTTGAGATTACAGGAACGTACCACCACACCCCGCTAATTTTGTATTTTTAGTAGAGACGGGGTTTCTCCATGTTAGTCAGACTAGTCTTGGACTCCTGACCTCAGGTGATCTGCCTGCCTCAGCCTCCCAAAGTGTAAAATGTATATTTTTAAGTATATTTTTAAGTGGATGTCATGTGGAATTGAGTGGCATTCTAGCCCAAGATTTTATTTTTCAATTTTTTTATGACAGAGCCAATTTTAATATATATTATATTGAGTTAAATAAGAGACTGGACTTACTATACCTGTGTATATGTAAGAGACTACATAATGATGTCATATTTCATATGTGCATTAATTTTTCCATGCATTCACTCCATTATTACTGAGTGGTGTGTGTGCGTGTTTTTGTGTGTAGTGTTATATTTGAGACATTTCTGATGAAATGCCAATGCGTTAGGAAAAAAAAAAAAACAGGCAAACACTAAAGCAAAACAACTGCCTACTCATGAATCCTGTACCTATTTATGTTTTTTCTGTGGGGTGCTTCAATGTCTTTGGTATTATGCCTTTGCTTTCCTCATAGATTGTGGATGTTACAAATATATTTTTCTAGTCCATTATCTAGCCAATAGCATATTATTATAATAGTGTCCTTTATTGAGCACAAATCTTTAATTTTTGATGTTGTAAATCCATCATTTTCAATTATAATTTGTCCAGCATAGGACTTACATAAGAAAGTTTGAGATATAAAATTTTAGATATGATGGTTTAAAAAAAACACAAATTAGTTTTTATCACTGGATAAGTGAAGTATAAAGTGGTATTTGCTTACAATAGAATACCATGTAGTACAATGAAGTAATTAATTGGATTTATTTAATGTAATAAAGATAGACCTCAAAGCATTGCTCTGAGTATTAAAAATAGAAAATGTAAAGATATTTAATATAATAGAATTTATGTAAATTAAACAAACATAAAACCATGTTATTTTTATTAAGGGATATATATGTATTATATGTTTTATACATATAAATATATACATAAATATAAATATATAAAGACATGTTTTATATATTTGTATTTTATAAATATATAAGTATATATTTTGTATTGGAAAGTTATAAATATGTAAATATATTTATAAATATATAAATATATAAAGAAATATGTATAAATATATATTTATAATTATATACAATAAATGTATATTTATAAATAATATAATATATTTAATTATATAAATAAATATATAATTATAAACAGATAATAAATATATAAATAAATAATATACATGTAAATATATATTTATATATAATGTAATATTTCAATTATAGGTACAAATTTAAATATTAAATTTATATATAAATATATAAATTAAATAAATATTTAAATTTTAAGGAGGAATTTTTCACTTAGGAGCTCTTTTTAGTGTATTAAATGAATGTCCTCCCAGCTGTATTGGGAGGGCATTCATCTAATATACTAAAAAGAGCTCCTAAGAGGGTGAAGAAAATGAAAGTATGAATTAAGTGTAATTGAAAAACACTGAAATAAAGCAGCAGCATTTTCTTGCCTTATACCAGCCGCTAATGATTTTGTGACATGACTCATGGGGTAGAACAATTGATCACTAAAAGAACTGGCATCTAAAAATGAGACATATGGAATATGGCTCCAGGTTGGAGTTATACTTTAATATAATTGGTAGGAGATATGTGCGAGTAACTATCTTTCAGGTAGAAAATGATGAGTGCCATTTCAAACCACACGGATGTTTATGTGTGCATCTTGTTGACAAATGCTTATTGAGTGCCCACCATGGTCTAAGACTCAGCAGAAAACAAAATGGCCAAGATATCTGCTCTTGTGACTAATTACAGTGAATAAGCACATAATGAAGCACTATTGTCCATAGGGAATACCATACTCAGGCAATCTAATAAAATTGAAAAAGAAGAGTGATTGGGTGGTTTCTTTAAATTGGGCAGAGGGAAAGTTCTAAGGAAGTGACTTTGACCAGGAGAGCCAGGCATGCAGATCGAAAGAAGATCCTTCAGGGCAAAATGAGTAGAAAGGATCTTGGCACATTTGAAAACCTGAAAAAGTTGTAAAGCCTAGTGAACCAGGACAATGAAAGACTAATGAGGGTTCAGAGCGATAGAGAGGGGGAAAGCACATGGGTTTTATTTGCCAGGATAGGGAATTTGGATCTTAACCTAAGGGTCATTGAGAACTATTGAATGTGTTTAAGCAGAGAAGTAAGATGATCATTTGGTTTACGTTTGTAAAAGTTAATGTAGCTGCTGTGTTGAGAATGGATTGTACAAAGACACAAGTGATATTAGGAAGATCAATAGAAAGTGCAAGTAGAAGAGAGGACATAAGAAGGGAGAACCCAGCTTTCCTTACCCTCTTTAGCCAGACTTCCCTGAAGACCTAACAGCTACTATTAGTATTTTGTTTGCCTACAACTAAGTCGCAGGGCCAAATCTATTTTTAAGAGATACTAGAATGTTATTTTTTTCCTTGAACAATTAACATTCTGAAAAGAAAAAAAAATCAGATACACTGTAACCAAGGAAGACTAAAAAGTGTATAATTGGAAACAGTTCAGTGTCTGTCACAGAAGATGTATCAGTTTGGGAAATATGGTTTGGGGGATATAGGGATAAGTTCTAGAGCACGATACCTGGGAAACAATGCAGCTGTATTGCCCAAATAGAAAAGAGACAACATTGTCAACATTTAAATACACTGACAGTTCTATCTTTTAACTTATTACTAACGCTGGTCTGTGTAGCACATTGGGATTTTCTAGAGAATGTATCACCAACTCTGCCGTATATTATATATTTAATTTCTACTTTGTTTCTTTCTTGCCATGTCCCCACACAATCATACATTAGGAAACCTGAAACAGGGGCCAGTGTGTGCTGAGAAGTGACATACTGTCTACAAGAATAAAGCACTGGTTGCTAACATTATGCAATAAAGAAGTAAGGATAATATATTTGCACCCTAGGCAACTGAATTCTAATCAAGGTTGTATAGCTGCGTAACTATTAACATACACTTTATCTTTCTGAGCTTCAGCCACATCCAATCTACCAAAGAGTGCTTGTTCTTGGAACCAGTGCATTTAAGACCACACTAGGATGGGGGTAAGAAGGTGGATAAAAAGGAGAACAATAAGAAAGGTGAATTCTAGCCCTCCTGTTCAGTGGCAACTAGGCAATTACATTTGCACTGCTCTTATGTGATGGAAACAACGATGTTTTCATTCAGGTAAAACATTTAACAACATCAATTTACAAGTCCCATTGAGCACAAAATTCTACTTTCCTATGGCTTTTCAACAGGTAGTTAAATTGTCAAATGTGTGTCTAATTGTGAGAGGAGAATATGGCCCAGCAAGTTCCATCATTGGGGGTCAGATATGTAGTAACTACACAGAAATAGCAAAAATTAAAATATGATGTAAATAAAACACCCACACTTACAAGATTTTTATATAGGAAGAATATTGTGGTAATGAAATAATTTTTTTTAATCAACCGAAAGCATTTTTTAATCCAAATCTCATTTTATGTTTAATTATTTCAAATACAGTTTGCCTTTAAAATATATTATTTTATTAGATATCAAAGCATATATGAACTTCACAAGTACTAGATATTTTTATTTCAAACATTAACTGATTAACTTTATTATTAAGAATACATCCTGTTTAACATAAATTGTATTTCCTTAAACACTAAAACATGTATGATTCTCATGCAAACACCGAGAAAATCTCTTTGCTTTATATTTTAAGATCTTTCTGTTTTGCATAAACTGAATTTATAAGTGGTGATAATCTGGTAAACAACAGAATACAGACTCAGTAAAAACTCTAAGCAGGTTTTGGGTCCAGCTGGTATTCTTAAATTTTTTATGATACAACATAACATAGAGCTATCGAAATTCACACTTCAGGTAAAAAATATAAGTTTGAGGACGTTCAAGAGAATTAACTTTCCTACCAAATCACAAAATGCAATACCCTCACCAAATAATTCTGGCCATAGAGAACAAGGGTGATTACAAACGTCAAAGTTTTACGTATGCCAGCTAACTCTTAGTATTGCCTTTTGTTTGGTAGTAAAGAAAACAAAAAATACTGAAGGTATTTTTAAATTCCCTTCTACATTTTCATCACACTTGCATAATTCTTATTCAGGGTCTTAAATGAAGAGGAAACAATGATTAAGGAAGAAGTGCTTTACATAGTAAAGAGAGAAAATGTTGAATTATAGTCTGATAGTACTGGCAGAAGCACTGCAAACTGCTTTTCTATTGGGACTGATACTTAGTGTGATTTCAACATTTTATTGAGTAATATGTATAAGGTATTAGCTGATGTAATTTATATAAGTTGTAATTTCCTTTAATAACCAAAACAACCAGAGCATTCAGGAATGTCATATATCTAAACATACCATGTGTGTTCTGTTCCAAACATCAAACCAGATACTTCCAGTAGGAAAATTTTCATATACTATCTTCTTGTTTTCAGTGACCAAGAATTTTCAGTGACCAAGAATATACAAATGTCTTAAATAGATCTACAGAAAGATGAATAAATTTTAACATTTATAAAACTTCTAATGGTAAACACAGTTTCAGATTTTATCTTATAAAGCATTTTCATATCCTTGATTTCACAGAATAATTACAAGACTGTGGTGAACAATGCAGTACCATTATATGCATTTTAATATGAATAGTCTGAGACTGGGTAATTCATGAGATGCCCAAATTTACACTCAAGATGACAGGTATTTCTGGAGCAAGTCCTCTAACTCCAGTTTCAGTACTTACTCCACTACACGGCATCTCCAAATTGTAGAAGAAATGTCTACATTTCAAGTGATGCTCAGTGAGATACTCTTGGTACTTATTCCACTACACGGCATCTCCAATTGTAGTAGAAATGTCTGCATTTCAAGTGATGCTCAATGAGATACTCTTGGAAAATAATTCACATTGTTATATAAGCACTTCCTCTTAAAAATGTATTTTTTCCCTTTCTGTCTCTCTCTCTCTCTCTCTCTCTCTCTCTGTCTCTCTCCCACTCTTTCTCTTTTTGTATTATTCTGTTGGCTGAGATGAGATGTCTCCATATCCACAGAAACATGGAAGCCATCCTGAAAAAAACAACCATGTTACTACTCTGTTACAGGCTACCACATCTTTTAGAAAAACAAAATAAAATAGACATTGTAACTAAAACTTACCAAACAAAATAAGGATGTGAGTACATAGACTAGTAAATGAATCCAACTATTTCATTCACTTAGTAACCACAATTAGTAATTTCTCCTAAGTCAAATCCTTCAGTTATCATTATAAACTAAGTTATTATAATTATACTACATGTTATAACATATATTAAAAATATTTAAATATATATTAAACATGCCAATCTCAAAAATTAATTTTGCTGAAAAATTAGAAATTTTTGAATTATTATTTATATTTCATTTTTCAAAAGGATTAATAAATATTAATTGCATAGATATTTGGGGTATTTTTATTGAGAACTTTGAATAAAAGCACTTTTAATTATCTAAATGTTAAAAACAACTTTAGAAGGTTATTAATAATATAATACATATATAGTTAAATATAAATGAATATTATGAATATTGTATATTTTATTAATCAAGTTTTTACTGAGTATAGGCTTTTAAAGGGTTGTATTGCATTTAAAAATTTTAATAATTCCAGTCACTGATTCATAAATAGTCAATGATCCATTGAAATACATTCTAGAGGAATTGTATTTGCATGTTAGGACAATATGTGCATTTCACAAAGTGTTTCTATATATACTAACATATATATCTTAAGTACCATAATCAATCATCTAAAATATTATCACTTGTAAAAATATATATGTGGGGGATAGACTACCAGAGTCTTATACCTTACTCTACCACAGAAACCAATGTGTATTTAAGTATGCTCTTAGTGTGTCAGCATTTATTTATTTTTTTCCAAAATGGAAAATTACAGCAGATTATTTAAAATGTTCTACACTGTTCTGTGATTCTATGAAGCAGTTCTTTGTGGAGGTCCACATGGAAGTTGAATTTACATTAGCAACTCACTACAGAATGACAGGCCCTTCATGAAGCATGGCAAAACTTTCAATATTTTACAATCTACATACTATTCTAATTACTCAGCTGCCCTGTTCTTTATAGTACATTACTAGAATCCATCATCCTTACTAAAAATTCATTTAGGAATTATATTGATATGTCACTTAAAAAATTATCAAAATCTCTACTTGAGAGCAAGAGAGATACATAAACATTTAATATTCATTTTTTCTGGTCCTCATAATAAAAATGTTTCTATAATAGAAAAAAATAGTTTTTATAAGACTATATGGCAATAAATAGTAAAAAATATTGTTATAACTTCAATAAGTATAAAATATTACCACATGCATCTGCACAATCTAACCCAGATAAATGGTGCTTATTTACAATTTTATGAAATCCTCCTCTGTGCTTTACAGTGAAAACTTACCTTTGAATCATACTACCAAAGTGTGTGATTATTTTAAAGTACATCTGAACTTCAAATATTTTCATATTTTTCAATTTATCTAAATAATATATATAGAAAAATTAGGGATTTAAAAATAATTTTTATAATTTCAAATAAAATGTTAGATGTTTCATCAACTGAAGTAAATACTAATGAAAGTACTTTCTATTTTATCTCACTTCTGACATTTAAACAATAAAAAGGTATTAAGAAAACTGAATAATGGTATGGAAATTCATTTCTATACCTATTTTAAATTTAGCTTGTTAGAAATAACATATGGCCAGAAGCTCAAAAACATTATTTTCAAATTTCCCTCTATAATGCATATGTGAACATTTGAAAGGCAAATACTCATAGTTCTAAAAGCCTAAGCCTTGTTTCAATCACTTAAACCATCTGTAGGATTTTGATACAATTGTATGAAATGTAAAATTGTTTAAATTCACATACTATGTTGGTTTCATAGGGTGGGACTGACAACCTCAATGATGGTAGGAAGACCCTTTATCCTTCCCATGTCATGTTTGGTTTGGAGTTATTATGATGGCTAATGCTAGGTATCAACTTGTCTGGATTGAGGGATGTCTAAATTCCTGGTAAAGTATTGTTTCTGGGTGTGTCTGTTAGGGTGTTGCCAGAGGAGACAGACTGAGTCAGCAGATTGAGAGAGGAAAACCTACACTCAATGTGTGTGGACACCATCCAATTGGCTACCAGCACAGCCGGAAAATATCAGGTGAAAGAAGAGGGACAAGCTTACTTGCTGGGTTTTCTGGCTCTCTCTTTCTTCCCTTGCTGGATGCCTGCTTCCTCTTCTCCTGCCCTTAGACATCAGACTCCAGGTCATTTGGCCTTTGAACCCTGTGACTTGCACCAGTGCCTTCCTGGTGCTCTCAGGCCTCTGGCCACAGACTGAATACTGCACTGTCAGCTTCCCTGGTTTTGAAACTTTCTGACTTGGCCTGAGCCACTACCAGCTTCTTTCTTTCCCCAGCCTATTTTGGGTCTTTGTCATGTAATTATGTGAGCCAATCCTCCCTAATAAACTCATATATATATATATATATATATATATTCAATTGATTTTGTCCTTCTGAAGTACCCTAACCCAGTTTAATAGTAGTGATAAATTGTGGGTAACAGTTGTTCAGAAGTGCAAGAACTTTATCCATCAGAAAACAAACTACATTTCCCTTTCTTCCCAATATTTTTTAAAAAAACAATTGGGTATTCTGCTACACGCAGGTTTCAACATGAGTCATGAATATAGGAGAAGGGAAGAAATTGTCTAAGAATAGCAACCACTGTGTCTGGAATTGGTGGATTCTTGGTCTCACTGACTTCAAGAATGAAGCTGTGGACCCTCGCGGTGAGTGTTACAGTTCTTAAAGATGGTGGGTCTGGAGTTCGTTCCTTCTGATCTTCGAATATGTCCATTGTTTCTTCCTTCTGGTGGGTTCGTGGTCTTGCTGGTTTCAGGAGTGAAGCTGCAGACCTTTGCAGTGAGTGTTATAGCTCATAAAGGTGGCATGGACCCAAAGAGTGAGCAGCAGCAAGATTTATTGTAAAGAGCGAAAGAAAGAAGCTTCCACAGTGTGGAAGGGGACCCCAGTGCATTGCCACTGTGCTCTCTGGCAGCCTGCTTTTATTCCCTTATCTGACCCCACGCACATCCTGCTGATTGGTCCATTTTACAGAGAGCTGATTGGTCCATTTTGACAGAGTGCTGATTCATGCATTTACAATCCCTGAGCTACACATAGAGTGCTGATTGGTGTAGCTGGACACAGAGTGCTAGAAAAGTTCTCCCAGTTCCCACTAGATTAGCTAGATACAAGGTACTGATTGGTGTATTTACAAACCTTGAGCTAGATACAGAGTGCTGATTGGTGCATTTACAATCTGTTAACTAGACACAGAGTGCTAGACAGAAAAGTTCTCCAAGTTCCCACTAGATTAGCTAGATACAGAGCACTGATTGGTGCATTTACAAACCTTAAGCTAGACACAGGGTGCTGATAAGTGTGTTTACAAATCTTGAGCTAGACACAGAGCACTGATTGGTGTATTTACAATCCCTTAGCTAGACATAAAGGTTCTCCAACTCCCCACTAGACTCAGGAGCCCAGCTGGCTTCACCTAGTGGATCCTGAACCGGGACACGGCAGGCGGAGCTGCCCGCCAGTCCAGTGCCATGTGCCCGCACTCCTCAGCCCTTGGGCAGTTGATGAGCTCCTTGGGGAGGCTGTGGCCATGCAGCAGTCCACGGAGTGGGGGAGGCTGGGGCATGTTGGGTTGCAGGTCCCTGCAGGAGACAGCTGAGGCCCCTCAAGAATTTGAGTGCAGTGCCCATGCCATGGCACTGCTGGAGAACCCCGTGCACCCCCCGCAGCTGCTGACCAGGTGCTAAGCCCCTCACTGCCTGGGCCAGGGGCACTGGCTGGCCATTCCAAGTGTGAGGGTCCACCAAACCCACACCCACGAGGAACTCACGCTGGCCCACGAGCGCCCCCTGCAGCCCTGGTCGCCACCCACGCCTCTCTCCCCACACCTCCCTGCAAGCAGAGGGAGCCCGCTCCGGCCTCCGCCAGCCCAGAGAGGGGTTTTCACAGTGCAAGGGCAGGCTGAAGGGCTCCTCAAGCTTGGCCAGAGTGGGCGCCCAGGTGGAGGAGGCGCCCAGTGCGAGTGAGGACTGCGAGGGCTGCCAGCACCCTGTCACCTCTCGCTACTTAGTAGTAGTGACTATGAGGGGTACTTCACAATTGTTGGAGATGGGGGATATCTATTTGTTTAGCCCATCTGAGATCCAGGCTGGAGGGGAGGAGAAGATTCCTTCACATTCTAGAACCTCCATGTTTAACAATCTTCCTGAACAATGGGACATACACCAAGAGCTAAGAAAATTGACCAGGTATCATTTTAAAAACTTATTTTTAGAGTCAGAATTTAAAAAGATAAAAATGGGCATAACTTTATCTCTGACAACAACAACAAAAGAGCTGGACCATCAACTAGCACATCAAAAAGTTAAAATTCCACCATTAAGTGCCTTTATTCCTGTGATACGAGGCTGATTCAACATACACAAATAAATTCAACATTATGTGATTCCCCACATAAACAGAATTAAAGACAAAACCATATGATCATCTCAATAGGTGCAGAAAAAGCTTTCAATATAATTCAACATTTCTTCATTATAATAACATTCAACAAACTGGATATCAAAGGAACATACCTCAAAATAATAGGAGCCATTTGTGACAAACCCACCACCAGCATCAAACTGAATGGGCAAAAGCTGGAATCATGCCCCTTGAGAACTGGAACAAGACAAGGATACTCACTGTCACCACTTCTATTTAACGTAGTACTGTAAGTCATATCCAGAGCAATCAGGTCCAACAAATAACTAAAAGAAGTCAAACTATTCGTCTTCATTGATGATATGATTCTGTATCTAGACAACCCTAAAGACTCTGCCAAAACACTATTAGAACTGATAATCAATTTTAGTAAGGTCTCAGGATGCAAAATCAATGTACAAAAATTAGTAGCATTTCTAGACATCAATAATGTCTGGGCTGAGAGTTAAATTGAGAGCACACTTCCTTTTTACAATAGCCACAAAGAAAAGGAAATTCGTAGGATGTGAAAGATCTCTACGAGGAGAGCTACAAAACACTGCTGAAAGAAATCAGAGATGACACAAATAAGTGAAAAACATGCCATGGTCATGGAATGAAAGAATCAATATTGTTAAAATAGCGACACTGCCCAAAGCAATGGACAGATTCACTGCTATTTAAGCTATAACCTTATTCTTCAAAGAATTAGAAAAAACTATTCTCAAGTTCATACGGAACAAAAAAATAGCCCAAATAGCCAAAGCAATCCTAAGCAAAAATTAAAGCTACAGGCATCACACTACCCGACTTCAAACTATACTATAAGGCTAAAGTAAGCAAAAAAGAATGGTACAGTACATAAACAGACACATAGATCAATGGAGCAGAATAGAAAACTAAGAAATAAAGCTGCACAATTACAACCATCTGATCTTCGACAAGGCTGACAAAAACAAGCAATAGGAAAATACTCCCTATTTAATAAGTGGGATAACTGGCTAGCCATATGCTGAAGAACAAAGCTAGAGCATTACCTTTCACCATATGCAAAACTTAACTGAAGATGGATCCCAATTTAAATGTAAGACCTCGAACTATGAAAATCCTAGAAGAAAACCGCCAGAACACCCTTCTCGGAACTGGCCTTGCCCACAAATTTCTGGCTAAGTCCCCAAAAGCAATTGCAACAAAAAGAAAATTGACAAGTAGAGCCTAATTAAACTAAAGAGCTTCTGCACAGCAAAAGAAACTATCAACAGAGTAAACAGACAACCTACAGAGAGAAGATGTTCACAAACTGCACATCCAACAAAGGTCCAATATTCAGAAACTGTAAGCAATATGAACAAATCAAAAAGCAAAAAGTAAATGCATTAAAAATGGGCAAAGGACATAAACAGACACTTTTTAAACAAAGACATACAAGCAGCCAACACACATGAGAAAAAATGCTCAGCATCACTAATCATCAGAAAAATGCCAGTCAAACAACAGTGAGACGTCATCTGACAGCAGTCAGAATGGCTATTATTATAGAGTCAAAAAACAACACATGTTGGCGAGGCTGTGGAGAAAAGTGAATGCCTACACTCTGTTGGTGGGAGTGTAAATTGGTTCAGCTACTGTGAAAAGCAGCTTGGAGATTTATCAAAAACTTAAAATAGAGCACTAACATAGAATTACTCTTTGACCCAGAGATCCCATTACTGAACATATACTCAAAGGACAATAGAACATTATACCAAAAAGATATATGCACTTGTATGTCCATTGCCACAGTATTCACAATAGCAAAGACATGTAAACAATTTAGGTGCCCATTAATAGTGGATTAGATAAAGAAAATGTGACACATGTACATGATGAAATACATGTTCTCCCTGTATCTAAAATAAAAGTTGAAAAAAATACAAAAAGTAAAAATTAAATAAAAATTAAAAACTGGACAAAATTAAAAACTGAAAATTTGTAGCTTTTCTTTTACCCATCCAAAATCAAGGTCTCAAGAAAATCACCATCTGAAATCCAAAGGGAGACCATAACATGCTAGAAGAAAGAACTAATTGGTGAAGGCTAAATGTAGGGTAATAAGAGAATATAGAAATCCTAGAAACCAGAATGTAAGGGAAATGTGTCCCCATTTGCAGGCTCTTACTCATAAATTTCATTAAGCACTCATAAAAATAGTCAGGAGTCCTGAGAAAGCACTCCTCGTGGTACTGGTCTCTAGGAGGAGAAGAGTAACAATTGCTGAAAGGTATTAAATTAGCCAAGATCCTTGTCTTCTATGGAGTGAAAGCCTGAAAGTGATAACAAAATCAGACAGAAACGTTAATAGAAAAAAAATTACAGACAAACATTCTTCATTAAGATACACAGAAAAATAGCATCAACAGAATATTAGCACATAGAATTCAGAAATATATAAAAGCAATATCACCACAGTGGGTAAATCAAGGCACTTTCGACATTCGGAAATAGATTACTTATTATGATAAGAAACTAGATAAAAAATGATAATTTCCTTCTAGATGAAGAATAAAATTCATCTACTTACAATAAAATGAAAGGAAACAGTAAAAAAATATGGTTGCATGTTGAAGTCTTTTCCTCTCTCATCTGGCAAAAGGTAAAAATATTTTTCCCTTAAAACTACTGTGAAACATTATAGTGAAATCCTAGCCAGGGCAGTAAGTCAAACAAAACAAATACAAAGAGAGAAAGAGAGGGAGGAAAGAAAAGAAGAAAGGAAGGAAAAAAGGAAGGAAGGAAGGAAGGAAGGAAGGAGAATTCATAGGTACAAACTTATCAAATTGTTATACATTAAACATGCATTTGTTAATATCAATTATACCTCAATAAAGCTTTTTAAAAATAAAGAAAATGACTGAAAAATAAATCAGTAAGCTAAATACAAGAAAGTGAAGTTAATTATGTAAAATTATCTGATGCCTCTATGGTGGGGCTCAGAAAACAATACCCCAAAATGAAGGCTTCAGAAGCAGCCTCAGAAGCAAAAGTTTTTATTTGACCTTCTCCTGCCTTTCTATCTTTTAGTCCCATTGTTTATCGAAGCTAGCCATAGAAATTAGAATCTCTCTTCCCTAAGGCAGGTCATAGAAACCAGAACCCCCTTTTCCCCAAAGACAGCCATAAGACATGAAAATATTACACTAACTTTCCCTCCACCCTTTTCCTGTAAAAATTAATCATAAGGAAATGATTGGACTTACTTTGACTGTAGGTCATAAGACTCCCATTACAGAAAGGGTCTCGCTCTATACCCAGAAGGAAGAAGTGCACACTTACATAGGCCAAGAAGAACCAGGCCTGGCTTGGTTTCCCCACTCAGTCTATTAGCATCAGATCGGAACTTGTTTGTCCAATCACATTTCTACATGGCTGTCCATATTTTATGGAATTTTAGCATAAGAATAGACAATTACCCTCTATCTTTGGGTCTTCATTCTGAAGGCTCCTGTTTATGTGTGTGTGTGCGTGTGTGTGTGTGTGTGTATAATATTAATCTATATATAAAACATATATATACACATATATATGTATAATATTTATATATATATATATATATATATATTTTTTTTTTTTGAGACGGAGTCTTGCTCAGTTGCCCAGACCGGAGCGCAGTGGCGTGATCTTGGCTCACTGCAAGCTCCACCTCCCAGGTTTACGCCACTGTTCTCCTGCCTCAGCCTCCCGAGTAGCTGGGACTACACGCGCCCGCCACCACACCCGGTTAATTTTTTGTATCTTTAGTAGAGACGGGGTTTCACCGTGTTAGCCAGGATGGTCTCGATCTCCTGACCTCGTGATCTGCCCCTCTCGGCTCACGCCTGCCGAGATTACAGGCGTGAGCCACCGCGCCCAGCCTGTATGTATACATTAAATAAATTTGAATGCTTTCCCCCCAATTATCTACCTTCTGCAAGGTGATTTTTCAGCAAATCTTCAGAGGGGACAAAAGGAAAACTCTTCCTGGGCCTCCACAATGTAATAATTTTTTAATGTACAAAATATATAAACATTGGAAAAGAAATGTCTCATTGTTTCGATTTGCAGATGACAAAATCATCTACATAGAAAATATCAACATAGAAAATATCAACAAAAGTATTAAAAATATCTTAAATCTAACAAGCAACTTTAAAGGGGTTGCAGAAAACAATAATAATATGCAGAAGCCAATTTTATTTTCATATATTAGAAATAAGCACGAAATTTGAAATGAAAGAATACCAATTATGATAACACAATAAAGTGATAAAACTTTTAGGTATTAGGAAAATAACTGCAAGATCCTTATGTTGGAAATCATATAACATCAGGCATAATCATACATACATGTATATGTATATTACACACATAAAGGAGGGTACAAGGATTGAAGATTGGAGACTATGATAGTAAGTACCATATCTGCCTCCAAACGTGACACTGAGTTAGGCTCTATAGCCAAAAACCAGACACAGAAAATCATCTCTCTATAAGATACTAGCTTTGAAACAAAGATGGTTGTAGACCATTTACTTCTTTAGATAGTCTAATTATGCGATCCTCTGAAAACTAGATGCAGCACCGGGACAGTAGAACAGAGAGAGGAAAAGTCTCAATTGACCGTGTATTACAGAAATACTAAAGAAAGCACCAGTGTTGACTGAATTTGGAGTTGATTAATTTTTTCCTCAGGTGAAATAGTCACTCAATACATTAATTAAGTTAAATTATCAAAAGTAGTGTTACATTTTCTATACCGGGATGTAGAAAAATTAGGCTTATGAAAAATCATTCATATTCTCCTAGTCATATCTGTGTCTAAAGACTCCATAAATTTGAAACTTAAATGTTTTAATATTTTAAAACTGATAAAATATTTATCAGCGTAGAGGGTAATGTTAGAAAAAATAGACTATAGCAATTTTTACAGAAATATATCTATTGGAATTTGAGAGAGTTATCTAGAAAATGAAGGTGGCATAAGTCATTACATTTTATTTTAGCATGAATAAAAAAATTAAATAAAGACATTAAATCCTGAGGAAGTCGTGTTAGTCTGTTCTCACACTGCTTTAAGGAAATACCTGAAACTGAATAAAGAGTTTTAATTGTCTCATGGTTCCACAGGCTGTACAGAAAGTGGAGCCACTTCTGCTTCTGGGGAGTCCTCAGGAAACATTTCTTAGAATCACGATGAAAGGTGAAGGGAAGCAAGCACAATTTACATGACCAGAGCAGGAGGAAGGAAGAGAGAGAGGAGATGTCACACAATTTTAAACAACCAGATCTCGTGAGAAATCAGTGTTGTGAAAACACCACCAATGGGGATGGTGTTAAATCATGAGAAAGTGGCCCCGTGATTCAACCACCTCCCACCAGGCCCCACCTCCAACATTGGAAATTACATTTCAACATGAGATTTGGGTGGGAACACAGATTCAACCCATGTCATAACTGAACAACTCAACAATAACAACAAATGAGTTATCAACAATTCAGATAACTCAATGTGAAAGAGCTTTCCAAAATCAATAAGATGCACTTTCATTTGACCTCAGGGGAATAAGAAATCTGGTCTTGTCTGAGTGGTAGAAACAAATGTTAACGGAGGGCTAACAATGTGTGTACAAGAAGGTTTACATGCTGGTAAGTTTGTGGCATATAGACACTTCACAAGGAAAAAGGTCCCATGGCCATAAGAAGGTGATTCTTGGTCAGCTGCTTTGCCTGAATAACTGTTGTATATCCACCTAGAGGATGGAAGAGAGGTCCGCTGGAAGAGTTCCTGCATTCAGTCATCCTTTATCATGCCTTGCACCTGCTGCATGACACCCTCTGTGCCATTGGCTCTGCATGGAGACCTGCTCAAGGGATGCTCTGTTGGGGAATTAGAGGAAATCAGAGATGTTCCTTGTTCAGAGAGGTTCCAGAGAGTGAAGAACATCTCTGCTTTAGGAGAAAAATCCTTCCACTTGACTTTTCTATCTCATTGTAACAGGAGTAACCACAACATGTTTATGCTCTAGAGGGACATTGTGAGATTTTATTGTTATTGTGACTGTTGTTGTTATATTCTCTACACAGAGTAGGAATGAACTGTGATACAATCTTTGGCGTCCATGAGAAAACCAATTTGTCCACTTCTGCCAGTGATGAGCATAGTAAGTTTTCCTAATTCAGAGACCAAGTATGAACACGCTCACTTGGACAAAATTAAGGCCACATTTCCCAATCAGCGTTAAAGCAATAAAACCATCTGTTCATCTCCTATATCATCCTTCTTAATTTGTTCCAACTCCGATGAAGAAAGAAGTGTTTCATTTATTGTCTTTTAAAAATCCAGCACACATCTTGCCTATTGTACATTTTTACAATGAGCTACATTTTTTGTACATGTGTGGTTTCAAGCCATGTCTAGCTGTTTGATAGTTAAAATGGACTTTTATAACTTAGTCTGATGCGGTTACCTTACGTGAACTTTGGATTTGACAAATACAGCTAATTTCAGCTCAGGGCTCACCAACAGAAGAAAATCAAATTTTATCGGTTACAGGGCACTCAAAACAAATGATCAATAGCAACTTGGCTTGAACTCAGAAAATGTTAGGGGCTCCGTAGGGAAGCAAACAGATTGTACAGAGAAAAAATTAACCTGCAACTGAAGACCAGGTGAGAAAAGAGACAGCAGTAGATACAGCTGCGCATTTGAGACCCTCTCTGCTAAGTTACTTTGGCTTTACTCTGTTTTACTTCATTAGCCTAAAGAGCATCTCTTTTCCAACCACTGCACCTGCACGTGAAGAATTCTGTACTCTGGTTGCCTGTGTTGCCATGCATACTTTATTTAGGTTTGTTATCTCCAACTATAGAAATATAGATTTTCCTATTTCTAACTCCATGCCGGAAACCTGATGACAGCATGAGTTCAGTTCTCCTTCTTTTAGGTAAGAATCTAGTCATCTTTCTTTGACAAAAAAAAAAAAAAAGTTCAAAAATTAGGCAGAAAAAAATTCAAATTGGCCAGATAAAAGAGTCATTGCCGGGACAATACCGATGGCTTTTCTTCTTAGGATGTCTCTTCCACTCACTATCTGGTTTACTGTTTCTGTTCATGATATACAACTTTCTTTTTTCCTTTTGCGGGAATTCTTGCATCTGTCTCACTATATTCATAAGCAATCTTATCGCATTTGGCATGATGCCCATCATTTTCTGTCACTCCTGTCCTGTCTATTGTTTCACTACTGTCTCCTGTTTCTTAGTGGCCACCTCAAACCTCTCCTGTGGGCCAAAACTTTTATTGCACAGATCACTTTAAACAACAGACACTTCCTACAGAACAGAAAGTAACAACAACAAAACAAACAGAATACAATTTTAAAATATTCATTTAGCAACTGAGGATGTTATTATCAGAGGTTATTAGCTCTGCCTACTTAAATGATTGCCATCCTTTCTCCCCTTAAAACTCATTTAAACTTATATACTCTCCTATTTTCCCGTATTTCTCGTCTATGGCATAAGCCTTTAAGTTCACCGTTTTTCTTTCCTCACTTCCTGCAGTTGTTACCCTCAATACAGAAAGTATATATTAATTGTCAATGATGCTGTATTTGAATAAGCTACAAAGAAATTCAGAATTATACTCCTAAACAATGCCTACCAGAAAATAACTATTTTATCTTTGAGTCTTCATAAGACTCAGATAATTTTTTGTATGATTTCAGAAATAGATACTGTGCTATGCTCAGAATGAGAGCATACCTTTTATATTAAGGCATTGACTTTGGATAATGCTGGTATATACATTAATTTTCCATTCAATAAAAATGGGCCATTACATAGAAGTTTATTCATCTCTCATGCAAAAAGAATCCTGTTGAACCAACTGTCCTTAGTTATTTTTAAGTGTGTCTGAATCCATGTTAATGCCAATTTGGTTTTCATCTATGAGAACTACAACAGGGTTCTCTTTCTTTTCTTTTATAGGATACATATGTATCTTTTCTCTATTAGTGTCATTTTCTTTACTACCTTTGTTTCCTTCAATTTGCTTCTTAAATTCTTTTCCCCAGAATGTTCTTTCTTCTTTTTTTCTTCTACCTTCTCATTACCTGTAGAACAACAATCATTGTGAAAAAAAAAAAAATGTGATTCTTATACTCACAAAAGTTATCAAAAATAAATTTTGCCGTGATTTAGTTTCCTATCACTGGCAGAAGAGTGACAAGGAGAGAGACTGAATGAGTGAGTGATAGAAAGAGCAAGTATAAGCAGGTATATTACTAAAATAGCCACCTTTTGACAAGCAGCTTCTTGATCTTACACTGAATTTCAAGTGTAGTAAGAGGAGCAAAATGAAGAATTTGTCTTCCAACAGTCCATGGGGCAAAGGGAGCGAGGGAGAGGGAAGCAAGAATACTCTATCTAAAACCTCCTTTCCCCAACTAGTGAAAGTTGACCCAAACCGTTACTTCCCACACATTTTACCTCCAAGTTCTTTTACACATGTGTGGGAAGTGGGTCTCAGATTGTTTTGTGCACTAATGGCTATAAAGAAATCTTAAGAGTAAAAACATAGAGGCTCCCACTACAGGTGAGAGGTGAAACACTTGTCTACACAAGCAACAGAAAAATCGTCATTTTAGGTGAAGTTCCCTAGAACAGGATCTGAGATAAGTATTCTGATATAGGAAATCAACTGAAGGAGTGCTCTTCAGTATAGACCTCTAAGTTATTGAATAGAACAAGATATAAAAGGAGAAATACATTGGAAGTGATAGAGTTAAATTTAGTCTGATCAACAAGGAGAGGGCTTCAACCTATAAGCACTACACAGTTGCCCTCCTCCCCTTGAAGCAATAAAGTTAGATTATATGTTCACAGGTGCAGTGGTCTATGTCAACTGAGAAAAACAATCAGGAGAAGATTTAGGAGCCAATACTCATAGTGGCTGGGGACAGATATATTGATCCAGTCAAATGTACCTAAGAGCAGGTGTTCCAAGGGGTCCTTCTGCTGCCTTTGCCCTCAGCACATACTGTGGCTAGAGAGCCTTTGTTTCTTTAATGAGAGTTGCTGTAGCTCAATAAGCAGGATAACTGTATGAACATTAGGTGAGGCCTAAACTGAATCAAGTTCAGCTCATTATTCGACAATGTTAGATAGCTATTTACATCATTAAAAGGCATCTGTAACCTTGAGCTGGGAGAAATGTTAACCAATGTTTATTAAAAATATATTTAACAAAGGCTATCATATTATAAAATAAAACCAATTTGTAATTATGGAAAAAAAAAAAAGAAATCCAGCAAATAATTTGCACAGTGGTATTGGTATTTCCCAAATAGACTATTTAAAAGTAGAAACAGGGTGAATATGTTGACTGGCCTAATGACTATATTGAAAATTATTTTTATTTTTGTTTCTGATAGAAAAAGTACACCACCATCATATAGAACATGCTTTTCTCAATAACTCTCTACTCTTTCATTTTACCTTCTCCTTTTTAATACCTTTAATTCATTCTCTCAGCTATTCCAAATGCTCATACTGGCACACCCAAAATAACTTCTATGTTACTCCTTTTCAGTCTTTTGTCTATAAATTATGCACCTCATATTCTAATCATTTCAGCTTCTCTTTCTTTCCTTCAAAATAATCTCCTTATAAGTCTTTTAGGCCAGGCACAGTGGCTCAAGCCTGTAATCCCAGCACTTTGGGAGGCTGAGACGGGTGGATCACGAGGTCAGGAGATCAAGACCATCCTGGCTAACACGGTGAAACCCCGTCTCTACTAAAAAATTCCAAAAATTAGCCAGGTGAGGTGGCGGCGCCTGTAGTCCCAGCTACTCAGGAGGCTGAGGCAGGAGAATGGCGGGAAACCAGGAGGCGGAGCTTACAGTGAGCTGAGATCAGGCCACTGCACTCCAGCCTGGGCGACAGAGCGAGACTCCGTCTCAAAAAAAAAAAAAAGTTCACTATAGCCTACCTATGATTGGCTGAAACTAGTTTAAATTTTACACAGCCAGTGTCTTAGTAGATTTCTCCAAATACTTATAATATGTAATAATACGTATTATATGTAATAAATATATATTATATGTACATATGTACATATATATGTACATATGTATATATGTACATTGTATATGTGTATATTATATGTATTATATGGTTATATGTTCATTATATGTAGTAAATATATATACACACACATACATACACACACACTTACATATTTGTTTGTTTTCACACTGCTGACAAAGACATACCTGAGACTGGAAAATTTACAAAAGAGGTTTAATTGGACTTAGTTTCACATGACTTGAGAAGCCTCACAATCATGGTGGGAGGCAAGGCAGAGCAAGTCACATCTTACATGGATATCAGCAGGCAAAGAGAGAGAGCAAAGAGAGAGAGTTTGTGCAGGGGAACTGCTCTCTTTAAAACCATCAGATCTTTTGAGACTTATTGACTATCATGAGGACAGTACAGGAAAGACCTGCCCCCATGATTCAATCACCTCCCACTGCATCCCTCCAGCAACACATGGGAATTCAAGATGACATTTGGTGGGGACACAGTCAAACCATATCATTTGAACCCTGGTCCCTGTCAAATCTTATGTCCTAACAATTCAAAATCAATTATGCCTTCCCAACAGTCTCCCAAAGTGTTAACTCATTTCAGCATTAACTCAAAAGTTCACAGTCCAAAGTATCATCTAAGACAAGGCAAGCTTCTTCCACCTCGGAGCCTCTAAAATCAAAAGCAAGTTAATTACTTCCTAGATACAATGGAGAGGCAGGCATTGGGTAAATACCACCATTCCAAATGGGAGACATTGGTCAAAACAAAGTGGATACAGATCCCATGCAAGTCTAAAATCCAGCAGGTCAGTCAAATCTTAAAGTTTCAAAATGATCTACTTTGATGCCATATCTCACATCCAGGTCATGCTGATGCAAGAGGTAGATTCCCATGATCTTGGACAGCTCTGCCCCTTTGACTTCGTAGGGTACAACCTCCCTCTTGGCTGCCTTCATGGACTGGTGTTGAGTGTCTGCAGCTTTTCCAGGCACATGGTGCAAGCTGTTGGTGGAGCTACCATTCTGGGGTTTGAAGGATGGCACAGCTCCAATAGGTGGTTCCCCATTAGGGAGTCTGTGTGGGGGCTCCAACCCCACATTTCCTTTCCACATTGCCCCAGTTGAGGTTCTCCATGAGAGCCCTGCTTCTGAAGCAAGTTTCCACCTGGACATTCAGGCATTTTCATATCTTTTCTAAAATCTAGGTGGAGGTTCCCAAACACCAGTTCTTGACTTCTGTATACTGGTAGGCTCAACACCAAGTGGAAGCTGCCAAGGCTTGAGGCTTTCACCTTTGAAGCCACTGCCCAAGCTCTATATGGACCCCTTTCAGCCACGGCTGGAGTGGCTGGGACACAGGGCACCAAGTCCCTAGGATGCACACAGCATAGAGACCCTGGGCCCAGTCCACAAAACCACTTTTTCCTCTTAGACCTCTGGGTCTATGATGGGAGAGGCTATCATAAAGACCTCTGACATGCCCTGGAGATATTTTCTTCATTGTCTTGGGGATTAACATTCAGCTTCTCCTTACTTATGCAAATGTCTGCAGCCACCTTGAATTTCTCCTCAGAAAATGGGATTTTCTTTTCTACCACATTGTCAGGCTGCAAAGTTCCCAAACTTTTATTCTCTGTATCCCTGATAAAACTGAATGCCTTTAACAGCACCCAAGTCACCTCTTGAACGCTTAGCTGCTTAGAAATTTATTCTGCTGGATACTGTAAATCATCTCTCTCAAGTTCAAAAGTTCCACAAATCTCTAGGACAAAAGCAAAATACCTCCATTCTCTTTAATAAAACATAACGAGTCACCTTTGCTCCAGTTCCCACCAAGTCCTCATCTCCATCTGAGACCACCTCAGCCTGGACCTTATTGTTTATGTCACTGTTAGCATTTTTGTCAAAGCCATTCTACAAGTCTCCAGGAAGTTCCAAACTTTGCCACATTTTTCTGTCTTCTTCTGAGCCCTCCAAATTGTTTCCACCTCTACCTGTTACCCAATTCTAAAGTCAATTCCACATTTTTTGATACCTTTTCTACAGTACCCCACTCCTGGTACCAATTTACTATATTAGTCAATTTTCATACTGCTGATAAAGACATACCTGAGATTGGGCAATTTACAAAAGAATGAGGTTTAGTTGGACTTACAGTTCCATGTGGGTAGGGAAGCCTCACAATGATGGCAGAAGGCAAGGAAGAGCAAGTCACGTCTTACATAGATGGCAGCAGGCAAAGAGAGAGAGATTGTGCAGGGAAACATCTCTTTTTAAAACCATCAGGTGTTGTGAGACTTATTCACTATCATGAGAACAGCATGGGAAAGACTTGCCCCCATGATTCAATTACCTCCCACTGGGTCCCTACCAAAACACATGGGAATTCAAGATGATATTTGGGTGGGGTCACAGGGAAATCATATTAATATTTATTATGCATTATAAGCATATGAAGGCATATTTATTTGTACACATTATATACATTATACATAGTGTGTGTACCTATATGTGTACATATATATACACACACACACCCATAGAGAGGGAGACTTAAAGTTCTGTGAAGGAGAGTTTGTATCAGAGAGCAATATAAGAGCTCTAACACTATACTGCTTATATGTTTTGCTTGCACTTGAATATATATATTTTTAATACTAAGGCTCTTATTAGAAAGATTTAACTTTCTATGAAAAATACATTCATGCCATGATTCCACGTCTCTGACATTAAGAAACACAAAGTGTACTTTAAGAATTATTACTATTAATGTACATTTAGCATGGGTTTCTGAACACCAATAAATGAATTTCTGTATGCAAATCAGGTAGAATCTATTAAAGTAAATGCTCTCTTATCTTCAAGATAGGAGGTAGTTTCATATCTTGGAGCAAAGTTAGGTTCCTACCCTCCAACAGAAATTGGGAGAAACTTTCACTGTCTTCCTTGATAATTATCTTTCAAAGGGATAATGCCCAGATCCTTGACAAAGACACTCAGTTCCACATCACAAAACTGGTTGGCAAGAAGCTTTTAAAAGGATTTGTATCTCAAAGCAGTAGAGAAAGAATTTACAATTTTCTAAAGCAAATGATCTATGAAAAGGAAGGTCAGGGGCTTAGGGGCAGGAAGAAGCCTTTCTAATGTTTAGTCAGGCTGAAGGAAATTTTAAAGCCATTTTCATCAGAATTTTCCCTTTTTTCATATTTCTACTCAAATGTCACATCACCTATGAGACTTTTCTTATCACTTTGTGTTAAATGCAACTTTCCCCTGCCCTTGCCATTCTCTGTCCCCATTGCCTTGCTTTATTTTTTTCTCTGGCAATGATCACCATCTGAAACTTGGCATAATTACTTCCTGTCAGTTATCTATTGTCACACAATGCAGCATAAACAAAATAAAATCTCAGTAGCATAAAATAATTGGCGGATATTGCTCCTGAATCTGGGTCAGCCTGGGATTGGTTACTGTTCTACAGATGGTCACTGGACTGGGGGTGGTGGCAAGTGACTCTCAGCTGACCGAGGCTGTGGTCCACTTGGCTCTCTTCTTCCATCAGACTGGTCTGGGCATGTTCTGATGGTGATGAGCATGGCAGAAGCATAAGGACAGTCAAGGGGAAACATGCCAGGTCTCTGAAAGCTTAGACTTGAAACTGCCTTTTCAAAAATTATATCAGCAAGAAAATTATAGCAGTGAAGGAGATCTGATCTGGCCAACTTCTATCTTGCCTTTAGCCTTCAGGCTGTGCTTTAAGTATTCCTACGCTTAAGCTAAGCTAACTTTGGGAGACATTTAATTTGTAGTTAAAATGATAATTGCCCATCCCCAAAACTTAGCCCCTTTAATAAAGCTAATGAGACACTACCAGGCTAGGAGGATACAGGAGACTGAATTCTGCTAAACTGTAGATGTAAATGATTACCAACTATTATTCCGGAGGTCACAAGATACGGAACTTCTCCAATTAATCCTGCAGATTAACCACAATTGTAGAACCTAAGATTTGCCTTTTGAAATTTTTTTTTCAGACTTTTGGCATGCTTACAACTGATGGCTTTACCTGGACCCACACAGAAACCACTTAGCACAAGAATCTACTCAGCTTTGACTCCCTATGATTTTATATCCAACCCAACCAATCAGCACTCCTCATACCCTAGTCCCTTGCCCACCAAACTATCTTGAAAAACTCTGTCTCCTGCATGGCATGGCCAGCCTTGTGTCAAAGCCATGGTTGTGGTTAATTGATTTTGTTTGTGCAGCAGGGAGGAAGAACCCATCGGGCTGTTACAGACTGAGAAATAGCAAACTCTTAACTTCCCAACACAGAGTATGTTTCATAGGAATATATACACTGTCTTTATTAGGGGGGAACTCCAGAATCATCAGGACACTTGGAAAAGTTTTATTCTCAGTCATTAACACACATCTCTGAACACTCATCTGTGTCTCTTGCCTTGTCTTCCCACTCCTAGAGTGCAAGCTCCATGAGGACAGAATTGACTTTATCTATTTTATTTCTTTCTCTCCGGTGTCAAAAAATATTGTTTGACACACAGTGGAAAATTTAACAAACATTTAGCAAATGAATGAATCGATATAATTGTTTAGCAATTTTTCTGGTGCTGTTATAATAATTTAGTAACTGTTAAAATTTCTGTCCCTGATAATTCATTATATCAGGAAATATGGACTGGCTATCAACTCTGGAAACTAATCTGTAATCAATGTTGTAACTCCTATGGTGAACAATATAAACATAGTCCTTGCATCATAGAGCTTAAATTCAGTACCAGTTACTGCTTTTTGTGATGATTGAACATAGCAGGGTTTTTCTATTGTATATTGTGAAGATCATGGTTAAATATTCTCATTTACAGGTAAAGGATTAGCTGAGTTAAATTTTTACAAAGCTAATTGGTAGTCCTGAAATCCTCTTACAATGCTGACTTATAACTTTAACTCACGAACACATATAAGCACATACACAGAGACACAAACACACACACACAAGCATATTTAATTTTGCCTGAGAATGTTTAATTCACTCAATGAATATTTGGTGAAGACCATTATGTGTAAGTATCCTCATTAATTGCTGTTGATAAAGTAATAAATAATTTGGATATTGTCTGTGCCTTCAAAGAACTTCCCTGTTTACCAGTGTAGAATGTTTCCTACAATCCCTGTATATGTTAAAAATATCCTTTAGTTGTTTCCATGTGTAACAGACAACTTGAATGATAGTACAATTGCTACTTAACAATATTTCCTCTTCCCTTGTCTTTTGAAATGACTGTTTGGATCTTGATACTTGCAGATAATTAGACTGGATAGTTAGAAACCTGTTTTCTCTCCTCCTAAATCTCTCCTTTAACTCAGGCAAATTTTCCTAAAGCCTTTCATTTTTATTTCGTTGCAACTGGTATGTTTTTCTTTTGCTGTCTTTGTAAATATTTATTTAAAAAATGCTCCATCTTCCTTGTTTTCCAATACACTTATCATATGTTCTCTCTTCATTTTCATTTTTAGTTTCCTTTCTTCTTGTTATTGTCATGGATTTAATTTTCCATAGTAGTTATTCTCCTTATTACTGTGTCCAAATTACTTTTGATCTGTTATTCCATGACTGAAGTTATTTTTTTCCTTTGTACTACATTTTAAAATTGTAGATTGTTTTCTCTCTATTATAAACAGTTCTTCTTCTTCATTCTCTAAAGGTATAAGTTAATAACTTTTTAATTAACCCTTGCACTTGCTGTGTTTTTCTTCTCTTACTTTTTCTTTTACTGTTTTAATATAATAAGCTCATTTAAAAAGTAAGCAGACATTTGTATATGCCACGAGGTGGTATCACTATATTTTTTCATTAATTCATTTGGTTTTGAAAAAGGAAACTTATGATTTGGTTTTCCTGTATTATTTTCAGTAAAAAATTTTTAAGCCGTAGTTTTTCCTTTGATCATTAAAAGCTTTTATTACTTTTTAAATTTTGTCACTGCCAAACTATCAGTGAGTCCTCTTATTCCCCCTATATAAATCTACAGTTTGTTCACATCCCAATTTACAAACTAACTGCCTTCTAGTACTCTGCATATAACTATAAAAGCATTGCTCTAACTATAAACCATTAAATATTTCCTAAGATCATCACACAAGTTTATTTTCCTGTTGGCTTATTCATATATTAACTGAATCTGGAATGTACCCTTTCTCTACCTCTAATCTAGGACTTTGAAAATCCTCAAGCGTTTATCTCAAATAAACATTTTTCAAGATGCTTTTTCTGTTTCTTCCATCGAAGTATCTGTGTGTTTCTTTTCTGGAATTTCTTGTCATCTGTCTTATATTATTGTCACTTATGAAATGTATTAGCTTTCCTAACACAGTAAGACTTTCTTATGGGAAATGACATATTTTGTCTACGTTTGTGACCCTGCCTACATTCAGAAAAAAACATATATAATATCTACAGTGTGATGCCTTTTCAATAAATATTTTGGAATATACAAGAACATTACATTTTCTTTGAATATTTCAGTAACTCCTCAACACCTAATAAAGAAAGATAAATTCTTAACTTAGAAGGATTTCTCCCCTCCCCTTGCCTGTAGTCAAGGTTCAACCATTATTTACCATTTTTTTTTCTCATTACTGATACCTTAGCCAAATCATGAAACTTGATATTTCTAGAAAACATCCTAAAGTTAATCATCTCTATATATTCACTCATGTGTTCTTGTCTTAGAACATCTTTGTGATCAAAAAACTATCTGGAGAAAAAATTAAATTTTTTTTCTTCATTTATAGTCTTATTTGCCTTTATCTTGCATAATTCTTTCTTTCAAATATTTATGGTTTTCATTATGATATAATCATACTATTTAAGAGATACATTATATTCTCACTTATATTGCTATGAAGTCAGTAGCTACTGTTTAATTTCAACTCTATTATAGGGAATGCAAGTTAATGGATTAAGTTTATTCATTTATATAGCCATCCCAGAACAAAATGTATTGTTTTGCATATGTGAAAGACACCTAGAAAGTATTTTTTAAAAATGATTTTGTTGTGGAAAACACAGACGAATAAATGGCAAAGCAATATTATTTTAACAAAAAAATTCTGAATATTGAAATGAGTTGAAATATATTACTTAAATTAACAACCTAGAATTATAAATAAAGTGACACATGTCATGTAAATTGCACAAATAATTTTATTTTTATAGGCACACAAACGATATGTTTGTCTTTTTGGACAGAGAAACTCTTAAATAATTGGTTGCGTCCTTTAGTAAACATAGCTTTAACACTGCGAATCTCTACAGTAATGTTATACAGAAAGCATTAGTTCTTGCACCAGCTATACCTGAAATAAAGTCTGTTTTCAGTGCAAGTTTCTAATGCTATTGATTTTTCATGGCATTGATGTGGGATAATAGCTAGGGATATATCTTTTGTTAGTCATTTCACAAGATGAATCATGTTAGTTTAAAACAACAGTTGTTTAAAAACAAAAAAAAAATTGTTTATATTACATTGTATTACATTAGTGTAAATAATTAGTTTTCATTGCAATTTACATTGAGTTAATTTCATTTTTAAGCTTTTAAACTTAGGATTCAAGCAATTGAAAAACAAAAACCTTCCCGTTGTCATAATGACTGTTTTAATTATAATGAGATGAGTGTTATCTTCAAAAAGTCAATGCCTACTTATGCCAGTCGTCATAAACGGTCACAAAACTCTGCAGGGGTGGCAGGCTAGATATAATATAGATATAGGTACACAGTGCATACGATGATATATATGGCCATGCATAAGAAATAATAGAAAAATAAGCTCTAATTATTTTTTACATTTTGATATTGCTAATTATATACAATGCTATTTAAAATACACTGGAGTTGTGCATTTTACATTTTGGTCATGTCTATGGTCCCCTCAAGTAAACCCTTCCTATGTAATTGTCCTATTCATCTTTGCATGTTCCGTGTATGAGTAATATGGAGTTTATAGAGTTCAAGACAGTTTTATGGAGAGTTTTATAATATATGTGAAAGTCTTCACATAAGCTGTAGGTCATCCAGTGGAATTCTATCAACAAACCTACATCATAAAGACACCAGCAAATGATAAGTCAAAGGAAGAAAGAATTGGGAGCAGACCTACTTTATTTCCTGCAGCAAATCTTCCTACTTTTGAGTACATTTATTTTCACATATAGAGAAACCTCAAGAATATTAAATAAGGAATGAACAACTTCAAAAAACAGTAGTCTGCTGCAGTAAATTATTCCCCAAGTGTGTATATTTAGAGATGCCTTTTTGAAGTTTATAAAGAATGTTTTATAAAAAGAAAACTCAGCGTAAGTAAATTTGACAAGTCAACAAGCCTCCATTACAATATATTTAATACCACACAGAAAGTAAAAAGCCTAGAAAGTTAAGTGCTATGAAAACTTCTGTTAGGAATAAAATAAAGTGTGAATAATTAGCCAGAAGAAAAAAATAAGTTGGAAAAAAGGTCATAGTCACTGCAAAAAGTGTTATTTACCCATGAGTCACACAGGGCATTGGGACTCTGAGCTATTTTATCCTCTTCTAAGAAAACAAACAAAACCCTACTTAGAACTTAAATAAATTTGCTCTATAATAGAAAAATAAAAGTTTAAATATTAGAATATTTAAGATTATAAGAGATCTACAGAAAGTAACATGATGTAAACATTATTAACTGTTTGATTCTTCAAGAATATCAGTATATTTGAAAACCAATCATAGTATAATGGCTCCTATTTTGTTAACATTTCTAAATATGCAAAATGATGACCAAAATGGTAACCTACTGTGAATATAATCTTTCTGCTAAATAATTTCAGAAGCAAAATTATAAAAATTATTTTTAAATTTTCTAGCAGAACTATTCTTAACTTGTGATATGGGTATATTTCATATGCTTTGCTTAGTATGTGTAAATGCTTTCAAATGGTGATGAGTTTATTGTAATGTGTCCTTTTTACATTGGAAGGGGGAGTGGTTCATACTGAAATTAACACATATTCTAGGTATGAATTTGACTTTTCTTCTCACAATTTTGACAGTAGCACAATCTGAGAGCTTAGAGAGTATTTGTTTTACTGATAAGTGATCCTACATAATGTCACTATAGACCAAACAAACTGTTTTTTTTAAAGGGAGGTATGGTACTGCATGAATAATTATGAGATCTACTTCTTCTACCACATATCATATTCCTGAGAAGCTGCCATTCTGATAGAACAATAGAAGAGGTTTTTGAAGGCATTACTGTGATACCAGCTTGGAGTTAAATTTTTGAGAGCAGCAGATGAGAAATTAAGATGACAGCTGCATGATGCTGTGTCCCCAGGTAGAACACAAAGATCTGGTAATAAGGGATTGAAGTAAGAGAGGTAATGTTTATAATTTCTCTTTGTGATACATCAGGGGATGTGTCCTTCTTGTCTTTGCATTCTAGGTTCAGAAGATTTAAAGGTCTTTGTTCCCAGAGGAAGAGCTCTTCCATGAGTGGATAAAGCCAAAATTAAACTTTAAGCTATGGCATCCAAACAAATATCTGGACTTTGTGCCAAGGGACCAGCAGGCAAGGATAGAAGACATCATCCTGGCAGGTTATTGACTCAGCATCAAGAGGAAGTACAGCTGCTGCTACACAGTGGGACAGAGGAGAATATGATTGGCATCAAGGCAGTGGTGTGTTGGTATCAGCTCTTAAACCTGATCACCAGAGCCAGTTATGTACATCTCTTCTCAACTCCTCATTCAATTAGTGTAATATCAGTAGCCCTAAATCAGCCATGGTTGAAATATTTCACTACAGAAATCAACAAACCTTCAAAAAATACATTTTCTTTTTTTTCTTTACAGAAATCTGCTTGTTAAACATTTACCATTATAGGACTCATCCAGGCGAGCTTGTGGAGCATCTCTTAGTACTCCCTTGACCATTTTAAATTTTAAATAATTTAATGTAGCAGTCACAACATGAGGAAGAACTGGAGATCAGGGGCTCAGCCACTGCAGAGATGAGAGTCTGGGTCACTCCATCAAGTATGTCACTTAGATCAGCAGAGGTGATAGGCTAGAGTTGGGTGATTTTAGAATTGATGTTAGAGAAGATAGATAATGAGTATCAGTTGTGGCCTTGAGACCAGCTATAGAAGTGAGGTCTGTATTTTTTTTCTCACTAACTTTATATTTTTATGAGCTCTAGTGAATATCATTACGCTCCACCTATATTTCCTTTCAGAAATGAGGTATTCATGCCTCACTACTAGGTTTGTTAGCTACTGAGGGCATAAGACTGAGTTCCTCGACAGCAATTATCCTTGGTTTAAAGTATACCTTCTCTTCAGTTTAAGTTGCACCTTGTCTCTACGCATTCAGAGACTGCTATGGAAAGAAATACAAAGGCCCAGAGGCTTGCCTTAATTCAAAGCAGTTTTCAATTGTCTTTGTGAAATCAGCTGAGATGGTGGTCATGCCTATCATCGTTGAACTCCTGCCCCAACTGGGTTACTTTTCTTCCTAACACATGTTGTTCCTGAAACTATTCCTCATAAAGATTCCAGCACATCAGTCTCAGTCACAGATTCTGAAATGCCAACTAGACAGGTAGATTCTACAAAAGCTTGAATAAACTTATTTCTGCAAACCAACCAAAAGTTTCCCAAAACTAAAGTATATTTACCACTGTTACATAAATATGATATAACCCCATTATCCCTATAGCCTATAACCTTGAAAATGTCTAGGATTTCTTTGCTCATATATTTAGCAATTTATAGATAATACTATGATCTGATTTTAGTGAATCCTGTCACAAAAAATATTTTCCTTTACAGGCAAAGCATGATACTTCAACGAGTTTCTAGATGAGAATATAAGGCTGGTAAATGAATACATTCTCTCTCTCTCTCTCTCTCTGTGTGTCTCTGTGTGTGCGTGTATGTGTATGTGTGTGTGCATGTGTGTGTTGTACATCTTGACTGCTTTAAAGTAAATGATTAAATTTGTTGAAAAAAAATCAATCTTAGATTTGCTTTCTTCTAATATGCTACCTGGTAGTGATATTCAAAGAGAAGGTAACTATCTCTTCCTCACTTTGAATTACTGAAGTTTACTATTGGCTACAAAACTAATTAGTGTGAAGATTATTTTAGCTTGATTGTTTTGCCACACTCGATTTCTTCCTGGAAAATATTAACCGAAATCTGAAGCCTAGCAGCAAACAAGTAATAAACTGAGATAAATCATACACAGAGTGAGAATACCTAGGCCAGGTAAGAATCCTCCTTTGAGATCAAGAAAAGGAGATTAGCTGGATGAATTATTTCCTTCTTTGTAATTAGTTTGAAGGTCTTGTAATTGAGAACTTAATTTAATTGGCTGTATGTGGGAAGTTAAAAAATTCAGACGCAAAAAAAAAAAAAAAAGACACACAAAAATCAACAAAATCAGAAGTTTGTTTTTTGAAAGAATAAACAAGATTAATAGACAGCTAGCTTGACTAATAAATAAAAGAGAATAACCAAATAAACATAATCAGAAATCAGAAATGGCAAAAGGACATCACTGCCAATACAGAAATACAAAAAACCCTCAGAGGCTATTACAAAAACCTCTGTGCACCTATGCACACAAGCTAGAAATCCTACAAAAAAATAGATAAATTCCTGGGAAACACACAACCTTCCAAGATTGAATCAGGAAGGAATTGAAACCATGAACAAACCAATAATGAGTTCTGAAATTGAATCAGCATTAAAAAGCCCCCAACTAGAAAGAGTCCAGGACCAGGTGGATTCACAGCCAAATTCTACCAGACATATGAAGAAGAGCTGATACCATTCCTACTGAAACTGTTTCAAAAAAATAAAGAGAGGGAACTCCTCCTTAACTCATTCTATAAGACCTGCATCTTTCTAATAGCAAAAACCTGACAGAGATACAACAAAAAAAGAAAACTTCAGGTTAATATCCTTGATGAACACAGATACAAAACTCCTCAACAAAATACTAGCAAACTGAATTCAGCAGCACATCAGAAAATAATGCTAAGATAACTGACTAGCCATACGCAGAAGATTAAAACTGGACCCCTTCCTTACACCATATAAAAAATCAACTCAAGGTGGATTTATTACTTAAATGTAATACCTAAAATCTATAAAAATCCTTGAAGAAAACCTAGGAAATACCATATTGGACCTAGGCCCTGAAAAAGATTTCATAACAAAGACATCAAAATCAACTGCAACATAAGCAAACATTGACAAATGGAACCTAATTAAACTAAAGACATTCTGTACAGCAAAAGAAACCATCAACAGATTAAACACAGAACCCACAGAATAGGAGAACATATTTGCAAATTATACATCTGACAAAGGTCTAATATCTGTAATCTATAAGTAACTTAAATTAATAAGCAAAAAAAAAACCAAGCTCATTAAAAAGTGGGCAAAGGACATGAACAGACATTTCTCAAAAAAAGACCTTCACACGGCCAACAAGCATATAAAGTAATGCTCAACATCACTTATCATTAGAGAAATGCAAACTAAAACCATGATGAGATAGCATCTCACATCAGTCAGAATGGCTGTTACTAAAAGTCAAAACATAACGTGGTAGTGAGGTTGTGGAGAAAAGGTAATGCTTATACACTGCTGGTAGAAATGTAAATTAGTTTAGCCACTGTGGAAAGCAGTTTGGAGGTTTCTTAAAGAACTTAAAACAGAACTACCATTTGACCCAGCAATTCCGTTATTGGGTATATACCCAAGCAATATAAATTCTTATACCATAAGGACACATTCATGCATATGTTCATGGCAGCTCTGTTTGCAATAGCAAAGACATGGAATCAACCATAAATGCCCATCAACAGTAGACTGAATAAAGAAAATGTGGGGCCAGATGCAGTGGCTCATGTCTGTAATCCCAGCACTTTGGGAGGCAGAGATAGGTGGATCATTTGAGGTCAGGAGTTCGAGACCAGGCTAGCCAACATGATGAAACCCTGTCTCTACTAAAAATACAAAAGTTTGCCGGGAGGCCGAAGCACGAGAATCGCTTGAACCCGAGAGGTGCAGGTTGCAGTGAGCCAAGATCGTGCCACTGCACTGCAGACTGGGTGACAGAGCAAGACTGTGGCTCAATAAAACAATAAAAAATAAAAAATGTGGTACGTATACACCATGGAATACTATTCAGCCATTAAAAATAAGAGATTATGTTATTTGCAGCAACATGGATGGAGCTGGAGGTCATTTTCATAAGCAAATTAAGGCAGAAACAGAAAACCAAATACCGCACGTTCTCACTTATAAGTGAGAGCTAAATACTGAGTACACATCGGCACAAAGAAGCGAGCAGTAGACACTGGGTCCAGCTTGAGGATGGAGGGAGGGAGGAGGGTGAGGATCAAACAACTCCCTATCAAATACTATGCTTATTATCTGTGTGACAAAATAATCTATACCCCATACCCTCGCAACATGCAATTTATCTATATAACAAACCTGCACATATACCCCTAAAGCTAAAATAATTTAAAAAGAGAGAAACGGGATAAATTGTCTATCTTACCTTTATCAACTAGATAGCTCAGAAATAATGTACATATATCCTCTCTGCTGGATTCTCTACCTTGGCTCCATGCCTCTCCACAAAGTTGCTCAAACAGAAATGACCACTTATTTGTAATAATAATAATATAAAGGCACAACACAACTTAATCCCATACAAAATAAAAATGTTTTATGAAATGAAGTTTATTTTATAGGAAATTCTACATTTATATTGCCTAACAGTCTTCTTATATCTTTCCCCTAAAACTTTTGTGTGTGTGTGTTTCACAGTCACATGGTATAATCGAATTGCTTATTAATATTTGTGAAATGGTGATTCTGAAATTGGATGTTGCCTTAACCAAACAGAAAACAAATGTGTACCAAAGATAAAGAACAAAAAAAGTCCTGGGCCCCTTAAAACTACTCTTCATTTGTTATGCAGGGGAATGATTCCTAGCTGCTTATAATAGTTTTGATTTTAGCTCTCCAAATAGATTAAATTGACATACACCTGGGAATACTGTGTTGGTTACAGGAAATCAGGAGTGAAGAGACATTATTAATTTTAAGAGTTTGTATTTTTGGAATAATAAATGTGTATGTAATGCACAGAGTAGAACAGTGTCAGTGGCTATCATTTACTGAGCATTCACTTTGTCCCATATTCCTTACAGACATTTCATGTGATATTAATTTAATCAGCAGAAATAGCAATAATTTATGCTTGGGATAATTAGCATACAAAGAGAGTAAATAAATTTACTAAATAGGTAACATTACATTTTGAAAATAATTTTACTGATATAGGACCAATTTAATTTTTTAACCAGCTTGCTTATGATTAAAATATATATATATATACACACACACACACACACCCATCTTCTTGATCTATTATACTAATAAAAAAATAAGAGGAGTGAGTCAAACATTTGTATTCAATTTTGTAGCATTATCTACACATGTACATCTAACACAAAAGTATCAAAATCAAATTTTATTATATACAGGGATCACTGATTAAATTATCAGATATTTACTGAGATGTTACCCACCCCAAGGCATTTAGATATATTTTTTTCGACAGATTACTTATTAATGATAGAGTAGCAGAAAAGTTTAAATGATTTCAAATCTAGACACATCGTGAGAAATATTCAGATATATGTAAAATAGTAAAAATGAGCAACTTTTGCATCTTAATTATTCCGGTAAAACATAATAAATTCAATAGTGAAGCAAATCGTGAAGTGAGGGTGTCACAGGAAGCTTGTTGCCCAGGTATTCCCCAAGGCAACTGGGGAAAAATTCACCGGAGACATTGCTCATCTAATTCTAATGAATAACAGGAACCTTACCAGGTAAATAAGCAGAGAGAAAAAATATCCGACAGAAAATTTACGGAAAGATGATTTTAAAAGAAGAAAATTGCCTAGCAGTGAGGGCATAGCAAGTGAAAGGCAGAGTGGTACAAAATGAAGATGAACAGTTTCCCTAAGGTAACTTATGATTTCTACTAAGAAATGCATGACACACTGGCTCTATCCTGTAGCCCAAATAAATGGTAATTTGATGAAATTTTGAGTTAATAATTCTCATATATTGGAGATAAGGAGTCTTCCTACATCTCCCCTATAATTTCTGCATTCAGGTTTTGTTTCCAGTGGGTTAGAGCTAGTAACGGATAGACACTGGGATCCTGGATTACAGGTGTTAGCCTGTTCTCACACTGTTATAAAGCTACTACCTGAGACCGAATAGTTTATAAAGGAAGGATGTATAGTTTAATTAACTCACAGTTCTCCTTGGCTGGGGAGGCCTCAGGCAACTTACAATCACGGTAGAAGGCAAAGAGGAAGTAGCCTTGGACTTTCTAACATGGTGGCAGGAGGGAGAAGTTCTAGCAAGAACAGGGAAAACTGCCTTATGAAACCATCAGATCTTGTGAGAAATCACTCACTATCATGAGAACTGCACGGGGAATCATCCCCATGATCCAATCACCTCTCACCAGGTCTCTCCCTTAACATCTGGGAATTACAATTCAGGATGATATCTGGGTGGGGACACAATGCCTAACCATATCCTCAGGCTAACTCCTACCCTGACATATGACATATGACATGAGGATGAACGGAGGCAGGGACTGACCTTACTTCAGATTGGAAAGGATTGGGTTGTGGTGTCATTAATTTAGGAAGGATCACAAGCCTGCTGACTCTTGCCCTGCTGACCTTTGTGGCTGCTCTGTTAGGGTGCCTGAGTGGCTTCTGTACTGTTGTTATGCTCTTTCTTCCTGTGCAGTACTTCTTCCTGTAGACCTCAATGACTGCCCTACCACTTCCCATTGGATTTGTCAGCTTTACCCTGCCCCATTTTGTTTTTGGTTCTTATAATCCTTCACATAATTCCAGTGAATAAACCAGAGGTCATTTAACTCAATTTTCCTTCCCACCTCTGATTTGAATTACTCTATTTAGAAGCTTATTTACCTAGATCAGTCAAAATGTTTCTCATTTTAAGCTTATTGCATTCCTATTATTCATATTTCAAACATATTCATGGTCCCTGAACCCTCACTTTTTCCTTGAGATACTCCTTTTCCCTCTAAAAGAGTAAAATAACATGCTTTCAGAAATAAGAAATGCCTGCCAATCTTCACTGGTATTTGAAGATGTTGTCACATCAACAGCCTGACTCATCTACTGAGCCTGCAGTGATGGGAATAGGGTCTTTCTTGGATAACCCAGCACATTTCTTCCTTGCAGGGGCTTAGATATACAGAAATCAAGGAGGAAGTCTGTGTTATGCTACTCTTCCGCTATAGTATCATCATTTACCAGCTGCATGTGCTTTGACATTTTGCCTTTCTGTTTATTCATTGATAGAATGGTCACCATAATACATTTTTTTTCTGCTGAGGTAAATAGATTCCTGTGTTAGAAATTTCTTTCCAACTGTCTACTGTAAATCATTGCAATCCCTGTAAATCCCTCTACAATAAATGCAGCACTGTTTATTTGGGTCAGGCAGATAACCTCCAGACTGTAACCAGGAAGTGGAGAGAGCATAGAACTTTGAGGAGGATGTTATACTGGGGAAAAGAACAACAGAAAAGAGTTGGTGAGAGAAAAAATATTACAGAGATTTTATGAATAAGGAACCATTAAAAGGGAAGTACAGAGCACATAATTTAAGGCATGAGATTTATGATCACAAAAGATATTTAAAAGAGGCTCTGCTGTCCTGACTGCAGCTTCCGGGCAAGAAGTCGAAGATACATCGTGGAAGACCTCCACAGGACCCTTCCACCATCTCTGGTGTTCAGCATTTCTGAGATTAGTATCTGTTGCTCCCTCTATCTTGCTAACCTGACTTGACTTCATTCTTTCCAAAACATTGTGGGTAAAATCTCCTACTGGAAGGCTGTCTTGGAATTCTCAAGTTGTGCCACTCCTCTTAGCTCTTATGTCTTCCTGAGCATTATTTAATAATATTTATCACTATATTATATCAAAACCATTAATAAATCAGTCAGCTATTTTCACAGAAAAGACAATGTGTGTTCTTTGGCCTCTGAAAGCACAGGACAATGCCTGGCTAAATGGTTCGTATTAGATTCTTTACAATCTAAACGGAACTGCAATTAATTCCTGTAATCTTTAGCCTATATTAAATGTACAGTCTTTGGTCTTCAACCATTTCAGTACTAAGATTTTATCATTCCAATTCTATGCCTAACTCAATTAACACAAGCTGAATTTTTCATTTCCTTTTCTGGAACTTTTCAGAGATTGTTTCCTTTAATTGAAATATTTTCATCCAAAGACACCTGTCAAATTCCTCGCCTCTTTGCAGACTTAACTCAAATCTCATTTATAAAGGAGCTGTTTATAAAAAACTCTTTTTGACTTCTCCAGTAACAAAATACTATTTTCTCATTGCTTTCCCCCTCCTCAGTTCAATGTACCAGGTCAGTTCTTGTCTCACAGCCCCCAAAGGAGTTTACATTTGTCTTAAAACTGTAAGGCCTCTGAAAGGACAAAAGCTACAAGTCAAAAGAATTTGGATTGAGTCCTAGCTCTGCTATCAACTAGTTTGTGGACTTCACCAAGCCATAATTTTTGAAAAATTGATTTCCCTTATATTGAAACTATACACATACTCAAATATATTATTTGTGTTAATATAACATTTGATGTTATGCTATGTTTTGAGTACATTACCAGAAAATATGGCTTTAAAGAGCTGACTCATTTGATACTCCTTTAACAAGTGTGGGAATTGGAAGTAATATTTAACAGAGTAAAAGGTAATATAAAAATCAAAATATGCATTCCGCTCCTATGGAAAAATATATAACATCATCTAGTTACTCCTTGTCCTACAAGAATGTGTGATGTATTTGTTAGAATACATAGTACAATTCAGAATGCATAGTCTATAAATTTCAAACTATAAGTATGAAAAAAATACTGCAACAAAGGATTTATTAGTAAAATGCTTATTTTTTATCATTTCTTGAGGGAGATACTATGCTTGCTGTAATTTCAGACTCTGATTATGATTGATGGAGTCTTTGCTGTGCTAAGTAATAACTTTATAGGAAGGGACCTATCTACTATACAGTATAATCTAAAACGCTTTATTTACTTTCTGTCCCATCCTCCACTTCCCATAATTCAATTCAAGGTATTTCTATGATCATATATGATTTTTCTCATTTATTTTAATATACATTAATAACATAAAATCATTAGCACTCAATTTAATTGGAAATCATTCAAAATTATATAATATCATAATGTATTATTAATGTATTATTATTATTCCTAGTTTCTGTTATATATGACATGTTGTGGCTGCTGTGTTATTACTGCTTTTTAATGAATACTTGCAGATTTTAGCTAATCTGCAACTTCACATGGTAAAATGTAGATAACAGTAATATTCTGTTGTTTTGAAAATAAAATATCTTTGACTATATTATTCTGTTTGTTTAAAATGTGTTTCATGTCATAAGTATCATGTCCTATAACATAATAATGTAAAACACCAAGGTCAATAAACCAGATCAAATAAATATAGAAATATTTTTAAAAAATTATGTATGTAGATAATATTTTTGTTTTGACAGTATAACAAAGAGCTAGTCAAAAATTGGAGAAAATTTCTTTCCAAATTGGTATAAATGCTGAATTACAGTTTTTTTTTAAATATATAGTTTTAGTCTAATGCCACCAAATTTATATTGTATATCTTGGGAAGAATCCTTACTTAGTGGAATCCCTTGGGGCAAGTGTTTTACTGCTTAGCTAAGAACTATTTAAGATTAATGTTTCAATTATTTGACAGCAAATGTGATCTTAAAAAGTACTTTAAGAGCTCTAAAACACTTACTATCTTAAGTAGTTTGAAATGGTCTTTTGCTTTATGTACACTATTAATTTGATTAACAAATCATTTTCTTATAGAGCTTATAGAGATAAATGTCAGCCTAAAACCAGGCTGAAGTGCTAAAAATTTTGAATTAAACAAATGCAACTTAGTGAGACCTTACTGCAGATCTTCACAAAACCCACACAGAAATGCTCAATGTCTTGGCACTTTGAGTTACTATTAGAATGATATGGAGTCAATACAAGATTATTCTTAAATTGTATATTTTCAGTTTATTGTTTTAATATACTGAAGTGTTTGCATAATAAAATAAATGACTTATATATGTTGTAGAGTAGTATTCCTACACTTATAAAGTTAGAAAAAGAAAGGAAAAATTTTCATTTCTGATAAAATCGACACAGTAGAAAACTCACCCTCTCTTTGGAATATAATCAAAAGAAAAGATTCACATATTTCAAATCAAGCTATATAATTTTAAGTACTTATCAGAGTTTGAAATTGCAATTAGTATTTTAAATAAAATACAGTAGAATAGTGACATTACGAGAAAGGATTAATATTCTCCTAGAAATAAGACATATTTATTGACTCTTATGTGTTGTCTGGCATACCGTATTCCCCATGACAATAAAGGTGAAGATGTAACTTTCTACTTGGATTGTTCTGATCTCAGGTGAATTCATGCAGCATGTTGGGAGAGACTTTCTAGAACAATGTTAGACCAAGTAGATGAGAATATTTATACATACAGTGGAAGTTTTTCATGATATCTATAATGCAATTGAAGACGTATCATAAAGTTGCATTATATCTGACATATCTGAAACAATGCCATGATATTTATAAGTATCAGTGGTATATTTGTGGTATATCTACTTGACCAATGGATACCAATTTGCATAAAATATACCCTTATGCTTGCAGCATTCTAATTAGAAGGAAGGTGTTAGTACCATCTTAAATAACTTGTTTCAAAAGTTTAAAACAAATAGACTTTAAGAGAAAAAAAAAAATCTCAGCCTTGTTAAATCAGTTTGTTAGCATTTTCTTAAGTAGAAGCTTTCAATGATAATAGTTCAAATGAGTGAAACAAACCAAAGCAACAACAACAAAAATTACTTATTCCAGAGTTTTCTCAAACAGCCCTACCAACTAATTTGAACAATGGGCACTGCAATGAGAATAGATCAAAAAGATGTATTAACTACCCAGCAATAACAGAGTCAATGGGAGAAGTATAGCACATCAGTGGAAGTAACAGGCTTTCAGATCTCCAGAAATTCTTTAATCAGTATGCGTAGCTATCCCCAATTTTATATAATCAAACACATTTTCCTTTGTTTTCTCTTTTAACTCCAGTTCCAAAATCTGTAAAGAATTACATACCGCCCAGCATTGCCACCATAGTGCTGCTTGCTTCAGCACCCAACTAACACCTCAACACCCACTTCCTTTTATTACCAAGGTCCTTCTTTGATAAGAAAACCTAACAACATATCTATTAAAGAGCATTTGAACCTACACATGATAATATATTTTATGCTCAATTTTATTTCTTTTTATTTTTACACATCACTGGTGCCCATATGATTATTGAGTTGTGGGAGGTATCACTGGACTTGCATTTTTTCTGAATCAGCACATTAATGTTCTCAGTTATAACCAGATGACACTGTAATTTTTCTCACTCAGAAGAGGATGCTGTTATGATTAACCTAGACACCAGACAATGTTCCACAGGGCATGGTGTTCTTCGTATGAAATCGCTGAAGTCTTTAAACTGTGTGTGGAAAAATTGAGTGGATTGCTTCTGAACTTATAATTAAGGATGTGACAGTTGATTCGGGCTGCTTCTTAGGAGAAGGACTCACAGGTGATACTCCGTGACTTATTCATTTAAGTAGGTATGTTATGGATTAAATGTGATTACACAATTTTTAAAACCATAAGTTCCTTTATTAAGTAAAAAGAGCTTTTTTAAAAGATGCTCTTAAGATGCACATAGTAAGATACTAGTGGTGGTAGAACTAATTAGCTTGATAATTATGTAGGAACTTATAATATGACCCTTTCCAAATCACTACAATTTGTATTTAAAACAATGTTAGACCAAGTAGATGAGAATATTTATACATGCTGTGGAAGTTTTTCATGTTATCTAAAATGCAATTGAAGACGTGTCATAAAGTTACATTATATTTGACATATTTGAAACAATGCCATGATGTTATAAATATCAGTGGTATATTCGTTGTGTATCTATTTGACCAATAGATAACAATTTGCATAAAATATACCCTTACGCTTGCAGCATTCTAATTAGAAGGAAAGTATTAGTACCATCTTAAATAACTTGTTTCAAAAGTTTAAAACAAGTAGATTTTAAGACAAAAAAAAAATCTCAGCCTTGTTAAATCAGTTTGTTAGCATTTTCTTAAATGGAAGTTTTCAATGATAATAGTTCAAATGAGAGAAACAAACCAAAACAACAACAACAAAAATTACTTTCAGGCAATATTATTTTCTATCTCCAACAAATGAAGTAATACTTAACATTTTAGTTAATAAAATGTTAAACGGGACTTACGGCTTAAAATTTTTTAGTTTAATGTCAGATTCAATATCTTTTTTCTTTCAAATTTAGTGTAGTTCTATAAAGAAGCATTCAAAATTTGGATAAAGTGAGCATAGTGGTAAGAAAATCTTGAGTTTAACAATTTACTGCAACAATCTCAAGACATCCATTCTTAGTAGAGCTTAGTAAGAGAAACACTAGTAGTGTACTAGTAGTAACTAGTAGTAACTTAGTAAGTTACTACTTACTAAGTAGTAAGAGAAACTTAGTAAACTTAGTAGTGCTAGTGTTAGAAACAGCATTCTGAGTGCCTAAAGTGAGCCCCACCCTGTCTCCGGAAGAAATAAGTTAACTTAGCCAGCTCTTTATATCTCTAAATCAGGCATCCTTGAAACTCCAGCTATGGAGGAAGAAATCTAAGGTGAGAGCTAGAAGCTTTTGCTTGAAGTCATATAATCGTAGGAAAACCAACGCTCACGTGCCTTATATTAGCCATTTTCCTTCCTAATTCTAATGAGATTAACTACGATCTTGTCATGACAAACCAAAATCGGTTTGGATAAATGTGTATCCCAATATAATACAGGAAATTCAATCAACTGTTATATTTGATGCAGAGAACATAGTGCCCCATGGTATTAGAGATGATCTTAAGAAATATGTCTTTGTCTGAACATGCACAGAGAGGTTGAACTAGAAAAAAGAACAGAAAGAAGTAGCTTCATGTAAGGGGATCTTCAAGTTAATGTTAGTTAATAATTACAGTTGGCCTGGATTCTTAGTCTTTTAAACATCTTGCCCAATCCACAAAAACTATTATTATTTTGTTCATAAATCATATCTAGTTTAACCAGCGGTCAGATATACTTCCAGAGAAAATGTGCACCCTTTCCAAATGATATTCTGAACCAGAAACCTTTCTCCAATGAAACTGTAAGCACATCTTTCAGCCCTCTTGTCTGTGATTTAGAACTCTGCAACAGCTGCTTTTATTCTCCCTCACCATCTCAACATTGCCGTGGTTCTCTTTGCCTAGACTTGAACACCTATAATTTAGTTTTAGAGGAAACTTAACGGAAACTTATGTTACTCCACACTGGCATAGGTGATATCTGTGCTATATGTGGGTAGATCATATTTTTGTTATTATTAACAAAATTTTACTATTTACTTTTTAATTTTGTAATTATTTGTAACTATTAATTTTAATTTTGTCATTAGTAATATTTTGTTAAAGTTTTCATGCAGAGAAATACACACTGTTTAAGTGTAAATTTTTTTTTCTTTTTGTTGAGACAGAGTCTCGCTCTGTTGCCCAGGCTGGAGTGCAGTGGCGTGATCTCGGCTCACTGCAAGCTCCGCCTCCCAGGTTCGCCTCCCGAGTAGCTGGTACTACAGGCGTCCACTACCACGCCCAGCTAATTTTTGTATTTTTAGTAGAGAGGGAGTTTCACGTGGTAGCCAAGATGGTCTCGATCTCCTGACCTCATGATCCGCCAACCTCGGCCTCCCAAAGTGCTGGGATTACCTGCGTGAGCCTCCCCGCGGGGCCTTAAGTGTAACATTTGATGATTTTTTGCCAAGATGACATGAACAAAATCCAAACCCTAATTAAGACTATAACTAACAAAAATTTATAGAATATTTCAAAACTCCTTGAAGATTTAGAATGCTTCTAACACAAAGACATAAAGAATGTTTGAGGTCAGATCATGAGGTCAGGAGATTGAGACCATCCTGGCTAATATAGTGAAACCCCATCTCTACTAAAAATACAAAAAATTAGCTGGGCGTGGTGGCGGCGCCTGTAGTCCCAGCTACTGAGGAAGGAGAATGGCATGAACCCGGGAGGTGGAGATTGCCGTGAACCGAGATTGCACCAATGCGCTCCAGCCTGGGCAACAGAGCGAGAGTCTGTCTGAAAAAAAAAAGAAAGAAAAAACAAAAAAAGAAAAATGTTTTAGGTGATGGATATCCCACTTACCTAATTTGATTATGAGACATTGTATCAAAATATCACATGTACCTTAGAAATATATACAATTACATGAATCAGTGAAAAATAAATTATCAGTTAAAAATATTTTCCTTATCTCAGGAAGTTTTTCTCTGCCTCCATTTTAAATACACTCTACCACTTCCGAAGTAAATACTGTTTTGATTTCTGTCATCATAAGTTTGTTTATTCATGCAGTATCAGCAGTATTTGGTAAAGTAAGTATTCTTAAATTTAGCAATTTTAGGGGTACAAAATGTTATTTGATTGTGAGCTAAATATTCAATTTCCTAATAACTAATAATAATGAGCATCTTTTTGTGTGATTATTTTCCATATGTATATGTCCTTTGTAGCCATTTTTCCTAAATGTTTGCCATTTAAAAAAATATATATTCCTATTAATGAGCTTTTAGTGTTTTTATATATTCAAGTTCTTTCTCAGACATATGTATTGTGAATATTTTCTCTCATATTGATGTTTACATATGCATTTTCTTATTACTATGTTTGTATATGGTTTAAAACATTCAATGAGATCTAATGTATGAAATTGTTTCATTTCTACTACAGTTAGTGCTTGCTGTGTCCTCTGATAATATTTTATTAACTTAAGGTGGGCAAAATATTATCTTTTTTCCCAGATAATTCATAGTTTCAATTATTATGTTTAGAATTATGATCACGGCTCAAAGTCATTTTTGTGTAGTTGTTTCTATGTGGTTTCCAATGTCTCAACATCTTAACAAAATGTTTTATTATTCAAAAATTTTCTCAGGGAATTTGTAGAAATTCAAATAACCATGGACATATGGATATATTTCTAGTTTCTATTCTTGTTCGTTGATCTACAAGCCTTAACCAATACAAAAAGACAAGAAAAGAAAATGAGAGGCACACACATTGGAAAGAAAGAAGTAAAATTATCCTTATTTGAACAGATTATGATTGCATACCTAAAGATCAACAGAAACTCTATGAGCTAATATATACGTTCTCAAGTTTGCAGAATATTTCTCAAACTATTAGGAATGATCTGTAGTTTTACTAGTTTAACAAAATGTGAATATAAGCCCAAGGTATGACCAAAGGGAGAATCTAGTAAGTGATCCCAAGGGGCTATACTCTCAGTGTAAATGTAAATAAGAATTAAACCCACCACAACTACTCACCACTTTTAAACCCCTGCAAGAAAACCTGTCTTGGTACAGAGCACAGCAAGAAAAACAAGTGTGCCTGAGAAGTTAAATGACTAGCCAGCTCTCAACTGAATTCACAGCCTGGAGTAGTTTTAAATATATCACCAAACTATTTGATATGTTTCCCTTTAAGGGGTGGATGCTAATTTCCTTTTTCTTGACTGTGGACTGAACTTAGTGCCTTGTAATCAATAGAAAACACAAGTGGAAATGACAGTTTGTGACTTTAAATTCTGTGTAATCAAAGATTCTTCCTCTGTCTCTTTCTTAGATTGCTCAACTCGGGGACATTGGATCTTATTTTGAGATCAGGTCAATGCAGAGTTACATTTATCAAAGAAATGCAGTTTCCAGACAACAGTCAAGTGAGTGAGCTATCTTATAAGGCAATTCCCTAGCCCCAGTCAAGCCTTCAGATCACTGTTGCCCAGACAACATCTTGACTGCAACATCATGAGAGAGTGTAAACTGGTACCACTCAGATAAACTGTCCCTAGATTCTTGACTTTCAAAAACGCTGTGACGTGCTACACTTTATGGTTATATGTCACACAACAAAAATGTCTATTTCACAGCCCAAATTGCTGTTACACAAGTGTTGAGAAAACTCATAAATCTAATATGTCTCTTCCCAATAGACACCTAATTTCCTAGTGGAAATAAGAGAAAGAAATTCTATCTGGAAAAATATATCTCATGTTCACAGGATTCTTAAAGAATTTTCATAAGTATTATTTTCAAAAGAAAATAATGAGTGTAATACAAACTATTTCTAAGCCACAAAGAAATAATACATGGAATTAAAATGCATATAAAAATTATCCTAATAAACCTATAATAATCTTACATACTAGAATTAACAGAAGCAGAATATAGAGGTAGGGAAAGAGGCTATTCTTGCTATTAAAAAGAAAAAAACAACTTAAAAGGAGGGAAATAAAAGTTTCATTAGTAAATAGCATGAAACCAAAATTCGATGTGCATAACAGGCAAACTTCTGGACATTACGAAGTCAGAAAGAGGTTTTACCCTTTTATATAGACAAGCAGGTGCAACCCATCTCATACAGGCTCTGAAGACAAACAACAAAGAGTCTTTAATTAAGAGGGCTTGACAGCACCATTTGTCATACATAGATCACCTTAAACTTACGTAGTAGTTGTAGTAGCCACCTGTATTTGTTAATTGTCTTAATTCAAATGAAAAAATGAAGTACTCATGTCTTTGCAACTTGGAGCTGTGTGCCAGCTGAAGTTAGACTCACAGTCCCATGAAAACTGGGAGATCCAGATGCTACCTTTCTTGATTATTACATCTCAAAAGGAAGGCTCCCAGTTTCCTTAAGCTGACTTCTAAATAGAATACTAAAAGCCACAAGCCGATGGTCACCATGAATATAAAGAAAAGTAAATGTTCACTTAGAATTTTATACCAGTTTTTAAACAAGGGGGTGAGGGTGGAATTGTATCCCGCAGAAAAATATTTGTTGGAGTCCCAATCCCCAGTAAGTCAGAATGTGTTCTTATTTGGAGATACAGTCTTTACAGAGAGAGAGAAACAAATTAAAATGAGGTGATTAGGATTGGTCCTAATCCAATTTAAAAAAAGGGGAAATTTGAAAACAGAATCAGACACATATAGAAGGAATACAATGTGAAGAGATTCAAAAATAAGACAGTCGTCTACGAACTAAGGAGAGAGGCCTGGAACAGATCCTTCCCTCAGGGCCCTCAGAAGGAAATGACACTACAGACACTTTGATTTCAGACTTCCAGCTCCCAGATCTGTAAGACAATGCGTTTCTCTTGTTTAAACTGCCCAGCTTGTGGTACTTTATTACAGAAGATCTAAAAATCCCATGAAGAGTAAAATAAAGATATTAACAGACAAATCTGTGGGAGTTTCCTACCAGCAATTTTCATTAAAGAAAATATGAACCATGTGGAAGGTAATTCAAGAGAAAAGATATGATATGGAAAGGAAAAAGGTCAAAGAAGCAACCGGCAGAAAGCAACATTAGCTTTCTAAACCAATAATATAGACTTACAAAGAAATAATTAAATTAAATATCATCTAATACAATACAAAATGGGCTAAATATAGTTAATGTGTTTAAAATTTCTTATTACGGAGAAGAAAAAAAAACAATAATTAACTTTATACTTTAAAAAATTAAGAACGCAAATTTTAATTGCTAAATTAACCATGAAAAGAATAATAAAAGTTTTGGATATACCAAAAAAGAGGGTTGACTACAACAAATAGATTGAAAGGTGGAATGATAAACTTAATTAACAAACACAAAAGAATACAAGAAAAGAAACAGAAGTATTAGAAGTAAATCAAATGCACAGAAATGGATGATAGATACATATTCAAATACAGATTGAGCTTCCAAAGTTCAAAAATTCAAAATCCAACATACACTACAATCTGAAACTTTTATGAGTGTCAACATGACACAGTTCAGATTTTGGTTTTTCTTTCTTCCTTTTTTTTTTTTTTTTTTTCTTGTGAGATGGAGTCTTGCTCTGTCACCCAGGCTGGAGTGCAGTGGTGCAATCTCGGCTTATTGCAACCTCCGCCTCCTGGGTTCAAGCAATTCTCCTGCCTCAGCCTCCCAAGTAGCTGAAATTACAGGCATGCACCACCACACCTGGCTCATTTTTGGTTATTTTTAGTAGAGACAGGGTTTCAGATTTAGGATGCTTAACTAGTAAGTATAATGTAAATATTCTAAAATTCTAAAGAATCCTGAACCTGAAATACTTCTGGTCCCAAGCATTTCAGATAAGGGGTACCTAACCTGTATATCACTAATTATAGTAAATATAAATAGATAAAATGATCCAATCAAAAGACAATTGTTTTACGATTAGGTTTTTTTAAAATCCAACAACGTGTTTTGTACATGAGCTATATCTAAAACATGTAGTTACAGAAATGTTGAAAATAAATTGGAAAAGATGCCTTTTTTAGAAAAGATGAGTGTCAAAAAGAAACATATATATATTAATATAAGTCTGTTTGGTCTTTTAGCCCAGACATTTTCAGATAAAAAGAAGGCAATTGAATAGTGATTTCAATATCCTAGATTGAAGTATTTATTTTATGTGTGTAGGCAGTTAATATTATAATAAACTCTCAAAATATATAAAAACAAGTTTACACAACACAATGAAAAATAGTGATGACAATGACTTTAATTAATGTAAATTATTTTTCCTGTGAATATTATGTAATTGGAACATCCTCTATAATTATATTTTGTAATTATTGCATAGGAACTCTTGTAGTGCATGGGAACTACATATTTTATTGATAGTTAAATATATCAGTCTTTAATACATTTGGCTCAAGCACATTATTTTACAAATGAAGAAATTCAGGTTAACAGATACTAAAGGAGAACTGCTTGGATAACATTAGTGAAAGAGCTAGAGATTAGTCTTGACTTCTGATTAAAAGCTCTTGGCATTATTTTACGATGTCTGAAGTTATAGTCATTTTTGCACTGAAAAGAAAGAGGAACCATAAACATTCTATATTCTCAGTTATAATTTTATAGCAACTATTTAATTTAGATCCCAACTTTTATGCACTGAAGACCTGGTCTCATAAGACAGTTCACATTGCCTTTTCCATACACCCCTGCCTTTGCAATTGTGTGCATGTGTGTGACCCAGTAAACATGATGAGAAAGGCTCATAAGGTGCTAATTGCAAGAAAGATAATCTGTGACAAAAGAATAGTACTTTGGGCAACAGCAAAAGATCACCACTAGAACCATTTTTTCAATGAAGACCTTACTAATGAATCCTAGGTTTTATTAAGGGTGATAATACTAAAAAAATAAGTTTATTTTTATTCTCAGGATAGACAATAATGCTTCAATTCTAAATATAGAATTAAAAGCTAAAAATTGAGAATTTCTTTTCCAGACATTACTCTTCTTTTCATTTTTTTAATGTTCTTTTTCAGACATTACATTTTCTTTTCATTACTCTTCTTCTCTGCTGTCTGCAATCACTTTTTCTTATAGTTAGGGAAATTTCAAATTGTCACCCCTACATGATAAACACTCTGATTACTTCTATAGCATCATCTACCAGGAGTCCCCATTACCCTTCCTCATTCCTTCCACAGACCAGTCACCTTGGATTATCTTCAGTACTTTGGAGAAAATTTACCACTAGAACTATTTTTTGCAATGAAGTCCTTACTAATGGATCCTAGATTTAATTAAGGTTGATAATATTTAAAAAATAAGTTTATTTTTCTTCTCAGGATTGATGTCAAGATAGATATCAATCCTTTCCAGTGTCAGGATTTTGCCCATGCTATTCCTTCTGCCTGAAAGGTTCTATTCCCCAGTCATTAGCTGGTTAACTCCTATTCATCCTTCAGTTATCAACGTGAGTTATTTCTTGAGAAATGTTTTTCCTAATAAAAAGCAATTTATATTAGCACTTTTAATCAGTTAGGCCTCAGTTACAAAGAGTAGGCACTCAGGTAGACAACGAGTAATGGCTCCACGAACAGGCACAGGTGGCTGCCAACCCAGTGAGCCACTGTCATCATCAGGAAGAGGGAGAATCAGGAGGTCATTACCGGAATGGCAAACTTCAAGAACTTACAATTACGGCAGCATTAGCCTGCACTTCCCGACTGCCACAGCCCCTGAACTTCCACAAAGCAAGTGACTAGGCTGAAATTATAATTAAAAAAAAAAAAAAAAAAAAAAAAACCAACCCTACAACCATGTTTAAAAGCAGCAATAAGCTCAAAAAGTCTCACTTCTGCCTTTAATATCTCATTTTGGATCTTCTTACTTAATTCAATTTGCATCTAAGTCCCCGACTGCAAGTTTTCTAGCCTCTGTAGAACAAAAAGTACACCAGAGGAAGGCTGAAATAGATGCCAAATGACAAATGCAATACCCACAATAGCCTCTTTTTACATTATAAGACGGTGCTTTTCTTACCATGCTTTTACTTGCCTCTGTATACAATAGGCCTCTTACTGGTTTATTTTCTTTTGTATTATCTGTCTGCTCCATTAGATTATAAACTTCTGACAATATAAGCCTGTTTTGTTTACTATTATTTTAGTGCCTGACCTGCAGAGATCCACAGTATATTATTGCCAAGAAAATTAATCAGATGTATCAGACCTCATTTCTAAATTTACTAGTTTGTTAAACAAATGTAAAAACTTCTCGATCTATGTTGCTTCAATGACTTATCTGAAAATCAGGCTAGTAACTAGACACGAATAGCACCCATCCCTCTGTTTTTCTCCCACATCAGGCAGCGTGTATTATGTAGAAGTCCTAAAATTCTTGGCATGGGGCAAGCAGGATCTTCCTGAGTTTATAATGCCCACTAGCCTATGATGCCAAGGGTCTCCGTCCAAAATGAGGTTTGGCAAAACATATGTCAATTATGTCTTGTTTGTCACACTCAGGTTGTCACTGCTCGAGTACTCCTGATCCTGAGACACCATAGAGGCTTACGGCTTCAGCCTCATTTCAAGCATAACTTTTCCCGGGACACAACTTCCGTAGTCCTAGGGATAGATGTGAGTGGGGGAAATTCTGAGTCATTGATTTCCCCTGCCATTCCTAAGCCAATGACAAGTCAAACTCAGTCTAGTAGAAGCCATTTCCACCCTAACCCGCTATCTAAGCTTTCCTTCTGCTTAAGAAACTCCCTCCTCCCTCAAGTCCTGGTCTGTCCCTCAAGCCCTCGAAAGAATTGCCCACAGTGGAGTGTTTGTGTGGAGTGTTTGTGTGGGTAGTGGGCAGTAGGGGAATAGTTAGCAATTGGTAGCAACAGGTAGATGCATCTCCTTCCTTCTGCAGAAATGGGAACCCAATACAGCATTGGTTACTTTCTGGGCCAAACGTTCTCAGGCTCAGCTCATACTGCTGTCTTAAGACTCCATTAAGGCAAGATTCCCAACTTCCAGGCTTCTGTCTTCTGCTTACCATAGATTTCTAGCTCCTTGATAGCTTCTTATGTGTCTGCCAATGTCTCTGTAAGAAACAGGAGAAACTTAGTCACTACCAAAATGAAGGATGTTGAAGGGAAGGGCGGCGACAGAGCAGTTTCTATGCCCAAAACAAACTGAGGTTTGGAATAGGGATGGAAAGCAGGTCTTTCCTCCTTTGTGAAGAAAATCCTGAAAGAGCTACTTTCTGCTTACGGGGGAGAAGGACCAGGATTAGCTTAATTTCCCCTCCTCCTAGTAGGAAGCCTGATACTGTCGCCTGTAAAAGTCTCTCTCTCTTTTGTTTAAAATTGTTATCTTCTCCTAATTCAACGCCTGCTCCCTTTCATACCCCAGATGTACTACTGCAGTTCCCTCTATTAACTCTGGGATACTGGCGGGAATGACCACTCCTGGCAACTTTCCTTTAAGATTTATCCAGCCCGGGTTTGAGAAGGAGTAGCCTACTCCCTTGTCCAGAAAAGCAGTCTTCAGGCCCATTCGTTCAGGACCCATATCTTATGTGGGCAGAGGGAGGACGTGGGCAAGATAACTCTTGAGCCTGTGAAATAAATGTCTGCCCAAAAACGATGTCTCTACTGGAAGGCTAACTAGTGCAGCGGGGAGAGAACTATTTTCCCATTAGGGAGTGTACTCTGTCCCCTCTGAAATGGGAGCAACTGTCTCTTCAGAATATCTGGGCTACCGTCTTACAGCAAATTGTCTTGCACCTTGAAACTTTAGAGGAAAAAGGAAACAAACTAGAGAGTCATGTATGTGCCGTTCTTGGGGGTTATTTGCATTTATATTAAACCTAAAGTTGGTTTATAAATCTTGACATTATCATTTATTGTATTTTATTTATTTTCCAATTTGTCTGACGTTATCATATTTACACACATTGTTTAAACAGTATCTACATTTTTTTTTCTCAATTGTACTCTGGACTATAGAACCCCATAGGTAGACTTGATCTATATGAAATTTATAGTCTAGCTTTATTCTGTCCTTTATTATTTTCTTAGTGGACTCCCCAGATAACCCTCTTAAACCTACTTCTATTTCATTGGATTCCAATTACTATAGCTTTCCACGCTGCTACAGTCCACAGACTGCAGAGTAGAACGTCTCTCATTTGTGAGAAGTCCTCTATCATACAAGACACATTTTCCCTCTTTCTAGCTCCATGCAGTTTTTATTTATACCAATGGTCTCATCTTCTTTATAGTCTTATATGAAAACCTTTATTAATGTCTATCTTCTAGAGTTAAATGCTCACTAAAATGAATCCCTATGCTTATAGACTTCATCCCTCCCTAAAAGACCTTGCTCTTGTATTTATGCCTTCCTTTCAGCATCATTAATCTTAATATTCCTTTAGTCCAGCTCCTCTACTGTCTTTTATATTACTGCCCATGTTATGCTTTAAACATTATTTTTATCATATCACTCCCTTTTCCAAATCCTTCAAAGATGATTTCTTTCAATAGCTTCCACTTTTTAAAGGCTTCCACTATTTTAATTCTCTCTTTTAATTCAATAGTTTATTCAATATTTCCCCCAAACATAATCTTCACTGTATTCAAGCCAGTATCTACAGTGATTCAAATCCATCATTTTCTTGCTACTTGGCCTATGGTGGGCATTCAGGACATAGTGGAAAATCAGATGTAGATGTACACAAATTCATTCTTCATGTCATAAATTCATGTTGTCTCTCACATCTGAATTCTCATTTTCTTATCTCTTGCGCTGTCAGAATCTTAGATGCTTTTAAATCTAACTTTAGCTCCATTTCCTTTATGAAACCTTTCAATATTCAAGTCTTGGTTCATACTCCCTTTGTTTGAATATTTAGTAAATATAGCTTATACCAAAGAAGTATACATTAGTCATGGTTCATTATAGGTTTTTAAAAACACATCATTTCAAGTAGAAAGAGAAAAATGGATTCAGTAAAGGAAAAATGCTTACTACATTGAAAGAAGAAGAACAGACTTTTCATTGATGGGACTTCTGGAAATGACATATAAAAATATATCACTAAACTGTAAGGATGCAGAAGCTGCTAATTTTGCTACCATCAAGGGGAATCGAGAAGCCACAGCACTTGTTGTTAACCACAGAAACACTTTAGTTGTAAACTGGGCATGATAAAGAACCTACCACATCTATTGACTGCAAATTGTACTGTACCTGTTAGATTCACACAAAATTGAAGCCTGCATCCCAGTACCCAGGGATAGATTCAAAGACATTGCCAATGGGATCGAAGAAAAATCGAATGCTTCCATAATACTGCTTGCAAAAGTGCAGTATTTTCTTTACTTTCAACTTCCAAAACACAGGAGTTCATTTAGTGGGCTGAGCTTTAACAACATATGAAACAAGAGATGCTAAAGATCTGAGGAATTGAATTTTTAGTCTTTAGTTTATGTAGTACAGCTAAAGGAGGGATGAATATCGGGTACCAACTCAATGTATTCTCCACAAGTGGATTATTATATTTTATTACTTTGTTTTTGTTTGATGCATAACGATTATGTCTTCCCAAATATATAATTACTTGATAAATAGCTAACTGAGATGCCATCATATTATAGAAGGAAAAGAAAATACTAAATTACACAAGATTTTAGTACAAGTTTATACCCTAGTGTTCCAACAGGCTTTTGTTTGTTTAATCATGGAAACAGACACTTAGTTTCTTTAGGTCACATTTAATTTGAGAAGATTTTACTAGGTAATGTCTTGGTTGCCTCCTGATAGTCTATTATTTCATGACTGATTGAACTATATCCTGTTCAAGTAGACAACCCATCTGCTTGCTGGGAGAAAATTGTGTTTTAGTATTAAATGCTCACTTGCGTGTTTCACCTCAAAAGATACTAGAGGAGAGATTTGGGAGTCACACAACATTGACATTTTACTTTTTTCCTGAGGGTGGTTAAATGGACATACTTTTATTCTTTTTAATGATAAGTACTGACTTGAAGTGCCTTGTCTAACTGCTGTTTGAATGACTTTAACACGTTGCATGGAGCACTCACAGTAAGAACTGTGTCTCTAAATTCAATTCTACATGACTTAGAGAGAGTCAATATCATTCTGACTTTTCCCCAATACAAAATAACGCTCTCTTGACTTTCATTCTCACAGTATGCTCTCAGCCATTGATCCCCCATTTAGAATGATGGATCTTCCCTATCTTTTGCTATCACTGGCAGCAAGTCCTTAAACAGATGGGACTCCAATCACTCCCTGTGGATGGTCTCCCTAAATAACTACCTGTCGGCTGAGTTGTAACTAGATTTGGAGACTCATGCCTATATTACTGCACAATAAGATAGTTTGGCTTGAGCTCCACAGTGATTCTAAGAATAAACTTGGCCTTGGTAAGAATCCACATTTAAAGTGGCAGTCTAGTATGCATCATTTCTAATTTCATTTGGAATGGTGTAATTGGCAACATTTTTCCCTTGTATCAGACCTTGATTAATTTCACTGCCAGATCCTCTAAGGAAGGAAGAGAAAATTATCTACCAAAGTTGATAATTTCTTCCTTAAACCCATAGAAAATAGCAAAACTTGTCAGCAAATGATGCTTAAAATAAAATCTTCAAATGAAAACTTACAAAACTACCCAAAAATTTGTAGATTCTTGTCAACATTCGCATTATGTATATGTGCCAACTTCCTTTTGTGAAACTCTTAATAGGTAAAGATATTTAACAAGGCTCGTATAGAGTCCAAATTAGTTCAGGTATGTTGGTTCATCAAATAATATTACAGGAGAAAAGAGAAATTTATAAATTAGGTAACTAAATACAGAAAACTTTGAAGACTCTTTGGGACAGGATTTCACCCAAAGTAGTTAACATTCCCATTTCCAAAGGAGAATATTGAATCTCTAATTCATTGGAACCCCTTTGCAAGGTTTTAATACAAAGGATTAAAAACATAAAAATTTATCATGAAAATCAGGGGTCAGCAATAACTTATTAAAATAAAGCAATGACAGACTAACATTAATTTATTTTTGGATACTATGTCAGACTGGTATTTCACAAGACATATTTATTCCAGTAATGTATTTGGCAGTCTGTTAGTTGGATTTATTTTAGTGACCATGTGCAACACATTGAAGTCAAAATGTAGTAAGAACACACAATTATCCTTCATAAAAAGAAACTCATCAGTACAGTTGGTTCATATTTTTGTTTCTCCATCCTCAGTTTTCATATTTTTAGATACTCATATAGATAGGACCATATTCTGCTAAAGAAGACTGATGTTTCTCTTGTCCATCTCTTTCTTTTTAAGAAAGATGTAGTCTTTCCAGGGTTTGTTATTCTAAGTTCATATCTCAAGGCTCATTGATCAGAAATATGCTAAAATCAAAGTATCTACCAGGCTACATTTCTTTCTGGAGGCACTAGGGATAAATATACTTTCTTGACTTTCAAGTTTCTATGGGATGCCCACATGGCTTGGATTGTGAAGACTTTGCATCGTCAAAGTCATCAATAGCTGATAAATATTTTTCATATCATGTCACTGTCACTGACTTGTTTTCCTATCTCTTTTATTACAATGGCCCTTCTAATTATATTGGGGATCCCTAAATAATAAAAAAAATCTCCTGTCTCAAGATTAGTTAATTCCATCTGCAACCTCAGTCCTTTGCCTATCGTAACATATGCACAAGTTCTGGTAATTAGGATGAGATTGTGTTTGGAAGGCCATTATTCCACCTAACACAGTAAGTCACCAATATTGTATATTAGAGTTTCATAGTATTATGAGAGGCACAATGGTGGTAAATTTGGGGAATACATTTATTGAGCCTCTACTATGTACCACTTCATGACTTCTGGTTATCTCACTGATCTTTTTTTTCAAATTTACTCATTAACTCATATACTGATATATTAGTCCATTTTCTCACTGCTGATAAAGACATACCCAAGACTGGGCAATTTACAAAAGAAAGAGGTTTAACAGACTTATAGCTCCACATGGCTGGAGAGGCTTCACAATCATGGTGGAAGGTAAGGAAGACTAAGTCACATCTTATATGGATGACAGAAGGCAAAAAGAGAGAGAGATTTGAAGGGAAATTCCCATGTTTAAAACCATCAGATCTCATGAGACTTATTCACTATCATGAGAACAGCATGGGAAAGACCCTCGTGTATGATTCAATTATCCTCCTCTGGGTCCCTCCCACAATATATAGGAAATACGGGAGCTACAAGATGAGAATTGGATGTGGACACAGAGCCAAACCATATCATTCCACCTCTGGCCCCTCCCAAATCCCATGGGATTCACATTTTGAAACCAATCATTCCTTCCCAACAGTCCCCCAAAGTCTTAACTCAGTTCAGCATTAACTAAAAGTCTACAATCCAAACTCCCATCTAAGACAAGGCAAATTCCTTCCACCAATGAGCCTGTAAAATCAAAAGCAATTTATTTACCTCCTAGATAAAATGGCAGGTACAGGCATTGGGTAAATACAGCCATTCCAAATGGGAGAAAATGGCCAAAAGAAAGGGACCGCAGGCCCCATGCAAGTCCAAAATCCAGTGAAGCTGTGAAATCTTAAAGCTCCAAAAAGATCTCCTTTGAATCCATGTCTCACGTCCAGGTCATGCTGATGCAAGGGGTGGGTTCCCATGGTCTTGGGCAGCTCCACTGCTGTGGCTTTGCAAGGTACAGCCTCCCTCCTGGCTGACTTCATGGGCTGGCATTCAGTGTCTGTGGCTTCTCCAGATGCACAGCGCAAGCTGTCAGTGGATCTACTCTCTGGAGGATGGTGGCTGTCTTCTCACAGTTCCACAAGGCAGTGCCCCAGTAAGAACTCTGTGTGGGGGCTCCAATCCCACATTTCCCTTCCACACTGTCCTGGCAGAGGTTCTTCATGAGAGCCCTGCCCCTGTAGCAAACTTCTGCCTGGGCATCCAGGCATTTCCGTACACCTTCTGAAATCAAGGCAGATGTTCCCAAACCTCAATTCTTGACTACTGCGTACCTAAAGGCTTAACACCATGTGGAAGATGCCAAGGCTTTGAACTTCAACCCTCTGAAGAAACAGCCCAAGTGGTACATTGCCCTCTTTTAGTAATGACTGGAATGACTGGGACACAGGGCACCAAGTTTCTAGACTGCAAACAGCAGAGGCACTCTAGGGCCTGGCCCACGAAACCATTTTTTTCCTCCTAGGCCTCTGGGCCTGTTATGGGAGGGGATGCCATGAAGACCTCTGACATGACCTGGAGATATTTCTCCCACTGTCTTGGAGATTAACTTTCAGTTCTTCGTTGTTTATGCATATTTCTGCAGCCAGCTTGAATTTCTCCTCAGAAAATGGGATTTTCTTTTCTATCACATTGTCAGGCTGCAAATTTTCCAAACTTTTATGCTCTGCTTCCCTTATGAAACAGAATGCCTTTAACAGCACCCAAGTCATTTTTTGAATGCTTTGCTGCTTAGAGATTTATTCTGCCAGATACCCTAAATCATCTCTCTCAAGTTCAAAGTTCCACAAATTTCCTGGGCTTGGGTAAAATGTCACCATTCTCTTTGCTAAAACATAGCAAGAGTAACATTTGCTCCAGTTTCCAACAAGTTCTTCATCTCCATCTGAGACCACTTCAGTCTGAATTTCATTGTCCATATCATTATCAGCATTTTAGTCAAAGCCATTCAACAAATCTCTAGGGAATTCCAAACTTTCCCACATTTTTCTCTCTTCTTCTGAGCCCTCCAAGCTCTTCCAACCTCTGCCTGTTATCCACTTCCAATGTCACTTCCACATTTTTGGGTATCCTCAGCAGCACCAAATTACTGTATTAGTTCATTTTCGCACACTGATAAAGGCAAACTTGTGACTGGACAATTGAGACTTGTGACGTGGCCAAAAGAAAAAAAAAAGAGGCTTAATGTACTTATGGTTCCACATGGCTGCGGAGGCATCAAAATCATGGTGGAAGGTAAGGAGGAGCAAGTCACACCTGACATGAATGGCAGCAGGCAAAGAGAGAGTGCTTGTGCAGGAAAACTCCCATTTTAAAACCCTCAGATCTCGTGAGACTTAATCACTGGCATGAGAACAGCAAGGGAAAGACCCACCCCCATGAATCAATTATCTCCCACCAGGTTCTTTCCCCAACACATCAGGATTATAGGAGCTACAAGATGAGATTTGGGTGGGAACACAGTGCCAAACCATATAATTGTATATTTACATAAGTTTGCATACATGTATGTTTGTTTGTATGCCTGCATACATTTAATTTGCACTCCAGTTACATTTTGGGGAGCTGCTTATGTAATCTTTGATTGGATTTGATTATAATCCTACTTCATTAATACAATCTGCAGAATTAGGCTATCTCCCTAAACCCCCATTAATTCCCTACCTCATATTCTGGTCCTTCTCAAACATGGCTGTCTATCCAATAATTCACTTGTTGTCTTCAATTTTAGAATTTGTTGATCTTATCTTCTGTTCCAAGATGGCTGAATAGGAACAGCTCCGGTCTGCAGCTTCCAGTGTGATCAATGCAGAAGATGGGTGGTTTCTGCATTTCCAACTGAGGTACCTGGTTCATCTCATTGAGACTGGTTGGACAGTGGGTGCAGCCCATGGAGGGCAAGCCAAAGCAGGGCGGGGCATTGCCTCACCTGGGAAGCACAAGGGGTTGGGGGATTTCCCTTTCCTAGACAAGGGAATTCGTGACAGACTGTACCAGGAAAATGAGGACACTCTCACCTTAATACTACATTTTTCCAATCATCTCAGCAAATGGTACACCAGGAGATTGTATACCACACCTAGCTCAGAGGGTTTCATGCCATGGAGTCTTGCTCACTGCTAGCGCAGCAGTCTGAGATCAAACTGTGAAGAGGCAGCCTGACTAGAGGAGGGGCGTCCACCATTGCTGAGGCTTGAGTAGGTAAACAAAGTAGCCCAGAAGCTGTAACTGGGTGGAGCCCACCACAGCTCAATGAGGCCTGCCTGCCTCTGTAGACTGCACCTCTGGGGGCAGGGCATAGCTGAAAAAAAAGCCAGCAGAAATTTCTGCAGACTTAAATGTCCCTGCCTGACAGTTCTGAAGAGAGCAGTGGTTCTGCCAGCACAGTGTTTGAGCTCTGAGAAGGGACAGACTGCCTCTTCAAGTGGGTCACTGACTCCTGTGTAGCCTAACTGTGAGACACCTTCCAGTAGGGACTGACAGACACCTCATTCAGCCAGTGCCCCTCTGAGATAAAGTTTCCAGAGGAAGGATCAGGCAGTAACCTTTGCTGTTCTGCAATATTTGCTGTTCTGCAGCCTCTGCTGGTGATACCCAGGAAAACAGAGTCTGGAGTGGATCTCCAACAAACTCCAACAGACCTGCAACTGAGAGACCTGACTGTTAGAAGGAAAACTAACAAAGAGAAAGGAATAGCATCAACATCAACAAAAAGGACATCCACACCAAAACCCCATCTATAGGTCAGAATCATCAAAGACAAAAGGTAGGTAAAATCACAAAAATGGGGAGAAAACAGAGCAGAAAAGCTGAAAATTCTAAAAACCATGGTGCCTCTTCTCTTCTAAAGTATCACAGATCCTCACCAGCAATGGAACAAAGCTAGATGGAGAATGATTTGAAGAGTTGACAGAAGTAGGCCTCAGAAGGTCGGTAATAACAAACTTCTCCAAGCTAAAGGAGGATTTTCTAACCCATCTCAAGGAAACTAAAAACCTTGAAAAAAGATTAGACAAATGACTAAGTAGAATAAACAGTGTAGAGAAGACCTTAAATTACCTGATGGAGCTGAAAAGCATGGCACAAGAACTACATGATGCATGCAAAGGCTTCAGTAGCTGATTCAATCAAGTGGAAGAAAGGACATCAGTGATTGAAGATCAAATGAATGAAATGAAGTGAGAAGAGAAGTTTAGAGAAAAAAAAGTAGAAAGAAACAAAGCCTCCAAGAAATATGGGACTATGTGAAAAGACCAAATCTACGTTTGATTGATGTACCTGAGAGTGACGGGGAGAATGGAACCAAGCTGGAAAACACTCTTCAGAATATTATCCAGGAAATCTTCCCCAACCTAGCAAAGCAGGCCAACATTCAAATTCAGTAAATACAGAGAACACCACAAAGATATCCCTTGAGAAGAGCAACCCCAGACATATAATTGTCAGATTCACCAAGGTTGAAATGAAGGAAAAAATGTTAAGGACGGTCAGAGAGAAAGGTTGGGTTACCCACAAAGGAAGCCCATCAGACTAACAGTGGATCTCTTGGCAGAAACTCTACACACCAGACAAGAGTGGGGGCTAATATTCAACATTCTTAAATAAAATAATTTTCAACCCAGAATTTCATATCCAGCCAAACTAAGCTTCATAAGTAAAGGAGAAATAAAATCCTTTATAGACAAGCAAATGCTGAGAGATTTTGTCACTACCAGGCTTGCCTTACAAGAGCTTCTGAAAGAAGCACTAAACATGGAAAGGGACAACTGGTACCAGCCACTGCAAAAACTTGCCAAACTGCAAATACCATTGATGCTGTGAAGAAACTGCATCAACTAACTGGCATAATGACAGGATCAAATTCACACGTAACAATATTAACCTTAAATGTAAATGGGCTAAGTGCCCAATTAAAAGACACAGGTGGGCAAACTGGATAAAGAGTCAAGATACATCAGGGTGCTGCATTCAGGAGACCCATCTCACATGCAGAGACACACATAGACTCAAAACAAAGGGATGGAGGAAGATCTACCAAGCAAAAGGAAAGCAAAAAAAAAAAAAAAAAGAAAACCAAAACCAAACAAACAAAAAACAGGGGTTGCAATCTTAGTCTCTGATAAAGCAGACTTTAAACCAACAAAGATCAAAAGAGACAAAGAAGGTCATTATGTAATAGTAAAGTGATCAATTCAACAAGAAGAGCTAACTATCCTAAATATATATGCACCCAATACAGGAGCATCCAGATTGATAAAGCAAGTCCTTTGTGACCTACAAAGAGACTTAGACTCCCACACAATAATAGTGGGAGACTTTAACACCCCACAGTCAATATTAGACAGATCAATGAGACAGAAGTTTAACAAGGATATCTAGGACTTGAACTCAGCTCTGCACCAAGCAGACCTAATAGACATCTACAGAACTCTCCACTCCAAATCAACAGAAAATTCTCAGCACCACATCACACATATTCCAAGATTGACCACATAGTTGGAAGTAAAGCACTTCTTGGCAAATGTAAAAGAACAGAAATCACAACAAAGTGTCTCTCAGACCACAGTGCAATCAAATTAGAACTTAAGATTAAAACCGCACAACTACACGGAAACTGAACAACCTGATCCTGAATGACTACTGGGTAAATAACGAAATGAAGGCAGAAATAAAGATGTTCTTTGAAGCCAATGAGAACAAAGACACAACATACCAGACACAAACAAATGGAAGAACATTCCATGCTCATGGATAGGAAGAGTCAAAATCATGAAAATGGTCATACTGCCCAAGGTAATTTATAGATTCAATGCCATCCCCATCAAGCTACCAGTGAGTTTCTTCACAGAATTGGAAAAAAAAAAAAAAACTACTTTAAAGTTCATATGAAACCAACAAAGAGCTTGCATTGCCAAGACAATCCTGAGCAAAAAGAACAAAGCTGGAGGCATCATGCTACCTGACTTCAAACTACACTACAATGCTACAGTAACCAAAAGAGCATGATATTGGTACTAAAACAGAGATACAGACCAATAAAACAGAACAGAGGCCTCAGAAATAACACCAAACATCTACAACTATCTGATCTTTGACAAACCTGACAAAAACAAGAAATGGGGATTTCCCATTTGATATTCCCTATTTAATAAATGGTGCTGGGAAAACTGGCTAGCCATATGTAGAAAGCTGAAACTGGATCCCTTCCTAACATCTTAAACAAAAATCAATTCAAGATGGATTAAAGACTTAAATGTTAGACCTAAAACCATAAAAGCCCTAGAAGAAAACCTAGGCAATACCATTCAGGACAAAGGCATGGGCAAGGACTTCATGACTAAAACACCACAAGCAATGGCAACAAAAGTCAAAATTGATAAATGGGATCCAATTAAACTAAACAGCTTCTGCACAGCAAAAGAAACTACCATCAGAGTGAATAGGCAACCTACAGAATGGGAGAACATTTTTGCTATCTACCCATCTGACATAGGGCTAATATCCAGAATCTACAAAGAACTTAAACAAATTTGCAAGAAAAAATCAAATAACCCCACAAAAAGTGGGCAAAGAATATGAACAGACACTTCTCAAAAGAAGACATGTATGCAGCCAACAGACACATAAAAAAATGCTCATCATCACTGGTCATCAGAGAAATGCAAATCAAAACCACAATGAGATAGCATCTCACACTAGTTAGAATGGTGATCATTAAAAGTCAGGAAACAACAGGTGCTGGAGAGGATGTGGAGAAATAGGAACATTTTTACACTGTTGGTGGGAGTTAAACTAGTTCAACCATTGTGGAAGACAGTGTGGGAATTCCTTAAGGATCTAGAACTAGAAATACCATTTGACCCAGCCATCCCATTACTGGTATATACCCAAAGGATTATAAATCATGCTACTATAAAGACACAAGCACACATATGTTTACCACGGCACTATTCACAATAGCAAAGACTTGGAACCAACCCAAATGTCCATCAATGATAGACTAGATTAAAAAAATGTGGCACATATACACCTTGGAATATATGCAGCCATAAAAAAAGGATGAGTTCATGTACTTTGTGGGGACATTGATGAAGCTGGAAACCATCATTCTGAGCAAACTATCATAAGGACAGAAAACCAAACACTGCGTGTTCTCACTCATAGGTGGGAATTGAACAATAAGAACACTTGGACACAGGAAGGAGAGCATCACACACTGGGGCCTGTCGTGGGGTAGAGGGATGGGGGAGGGATAATATAATCAGAACTACCTAATGCAAATGATGAATTAATGGGTGCAGCAAACCAACGTGGGACATGTATACATATGTAACAAACTTGGACATTGTGCACATATACCCTATAACTTAAAGTATAATAATAAAAATAAGAATTTGTTGATCTTTCCACAAATATTGAATTCTGCGCCTTATACTATTCACCTAAGTTTTTGGAGCATAATTTCGGCTCTTAGTTTAGCTTAAGGCAAGAGATATGTATGATTCTAAGTCACTTGCATTCCTAGTTCCATGTTGTTGAAATTCTGTACTTGTCAAATTACTATGTTCTGCCTACTAGTTTTCATATTACAAAGTGATATGGGGACATACATGTTCATATATACATACGTGCTCACAAGCCTTGTGGGTGAAGGAGCGAGCATGTATCTCTCCTTGTACCTCAATTGATAAACTTATTTTCAAAAGCTCTTCTTATAGTTAATAAAGTAAATATTGACATCAATGTGTAACTAAAATTGATCATGGTCTATTTCCTTCCTATTGCAAAAAATGTTAATTTATTATTATGAACAGAATGAAATGAATTACATTTAGTACAAAAATAACTTAACTCTGTATTATTACTACTGAAACTACCCTGAAGAAGATATAATAAATAACTAAATTTAGAGTTTTTAATATTATATTTATTTTAGACTCCTTTAAATAGCCTTTCACATTCAGTAATGCTGCCAAGGAATTATATGGCTTTTGATGTCAAAATATTCATTTTCAGTCATTTAAAAATATCACCACAGATGAAAATAAGTAGAGTTTAATGATTTGATAAGCAAAGTTTTAAAAGGTTACAAAAACTGATATTCTTCCCTTTACAAAAATGTTAACAAAGGATGTAAGAAAACTTAAATTGATTCTCACTTTGAAGGTGTTAATCTAAACTGAAATCTTTAAACCCTTTTCAACAAAGCTTTAGCCTTTGTCAATTTTAATGTTAATTTTTATGTCAAATTAATCTTCTGTCCTTTTAAAAAATTATCCAAGTACTTTTGTTGTATCCTAGGTTTAGATGTGTACATTTTATTAATTATTATTTTGCTTTGATATAAAAAGATACCATAAGCTTAAAACTTATTTTATGTTACTTTTTAAAAAATATAATTATTTGACATAAGACTCATAGATTAAAATTTTAGAGAGACATTCAGACTGTGTTTAATGAGCATCTATATTCCCTAAAAGGAATTTATGTGTTGTGCTGACCGTGGTGGGAATATAGTGATTCCTAGAAATACTAGAAGGTAGAAGGAACAATTGTATCATGCCTTGGTGAATTTCATTTAGGTAATAACATTTTCTATTAAGATTTCATATAGAAGTAGCAAATAAGTGAGCTACCTGATTTACTATTCTTACATAGGTTAAAGTTTATTGCTTTTTTTCTGTAGCCCTAATTCCGTATTTCTTCTCACATGTAGTAAACTATGAGGGTTTTTTTCCTTTTTCTTTTTCTTTTTGCATGTTTCCATGTAGTAAATATTAAAAATAACAGAATAAAAATTAAAACACATAAATTGTTATGAAGCAATTTTATTTAGAAAACACAAACTTTCAAAAGAACTATTAAAATGTTCTTCAAATAAAACAAAATAGGGAAAAATGTGCATGCATATTACTATTTGAATGGAAGCATAACTGAAATTTACCAAGAAATGCTTTCAGTAATTAGCCTGTGATCCATGGTCATTGTTAAGTTTTTCAAAAAGAAAAAAAGACAAAGATTACTGTGCCAAACATTACTTCTTCTATTCTTGGCTTAGAAATATGGTTCTGGTAACATATTGATAACCAGTCTTCTTCATTAAAATAGTGAGGAAAATGAGTAAATGAGCATGACTCATCATTTGTTTTTCTTTTGACTAAGCTAAACAATTTCATCTTTTATATTCATATAGATTTTTAGAGGTTTTTAGTTTAAATTCTATGTAGTCTTCACATAAACATGATTACGGAGCCAATCAATTATAAAATAAACACCAAACTCTGTGTCATAGCATATTTCTGGATTCCTAGTGTCCTGGGAATCATGTTCCAGTCAAAAAGTCTAAGGAAACCATTGGAATACTTTATATAGGCATTTATCTTACCCTCATAATCATGCTTGATCAGAGCATTTTCCAATAGAAGTGTAACCTGAGCCATATATGTAATTTTTAAAATCAACTTTAATACTATTTTGTGTTAAGTCTAATATGTTATATTTTTATCTCAAAACATAAAACAAGATGATTTTTAAAATACTAATTCTTTGAAATCTACTTTATATTTTACATGTACAGCTTATTTTAATATAGATACTACATTTTCATTGAAAGCATTTTATGTGTATTTAGATTTTATAAATCTACGTTTGAAAAATTTCCCATACACCAATTATTGCAAACATAGTTAAAAGTTTTCCAATCAATGAATCAATATGAAGAAAAAGATTTTGCTTTAGCATTTGTATCCACATGGACAAAATGAGTTCCTGTTTTAAAACGAAATTTAACTTTGTTTCTTGTTTGTTTGTTTTATTAAAAAAGAAAAAGATAACATTCAGAGGATGTGATTAAATTTAATATTAACTCAGACTCTTAAAAATCTTCTGGGCTAGGTGGCTCACGCCTGTAAGCCTGTAATCCCAGCACTTTGGGAGGCCGAGGTGGGCGGATCATAAGGTCAAGAGATCGAGACAATCCTGGCCAACATGGTGAAAACCCATCTCTACTAAAAATACAAAAATTAGCTGAGCGTGGTGGTGCACACCTGTAGTCCCAGCTATTCGGGAGGCTGAGGCAGGAGAATTGCTTGAACCCAGGAGGCGGAGGTTGCAGTGAGCCAAGATCACGCCACTGCACTCCAGCCTGACTACAGAGCAAGACTCCTTCTCAGAAAAGAAAAAATAAATTCTAAAAAAATCAACAGGATACATCTCAGAAAAGCTTGCAATTCTTTGGTGGAAAGTAAGTTTCATACTTATCCAAGTTGCCCAAATGGTTATCAAGCCAAGTTTGTTTTTCAAAAATAGGTTTTAAGATATATTAAATAAACTATACAGATATTCCCTAACAGTACAAAACTTTAACAATGAAGTTAAAGTATATAGCAAAGCCAAATATGACAATACACAAGACTAATCTATCAAGTAAGCCTTTCAATCCTAGAAATCTAAAATAGGGAGAACTTACTGAAGGGTAGCATACATAAAATGAGGACCAATATCAAGGAACAATCCTACGCATTTTCCCAATGACTAAGCCTCAAAAAGACAGCTTAGGAAAACGATTAATAGGTACTTTTTCTTTTTTCCTAGCCAATCCAGTTCTACTTAGATAAATCTGGTTACCAATCAATGCACATATAAGTTAGAGGAATTTTTTTCTACTCAATTACTACCATTTTTTCCTTTTTCACCTCTTCCCTAATTTTGTCTAGCAACACTTTTCCTTTAGTTCGATCAGTTGAACCCAGAAGTTTTTGTACCAAAAATGAGTATCAACTCTTATTGGAATAGGATTTGGGAAATGCAGTCCTAGTGAAGGCAAATATTTAACTGAGGTGGTTTGACAGAGTTAAGTATCCATCTCAATATGACAAATGTCTCCTAAGCTCATCACTGGGTTAATGGCTGCTCTTGGCTAGATACACGCCCCTGCATACTGGAATGACCCCTGGTGAGGTACTGCAGAGCTATGTGCACAAAAACAGTCCAATTTAAGCTTTCAATAAATACAAAGCATAATTTTAAACCATTTCAGTAGAATAAATAAAATATATTGTCTTTCTATTGGCCTGCTTTGCTTCTTGAGCTGGCTTGCAGTGCTGTTCTTGACATAGAAGACGTAACAGTTCATTAGTGGCTACTCCAAGCTCTTTAGACGTCAGCACTTCCTGTTCTTCAAGCCTCAGCACTTTGTTGCAGCAATAATGGTATTCTTCATTAGCATCGCCACCGTCATGGGGCCAACACCTCCAGGAGGTGGCATGATGTAACAGGCTTTTTATCTGACTTCTTCAAAAGTCGCATCTCCAACCAATTTGGGGTTAGCAGTTACGTGATCTTGAACTCTGGTTATTCCCACATCAATAACTGCTGCTCTTTCCTTGATTATATCTATTGTGAAAAGGTTTGGAATGCCTGCAGCGGATATTACATTATCTGTTAAAAATTTATGTTTCTTCGACTGCTCATTGGGAGAGTATCCAGGAGATAGTATAACAGTGGCATCATCTCTGGGACGTTCATGCGCCCCATCTATGTGCAGTGACATTACAGTGGGCATTCTAACAATTTTTGACCTTCCAGCCACAACCACAGTCTTCTCTAGGATTGGAATGTCAGTTTGCTTAATTGTTTCCCGCACATCCCATCGGGTAGCCAGTAACATGGAATACTGGTCTAAACACTTTAGTCCTACATTCATTACAGGAAAGTCATCAACACCCTTGTCTGGAGAAAAAGCATTGCAGATCTTTCTCTCATCAGTGTGCCCTGCAAGAGGCAGCTGAACAAAGTGGCCATCTAATTATCAACATTACTCAGTTTATTTATTAAATTCAACAATTCTTCCTCAGAAATTGAAGCTGGTTTCACAATTGTCTCACTGGTGATTCCAAAGTGCCGCACGGTGGAAGGTGCGAGAGCGCAGGCGGCAGCTCTGCGGGGGACAGAGCAGTTGAGCAGCCAGCGCAGACACGAGGGAAGTCATAGCCATAGCCTGCGCCTGGAAGGAGGAAATTTAACTTAGAAGCAAATGTGTAACAGTTCCAAAAATACCACTTCCCAAATTAAATCAATCTACTAACTGTGTCAACTCAGTAACATTAGCATTAAATTAAACAGGCATTTGATAAATTAAAATAAACTCTGTTTATTAATATCAGCAAAGCATTCCTCAAAATTTTCTCAGAAAAAGAGTAGCTTTGCAGCCAATTTACATGACGCTGTCAATTACAATAAACACCTTCTGCATATTTATCCTGTTAGAGAAATGTTATCATCATAGATTTGTATTATGAAAAATTTCAATTTCTGCATATATTTCGGTACAGAAATGTACTAAATTTAGTTTCATATTAGTTAATATATATTGTGATATTGGTGAGAAAGCATAAATCACTTGAATTTCAGGGGGGCTTAACTATCGAATATTGGCATGCATTTCTCTTGTTTCAAGAAAGTATTTAATTGGAATTTACAGTACAGAAAATCTGTGTGAAACTCTTTTTTTGCCATTCAAACAACAATCATTGGTAGAGAACACAATATCATTAAGTTAATTGGCTGGGTACGGTGGCTCAAGCATGCAATCCCAGCACTTTGAGAGGCCGAGAAGGACGGATCACTTGAGACCAGGAGTTCGAGGCCAGCCTGGCCAATATGGCGAAACCCCATCTCTACAAATACAAATACAGAAATTAGCCGGACATGGTGGCGCATGCCTGTAATCCTAACTACTATCGTGGCTGAGGCAAGAGAATCGCTTAAACTGGGAGGCAGAGTTTGCAGTGAGTTGAGATCACCCCACTGCCCTCCAACCTGGGTGACAGAGTGAGACTCTGTCTGAAAAAGAACCCAAAAAATGTTAGTTGACTACCTTCTTTTTCTTTCAAGATTTGCAAAACCTGGTGATGATTTACACATTTGCATGCACATATTAAATGATTTTAACAACTAAACATCAATAAAACTTTTCATTAAGTTTGCTTCAGAAAATGTACAGATATTTTCAATGTGTTTCTAACAGTAGAACAAAATGTGAAGAGGAACGCAGTCTGTTTTAGAATTCTAATTAATCCAAAATTTTGTCTAGTTGAAACTGAGGCACCACCCATTGTGATAGAAAATAACATCTTTATGTCTAGCAGATTATCTTCGTTGACATATGTTAATGACATATAATTTATGACAAAAGTTGAAAATTTTAATTTATATGATTTACGACAAAAGTTGAATATAATTTATGACAAAAGTTGAATAATTTAAGCCACAAATTGACAGCATTTCCTTGCAAAAATGGAGATAAAACATAACCAATGTATTAATTGAAGAGTGCTTTTTATTTCCTGTTTATTTTAGGCTAAAGAAAAATACTTACATTATTTCAATATTTGAATCAATTGATTTTTGATATTAGTAGAAAGATCTTGTATCTGTAGACAATTGTTTGATAACTTATTGATATCTTTTGCTTTGCAAAATATTCCTAAGTTTTTGAAAAGTTTGAAAAGTTTTCCATACCTGAAATAACAACTTGTTTCAGGTACAATAATTTATTTAACCACCACTAAAACCTTACACACAGAGCCTGGGTGTACTTTTATTTAAACAATATTTAAAAATAAATTAAAAATAATTTTGTGCATGAAACAAAGTTGCCTACATTAAAACATCAGAAAGCAAAAGTGTCTATCTCAGCTACCAATCTGGATCACCTGTGCTTATTTGACAACCCCCGTCATTCCTGACAGAATTTTTATGCTATGGATAAGCAATTATTTTCTTATGCATATTCAGACATAAGTACTTAACAGTAAGAAATATGACATGCCATTAATACAGTGAAAAGATAACATGTCCGATGTGGAATTTTCCACTTGTGGTGTTATGTTGGCACTCAAAAACTTCAGATTTTGGAGAATTTCAGATTTCACATTTTTTGATTAAGGATGCTCAATCTGTACTAGCTTCTGTATCTCCACTCAATTCCATAGGAGAAGTAGTTTGTTTTAAATTTATAAATGTGACCATACATTTTTACTTCAATGAGAAAAATAATTTAATTTGAAGGAAAATAAGTATAAAAAACACTTTAAAATAATTAGTACTTACAATTACATTATCAAAATCTGAGAGTTTACATAGTATCACTCTAATTCGCTATGTGAAATGTTCAAGTAAGTGCATTACAACATTAAATCATTACATTATCAAAATCTGAGAGTTTACATAGTATCACTCTAATTCGCTATGTGAAATGTTCAAATAAGTGCATTACAACATTAAATCATTGTGTTGAAAAGATTCATTTAAACTGAAACGATACAATGACATTTTCTAGAAGAAAATTTATGTGTAATAGCAGAAACTACTTATGCATCTGCCACATGAACTACAACTATAAAATCTGGTAGAATGCAGTGATCAAAGTGAAATGTACCTATACCAAACCAATAAACTTGTGTTTAATCAAAAACTTATTTTACACAGCTTGTTTTCAAATTTAAATAGTCAATTCAAATAATATAAATTGAAAATTCCATTTTTCCATCGAACTGGCTACGTTTCATGTGCTCAATATCAACATACACCTAGTGACTACTGAATTGAACAACACAGCTTTAGAGTAATGGATACACATAAGTGGACATGCAAAATATCACTTTATGAATTAAATAAAGATGATTGCCAAGTGATGTTGCCCTACTCACTAGAGTCACCTTTTAAATTCTTTTCCTTTGTTTTATAATCAAATTAAATTATTTTCACATGTTTGATATCAGATAGTCTTTGCTTAGTCACCTTCAGAGATGATAAAATATATATACTGGTATGTGTTCTAAAACTCCATTGACACAAAGCACATCAAAATGCACAGAAAAGTTCTTTGGAGACCTATGCACCAAAAGATGGGTTTATTATTTTGGAAAATCCAGTCAAATCTTGGATTTGGAATTGATCTGGAAAGTAAATCCAAAGCTAGGTATATGAGTCATGTAAGATGACACTATAGTCATTATACTGGCTGAAGAGATCACATTCATTTCTTTCCAAAATGTAATATCTTACATATAAAACCAACTGTAAATATTGAGAGTTAGTACCTAGAAAATACAAATGTAGTTGCTAAAGCCAGGTGGCTTATTCTAGGAAATCAACTTAATAAAGTGACAATTATATTATTAAAAGCTTAAGAGCTTTCCAAGAGAACAAGTCACTAACAAAGACTGAAAATGCAAAAACAGTTCCCTGATCATTTTTGTAGAAGTGAACTATTGAGAAACTTTATAGTTCAATACAAATAATATGTGAACATCTTAATTATTTTATATAGTCTATGTGTTCTCAATACTAAATATTAGTTCAAATTTTAAGAGACAAACAGAGGATTTTAATGGAACAGTTGGGTGCCTTCCCATTGACTTGCTGCTCTGTATTTGTAGATTTTAAATAGTAGACTGATGGCAGAGAGGTGGAGAAAAGCGTTCTGCTTGCCCAACTTTATGATAAAAACGGTTCATAAAATTTACTTGTTTAAACTAATAAAAGCCAAGTAGTTTGGATAGTTGCAAGAAGCAAAGCCTCTCTTAGTAAATACTTGAACGGTAGTCTTCAACTTCATCTAGTTTGTATGTTTTCACTTCTATTCACACAATGATTACCTGATAAGGCTGTATGTAGGAAATATACTGCACTCTTTAAGGGAAAATTCACATTTATTAAAAGTATCCATTCGATTAGAGATCTTACATGCTATGTACCAGGCTGTAATTTTGCATTTGCAACACAGAATTTCCACTCTAACGATGTTCCAAAACTATTCCACCACAGCCACCCTGCAACCATTCCCTCAGTCTACACTCCTTTCCATTCCTGGAGTTTCAATCTTTTCTTTATAAAACGAATTGTTTAAAAATTGCCTGGAAAAGTTGATATAAATGACTTTGTGGTACTGGTAAGTTCTATATATAAAAGCTCATGAAAGGCCTTGGATATAAAAATATCCAAATGAGTATGAAAGTACAGTGGGACTGCAGCGTCTCATACTTTTGTATAAAAAAAACTTTTTGAAAGAGAGCTTAACTTTTATATGTTTCACAAACTGTGGATAGGTGTTAACAAGAATATATTATTTTCAAAATCTGCAATAGTATAAAAGAGATGAATTTAAAAAGTCAAGGATGGCACTAGGTAGATAAGCAACCCAGATACAATAGGAAAGAATGAGACAAAATGTGAAAACAAGAACACTTAATAAGCTATTCAGTTATGTAAATGAAAAAAAGAATGTGTAAGGCTCCCATATTTCGGATATAGATGAGAGACAGTAAAACTAAAAACATACAGAAGAAGAACCTTAATTATATTGTACAACTTGTTCATTTTAGTTACTTCCAATAAAATATTGGTTTTAAAATATTGGAAAGCATTATTTAAAATATTGGATTATTTAAAATATTGGATTATTATTTTAATCCAATATTGGATTATTAAAATATTAAGCATTATTTAAAATATTGGAAAGCATTATTTCTAAATAAAAAACATGTGTGCTGCATAAAACTCTTTTAAACAATAATATCCAGTTAATCAAAATTATGAAAATGCACAGCCTTAGTCTAATATACATAGTATAAGTGTACAATATAAATATTGGTGAGGCTTCACTACTTAACAAGTGTATGTAAATATATGAATTCTACAAAGTATCTTAGTAAGTATATATATTTGAAATATGTTGTTAATATCAAGTTTCTAGAAATGAATTGCCTAAAAGGGACAATGCATTTAGAGACCATTAAAAGAATATATAGCAAACTATATATGGCAACTAAACTTATTTTAATTATGAGGTATTATTTTTACAAAGACTAAAAATTCCATAGCTGGACAAGAAGAGGTAAAGATAAAACTGGAAGAAAAATAAGTGTTGGCAGATGTCAAATAACTGCATTTATTCAACCAGAACTGATCATAATTTAGGGTGAAATGATCAATTATTGGAGTAAAATGCATTTTGTTTGCAAGAGGAATAGAGATCATTCCACATATTTGTCAAAATGTCAAAGTGTTTTTGAGAAAGTAACTGTAGCATTAAAAAACTTCATGGAATGTAGAAATTAATGTATTTGACATAATTTTCTGCTTTCTATCCATTGACTGCTGCTTGGCATGAGTGATAGCTAATGGATTAATCATAACCATGAATTTAGGACAACATCAAGTTTAATTGGCAAGATGACTTTCCTGGGTGTTTAAATCCCAAAACTGCATGCTTTGAAAAAAACAAAGTAGAACTTACTAACGAAACAATTGTGCTGCACAATTTGAAGAGGCTGTATATTTGGTATCATTTTTCTATAGATTACAATAAGCATAAGTAGACTACAATAAGAAATATATATATGATACATATACACAAATGCACATACATACATATGGGGGAGCTTATAAAAGATACGCTTTTATGCTTTCTCTATTTTTCACAGCAGATATTCCACTCTTAATATTTCTAATCCTTTTTCCACACTGTTAACCGAGAGGTATGACTCATACAAGCCTGACCGTATCTGTTCTACCAATGATATCACACTGCTTTTATGATAGAATCAAAATGCCTCCGTACCGTTTGCTCAGTTTATGATTTTAGGTTAAATGGATTATTTTTCACTTTACACTTATTACTTCAGTTATGCTGTTTATATTTGTCATACTGTTTCAGTTTATCTGATATTTTCTCTTTATCATAGGCATTTACCAGCTCTTTCTTCTTGAAAGAGAGAGAAGGTAAAGCCATTTTCTCTCCCGTCCTTCAACATTCCTGATCAATACCTAAACTTGTTCTACTTCTTATTTCCCTGTAGGGAGGTTCCTGATCACCTCCCTAGATGTGGTTTCTCTCCCATATGGGATGGTAACAATGTTTGCTTCTTCCATTAAATATATTTTTTCTGCTTAATCCTCTACATTTTATGCTTTATGATCTGATAGCCATTGTATTTCCAAAAGCAGCACAGTGCTTATTTTCAATAAATGTTTATATAACAAATAATGAATTAAAAAAATCACAATCCTAGAAGTCTCAGAAACATCTACTTAGTTCTGGGGATTTACTATCAAACTGTGGGTAAGTAAAATCAAGCACAGCTAGATATTTTGAGTGGTAAGGAATGAATTTAGATAGATAAAACCACATTGTTTTAGGGATAACAGTAACATCTTTGTAGTCTATGAATCTTATGTTTTCCCAGTGATGATACCACTCAATTTTGAACACATGACCTTTACCATGTGTTTTTATTCTGCTGACATCTTTTATTTCTTTTTATGTGCAATCGTAGCAGAAGGTATTTAAAGAAATACCGAAAAAGGAGAAGATATGTAAATTAGTAAATGCAACATATCTGAAACAAAGCTAATAATACGAAAAGAGACCATTTGAGACACAGCAGGCTAATATTTCTTTATTAATTCAAATTCTATGTTATCACCATTATTAGGTGTCTTTAAAAGTGAAAGTTTGGATAGATAGGTAGATCAATTAACAAATTTACATTTATATGTACTGTAGGTCCATTGACTTAAAAATTTCAATGTGTAAAAATAAAAATTTAGATGGTAATTTAAGTATAGTTCAGTTGAAAACTATTAATGCTAAAAATGTAAATCTAGAATAAAATTAAAAGAATAGTAGATCATGCTACCTCTTTTTCTCAACTTTTATTTGTCATTGTATTAAATTATACAATTAAAATAGAAATTATTTCCATAGGACTGTTAACTTTATGTACAATCTGTTCAAGTAGTTTTTCAGCTAGTAATATGAAGCTGACAAATCTATTTGCTTAAGAAAATCCAGAAAATCAAAACCAAAGGTATAACACACACAAAAAACATCATTTTATTGTGAGGGGTAAATAAGAGTTGCATAAAGATTTAAGTATATTACTAACTCATTTAACAATGACTGATTAAATTAGTTAAAGATGTATACATATGTTGCTAGCTAGAGATGTTGAATCCAGTGAAGAAAACTAATTGAAATTGTTAATTTTATTCTAGTAAGAACTTACGTTTTTCATCAGAAGCTGGAGTTGAATTTCTTTCTTTTTTTTGTTTTGTTGAGACAGAGTCTCACTCTGTTGCCAGGCTGGAGTGCAGTGGTGTGATCTCGGCTTACTGCAACCTCTGCCTCACTGTAACCTCTGCCTCACCAGTTCAAGCTATTCTCCTGCCTCAGCCTCCTGAGTAGCTGCGACTACAGGCATGCGCCACCAAGCCCAGCTAATTTTTGTATTTTTAGTAAAGATGGGGTTTCACCATGTTGGCCAGGATTGTCTTGATCTCTTGACCTCATGATCGGCCTGCCTTGGCCTCCCAAAGTGTTGAGATTTAAGGCGGGAGCCACTGCACTAGGCCTGAAGTTAAATTGCTAAGGAAAATAATTCAAAGAGCATTTAGATAAGTATGGATTTTTTATAAGGGTTTAGTGGTTTAAGTTAGTTAGCTAATAGAAATGTTTACCACTGAAAAATTCTTAAGTTTAGGAAAAACTGTAAACACATTCATTGTAGAATATTCCTTATGTTCCAGGATCTATAAAAATGTAATGTAATTATTACTAGAATGCCAACATAGGATTGTTTGGGAAGTCAAACATGAAGTAGTCTGAAATTATCTTAAATTTCATATGAATAAATGAATACTAGGTAGATAAGAAATCTTTTGCAAAGATAAATAATAATGGGTGACAAGATTTCCTAGTATCAGAAAAATATATAATGTCATACTAATTTAATAAATGTCATGTTGGTACAGATACAGAAAAAAAAATCCATGGAACCAAATAAAGAGTTTGTACTTAGATCCCAGTTTATATTTATAGTTATCAGAATAGAGCTATGACTAAAGTAGTTACCTTCTATGAGAAAAGTAAAGATTAGGTACTAAAGAGTACTTTATATAAGAGGGTGTTTATCTGTAAGAAAATAAAGGAGTTTATATTATTTTATATCTTATAAAACAAATAAACACAAAACTTAATATTAAAATAATAAAACACCCTGAGGAAAAATATGAACTCTATATGTAGCATTTTCACTCAGTGTGCTTCAGAATTTATAATATTAACAAAACATTTACTTAGCAAAGAATATCAAATAATAAGCAAAATAAATATATGATAGATCTGAAATATATAAATAAGGCAGAAGAAAGATTAAAGAGTCAGTTTCTATAGTAATACAGATATCTCTTACAAACTGAGAAAAAATAAAACAACAGGTAGGATTTTAATTGATAACTCACAAAAGAGCAACCCAAATTATCAAGAAATGAGATGATAAAATATATTATGAAAATATAAATTAAATACAACAAGGTAGACTCTCTTCCTTTCAGATTCACTAAAAAATTTAAAATATACAAGAGTTACAAAATCTTCTGGTGGTTGGGATGTAGAGAAAATGACACATTGGTCTTAAAAATGTGAACTATTACATCCTTTTGTTCATTTATTCAAAAAATACAAATTGAGCTTAATAAAATATAGGCACACATCTAGGCATTTTGAATACATTGTCGAACCATAAAAAATTCTACTCACTCTTCTAGATACTTGAGACATATTATTGGATGGCAACAAAGCTCTCTGCAGAACTTGTGTTCTAGTACGATCTCTAAACTCAAATAAACACGTGCATTTCAACACAGAAATTCAAAACCTGATATTATAACCCATAAAAACAAAAGCATAACTTACTGACATTTAAACATTTTAGTATATAATTTTGTAATGGGGAAATCACCTTAAAACCAAGCGAATGCTCAGTCTTCAATAAAAGATTAATTATGTATATTCTAGAAAATATTATGCAGTCATTAAAAAAGGTGTAAGAGCTACCTCAGAAGACTTGGAATAATTTATAGAAATTATCTCTGAAAAAAATAGCATAATGCAAATAACAGTTTGTTTTTGTAAAACTTAAAATCGTGATGTATATATGGGTGTACATCAATATAAACCTCTACAGATATATGTCAATAAGATATTATGGTGGATTCTACTGTTATCCTATATCGCCTGGGGAAACAGGGAAGCAGAGTGGCCAGAAGTAAATACACAAAATCAAAACAAAAATAATAAGCTAAACAAGTAAGTTTGCGCTTATGTAATATATACATGCTTTTTCCACATAAAAGAAGCTCTTTGTGACAGACATTCTTTATAAATTTTTATCATTTCATGGGATCATGCTACCAAATTCCGTTCAACCTTCACCCATGTTCTCCCAGAGTCATACCATTATTATCCTCATTTGGCAAATGAGGACATGAAGGTTAGAACACTCCCTTCATTTGTCCAAGTTCACACAGCTAGTAAGTGGTGGGACTGAAAATTAGAGCAGCCTACTGTAGTCTACTGCCTTTCCAATGCATTAATATTTCAAAATATAGCATAACTTGGTAAATACTAAGGGTAAAATGACTTTACAACAATACTGAATAGGAGTTTTATTTTTTTCTTAAAGAAAATGCAATTCTGTCTTTGAAATAAGTTAAATGTCTGCTTTGCAATTTTATCTCAATTTCATTAAAAGGTCATAGCTGAGCGATACATTCTGTAGTAAGAGTATGCCAAAAAATTGCTTGTGATTATTTATGCAGAATCAGTGGACTTTGTATAATTGGTGAAAAGACCAATTTTATTGCTTTTACTGTTGTTTCTGTGTTATTAATTTCATTCCTAGTGATGCCATTTTAGAGGAGCCATATGTGCTCACAGCTATTATTGATTATGACAGCAAGTCTTTTACCTTTGAGAAACCTAAAGGTGTTGATCTTTACAACACTGTTACTGTCTTTTAACTATGATTTTTTTTTCTAGTCCTATTTGTTACCATGAAACGCTAGTGTATTTAACATTTCGTCGGGCATTGCATTACCCAAGGGAGAGTTAGTCACGCAATGACTTCAGATTGAATGTGTGCTTTTCTTAGAAGGTAAGTCTCCTTGAATTGTGATGACAGAAGATTTAAAGCTGCTTAATTTACTAAAAAATAATTTATGTGATGTTTAACTTGTGACTGAGATATCACATTAGATGTAACAAGTCCCATCTTTATGTAATTTGATTAAACATAAAATTCTTCAGAAATATGTATCTATTATTTAGAAGAGTAATATATGATTCTCATATCATGAAGACTTTTAAGAATAGAAGTTTTTATTTGCTTTTTATAGGAGGCAAGTACCTAACAATATGATTTCAAAAAGCCAGTATCATATATTTGCTAATATTTCACTAGAAAGCAAGATCTATCAGAATAAGTAAAATAAATTAATTAATTAATTAAACTGTTTCCATGAGATACTGGAACATACAAAAGTGTCATAGCCATAATGTTCAAGCACAACTAACAATATTTTTTGTACATGTTAGTAAGTTAAATACAAATTTAAAGTTATCAGTTATATTTTAAGAAAACTTGCAGTAATAGTTTTCAATATATTTTTAATATCTTTGCATTTCATTTTGTTACTCTAATAGAATTTTGAGAACATATATAATTCGTTGAAGTTTTATCTCTAAAGTATGTTTGGCAACTTATAAAAATTATTGTAATTTGTATGTGCTTTCCCCATGGAGCATCTGGTTAATTATCTGTCACTAATTGACATTTAAGTGATATTTACTCTTACTTTAGTTGCTGCTCTTCTAAAAGTCATCTGTCAAAAATAACCTTAAAAATTACTAAACATTTGAAAACCAACTTCAAGTTTTTCCATTTGTAAAGAATAATTGTATTCATTTCTCCATGTTACAATATTCAGAGAAGACTAAATATGAAACACTTTCTGACCTATAGATAACAGATAACAAAATGTTTAGCAAAGTATTCTTATGGGTCCATTTTTATACAAATGTATACATTTTAAGGCAATGCTATTAGGAGTCCAGAAAATACCTGGGTTAATGAGTTTGTTTTGTGAACACTTTTTGTGGTGTTTCTGGAACAGACTACCATAGACTGAGTAATTTATTAAGAAAGGAAACGTATTGCTTATAGTTCTAAAAGATAGGCAGCCCGGTATCCAGGTGCCAGGATGTGGCAGGAATCTTTATGCTGCATCATCCCATCTTAAGAGTTAAGAGGGTAAAATAATGAGAGAAACAGACAAAAGGGGAACCAAACTCATTTTTAAAAATCAGGAACACATTGCCACAACAATGGCATTATTACATTCATGAAGGCAGAGCCCTCATAACCAAATTACTTCGTAAAAGGTCTCTCCTGTCAACACTCTTGCACTGTAGATTAAGTTTCCACCACATAAACTTTGGGGGACTTATTCAAACCACAGCATTCCACCCTTGGCCCTGAAAATTTATGTCCTTCTCACATGCAAAATACATTCATTCCAGTCCAATAACCCCAAATTCTTAATTTATTAAAGCATTAACTCAAAACACTCCAAGTCCAGAGTCTCCTCTAAATCAGATGTGGGTGAGTCTCAAAGCACAATTCATCCTGAAGCAAATTTTCCTCCAGAGGGGAGCCTGTGAAATCAAAGTAAGCTATCTACTCCCAAAATACAATGGTGTAACAGGCATAGGATAGACATTCCTATTCCAAAAAGGAGAAATAATTCAGAAGAAAGGAGTAACAGATTCCAGGTAAGTACAAAACACAGCAATGCACACAACATTAAATTGTAAAGTTCCACAATAACATTTCCTAACTCCACGTTCCTCCTCCGGGACATGCTGGACTGGGGGTGGGCCTTCAAAGTCTCAGGCAGCCACACTTGTATGTCTTTGTTGGACAGAGGCTACACCACAACTCTCACAGGTTGGAATCTCATGCTTGCAACTCTCCCAGGCTGGAGTTTTGTGCTGATAGCTCTACAGTTCTAGAGTTTATGTAATATCCCTGACCCCACAGTTCTTCTGAGCATTGCCCTAGTGAGGGCTCTCTGTGGTGGCTGTGTTCCCGCATCAGGTTTCTGCCCTGCCTGGGCCCCAAGGCTGTCCAACACATCCTTTGAAATCCAGGTGGAGTCCACCACAGCCCTACAGCTTGTGCACTCTGTGTGTCTGCAGAGTCAGCACCATATGGATGCTGCCAAGGCTTACTGTTTGTGCCCTCCAGTGTGGTGAGCCAAGCTGCAATAGGCCCACTTGAGCTATGGTCGTGGCAGGGGCTGAGACGTGCTCCACCACGATGTTTGAAGCAGCACAGGACGGTGAATACTGAGGTTCCACAGGCTCCTCTCTGAAAACTGCCTTCAAGGTTCTGCTCTGGACCAGCAATGGAAGGGGCAGCCTAATATCTCTGAAATGCCTTGAGTGTTTTACCTCCTTGTCCTGATTAATACTGCCTGGCTCCCTTCTTCCCAATCATAATCTTTTTCGCAAAGGTTAGTCACTTGGCCACACCCTTAGTTTCCTCTCCTAAACCTGCCTTTTCATTCTTTACATGACTAGCCTAAATATTTTCAAAATTTTTACTTTCTGCTTTCTATTTAATTATAAATTCCATCTTTAGATCATTCCTGTTCTCTCCTTTTATGGTAAATGGCCTAAAGAAGCCATGGGCCACCTTCTACCCTGTGCTGCTTAGATATTTCTTCTTCTACAAGATAATTTAGCTCACTACTCCTAAGTTCTGCCTTGCATAAGACCCTAGGTCAGAAACACAATTCCGACAAGTTCTTTGCAACTGTGTAACAAGGATGGCCTCTACTCTGGCTTCCAGTATCTTGTTTCTCAATTTCATTTGAGACCTCCTCAGACTGGCCTTTAGTGTCCATATTTCTACCAACACTCTCATTTCAACCATTTAAGTAACCTCTAGAAAAGTTCAGTTTCCCTGCAGTTCTTCTCTCCTTCTGGGCCCTCACCAGAAATGCCTTTAAATCTCAATTCACAGCAATTTAAGTTTTTTAAGGCTGCTTATCCAAATTCTTCCAGTCTGTACCCAATACCCAGTTCCAAAGGTGCTTCGACATTTTTGGGTATTTGTTATAGCGATAAATCCACTTCTGGTACTAATTTTCTGCCTTAGTCCATTTTGTGTTGCTAAAACAGAATATCATAGGCTGGGCAATTTATAGAGAAAATTATTTTTCACAATTCTGGAGGCTCGGCAGTCTAATATCACACTACCAGCATCTGCTGAGGCCTTCTTGTTGCTTTATCCTATGGTGGAAGTTGAGAGTGTGAGAGAGGGCAAGAAAGAGAGAGACAAAAGGGTCTGAACTTAGCTTTTTATCAGGAATCCACTCCCACAATAGCTAAATCACACTTGCAATAATGGTCTTAATCCATTCACGAGGGCAGAACGCTGATGACCTAATCACCTCTTAAACACGCATTGGGCATGCATTTCTAACACACGAGCTTGGAGGGACACATTTAAACCATATAAATGTGTTGAGTCAAAAACATGCTCTTTTGTTTCTAAAAGGATCCATTTAGCCACAACTTAGCAACTAGCAGAAATACTGTGTAAGGGAATTCATTTCATTATGTGAACTCATGACCTCAATTTTCACAGGTAAATAGTAGAACAGTTTGACTAACCTTCTAAAGCCAATCCACCTATATTTGATGTGGCAATGCTTATTAGGAAATATTTCATGGGCAAAACAGGATAGCAGAACTATTTGTGTTTTCCCCTCCAGTGAAATGTGAAATGAATGACATTAAATAGCCCAAGACTGATTTTAGATAGAGGAAAAAATGTATGCGTTTAATAACAGTATTATGAAAAATTAGTCACATAATTGTTAGAGGACAGGATATATTATTACATGTACCTGAAAGATCATCAAGAACTACAGAAATAAATGCCATTTCTGTTTAAACACCCTTCCATTTGTAGCAGTACAAGCAAATATTAAACCTGTACAAAATTATTATATGCAACTATAATTAAATTTTTTTCAGGAATTATTACTTCAAAACACTTTCTAAGGTGGAATAATTTTAACTCAAAAACAGAATAATTTTGTACTTTGCCTTTTGTTTATTGTATATCATAGCATACTTGGCAAAATCTCTGCTAATTCTGTCATGTATACATTGACATTATGTGCAGCAAATGGTTTGGATTAAAGAGAAAATTCTTCTTTCATGCTGTGCTTAAAATAACTCAATTGGCTTGAAAACTATGTGGATCAAAACCAGCATGACTGAATGATTCAACCTGATACATCATAGTACTAAAAGCAGATTGAAACAAAAATATGTAGCTTATAAAATGCAAACATTATTTTAAAGTATGCAAAAATGCCAGTTCTTGTAAACATCAGTTGGATACCAGAGATATTTAAAAAACTACCTTTAATATTGGTGTCTAGTCTGTGCTTTTGATGCCTGCGCTTTTATAGTGGTTAATAGATACTTTTAGAAAATGGGTGATTCAATTCAGTTTTCCATTAAAAGAAATAAAAAATACATCTTCATATAAATGCATACCAAAATATTTTCAAATTTAATAACATTCTATTAGAGTTCTATAGTTCAAGCTACTTTTATAATGATTTATGTACAGATTTTTTCAATAAAAGCTTGTCAATGAAAAATCTTTTCACTTACTAAATCAAGAGATACTCTACACCTTGCTAAATATGGAAATGCAAATTGACATGTAGCCTAATCAAAAATTTAAAGAGGAAAGTATAGTACTTTATTTTCAGATTTTGTAGCATTTCCAATAACATTATTTGACAAACCATGCTACTCTTATAATATCTTTGTTTTTTATAGCACATTTGTTAAGACTGGCATACTCAAATGTCTCCAGTTGGATCTGTAAACAAAAAGGAGTTTCATGATAAGACAGTTTCTTTGAGAACATCGGTGTTTCTTGGTCTAAGCTAAATGCTAAGTCAAAACAACATAAAGGGAATATTCATTCTTTTTATTATTATTACTATGACTGTTGTTACTTTTACCTGGAACAGTTGTGAAATTGAGAGACAGAACACAAAAGCTGTTAGAAAGAAATGGCTACGATTATTTCATGTAAAACGAGGAATGGAAGAAATCGTTAGCTAGAAATATCAGGTATACAGTGGGGGCTGAGAAGTGCAGCCCCACCATGCAGTGAGCAGATGTTTGAAGCAGCACAGAATGGTGAATACTCACCATCGTTTTAAGGCAGAAGTAAGAGCTGAGAAATAAATGAAAAAGGAGACAATCAAATGTGTAATCAGATTGCCCCAAAGACAGAAATAAGTTATAGCTAAATATAAACCCAATTGCTCCTCATTAAAATAAATTATCGGGGAAAATGTTATTCCTAGTAATAGATTGCCTTGACAATTGAAGTTTACTTTTTCAGAAACTTTTTTGCCATTAGGACTTAAAACAAATTTAAAACAACCCTTGTTTCTAAAACATTGCATACATCTAACAGAATTGACCATTTCTTACCTTACCAGCTTGGAGTGCTCTAATTTGTTGTTGTTGTTTTCAATTCCAAAGTACCTTCTCCCCAAATGCTGTATGCCTAAGGATCCTTTGCTGTTGTCATTGTTTTGAGGGTGAACACACAGACTTCAGATACTTCTTGGTAACCAGATGTTGGGGGTGGACAATGGCAGCTCCACCCAAATAGTAACTTAGGTCAATTTCCACCCACATGAAGGGATATTTAGCAGACAAGGACTCTCAGCAACAGAAACATTCATAGTTTACTGTCTCAGTTTTATCCTTCTCACCAGATATATCAATATCTGAATATTAGAACAAATAACTCCATCTAATATAAAAGAAAAAGACAAAATCCAACCTGACTTTTTCTTTTCTTTTTCTTTTTTTTTTTTTTTTTGACACTGAGTCTCACTCTATCACCCAGGCTGCAGTGCAGTGGCCTGATCTCGGCTCACTGCAAGCTCTGCCTCCCGGGTTCAGCCATTGTCCTGTCTCAGCCTCCCGAGTAGCTGGGACTACAGGCGCCCGCCACCATGCCTGGCTAATTTTTTTGTATTTTTAGTAGAGACAGGGTTTTATTGTATTAGCCAGGATGGTCTCGATCTCCTGACCTGGTGATCCACCCGCCTCAGTCTCCCAAAGCGCTGGGATTACAGGCATGAGCCACCATGCCCGGCCTACCCTGACTTTTAATATACAAAGTATGTTGAGGGGTCATATTCTATTAGACATCTTTACTTTTCTTTGTTTTTAAATATATAATTAGTATATTTCAGAATGTTAAATATAATTTAACTTTTCCTTAATCCTAGGTCATATTATTGATAGGTTTTATTTCCTTTTTCTTGCTTTATTTTGTCAAATTCCTTTTATTTTCTTCTTATTAAACCAATATCTAGCATCACCCTTAAGAAGAAAACATTATGAGTAACATATTAGGTAATTAAAACATTAAAAATATGAAGGGTGTATATTACTACACTTAGCAGTTTCCTGGAAGTAGTGATTTACTTAATAAATCTGGAAATAGTTATAAATATTTGGTAGTTTTTAAAAAGTGGTGAACATTAAAAAAATAGAAGAAATCACATTAAAATAAATTAAAGCATAAAAATATTTTACAAACAGAATTTAGTTAATATTAATATGTTGTTTATATATTTAATTTATAACAAATTAAAAGAGTTTCAGTCAATTTTTTTCTTATCCTAGAATCTAATATCTGACTTGAATAAGATATGCAATTACATGTATTGGTTATTGCCAATCTTTAAAAAGTTATTGAAAAATTACTCTATGCATGACAATGCTACGTACTGTAAATAGAGGGTTTATTTATTAATTGTTTATTTATAATGTTTATTAAGCTGTTCACAAATTTAATTAACATCGTCATTGAAAGGATAATTGTGTCCTTACAAGTAATAGACCTGTATTCATTCTTGGAAAATGCTTCCGATATTATTTCAGATACCTAATTTTAAAATTGGAGTCTGTCAATTTAAAGTATTTATTTCCCTTATCCAACAACATCTTATGAGAAAACTACATATAATGCAAACCTACTCTGGATAACCTTGGCAGATGTAGAATAAAACAGAATGTTTCCATGTGGCCAACATGATTGCCAGGAAGGTGAGAGGGTCAAGTTAGAATAAAAGCAGAAGTCAATGAAGGGTAGGTACTGAGGAAATCTACAAAGTCATGTCATTCCTAGCATGGCTATTCAGAGGGCCACAGGATTTTACTGGAGTAGGATTACCACTGCTTCAGTGTAATCCTTGCTGCTGCACAGCTGGACTCTCAATTTTGATATTATCATCATGGATAATTTTTAACTGTTTCATGTCAGGATGACTTCCTTTCCTCTGGGCTCCACATCTTCATTCCTGGCATCAATGAGGGCTGAAGATATATTTTCCATTGCCTCCCAATTTTGAATCAATGATGTAAGCTCTTTCCATCAAAACATGAAATCAATTTCTCTATCCTTGATTTTGGTCTGTTTTGGGAATACATCATGAGAAGGAGGTGAGTCACCATAAATATTCCTAAGAATAAAAGTTATATAGGCTGATGTTCATTTAGTACATACTTTTCATGGATTGAAAATACAGGAAAAAAAAAATGAAAGGGCGCAATGGATAAGGGGGAAAAAGATAAAGTAGAAGGAAGGCAGGAAAGAAATATCAATAATATGGCCAGGCATGGTGACTCAAGCCTGTAATTCCAGCACTTTGGGAGGCCAAGGCGGGCGGATCACCTGAGGTCAGGAGTTCGAGACCAGCCTGGCCAACACGGAGAAACCCTGTCTCTACTAAAATTCCAAAATTAGCCAGGTGTGGTGGTGCGTGCCTGTAATCCCAGCTACTCAGGAGACTGAGGCAGGAGAATCACTTGAACCTGGGAGGCAGAGGTTGCAGTGAGGCAAGATCGCACCATTGCACTCCAGCCTGGACAACAAGAGCGAAACTCCATCAAAACAAAGAAAGAACGAGAGAGAGGGAGGGAAGGAGGGAAGGAGGGAGGCAGGAGGGGCCCTAATTTTTGCAGCTTGGTATAATTAAAATTGTAAAATAGTTTAGAGAATGGATCTTTTAGATTTGAAATTGGCTTTTTAACACTTTTTCAACTTTTTTTAAATTTAAACTCCATTTTTCTTCTTAAAACCTGAGGGAATTTCAACCATAAATGTCATACACCTTTTGGATAAAAATAAAAATATACTAGAGTATTGCTTGAGAATAGTAAAATTATGTGACAAGAATCAAAGTGTCATAGGCAGAAGTTACTCATCAGCTTCACTAGGGAAAGGATATTGTGTCAACCTGTTTCTTAATCTGATTACTAGCTTTTCTATAGATTGTAATTTATTATCCTCACACCTAATCATTATGCTCCAGTTGAAGTCAGCTGGGAAACACTAAGAGAATTTTAATATTTGTTTTCTAATTAGGATGATCATTTTCAATTAGCCTCTGCTTAAAACTCTTAAATAAAATATAGTTGCTGAAACCCTCAGACCTATCATTAAACAGAAACCTGTGGGCCTTTTATTGCATCCCCTATATTTAGCTTTCCAAATTACTCATAATGCTTTCTTCTCTTCTGCTGGACATTTTGTAAATTCTATTCACATACCCAAAGCTGTCAGCTGGGAATAAAAAACGGACTTTATCACTTGTTAGGGAGATCCCTTTCCAGTTAAACTTCCTTGTAGCCAATCAATTTGTCAGATCAGAGGAGTATCTTTTGTGAGACTTCCTCTGAACTAAAGCTGACAGGGTTAGGCCAGGGTCAGCTGTCTGATAAATCAAAGTGAAAGACAACTTAAAGCACTACAGTAGAAAGGGTTAGGGATTAGCACAGACGGCATTATCTGGGAGTTGACATTGATAAAAATCATATTTGTAAGAGTTAGCCTGCAGGACTTTTTTCCCCAACTCTTCTATTCCCTGCCCTCTCAAATGACATTCAGATTAATTAGAAAAGTTAGAAAAGAACAGGACTCATAAGTCATTTATCTACCAAGTGGTAAGATTTTTAAAAATTAAATCTTGATGGTCTTCAATAAAGCAGCTTAATAAAGAATAAGGGTTATCAATCTTTGCTGTAAGCTATCAAAACTAAGTGACCTTAAATTATATTGAAGTGATATACAGTAACACAGTGACAGATACTTTATTGAAGGTATATGTTCCAATTCTGAGAACATTCAGATATTTATTTACTAAAAGTTTATGAATTTTATGAAGAAAAAATAACTTTTTCAAAATATATTTATCAGAAATAATCTTTTGCCCCTAAGGTAGAGTTCATAATTACATTCTTAACTTACGATTTAATTTCAGTAGAAAATCTTGCTATATTTGAGTTTAAGAATTCCAAACGATGAAGCCAATAAATTAAAACAACATACGTTTCTAAGTTTTAAAGTCTATCATAAAAATCTTCCTAATTTATAGGAATTTATATGCATAAGATAATACACAATGTATCTAATTGTTGTGCCAAGTTGTCTTAAAATAAAAGCGTGATGCATGGGTAATACCAAGTCTTTTTTTCCAGTACAATATCACAGTCATTCTGTGTGGCTCAAATGGAGAGGTAAAGGTATGCAGATCATCAGCCATCTAAAATGTCACCACACACTTTACAAAAAAGAAGAATATATTACTAGCTGGGGATCTGAAAAATGTTAAAGTGAAGTGTTTTCCAAGAATACACCAAAAGAAATTCTGTCTCTACCTCTTCTGCCTTCATAAGAAGTCACCAAACCAAACAGGTTTTTTTTTTTTTTTTTCTCGTACTGCAGAAAAGTTTCCAAGGAAGGGAACTAATTTAGCAAATTACAAAAATTTACCTCTGTAAATAAAAATAAATAAAAATATTTATTCCCATAGGCTCTTGGACTTTTAATTTAGTGACCCTTGATTTTTATGCAAAATTGCAATAAAATATTTCAGTATAATATAAACTTATACTTACAATATAAGAAGAAAAGGCAATTTACTGAAACAGGACAAAAAGAGAAAAAATAAAAAGTTGAGAATGTATATTTTACAGTATTCTGTGAATCACAAGAAGTTTTATCTATATAAATTATCTCTAGAATTAAATATAAGAATTTTATAAATGCTATAGATTTATGAGACTATAAGTACTACAGGGTTTTTGAGATTCAATTTGTTACAAATGATTTTTTCATGAAATATTAGAAGAAATATTATTTCAGATAAATTTAAGAAAATGTGGAAAGTAGACATTCATTGCATAAACTTTCTTATAATAGTTTTACGAAGTTCCATTTTGAACAAAATTCCATATCTAAAGTAATATATTAAATAAAACATTAAATACTTAGAGTTAAAACAAAATTTAACCATGAATATTCATTCTTAAATAATTTATATTCTAAGATATTTGCTGTGTTCATATATTTCATATGTCCAAGGAATCCAGAGGCAAAGTAGTTTCTTGCTTTCCCACGGATTGAAAAAATAAATCTGATAACATAGAGGAGTTTCTTTAAGGTAATTATGATAAATCAAAATTGAAATTTAAAGTAGGAAAGGCTGATATCAACATTTGGATACTTTTTGTAAATAATCCTGTTACTTAATCTTTAGTTCCTCTTTCTCCTCCTCCTTTTTCTTCTTTACTTGGTGCAACATTTAAATTTATGAATTAGAGAAAAAATTTACACTTTTTATGACAATGCAAACAATTTAATCTCCATAATTGGTAAATTAACTGAAAATAAAACCAAAAGGTATTTTTAGATGCTACAGTAAATACAGACATCTACGGTTTAAAAGGTGTTTCGCATTGTAACCAAAACATTTATTTTTGTTTTCAGAACTTTACAGTTTATTTGGCTCAAAAATGCACAATTTTGGGGTAAAAAGGAAAAGTAAGTTGAAAACAAATGACAGTGTCGCTAATCAAAGTAAAATATATTTAAAATCTGGAAGTACACACTTTTTTTTATAAAAATGTAATTCCTCTAAGGGCTTGATATTTATTCAGGCTTATTCATCAGCAGGTACCTGTAAGAAAAAGTCTATTAGGGTAGTGATGACAAACAGGTATTCACTTATGTACTTACATAATATCCAGGAACTTGGAGTTGTTCCACCACAATGAAGAAAAGAAGTTTCAGAAGGTTTCTTGGATGAGAAGGAAGAGAGCAAGCAATGCCATCCAAGTGAGCTTGCTTCATCCACGACTGGGAGAGGGGAGAGGGAAAAGCCTATTTGTAGTTTGAGAATAGATTAGAATAAAGACTTTTCTTGAATGTCACCAAATGCTAACTGATATGGTTTTCCAGATTCCAAAACTATAAAATGTAGAGACCAATCCATGGCAAAATATGGCTCTTGAACTCAGGGGAAAAGAGAAACATGACATATCTGACCATAATTACTGAAAGGAAAGATACTCTAACATCAGATGAGATAAATAAAAGAGGACAGCAAGACTGCTGTTCCTCAATGAAATATTTCCAAATGTTTCTTAAGACCCAATGAATCTTTCAGAGATAGCATTTCTGGACACATGAAGCTCATTAAAAGCAGAAGACAGAAACATGATAGCTGTAACTTTTATCGCTGGATTAGTCTATGGGTTGAGCCAAAAGCATCACCATGAAAACTGTCATTAAAAATATACTATCATGGCTTACATCAAAGACTATTTTTTTTTCCAAACAAATCAAGTATCCCCATATGAATGGGGGGAGAGTTCTTGCAAAATAACTCTGTCACTCCTTGGCATTTTTCTTTGATCATGAGTAAAATTGCACCTTAGAGTCAATTGCATTAATGCTATGAAATTGAATGTTTTAGGATCTATTACAACAACAACAACAACAACAAAATGGTAATTTCTCATTACTGAGGCTTCCCCAAATGTAGAAAAGTTGGGGAGCTCTTTTTCAAGATATTTTAAACCCCCTCCCACACTTAGAATAAAGGGAAGCACTTATCCAACATCCAGATCTCTTCTTGGCACATACATTGGAATAAAACGTCAGGGTTGAATTGGGCTTTGATGAAAAATGGCATGGTTCTTCAAAGGGAGTAAAACAAAAAAGACATTTGACATCATTCATCAAAGAAGCCCAAAATGGCACAGATCAAAAGCAACTGTGGTTCCAAACATCTCTAGACAGTTCTTCAGAAATGGGAGAAGTCTCCTGGATTTCCTTGATTAGTTCTTCATTTAGCATTCCAATTAAAATTAAAAGTGTCAAGTCACAATTATGTTCATTTCCGTGTGTGTTCCCATTCAAGATGTAAATGATGCAAAGAAACTCAATTTGGAATCAAAGTTTTTGCAGACGCTTCAGACCACATTGAGTTAGGTGAAGGTCCTTTTTCTCAAAGAAGATCATGGAGATTTTTTCGACAGCAGTAGTGACAGAGACACTACTCTAAAGAATCTTCACCCTGTTCTTCAAGAGAAAAGGAAAATTTTTTGAGATTTCAGTGTCAGCTTTTTCATTATTCATAAATTATTCACTAAACACTTACTTTTGAATGTTTCTTTCAGACAGAAATCTCTTATATGATCTGGATGCTTTTTCATCACCAGCAAGATTTTGTTCTGATTTAATTGGAATCTTACTCTTTTAAAATAAATTATCACAATTAACTAGATGTCATTACTTACGACATAATGATATTCCACACACTGTGCATGTCAACAATGTTTTTAATCAAATATACATATTTCATTATTAATAGAATTTTTTCATTCTGTTCTTATAACTGAGATTAGAAAATTATATTTTGAATGTATAGAACTATAGATCACTACATCCTCTGGTACTTCAAACTATCCAGTTAAGTAAGGCGTGGTGGCACACACCTGTGGTTCCAGCTACTCTAGAGGCTGAGGTGGGAGGATTACTTGAACCCAGGAGTTTGAGACCAATCTGGGAAATATAGCAAGACCTAGTCTCTAAAGTAATAATGAAAAAGGAATAAGAAAAATGCCCAGATCACAGACCTTTGGTCTTCACACAATATATAAACAGATAGACTAGCATATCACTTCATAGATTTTGGCTAAAGAAAATACCAGTTGCTATGCCATTTGGTAAGGCTTACTGGCTTTTATCAGCATTTTACAGTATACCTTCTGAATTTCCTGGCTCCTTTCTTCATATGCATTCAGTGACCAGCCTCTGCCAACCATGAGGAATACTGAGCACACTAGTGTTTGAACGTTTCCATTCTCTAGCAGACTTGCTTCTTCCTCAGATGTGAAATGGTCTATATTCTTTTCAGTTACTGCTACATTAAATTTCTGGCACCTTTTGGGTTTTTTTGTTTTATGTCCATAAAGGTAATTGTCATTGCAAATAATTTTTTAACTGCATCCATGATGGTAACCTCTTGTCTACTTTATTTAGCCTCATAGCAATATAGTGTATTTTGTCCATAACAAGTATTATTGTGATTTGAAGAGAACAACAAAAAGACCCACATTTTTCTCACATTATTGATCATGCTGGTCTTTCACCCTAGTCTCAGCTTTGAAGACTGGTATGCATCGTGGCAGAATCATGCTAAGAATGAGACATAGACTCACTCACTCTGCATTGCACTCATCATCAAAGAAGCTCTTCATGACTATCACCACCTGCACAGGTCCAGGTCCATATGAGTGTGTGTGTGTGTGTGTGTGTGTATCTTGGTTCATAAAGATACTTCTAGTATTTACTTATATTTAATTTATATAAATATTATATATTCATATTTTTATTTTTATGTATTCTATTTATAGAGAATAACCACAATTAGTAAAACCACGGCTGGGGGCGGTGGCTCAAGCCTGTAATCCCAGCACTTTGGGAGGCCGAGGTGGGTGAATCTCGAGGTCAGGAGCTTGAGACCAGCCTGGCCAACATAGTGAAAGCCTGTCTTTACTAAAAATACAAAAAATTAGCTGAACGTGGTGGCGGGCGCCTGTAATTCCAGCTATTTGGGAGAGTGAGCCGAGATCGCACCACTGCATTCCAGCCCGGTTGACAGTGCGAGACTCCGTCTCAAAAAACAAACAAGCCAAAAAAAAAACAGTAAAACCACATTGTCAGAGCATACAGCACTTATATATTCTGCCTCTTTCTCTCTCTCTCTCTCTCTCTCCCCCTCTCTCTATATATAGATATATATATAGATAGATATAGATATAGATATATCAACTTTCCTTCAGTCTGCAAGTGACTGTATCTTTAAGAGTTATCAGTGTTTCTTAGGTCTCTCATCACTTTGGTTTTGTGAAGCACATCCTTTAGTAGATTTCTAAAGACCTAAGGAAAGCAATATTCTCTGTTTATTCTGCACTGATAATAACAGACTGTCTATGCACTTTTTCATTTTGGAAATAGACACTGTGAAGTACTGGAGAGAGGAGGAGGAGGTGTTTGGTTAAAAACAAACAAACAAACAAACAAACAAAAACTACCTATCAGGTATTTTGCTTACTGCCTGGGTAACAAGATTCGGATTGACAAACAATGTTCTCAACTGGAATCCAGCTTACCGTCTGCTTAGGCAGACTGCCTAAAATATTCACTATCTGACCCTGCATGAAGAAAGTTTGGCAATTCCTGGTCTAAAGTCCCAAGAGACTCTATTTTCTTTGTGAATAAATATCAATAATTTTATCATAATATACATTATTAACCATTCTTTTCAAGAATATTTTAAGCTAATTTAATAAGTAATTTCATATCTTTTTAATCCAGGAAAGTTTGCTTAAAATATAGTTTTTAGTATTTATTCTGTTACCTAATATTTTCATCTTCAGTGTTTCTTTATATTGAAATGTTGCATATTCTTTATTAATCTTCATTGTTCATTTTACTTAAATCCCTTTATGTTTTCTCTTATATTTTGAAAATTTTAAAAATGTTCCTGTTTTTTCTTCCGTTTCTGATATGAAATTATCCGTTGCATATAAACACTCTTGTGTTAGTTGTAGTTTAATCTTCAAATCTCATTTTATTTTGTTCTTTCATTTTTATTTTCCAAATATCTGTTTTGGTTTTTTTTATTTTTATTTTTTTTTTAGCTCATTTGAGTAGTAGATTATGGTTTCATAATCTGATCGCTTTTGTATACTTATCTCACTGGTAAGTTTGCTCTCATTATCTGTGGAAATATCATTCTACTATTATTTATCCTGCAACTCTGTTACTCTGTTTCCTAACAAAACTGCTGTATGGGCCGGGTGCAGTGGCTCGCGCCTGTAATCCCAGCACTTTGGGAGCTTGAGGCGGGCAGGTCACGAGGTCAGCAGATCGAGACCATCGTGGCTAACACGGTGAAACCCCCTCTCTACTAAAAATACAAAAAAATCAGCCAGGCGCGGTGACGGGCGCCTGTGGTCCCAGCTACTCCGGAGGCTGAGGCAGGAGAATGGCGGGAACCCGGGAGGCGGAGCTTGCAGTGAGCCGAGATCGCGCCACTCACTTCAGCCTGGGAGACAGAGCGAGACTCCGTCTCAAAAAAAAAAAAAAAAAAAAAAAAATGTTGCATGAAACTTGACCTTGATTATTTTTGGTAGCTCGCTTTTATATGAAACCTGGTTCCCTAAACATTTAGAAGTTTCATCTCAAGATAATTTTCTGATTTCACAGATCTTCAACTTCTATTGTTATCTATAGCTTGAAAAATTATGGAGATTTTCTATGAGATTTCCTGGCTCTGTTCCTGTCTCTTATATTTAGCTGGATCGTCTTTTTCTTTGTTGTCCTTTCAGTACAATTTTAATTTAATTCTCAGGAATATCTCTTAAATGTGTAGCACTTTCTTATTGCTCTTTGGTTCGTCAGTTTTGAGTGTAAATTTCAACTAAACTATTCAAATTTCTTCTAACCTTATAGTCACCCATTACTCTCATGCAATTAGTTTGGATGAAACCCTTCCAAGATTCAGATGCTATTCTCAAATTAGCCTTCAGTGTTTTCAAGAAATATCTGTTGCTTATGCATACATTTTTCCTGTTCTTAGGTCCATCAGAAACCTTATCGCTTTCAACCTGTTTCTCCCCAAGAGAAGGTGATATCAGAAATATCATGGGCTTGTTTGTTAGTGATTTTTGCCACTCATTTGTTTTTTAGTGTTGTTGAAAATACCTTCTTGGCTAGGATTGTTGCAAATGTTGCCCATGTTATTTTTGGTTTTGCTATCCAGCTATTCCTGTCTTATCTTCATAAGAAGTTTTGGATTCAAAAACCGTATTACCACCATGAAGGTCTCAGTTTTTGTTGTTGTTGTTGTTGTTGTTGTTTTGAAACATGGTCTTGTTTGTCAGACTGGCTGGAGTTCAGTGGTGTGATCAGGACTTACTTCAGCTTGATCTCCTGAGCTCAATTGATTCTTCAGTCTCAAGTGTCCCTCCCATCTCAGCTTCCCTAGTAACTGGGACTACAGGTGTGTGTCATGATGCCTAACTAATTTTTTCTTTCTTTTTTTTTTTGAGACTGAGTCTCGCTCTGTCGCCCAGGCTGGAGTGCAGTGCCCGGATCTCAGCTCACTGCAAGCTCCGCCTCCCAGGTTCACGCCATTCTCCTGCCTCAGCCTCCCAAGGAGTAGCTGGGACTACAGGCGCCTGCCACTGCGCCTGGCTAATTTTTTTTTGCATTTTTTTTTTTTTTAAATTAGAGACGGGGTTTTACCGTGTCAGCCAGGATGGTCTCCATCTCCTGACCTCGTGATCCACCCGCCTCGGCCTCCCAAAGTGCTGGGATTACGGGCGTGAGCCACCACACCCGGCGATGCCTAACTAATTTTAAAGTATTTCTGTATAAACAGGGTCTCACTATGTTGCCCAGGCTTGTCTTGACCTCCTGAGCTCAAGCAGTCCTCTGGACTCAGAGGATTAGAGGCACAAGACACTGTGCCTGACCCTAGTATTCTTATAAATATATTTTGTTCCTTTTTTTAAAATCAGTATTTGTTCCTGCCTTCTTTTTCTGTGGCTACAGAATACTAAACTGAAGGCAATCTTTTAATGTTGATCCAACTTACACATTCACTAGACAAAATTAAAATCCTTCACTGTGTCTTTTATAGACATCATCAAAAATCTCAATTGATCTTTTCAAAAACATTTAGATAATTAAGAGCATCATCTATTTTAATATAAATAAATAAATATACAAATCTAAATGAATACAGAATAATTATTTTTTAAAAATCTGAGGTACCTGGATACTGGTTTTTAACACAAAGAGGAACATAAAAATATCATAACATTTCTGTTACATATTTCATTTATCTTCTTTGGGCTTAGTAGAAGACCCTGCACTGGATAGTTACACAATTACTGGTATTCTATTTTGATTTTGGAAGAGTTTTGGATCTTGTGATGGTTTATTTATATTAACCTTATTTTTCATTCAATAGATACATGTGTGTATTTTTTTTTTTTTTTTTTTTTTTTTGCAGGTTGTGTGAAATATCTGCTTCTAAACAGGACAAATGTTTGTGACTTTTATTATAATTTCTGCTGTGTTATGATGTCATTTTGCTGTAAAAGATGAAGTTTGTTTTTAAATAATTTACTTCTTTCAAAACAAGTTTTAAGCTTCCTCTAAAATAATCAAATTAATGAATATTCAAATATGTATATATATCTATTACGCTCATCATAGACATATTTGCTTCCTAATTTAATGAGAATTTCCAGAGGTGGACTGTTTTTATAAAATAATGCTTCTTTTCTTTTATTCTCTATCTCCAAAATGATACCTATTTCTTACTCATATAAATATTATACAAATAACCAATTTACAATTTTATGGATTATATTATAAAGACAGAGACATAATTTTCACTTATTCATGAAGTATTCATAATTTCATTTTTGTAACATTTTCTGGTTGGATCTGAACACCATTCTTATAAATAAGGATGATTAATAAGAATGTATAAACATGATGTCCGTGCTTAAATTTACAAATGTTGTCACTGATGGAATTGATAGAATACATACAACTTACATAAATGTGCTCATACTTCATATTTGATCTTTTTTAGACAGCAAATCTGTCTTCCAAAGGCTTCTTAATTGCATTACAAATGTTTCTTATTTTAAATTATTTTTGACAAATAATAAAGCAGCAAGTGTTAATATTGTGCAATTGTCCCTTTTAATAAAGTTTTTGTTTGTCTCCTTTCTTTGTGCTATTCTTTAATGTAAGGGTCAGCAAACTATGACCTATGGGCCAAAGCCTGTCAACTACATACTGTTGTACAGCTCACAAGCTAAAAATAGTTTTTACATTGTATTAATAACTTAAAAATTAAAAAAAGATAATATTTTACTACGTATGAATACAAAATTCAAATTTCAGTGTGCATAGCATATTTTATGGAATAAAGTTTTACTGGAAGAGAGCCACAGTTAATTATTTACATATTGGCTGTGTTTTCTGTTCCATAACACTAGAGTGTAGTAGGTGTGAAAGAAACTGTGTGGTCCTCCAAACCAAAAAATATTTACTCTCTGACCCTTTACTGAAAGAGTTTCATGAGTCCTGTTTTAAATTATTCTGCCTTGTTCAGATGAAGATTGTATAGGGCTGACTAGTCTCATAAATAGCAATGACAAAAGGACTCATGACTTTTAAATTGGAGCAATAAAAAGCCAATCAAATGAAATATTTCCAATAGATTGTTTAATGTTGTTGAACACAAATTGTTCTGCTGTGTTGAATCACTATGAGGTGATTGTGGTTTTGCTCATAGTTAATTGAGTAACCCAGACCATTGAGTTGGAACTGGACAAAACGAATATCAACTTCTTTTTGACTTGTAGATTTTTGTCACTTCTTAATTTGAAAAAAAAAAAAAATCAGAAAAATCAGCATTTTATATATAATGCTTAAAGTAGCATTATAATAAACCATGATGTCAGAAAATAAACTGTATTTCTCAATCAGAGCCATGTCTATTGTCCTGGCTCTTCTTGAGATCATACGCTAGGTACTCCCTTTGGCTCATGGCCACAAGATTTGAAAAAGTGCTGAGGAATATCAAGGAGAATTCTGAAAAGGAAAATGAAGCAGAGTAAGTTGCACTGTAATTAGAGGTTATAGGTTTGTGATAGGGTAGAATTACTCTCCTAATAGGGATTTGGTATTGGGACTTGGTAGCTCCTGCTTCATGCTCACTGTCCTGCTGGATGGTTGCCCATCTTGCTGTGCTGTCATTCCACTCCTTAAAGCATGGAGGCAAAAGGTAGTGCATGGAATAGCTACACCTAGTATAGAATCTCCTCATATTGCCAGAGTGATAAAAGATAAAGCATGTGGGGCACTTTTCTTTTCTATTGTAATTCTGGGCAATTTACTTTTTGAGTTTTATGTTTCATATCTTAAAAGGTGGAAAATACTCATCATGATTAAATAGAGAGTTATATCTAATATGCTTAGCACATAATATTGAAGCTACTTCCATTACATAACTGATGTGCTGGAAATGTAACATAATAAAAACCTATACATTATACGAAAATAATGTTTTATCACATTGCAGTAAAAAAATGTTTAATTGGTTTTGCCATAAATATGTATCTATGCAACATGTAAGTCAGCAGCAACCTTAGGTCATATTTCTTGTGTTGACATCCAACTGTAATATCTCCTAGCTGTTGGAATTTGGAAAGGTCCCTTCACAGAGCTGAGCCTCCTTTTTTTTTTTTTTAAATATAAAGCTGGGAAAATATTACCAACACTTGCATTTGTTAAGAGAATTAAATAAAATACTACATGAAAAGTGTATTAAGTGCTCTATAATGTGAACTACATTCATACAAACGTAATAAATCACTTAACAACATTTGTTAAAGTATGATACAAATATTTGCTAAGTGTGTTGACTACTCTCTGTGCTAACAAAACAAATTATTCTGAAAATCTCTGCCACACTGCAAGCATACAGGTATTCATCAAGTACCTGATCATTCAATCTAGCATTAATACTGTGGATGTCTGCAAGCCTCAACAGAGAACACCATGATCCTTTTCAGAATCTGAAAGGTAACTTCCAAGAAGCTTTGCCTTTGCAGTTCTGAGACTCACAGTTTAAAATGTGACAGGCCCTTCGTGGTAGTTCATGCCTGTACTCCTGGCATTTTGGGAGGCAAAGGTGGGCTGATCGCTTGAGCCCAGGAGTTCAAGACCAGTCTGGAAAACATAGCAAAACTTCATTTCTACAAAATAATTAAAGAAAAATATAGCTGGATGTAGTGGCATGTACTTACGGTTCTATCTACTTGTGAGGCTGAGATGGGAGGATCACTTGAACCCAGGAGGTCAAAGCTCCATTGAGCTGTGATCACACCACTGCACTCTAGCCTGAGTGAAACAGTGAGATGCTGACTCAAAAAACAAAAACAAAAACAAAACCCGAAACACCAAATGTGACACTTCCTTCCTTCCCCCATTTGTATCCCCCAGTGTCTGTGTTCACATTGTATACATTTGTAACAAACCTTCACATGTACACCCTGATTCTAAAATAAAGGTTGAAAAAAATTTAAAAACTTTTTAAAAGAAAGAATGGTTATATTAAAAAGTGACACATACAAAAAGCTTGTCCACACAGAACTGCTCTATTAATCTAGCTGTAACATCCAGTTTGTGATTGATCTCCATACTCTAGCATTCCATTAGATTTGTATGTATATTTGGCAACGTTTTCGTAAGTAAATTTCTTGTTATAAAATCAATAAAGTTTCAACAAAAACTAAAGGCCAGATATCATACCACATATATACAGACATACAAACTAATTAAAATAAGAAACATTTTAAAAATTAGCAATTAAAATCATCTTTATCAAGAAGACACATATATATTACATATATGTTTTATATATATATAAAAAATAGTTGGAACAGAGGAAGTACAATGGTTTCAAAGTATAAATACACCTATGATTTAAAAATAACAAATTTGAAAATACAGCTAAAACAGTAATTCAGTTAATATTGACTAGATTGTATACATTAAAAGTAACTATAATTTGTTCCATTGGTTCTCTGAATTATATCTTCCATAGAGTTTATTACTATCCCCACAGTGAAGACCTGGTGACGGATTTAATTGAATTGGGGTAGGTAGTGATGGTAGATTCGAGGTAGAAGCAGACCTGAGTACTGCAAAGGAGTGGCCTCTAATGGACACCTCTGCATTACTTCACATCGTCTTGGCCTCATCTGAATGAGACTTTATCTGATTTCAGCCTCAGGTTTTAACAATAGCTCTACCTAGGCTTTGTCCCTTTTGGGGTTTACATTGACTTACTTTAAACGTGTGACATGCACCTTCCTTCTATCCTTAGGGATTTTGTGATCCCAAACGTGTGGATGTCTGCTGGAGCCCACTCAGTTACACCATACTTAACACAGAACTAAGATGGATTGATATCTTTCCAATCCTGCCACCCCAAGACCATCCTTAACCAATAGAAGTTAAGACAAATACACTAAAGCTTCTTCCTTGCATTACTCAGATACACAATTGTAAAATATGTTTTATAAGTCTACTTAGACATTATCAGTAGGCTTGATCTCCCATTACCCACAGTGATAGCCAAGTTTATTTTAATCCTTTATTGGCTTTTCCTAATTCCCTTTTCCTCCTTTACCATTTCACACACTTCCCACTTATTCATGTATGCTAATAAATGAACTGTCATTTATTTCCAAATAAATTCCCTTTAGGTGAACCCTTTTCTCATACTCTGATTTTGTGGAATCCAGACATGGCACATGGTATATGAATATTTGATCCAGTGCTGTCCTAGCACTGGAGAAGAAATTTCACATGGAAACACTTCTGTCTTTATATTTATAATATGTGTTATCCAGTTTTCATAGCTTTTTGACATTATTCAAGTTGTATAAAGTACAAAAAAAAGCCACAGTAATTATTTTAGTTAACATATGATCCAGCTGTGTTTCATATATAATCTATTTATTTCTTGCAAGTAAAAGTAATTCTCCTTTTTAAGAAATGCTTTATATCCTGCTTCATTGTTACACATTGTTTTGTTTTTAACTTTTGTCTTCTTTAACTATATGGTACCTACTCTACTTCAAAACAGAGGGAAAATTAATAATTCATATTCATCTGTTCTTTAGGTTTTTGGTTGTTGTTCCCCCCACACAACATTCTCCTAATCCCCTTAGTTTTTCTTCTTTTTCGAATCTTTACAATTTTCCTTGATGTGTTTTCTCATAAGCAAGACTCCACACTAATAAGATTGGCCATATCCATGGGAAATAAAATATTAGGAAAGTTGAACTGTAGTTACTTTTGGGAAATGTCAAGCTAAACTTTACATTTACAAATACTTTTTACTTACAGATATAAAACAAATTAAAATTGATTTTCTCTTTCAGGCAATAGTTGGAAATGTTTTGCAGTTACAGTTCCAATGCAGAATACTTCTTCATACATATTTTGCCAAGACTTTTATAGATATAACAGCAGGGATATATTTAAAAAATCAGTCTTTCAAATATTCAGAAAAGTAAAATGGCACTTTTAAAAATCCAGATGTTAATATTGTATTCACATAGCCTCCTAAGAATGTGACAAATTCAGTAAAGCAAACTTGAAACATATTTCAGTGTAAATGTTTACTTGTTTAACAGTGCAAGTAAGCTACATTAACATGTAGTTGTCACTCATATATGGAACTCCACACACAGTCTTAGTGTATCAGAATTTACTCTTGTTGGACAGACATTGAAGGTGATTTCTGTGTAGAATGATATCACTCTGCTCACTCACTTGACAAATACCTATGCATCACTCTGTCTTAAATATGGGCTGAAAAACATTCTTTAACATTCTAAGAAGTCTTGGCATATTGTTCTGCTTTTTTTTCATATATTTCCATTGAAATTTGTAAATAGTTCCATTATAGCAATTCTCATAAATTGTGTATCATAAAATATCAAAGTGTCTTCTCCTTGCCCTATATGCTGTCCAGCCTTGGTTCACATGATCAGCATCTCTTGCTTGAAATATCTCAAGTTCTTTTCTTTTTCCATATGGCCAGATCAATTTATATAACACAAATATATTTATATCAGTACCTGCACTATATGCTAGTTTAAAGTTCTTAATTTGGAGGTAAGAAGACCTCTGAAACAATCAGAACTAGATTAAATTATTTTCTCTGCATTTAGTAGCTTCAAAGCTTTTTTTCCCCTGAACATTCTTTTTTGAACAAATCTCCAAATGGAGATATTTACCTTGCATGATCTTTGTGAAGATTAAATGTTGAGCTTTTTCTTTCATATGCTTGGTAGATGCATATATACCTCCTTTTGAAAAGTGCCTGTTCAAGTACTTTTCCAGTTTTTAATGGAGCTATTTGTTTTTTCTTTTAAATTTGTTTTTCAGTTTCTTATAGCTGCTGGATATTAGACCTATGTCAGATGAATAGTTTCCAAAAATTTTCTACCATTCTGTAGGTTGTCTGTTTATTGATAGTTTCCATTGCTGTGCAGAAACTTTTTAGTTTAATTAGATATCATTTGTCGATCTTTTTCTTTTGTTGCAATTGCTTTTGGCATCTTTGTCATGGAATCTTTGCCCATTCTTATGTCCAGAATGGTATCGCCTAGTTTGTCTTCCAGGGTTTCCATAGTTTTTGGTTTTACACTTAAGTCTTTAATTCATCTCGAGTTGGCTTTTGTAAACTGTTCTATCATAAAGGTACATGCACGCACAGGTATGTTCATTACAGCACTCTTCACAACAGCACAGATATGGAATCAAGAAATGCCCATTAATGGTAGAATAGATTAAAAATGTGGTACATATATACCACAGAATACTACGTAGGAACAAAAAAATAATGAGATCAAGTCCTTTTCAGGGACAGGGATGGAGCTGGAGGCCATTATCCTTAGCAAACTGATGTAGGAACAGAAAGCCCAATACTGCATGTTCTCACTTATAAGTGGGAGCGAAATGATGAGAACACATGGAAACAAAGGGGAACAACAGATATTGGGGCCTGACTGAAGGTGGAAAGTAGGAAGAAGGAGAGAATCAGGAAAAATAACTAATGGATACTAGGCTTAAGATCTGAGTGATGAAATAATCTGTAAAACAAACCCTTGTGCCACAAGTACATGTGCCCATGAGCTTAGAATAACAGTTAAAAAAAAAAAAAGAAACTAAATGAAATGAAATTATTAAGTGAGTAGCATACTATTTAACACATTTTAGGCAATAAAACATGATAGGTGTTATTGTGATTTACTATCATCTTCTGTTTATGAAGTCCAAACTCCTTATCATGCATAGCAGGCCCAGGCAGTTTTGTCATTGTCTGCTTGCTCAGGTTCATTGTCCACCACTAATCTTTTACTTCCTAAAGGCTGGCAGTTGTGAGTTATACATAGCTTCCTAACAAGTCATGCTGTCAGACGTTTCCTTTTTTTTTTTTTTTTTTTTTTTGGTCTAAATATGCTCACATGCATTGAAGGGCATGGACTTACTGAGCTCAATTTAAATATGAATTCTTTACTCCAGCCTTCCTTTGAACATTTCCAGTATTCTCCCATTGTGTTATATATCACTTTTTTTCTTTTTGCTATCACTACATCCTCTGAAACCTTTTACACATACATTTATAACAGTTTATTGAAACTATTTTGCATAAATATTTCTTCTCTTAATATGAGAACTCCTTTATGGTTTAGGCAGTTCTTTAAGCTTCTTTTAATCCATAAGGCCTAGCACAATGCTTAGGATATTAGGAATACCTATTAAACTGGATCTTGGTAAGTAGATTTGCATGCATGAGATTGAGAATATATTTCCCATGAGGCAGCTCTCAGGTTTCTCTAATGTGTTAATTCTCAAAATTGGTAAGACCAACTATAAATGTCAGAGATGGCATCAAAGTCAATGTTACAGAAAAGGGTTTCCTCATTTGATGGAGATAAGAGCTAAAACAAGTCAACTATAAAAACAGTAGCTTGTGTTTATTTGATAGGGGGCAGGTTGGGTGACGAAGATGAAGAGTCATGGGGTTGTATGCCATAATGATAGTTAGGAACACAAAAGACAACTTTGGGTCTATTCTTAATGAGCCTGTGGGTCAATGGAAGAAAATATTTGTGGCATGAGGGATAGCTGAGGTTGGAGATACCTACTGATACAATATGCTTATTTGATAAGGAAACATGTATTATGTCTATTGATTGGCTCTTTGGAACTGCAACTTAGAAAAAGAGACCACTTGAAAAAATGTTCAGCACCTTTATTACTGATGGTAGAGAACAAAAAAGATTTTTGTAGACCTTACTGTCAGGAAAAGAAAAACAAAGGAACTGTTATGGTAACATTTAAGTATCAAAATGGAAAAAAATCTAGAACTTTATATCACTTATGTCAGAAAGATGAAATTTCCCATGAAACTCTCATGGCTTCATACTTTCATGACCCTCTTCAATATTTTAAGGTAGTTTTACGAAAGTTGACTTTTCAATTATATATATGACCTCTAGGCCCCACAAATATGGAATCTACCCCTGTACATATATAGAATGTACTGAGAAGCTAGAGATTAGTGTTATTTAAGGAGTCAAATAAGGTCATCTAAACAAGTTTTTATCTGAGATACATTTTTACACATGGAACTATGGGGAAGGCACATTGTAGGTATATGGATTTCATCCATATAATTAATATATGCAGAGCTCTTACTGTGTAATAGGTGCAAAGCTTGACCTTGAAGACATAAACATGAGTAAGACAAAACCCATCCCACAAAATCTTACAGTGGGAAGAAAGAAAGACGTAGTTCTATGTTACAGTTCTGATGAAGATATACATGCATGCGTGTTATGAGAGCTAGGCATCTAAAAATCACACTTTGTCTCAAGCAAAAGCGTCTAAGTGGCTGCAACTTTGTCCAAGCCCTGAAGGACAAACAGAATTAACCAGACAAAATGGTGGAAGGATGACTTCTTAGTAGGGTAAACAGAATAAAAAACTCTAGGAAAAAATATTCTACATAGAAGTGTTTAATATGTGTCCTACCAAATTAGTTGATTATAGGAATTATTTACCATTTATTTAACATCAATCATAAGGCGTTAATTTTGCTACATGTTTAAAGCAAAATGATCAGGAATATAAAGTCATTTTCTAAGAGTTTGGATACTTTATGGAGAGAGAATTATATCAAGTTAAGTTACATAATAAGTAATAAAAAGCATATTCAAAACTCTTGAGTGATACTAAAGAAAAAATAGCATACTGCTCTAAAGGAAACAATACAGTTTTCACAGAGTAATAAAATTTAACAGAAATTTAAACAAAAAGAGTTGTATGTCTCTCTATGAAATAAAAAAACACTAGAAGTAGAAAGTGTAATAACGTGAAGTTCTGAAACAAGGTAAAATGCTTCAGGAAACGAACGAAGATGAAAGCAATGTGAGGTGTATACTGGAGAAGTATGAAGACTGAGCTGGATGTTTATATAAGATCCAGACTATTGGCTATAAGGAAGTATTAATGGATTCTGCATACAGAATCACATTGCCAAATATACTTTTTAGAAAAATAACTATGGGAAGCCGGTATGAATTGAAATTAATCATTTTACAAAATTATTCAACAATTATTAGACTAGAAAAACTTTAGAGAAAAAGTAATGTTTGGCACTTAGTTACTTATGAGGATTTTTACTGTGTTTTAGGAAGATGATTAAAAGTGACAGGGAGCCAGGGCGCAGTGGCTCATGCTTGTAATCCCAGAACTTTGGGAGGCTGAGGCAGGTGAATCACTTGAAGTCAGGAGTTGGAGACCAGCTTGGCCAACATGGCAAAACCCTGTCTCCATTAAAAATACAAAAAAATTAGCTAGGCATGGTGGCAGGTACCCATAAACCCAGCTACTCAGGAGGCTGAAGCAGGAGAATAGCTTGAACCCGAGAGGTGGAGGCTGCAGTGAGCCAAGATCAAGCCCTTGCACTCCAGCGTGGGCTACAAGAGTGAAATTCCATCTCAAAAAAGAAAAAAAGAAGTGACAGGGCGAATGATATTTTGAGACAGAGAGAAACAAAAAGAAAGGAAATAAAGTAGATAATAGTAATTGTTCAAACAACACTATTATTTGGTTTAAGGGTGTGGTGAAAATATTAATATGTAAAATAGTCAAGCTTTTGTAAATTATTACATGTTTATGTTAAAGTTAGACTGGAGTTGAAGAATACTTCATAATTTTAACTTGTATAATTATAGTTCACTATACTGTTACTCAGTTTAGAAGGCAAATTTGTGGAGTGTCACATAAGTAAGACATTGTGTTGAAGAAAAAGTTCAATGACTTTTCTGCTCTCAAAACAAAAGTAACTCCTCTTGCCAGTCAAAAATAAGATATATATATATATATTTACTCTCAGAGTCAATTGCTTCCAAATTTTGGCTGTAATTTACTTTCTATTAATCATTCCTCCCACATGAACATGACCCTATCCATACAGGCGACCTGAACTATATTTGCCAATCTCTCCTTGCTTTTCATTCTGTTTGTGTTATTTTACTAGCAGATTTGCTCTCATTCTGCTATCCCTGAATCCAGAAATTACACTTCAAAAACCATCTCAATTGTCTCATCCTCTTGGGTTTCCTTTTTTGTTATTCTAATTCTATTTCCAGGAACAAATACCAAATATGATCTTCTCTCTCCTTTAGGTCCTATCTTGACTATAAACAATTATTGGTGACTTTTCTTACCTGTGTATGCAAATTTTTACTGCCCTCCCACCATCTCCATAAATTTAACTGTGAACTTTGTAAAGCCAAATATAATTTTATGCACCATTTTATTGTATTAATTTCTTAATGCCTTCCAAACAGTATTACTTAGTATTAATACAAGAATAAGAATTGCTACTTTATTAAAGTTGTTTAATAATAACATACTGGATCCTTAAGGTCAAATTTTCAAAGAAACGTCTAAAAACTTTTTTTGTCACATATCAGCTATTTTTTTATCTTTCAATAGCTTTAGAGGTTCAAGTAGTTTTTGGTTACAAGGATGAATTGTATATTGGGATACAATATATCCCACTGTGAAGTCTATTAGTATAGCCACTACCACAGTAGTGCACACATTGTTCCCCAATAGGTAGTTTTTTATCCCTCACTCCCATCCCAACCTCCTACTCCAAAGTCGGTTATACCACTCTATATGCCTTTGTGTACCCATAGTTTAGCTCCTACTTAACAAGTGAGAGCATGCAGCATTTGGTTTTCCATTCCTGAATTATTTCACTTAGATAATGGCCTCCAGTTCTATAAAAATTGCTGCAAATGATATTATTTTATTATTTTTTATGACTGAGTATTATTTCATGGTGTACATATACCACATTTTCTTTATCCACACATCAGTAGATGGGCACTTAGATAGATTCCATATCTTGGCAATTGTGAATTGCTCTGTGATGAACATATGTATGCAGATATCTTTTTAATATAATGATTTATTTCTTTGGGGTAGATAGCAAGTAATGGAATTGCTAGAACACATAGCAGATCTACTTTTAGCTCTTCAAGAAATCTCCATACTATTTTCCATATGGAAAATATTAGGTCTTACTGATTTACATGCCCACCAGCAGTCACATTACCTGACTTCAAATTATACAACAGAGCTGCAGTAACCAAAACAGCATGGTAGTGACATAAAAACAGACACAAAGACCAATGGAACAGAATAGAGAACACAGAAACAAATACACACACCTAGAGTGAACTCATTTCTGCCAAACGAGTCAAGAACATAAACTGGGTAAAGGAAAGTCTCTTCAATAAATGGTGCTGGGAAAACTGTATATCCAAATGCAGAAGATTAAAACTAGGTTCCTATCTCTTACCATATATAAAAATCAAATCAAAATGGATTAAAGACTTAAATTTAAGACCCCACGCCATGAAACTACTACCAGAAAACTTTGGGAATACTCTGCACATTGATCTGGGCAAATTTTTTGAGTAATACCCAACAAGCACAGGCATTCCAAAAAAAAAAAAAAAAAAAAATGGAGAAATAAGATCACATCAAGTTAGAAAGTTTCTTTACATGGCCAGGCGCAGTGCTCACACTTGTAATCCCAACACTTTGGGAAGCCCAGACGGGTGGATCACATGAGGTCAAGAGTTCAAGATCAGCCTAGCCAACATGGCAAAACCTTGTCTCTACTAAAAATACAAAAATTAACCAGGCACACACCTGTTACTCCAGCTACTGCAGAGGCCGAGGCACGAGAATAGCTTGAACCTGAGAGGCAGAGGTTGTAGTGAGCCTAGATTGCATCATTGAGTTCCAGCCTGGGTGATGGAGTGAAATTCTGTCTCAGAAGAAAAAAAAAAAAAAGCAAGCGAGAAAAAAAAAAGCTCTTTCATAGCAAAGGAAACAATGGAAACAATCAATGAAGTAAAGAGAGAGACAACCCACAGAAAAGGAGAAAATATTTGCAAACTACTCATCTGACAAGGGATTAAAGCAATAATATATAAGGGGCTCAAATAACTCTATATAAAAATATCTAATAACTTGATTAAAAAGTGGTCAAAATATTTGAATAGACATTTCTTAAAAAGGAGACAGACAGGTGACAAACAGCATGTGAAATAGTGCTTGACATCATTGATCATCAGAGAAATGCAAATCAAAACTACAATGAGTTAAAATGGGTTATATCCAAAAGGCAGTAACAAATACTAGAGACAATACGTAGAAAGGGAGTATTCATACACTGTTAGTGGGAATGTACATTAGTGAAACCACTATAGAAAATGGTTTGCAGGTTCCTCTGAAAACTAAAAATTGAACTACCATATGATCCAGCCATCCCACTGCTGGGTATATACTCCAAAGAAAGGAAATTATATTAAAGAGATATCTGCACTTCCATGTTTGTTGTAGCATGTTTCATAATAGTGAAGCTTTGGAAGCATCCTAAGTGTCCCTCAGCAGATAAATGGATTTTAAAAAGCAATATTTACACCCAATGGGGTACTGTTTAGCTGTCAAAAAAAGCAAGAATCTTGTCATTTGCAACAACATGGATGGAACTGGAGGTCATTACATTAAGTAAAATAAGCCAGGCACAGAAAGACAAACATCACGTGTTCTCACTTATTTGAGGGAGCTAAAAATCAAAACAATTAAATTCATGGACACAGAGAGTAGAAGGATGGTTACCAGAGGCTGAAGGGTTGGGGATGGTTAATGGATTAAAAAAAAGTTACAAAAGATTAATAAGACCTAGTATTTGCTAGCACAACAGAGTGACTACACAAAATAACCAAATTGCACATCTAAAGCTCTGCATTAGTAGTTAGAGACTTTTGTCATAACTACAATGAAGCAAGATTGCTCCCCTACACAATCTTGATTTGCTTTGTGCTCTTCTCCAATGATGATTTTGAATTCCTAATTACACCTCAGCATTGAATATTAGACAATTTAAACTGTCATATGTTTGAGTTGTCTAATAATGGCCTAATAGTTGTCTAGGAATGGTCTGAAAAGCAGGTGGTAAATCAATTTGGAGGGTATGGGTCACTAACTGCCTTATCAGTACTAAAGGCCCATTCCTAAAGTAGAGGAAAAAGCACTGAGACCTTCGATAATTTAGGGATTTGCAATGTACAGAGGAAATGATAAATAAGGACAGTGAAAATCAGTGTTTGTACTATGTTGCACTGATGCCTTACAGGAAGATAACAAAGATTTTAATTCTTTTTTTTTATTTTAATTTTTTAGGATTTTAATTCTTTAGGATAAATACTTAGAATTTAGATTGTTGGATCATATGATAGTCTCATTTTTACCTTTTGAGAAGGTTCCATATTGTTTTCCATAGTGTCTGCACTATTTCTCATTTTCACCAGCAGTATACAAGTATTCCAATTTTTCTACGTATTTGCCAACACTTCTGTATCCCCCCTCTTCTTGCACTCTCCCTCTCTCTGTCTCCCTCTTGTGATCTCCCTCTCTGTCTTTCTTTCTCTCTCTCTTTTATGATAGGCTTCCTAACAGGTATGAGGTTATATCTTGTTGTGGTTTTGATTTGCATTTCCCTGTACAGCATCTTTGACTTTCTCTAATTTGGTAAGTTTATCAAATCCAGTCAACAATTACCTTTGGTAATAATTATTTATTAACTTGATTCTAGACCACCATAATTTTCCAGTATCCATCTATCTTTATTTGGAGCCAGAACGATGAGTTAAATGACAGTAAGATTGAGACAACCAATTCTACATTATTTAAGTCTCATGGATAGCATTGCTTATCTCTACCCTTCCACCTGAGATACGATATTGCTTTTGATTTACAAGTTGCATAGGGTAGGGAATACAATTTTAGGGGTTCCCACTTGACTTGCCAACCATTATGACTTTTCTTCCACAGGTTAGCAAAGCAATGTGATGTTTATATTAGCAGCTAAATTAACCTTACACAATAGCTACTCAGAGACTAGAGAAATAAATACTGTATAGTTCTGTGGGAACTCTTTGTACCTACTGTTAGACCAACTTCAGCTAGGACTCCTTTTACTACCTGGTTTTGGCATACTCTCATTTTAACGAAGAAACATGGTGGCACAGGGTGACCTAAATCTCATGTTGAAGGTAATTTCCAATGTTGGAGGTGAGGCCTGGTGGGAGGTGCCTAGGTCATGGAGGCAGAATTTTCATGAATGTTTTAGCACCATCCTCTTGGTGCTATCCCGTAATAGTGAGTAAATTCTCAAGAGATCTGGTCACTAAAAAGTGTGTGGCACCTCTCCTCTGACTTTCTCTTTCTTTTGTGTCTGCTTTTGCTATGTGATATGCCAGCACCTACTTTGCCTTCCACCATGATTGTAAGCTTCCTGAGGCCACCCCAGAAGCTGATGTTGAAGCTATGCTTCCTGTAAATCCTGCAGAGCCTTGAGCCAATTAAGCCTCCTTTCTTTATAAATTGCCCTGTCTCAGATAATTCTTTATAGCAGAAATGTAAGAAAAACCTAATACAGAAAATTGGTACCAGGAGTTAGGTGTTGTTATAAAGATAACTGAAAATGTGAAGGCGACTTTGGAACTGAATAATAGGCTGCATTAGTTTATTTTAACACTGCTACAAAATACTAACTGAGACTGGGTAATTTATTTAATGACCCACAGTTCCACATGGCTTGGGAGGTCTCAGGAGACTTATAATCATGACAGAAGGCAAAGGGGAAGCAAGGTACATCTTACACGGCAGAGAAAGAGAGAGAGTGAGGGTGAGTGAGGGTGGAAGTGCCACATTTTTCAACCATCAGATCTCAAGAGAACTCACTCACGATCATGAGAAAATCATGGGGAAAATCTGCCTCCATAATCCAATTGCCTCCCACCGGGTCCCTCCCCTGACACTGGGGATTATAATTTGACATGAGACTTGAGTGGGGACACAGAGCCAAACTATATTACAGACAGAGGTTGGAAAAGTTTGGAGGACTTGGAAGAAGGTAGGAAACAGAGAAGTTAGGACTGGTTAAGAGGCTGGTTACATTGTTGTGAACAAAATGCTGACAGTAATATGGACAGTGAAGTCCAGACTGAGTAGGTCTCAGATGAAAATGAAGAGCTTATTGGGAATTAGAATAAAGCTCATGCATGCCTTAGCAAAGAACTTGGTTACATTCTGTTCATGCCCTAGGGATATGTGGAAGTTTGAACTTGAGAGTGATTACCTGTGGTACCTGGCAGAATAAACTTCTAAGCAGCAAAGTGTTCAAGATTTAGCAAAACTGCTTCTCACATCCTATGCTTAGATGTGTGAGCAAATAAATGACCTAAAGTTGGAACTTATATTTAAAAGGGAAGTGGGATATAAAAGGTGGAAAATTTGCAGCCTGGTCATGTGATAGAAAAGAAAAGCCCATTTTCAGGAGAAGAATTCAAGCAATTTGCTGAGCAACCACTTGCTAGAGAAATTTGCATAACTAACAAAGGAGACAAATTCAGATAGCCAAGACAATGGGAAAAAGCACTCAAAGGAATTTCAGAGAACTTTTCAGTACAGAAGCCTAAGAAAAAAGAATGATTTGGGGCCAGTTCCAGGGCCTCACTGCCCTGCACAGCCTTGGGACACTGCTCCCCATATCCAGGCTGCTCTGGTTTCAGCCTTGACTCAAAGGCAGCCAGGTACAGGTTGGGCCACAGCTCTACAGGGTGCAAGCCATAGGCATTGGTAGTTTCCATGTGATTTTAAGTCTACAGGTGCACACAGTGCAAGAGTTGAGTCTTGGGAGCATCCTAGATTGCAGAAGATCTACTAAAAAGCCTGGGTGCCCAGGGAGAGCCTGTTACAGCAGTGCAGCCCCCAAACAGAACCTCTACTAGGGCAGTGTAAAGGGAAAATGGGTTGGAGCCTCCACAGAGAGTCCCCACTGGGGCACTGCCTAGTGGAACTGTGAGAAGGGGACCACTGTCCTCTTCTCTGACCCCAGAATGGTAGAGCCACCAGCAACTTACAAGCTTACAACCTCAGCTTGAAAATGCCACAGGGACAGAGCTGCCCAAGGCTTTGGGATCCCCCTTCTTGCACAAGTTTGACCTGGATTCAGGACATGGAGTGAAATGAGACTATTTTGGAGCCTTAAGATTTAATGACTGCCCTGTTTGGTTTCAAACTTGCATGGGGCATGTAGCCCCTTTCTTTTGGCAAACTTCTTCCTTTTGGAAGGGAAATGTTTACACAATGGCAGTATCCCCATTGTATCTTGGGTGTAATTAACTTGTGTTCGATTGTACAGGCTCAAAAGTGGAAAGGATGTGCCTTTTCTTAGAAGAAACTTTGAACTTTCGACTTTTGAGTTAATGCTGGAATGAGTTAAGACTTTGGAGGAGTATTGGGAGGGCATGATTGTTTTTTGCAATGTAAAAAGAACATGAGGTTGGGGGTCCAGGGGCAAAATGATATAGTCTGGATAATTGTACCCACCAAATCTAATGTTGAAATGTATTCCTCAATGTTGGAGGTAGGCCCTGGAGGGAGGTGATTGGGTCATAGGGGCAGATTTATTTTGAATGGTTTAGCACCATTCCCTTGTTGCTGTCCTTGCAATAGTGAGTGAATTCTCATGTGATCTAGTCATTTAAAAGAGAATGACACCTCCCACTGAGTCTCTCTCTCTCTTTCTCCTGCTTTTGCCTTGTGAAGTGCCTACTTCTGCTTTGCCTTCTGCCATTATTGTAAGCTTCCTAATGTCTCCCTAGAAGCTGATGCCTAAGAAGGTATTTTTTCTATAGCAGTGCCAAAACAGTCTAATACAGAGCTCAAACAGAATTAGCTATTTGGTACTTTACATTTTATTTTCCCTTTAAACTTAAAAAGAAACTTAGGAGAAAGATACCTCTATGATCTTTTTTTTTTTTTTTCAGAAGAAGAGAAAATTAAAATAGATAGGCTAAATTGAGGGGCTAAGTGGCTAAGTTGGCTGGACTTCCTGGGTTAATAGGAACTTCCCTAAGGGGACTTTCCTCTAAGCCAAAATGAGTCATAGCTGCAAGCTAAGGGATTGAAACTTCAACCAATCAAAGGGGACTTTCCCCTAAGCCAAAATGAATCATAACTGCAAACTAAGAGATTGACACTGAGAGGTGAAGCCAGTTGGGCTTCTGCGTTGGGTGGGGACTTGGGAACCTTTTCTGTCTAGCTAAAGGATTGTAAATGCACCAATCAGTGCTCTGTGTCTAGCTAAAGGTTTGTAAATGCACCAATCAATGCTCTGTGTCTAGTTAACCAGCTGGGGACTTGGAGAACTTTTCTGTTGAGCTAAAGGATTGTAAATGCACCAATCAGTACTCTATAAAAATGCACCAATCAGCACTCTGTGTCTACCTAAATGTTTGTAAATGCACCAATCAGCACTCTGTAAAAATGGACCAATTGGCACTCTGTAAAATGGGCCAATCAGTGCTCTGTAAAATGGACCAATCAGCAGCACATGGGCAGGGCCAAATAGGGGAATAAAAGCTGGCCACCGGAGCCAGCAGTGGCAACCTGCTTGAGTCCCCTTCCATGCTGGAAGTTTTGTTCTTTTGTTCTTCATAATAAATCTTTCTGCTGTTCACTTTTTGGGTCCACGCTATCTTTATGAGCTGTAACACTTACTGGGATGGTCTGCAGCTTCACTCCTGAAGCCAGCGAGACCACAAACCCACCAGGAGGAATGAACAACTCTAGATGCTCCACCTTTTTGAGCTGTAACACTCCCTGCAAAGGTCTGCAGCTTCACTCCTGAAGTCAGTGAGACCACAAACCCACTGGGAGGAACAAACAACTCCTGATGCACCCCCTTTAAGAGCAGTAACACTTACTGCAAAGGTCTGCAGCTTCACTCCTGAAGTCAGTGAGACCACAAACTCACTGGGAGGAACAAACAACTCCTGATGCCTCCCCCCCTTTTAAGAGCGGTAACACTTACTGTGAAGGTCTGCGGCTTCACTCCTGAAGTCAGTAAGACCAGGATCCCACCAGAAGGAAGAAACTCCGGGCACATCCGAACATCTGAAGGAACAAATTCCAGACATGCCATCTTTAAGAACCGTAACACTCACCGCGAGGGTCCATGGCTTCATTCTTGAAGTCAGTGAGACCAAGAACCCACCGGAAGGAACCAATTCTGGACACATAACCAATCATATAGGGAGTTTAAGCTCTCGCTGCTGCCTGATGTTTTTAACCAATCAGGCCCGCCAACCCACAAGCGGATGGAAAATGAACTAATCCTATAGAGCAGAAAAAGGAGAAAGGGAGGAGCCAGAAGGGGATATAAGCATAAAACACCCAAGCCAGAAACGGCAACCCTTCGGGGTCCACTTCCACCCCATGGAAACTTTACTATTGCTTTTGCTTTGTTTGCTTTCACTTAAGTAAATCGTGCCAGGGTACACTCTTTGGGTCTGCGCATTTCTCTAATGGAGTAGTAACACTTGCCGCGGTGGTCCACGATTTCATTCCTTGAGGGTTGTAAGACTACAAACCCTTCAACTGAGAAAACCTTCAACTGGAAGAATACTTCTTATCTCAAAATAACTCTCTCAAAATTAATTAATAAATTTTGAAAGGCGGGTGAGAAACTTCAGGACATATTACTCCATTTAAACTCTATAGTTTATGTGATTTCTATAGATTCTCATGATGAAAAATGTTATGTCCCCAAATAAAAAAAAAAGAGTACCAAGAGTAAATGTTACAAAGTGTATTCTTACTAATGTGATTAGAGTTAGCTTTTGAATCATGTATTTAATATTTAAGACCAATATTAATGATTTTGTTTGCTTCCTTTAGTGTTATTTGAGAATTCTTCAAAAAATAATAGACAACCAAGATATGCAATGCTTGCACTGCTATGAAACAGAGAGAATTCTCTTTATTTTTCGATAAATGTCTATGGCAATATTGGAGTATTTAAAATATTTTACTCACAGAAATTGCTTTATTTTCACAATAATCTTTATGGAAAGATAGTTTTGAAGGAAGCATTTCATATCCCTTTAAAACTACATTTGAAAGAAAATCAGTAATTCTGCCACAACTTAGGTGTTCTCAGCCATGGATTAGCAATATTTTTAAACATCATAAATGGATGAACTGAATGAGAATTCTTTTTCTCTGATTTTGATGATCTTGATCTTAAGAACTGTCTCTTTATGTTATAGAGTGCTGATTGGATGTCAACGTATCAAAGAAACTGGGAAAAGGGATTAACCCTTTTCTTGTTTAGAAACAAAAAGTTCAGCTCACTGCCAGCATTTATTTATTTATTTATTTTATTTATTTATTTTTTTGAGACGGAGTCTCGCTTTATCGCCCAGGCTGGAGTGCAGTGGCGCAATCTCGGCTCACTACAAGCTCTGCCTCCAGGGTTCACGCCATTCTCCTGCCTCAGCCTCCCGAGTAGCTGGTACTTCAGGCACCTGCCACCACACCCAGCTAATTTTTTGGTATTTTTAGTGGAGACGGAGTTTCACCATGTTAGCCAGGTTGGTGTTGATTTCCTGACCTCGTGATCCACCCGCCTTGGCCTCCCAAAGTGTTGGGATTACAGACATGAGACACCGTGCCCAGCCAGCACTTTTAAAATTTTATGTAAACACACTCTTTGAGGCTGAAACAAATCTGGCTGATTTTCAATTTGAAAATAAAACATTAAAATTATTCTTGAAGTTATTTCTTAATGGAATTAACATCAGAATTATAGATTTTGGAAAAATCAAATTCAGCAAATGAATCTTCAGCCAACAACTGTTTAAGAATGATGTTATTATATGTAGGAATGCTATATTTTCTGGGCTTTCACACCTTCAGTAATCAAGAATTACTATCTTTTGTAAATGGAAATACCACTACTAAAAACAGAATTCTATAAATAGAATAATGTCTTTTGTTTCCAAAGTTGATATACTAGAGAAATGCTAAAATAATAATAAAAGGGAGCTCTTTTGTGGCAAAGCTATCTTGGGTAAACACTACAGCCACAGGAACTGCCAGTGAGTATTCTCGGGGCAAGTGGGAAAATAATACAAGGTCTACACTGGCAATATATTTTCAGTATATGGTTTGCAAAATCCAAGCAGAAAAATAACCAAATCAAGCAAAGACATTATAAGAAAACTGTCAATCAGTTTCTCTCATGAACACAGTTACAAAAAATCTCTAACAAAATATTAGCAAATTGAGTCCAACAACGTATATGCAAATTATACACAATGATAAAGTGGTATTTAGTCCAAGTATGTCTGGCTTGGTCAACATTTGAAATTTAATTATTGTATTCTATTACATCAGCACACTAAAGAAGAAAATTCCCATGATCTTATTAATCAATGAAGAAAAAGCATGTGACAAAATCAAATATGCCTTAATGATAAAAATCTCAGCACACTAGAAATAGAGAAAAATTTTGTCAACATGATAAAGAGCATCTGCAAAAAGCCTACAGCTACCATCACACTTAGTAGTGAGAAACTAGAAACTTTACTACCATGGTACTAAAAATCTTAGTTAACACAGCATAAGATAAGAAAAAAGGTACATTAACTAGGAAAAAGGAAATAAAAATATCTTTGTTCACAGATGACATGATTTTCTATGTAGAAAAAAAAAAAATAAGCAAAACGAGTTTCCTGGAACTAATAAGAAATTATAGCAAGATTTGCAGGATACGAGGTTAACACATGGAAGTCAATCACTTTCCTATATTGCAACATAAACAAGTGGAATATTAAATTAAATTACAATGCCATTTGCATTAGAACCCAGAATAATGAAATAGGCATAAATCTAAGAAAATATATGTAAGATCTACATGAGAGAAACTATGAAACTCTAGTGAAAGACATCATCAAAGAATTTTATTCTTTTTTACAACTGAATACTATTCCATTATGTATACCACATTGTATTTATCTGTTTATCTATCGATTGACACAGGTTGATTCCATATCATTGTTATTGTGAAAAATGTTGCAATAAACATGGGGGTGTAGGTATCTCTTTGATATACTGATTTCCTTTCCTTTGGATGAAAGTTTCTTTTTCTACACATCCTTATCTGCATCTATTATGTTTTGTCTTTTAAATAATAGCCATTCTAACTGGGGAAGATGATATCATTGTGGTTTTGATTTTAATTTTTCTGATGATTAGTGATGTTGACCATTTTTCATATATCTGTTGGCTACTTGTATATCCTCTTTTGGGAAATGTCTATTCATTTTCTTTGCTCACTTATAAAACTTTTCAATGGGATTATTAGAGGTTTTTGTTTATGTTTTTGTCTTCTGTTGAATTTTGTTTGAGTTTGAGTTTCTTGTATATTCCGGATATTTGTCCCTTTTCAGAGGAATACTTTGCAGATATTTTCCACCATTCAATTGGTTGTCTCTTCACTCTGTTGATAATTTCCTTTACTACATACAACCTTTTCATTTCATATAGTTCCATTTGTCTATTTTTGTTTTTGTTATCTGTGCTTTTGAGATCTTAGTCATAAAACCTTTGTCTAGACCAACATCCTATATTATTTCTCCTAAGGTTTACTCTACTAGTTTTATAGTTTTGGGTCTTATCTTTAAGTCTGTAACATATTTGGAGGTGTTTTTTTACATGGTGAGAGATAAGGCGTCTAGTATCATTCTTCTCCATATCAATACACAGTTCTTTTCACCACTATTTGTTGAAGAGTGTGTCCTATTCCCAATATATATTTTCAGAGCCTTTGCTGAAAAGCATTTGCTTGTAAATATGTGGATTTATTTCTCAGTTTTCTATTTTGTTTTATGGGTCTATGTGTCTGTTTTTATATCAATAGCATGCTATTTTGGTTGTGCTAGCTTTGTAATATATTTTGAAGTGAGGCAATATGATGCCTCCAGCTTTGTTCTTTTTGCTCATGATGGCTTTGGTTATTTAGGCTCATGTGAAGCAACATGGGTGGAACTATAGATTATTACATTAAGTGAAATATACTAGACACAGGAAGACAAATATGGCATGCTGTTACTCATATGCAGGAGTTAAAAATTGTTGATCTCATGAAGGTAGAGTATAGAATGATAGTTACTAGAAACTGAGATGTGAGTGTGGAGGTGAAGGGGAAAGTGGGGACAAAAAGAAGTGGGTTAATGGATACAAACCTACAGTTAGATAGAAAAGGTAATTTCTAATGTTCAGTAGCGGAGTAGGGTGAATTTAACAATGAACTGTATATTTCAAAGTAGTTAGAAGAGAGGAGTTGAAACGTTCCCAAAAACATAGAAATGGTAAGTACTTGATGTGATAAACATCCTGAATCCTCTGATTTGATCTTTACACATTCTTTGGATGAAACAAAATATCACATACACACAATGAAAATGTACAAATATTATGTAGAATTTATTTATAAAAAGACATCAAAGAATAATCAGATATGCTTTAATAATGGACGGATGACTACACTCTAGTTATATCTAGACAATGGTATATTATTCAGCACTAAAAGAAAGTGAGCTATTGAAACGGCTCCATTGTTTGGGGTATATACCCTGTCTCTTGGACTTGATTGAGAAGAAATTCAGGACACAGACACACATGAGGAGTAGGTTTTGGAGTGGGAAGTTTAATAGAAAAAGAAGAGGGAGATAAAAAGCTTCTTCATGTTGAGAAAGCCCAAAAGAGGGTCTCTGAGCAGAATAAAGGACTGGCTGGAGCAAATGTGCTGAGTTTCATATACAGTTTGAAGAGGTGGTGTCTGATTTACATAGGGCTCATGATTAGTTATGATGTCTACATAGTGCCTGGTGAAGGCTGGTCACCCCACCCTAACCTTATTATGCCAATGGACATTAGAGTTGATTGGCACCATCTCATGTGCTTCTTACTGTACACATGGCTGACAAAGAAAAGAGAAGATGAAGCCACCGTCTTGAACATGATTGGCACAACTGCTAGTATCTATGTCTGCAACTTGATTTTACAGGCTGCTTTTTGTTAGAAAGACAAATAATTTTATTAAAAAGAACAGCCTTACCGAAGTCTCCCATGCCCTTACTATCTGCCTAAGTAATTTCTTCTTAACTACTATATCAGTATGAACCCTAGAAAAGACAGGAAGAAAATGTATGTGCATATTACTGAGCAAATGAAGCTAATTTGAAAAGGCTACATACTGTTTGATTTCAACTGTATAACATTCTGGAAAAGGCAAAACTATGGCAACAATAAAGATTTCAGTGGTTGCTAGGGGTTGTGGGGAGAGAGGGATGAATAGACAAAGCACAGAGGATTTACAGCATGGTGAAACTACTCTGTATAAAACTGTAACAGTGAATACATGTCATCATACATTTATCCAAGCTTATGGAATGCATAGGAGAAAACCCTACTGTAAAATATGGACTCTGGGTGATAATAATATATCATTGTAGTTTCATCAATTGTAACAAATGTAGCACTCTACTGAGAAATGTTGATAAGTGGAGAGGCTGTTCATATGGGGCTATGAGTTATATGGGAAATCTCTGCACCTTTTGTTCCACATTACTATGAAATTAAAATTGCTCTAAAAACTAAAGCCTATTAAAAAGTCAAGAGGAAATCTTCTCATGTTTTCTTAATTTTACAAGTTTTTTTGAGAAAATCTGTGTTGTGTATATATGTGTGTGTGAAAGAGAGAGAGAAAAAGAGAGAATACTTCTGCCTCACTGGACAATGAAATTTGTTTTGGTCCTTAACACAAATATGTATCTCACGTGGTGCCTTATATATTATTATGCTCATTCAATAAATATTTTCATATTAAAAATTATTTTCAGCACAAGTCAATGCTTTTAAGGTCACTTATATCTCAAACATCTCCATGTGCTCAAATCTTTCATGGCTATCTTTACCTCTAACATCTTAATAAATGATTTGAGAACCCATTCTCATTTCTTCACTTCATAATGTTCCTGAGGCTTTGAAGGCGGGTAGAAGGGAGTTACATTGCTCTAGTCACTTTGTTCACCACAATCCCACCTCTACTAGTTTGATCCTTGGTCACTATTTCATCTCTTATAGTTGTGGTCTAACCCGTACTCTATCCTGAGTGGCATACCGTTTCCTTTTTATTAACCTGAATAAGAGCCACAGAACATTCATCATAGTCTTAATAGAAGGTTTGGTGAGGCACAGGGATAAGTACCACACATAATCTGAAATAACTTTGGGCTGTAAAGCAGAGATCATCACTTTTCAAAATTGACTGCTCCTCTCTCACCACAACGCACCCCCAGAATTTCTCCTTTTCACCTCCATCAAGTGTTAGCTCCCTTACTGTCCATTTCTTCAAATTCTAGTCCTTCAACTCCTCTTCCCTAGTTAGCCTATCTTGGAAATACAATGTTTTTTTCACATTATTGTGAAGATCAAGTTAAATCTTTTATTTGCTTTTCTTTGCCAAAACCTTTCCTCAAAGAACTTAGCCATGTAAACTCACTACCAATGAGACAACTACTGACAGCCTCACAAAACAACAACAGAAACAAAAAATCAAGGTGTTTTCGTAAAGATTTATTTATGATCTTGGGATCATAAACAGCTAACAGAAACAGTCAATTTTTTAAATAACACTCATTTAAGTGTTATTTGTATAAAACTTGTTCTTGAATATAATATATATTACTGGGATCATAGCTAATCTAGAAATGACTTACAAAAACGTATTTATCAAGGTTCAGAGATTTTAACAACAAAATATCTTAATTATCAGTAAGTTCAAATGAAATGAATTTGGTCTTGGAGGTTCTGAAGCCTTTTCCAAGTTGATCTCTCTCTTCCCTCAGCGTTTTCTCATAAGACTTTTTAGTTGTAGAAATATGATTTTGTTAGTATTTTTTAAAATGTCTCTCTTTCGTTAATTCTAAATTCATAGAGCAGAGGTAATCTGTCTTATACCCTGCTGCATCTCCAATGCCTAATGAGTATGCGATACTTGGAAGGTCTTTTTTTTTTGAGACGGAGTCTCACTCTGTCGCCCAGGCTGGAGTGAGAGGCGCGATCTCGGCTCACTGCAAGCTCCGCCTCCCGGGTTCCCGCCATTCTCCCGCCTCAGCCTCCCGAGTAGCTGGGACTACAGGCGCCGCCACCACGCCCGGCTAGTTTGTTGTGTGTTTAGTAGAGACAGAGTTTCACCGTGTTAGCCAGGATGGTCTCGATCTTCTGACCTCGTGATCCGCCCACCTCGGCCTCCCAGAGTGCTGGGATTATAGAAGTGAGCCGCCGCGTTCGGCCTTAGAAGGTCTCTCTTAATGATTGAATGAAAGTTTGTGGGCTGAAGGATGAATGTGTTCATCAAACAAGTATTTTAGCAAGCAAAGCTACTATTTGTTGAAGACCTGCCATACATGCCAGGAAATATGTTAAGTCTTATACATTCATAGCATATTTTAATATTGAGAATTTTATAATGTAATCCCTACTTGCACATAGAACACAGAGTTACTATGATGTTGCCTAGGCAGAGACCAAGGTGACATCTGAACTGTATTCTCAGATCCTGTGTTTTCTTTTGTTTTCATGTATATGTGTTAAACAATTACATATACATTGTTACATAAACTTGATTACTAAATCTCCTTTTTACCCTCTACAACTGAAGAGTGCCAATAATACTTCGTATTTCCTACTGTCTTTTTTACTTCGTGTAAAGTTCCCCAACATAAACTGATCTCCCAGTGTTCAAATCATCTATACAAATCTCTAAGTTACTGGTTACATAAACTTCTCACTTTATCTAAAATCCTCTAGGTAATTAGTTGGTAGATTAAGCAGACAACGGAGCCACCCAAGGTCCTTTCACTCACTGCTTACTTAGAAGAATATAACTCTCATCCTTACACTTGTGATCTCATGGCTTTGGGGAAATGATTCAAAGAAATTTCCCCAGAAAGGTCGAGATTCTCTGACAGAGATGAACCATATTGAATAAGTGTGACCAAAGTTTCAATAAGGGTATTCCCCAAACAATTGTGTTGTCAAGAATATTGCCATGTTGTAAAATTGATTTCAGACTTATGGAGCCTTGGATATCATCTGGGAAATGCTAAAGTGAGGGACTTATCTACCCAGTTCCAAAGGAGGAGCTGGTCTTCCATATTGTACTTTTTTCTTGAATAATTTATATTGATCATATTTAAATTATCCTTCTGTGACTAAAAATGTAGTGTTACCAGAACTAGTGAATTTGAAGACTTTGTCTATATTATTATTAAATCAGTATGTTTTATATAAAGATACAATAACATTTTATTTATTTTTTATCATTAAACAACATTCTAATTTCAACCCATTAATAATTGTTGCATAGTAGAAACACACGTCTCTTGGAAAATGCCCTGTGATCTGTTAAATGAAAATAAAGACCCTGAATAAACAGTATCAATTTATTAATTTTTAAATGAATTATACTTTAATTAATTTATTAATATGAAATGTATTTAAATTTGTTAGGATGGTTATGCTATTTGCATTGCAGATGGCACAGTGCCATTTGCTTTCTCAGAAGTAATAGCCTATGTCATTTTGGAAGAAAATGTTATAAGCATGAGACACTGTTATTATTTAAAGTGAATTTACAAAATCTGTAAAACTAATAGTAAAACATGTGCTTTTCATGAATATTGGCTAATCAGATAATACTAAAGTTTCTGGGCATCCACATGGCTTGAATTGTTTATTTCACTTGGCAAAGCACATTATTCATGGAGAATTAACTTGAATGGCCACATGATACCAAAAACTCTATTGTTGCTCATTTTTAATATCAATGACTTCGTTAAAAATTGTTATTTTTTTAAACTATCATGTATTCGGATTTCAGAGGCCAGATTGTTTGACAATGCCATAGTGAAGCTTACCATTTCAGAAATAGATTACCAAAATACCTGGTTGCTAAGAATATATTATATTGATTGAAATGTATATTATTATCGCCTGTTTTTCTTTCAGTCTCTGAAATCATTTTTCAACTATTCTGTTTTTCACTATAAAAACAATCAAATACATTAGATCCAAAGTGTTTGAGAACTGTACAAAAATTTGGCCAATCCCATTAATTCTATATTTAGGTATGACCTTAGTAATATGACATTTACATGACAAAAATCTGGCATCTACATATTCTGACATAATAGAGGCATTAACTATATTCTTTGGTTAGGTTATTCCTGTTCTAGATATGGGCTCATACAAGGTGAGGACAAAATTTTGTCACATTAATTGTAAATATGAGTTTTCCATATGTTATAGATAAATAACACCATAAGAACAGATACAAACCTTGTGTCAGAACTTCAAAAGAACTTCATAACCAGGAGACAGTCATATTCTTATAATCCTGTTAATACCATCTCTATAAGCATCCCTCTTCCTGGAGGGAAAATGCTGAATCTCTCATATGTACATACACCATCTTGCTCATTTTCTCCTCATCTTATTTTCAATACTTTCATTTCTTGTGTTTCAATCAACTGCATCTGAATCAGTCCTGAAAACCGAATAGACATTCTGTCACCCAAGAAAATCCTAAGCAAGTTCTACAATTATAAACAGGAAAAATAACATTATCTGATCACAAGGTCATAAACTCTATATTGGTAACAAAAGAAAAACAGTTCTTTCTCTTTGAAATTTGTGATATCTTTACTAAGTTACTTCTAGAAGAAATGTAATTATAAACTGAAATTTCAGAATTTCTAACAAAAAATGAAAGTGGAAAACTACATATCAGAATTTATTAGATGCATTTAAGTGAGTGGAGTGAGGAAAACTTATAATGTTAATACTTTTTAGCGATTAAAATTTACAAATGGAATAAAAAGTTTAGTTCAAGCAGCTCTATGCAAATAAATGTGAAAACTTAGATTAAATGACTCAATATCACCATCTATAAATCACATATTAATTGTAAGAGTAAAATGATATCTTCAAATTGAGAGATCAGTGGACATCACCTTGAACAAGTGATCAAAATTAGCATGCCAATACTAGGAACTTTCTGATATTCATGTCCCCTCTGATGTGATGCAATGGAAAATCCACACTTTGTATAGGGTACTCTTTTAAAAAACTTGTGTGTGTGTGTCTGTGTGTCTGTGTGTATCCTGACTCTAATGCCAAAACAATAAAAGAAGGTTACCTATATCACCAATAAGGTAAATGTCCCGGACTCTAAAATATTGTCATTGTCATAAATAACATTTAAAAAGAAAAATATCCATGGCACACGTTTACCTATGTAACAAACCTACACATGCTGCACAGGTACTGCAGAACTTAAAAATTAAAATAAATAAATACATGTGTGTATGTATAAATGCATACTTTTTTACTATATAGGGGACAATTATATATATTTATAGTGGTACATTTCTTGGGAATGATCATAGTAGGAGGGTAATGGAGGAATGTATTCTAAAGAATTTAACAGTGAAGTATAATAAAGTATGAAACTTATTCTCAAATTGTTCAGCAAGAAGAATAAATAATATGTGGATAGAGACAAAATGTAGAAAAATCTGGTAAATTGTTAACAATCTGTGACTCTGTGAGAAGGCCATACAAGTGTTTAATATTTTTGTATGTGTAAAAATTCTCAAAATAACAAAACTCTAAAATAAAAACAACTATTGATACCATGTTTTCATACTATATTAAAATATGTTTCTCAAACACACAATATTTCTTAGAACCAAAGTCGTGGTACAAATTATACATTTAATTGGCCATATTTCCTCTCTCTCTCTCTCCTCTCCCCCTCTATACACACACACATACACACCCCATAATACAACTTGAAACATGCAGTACTGTAATATCATTTTGCTCTCTCAGTTTTAAGGAATATTGACTGATCCTGATTAGAGAAGTAAAACCTGAATGAATTTTTCACCTTAATAAAGAATGCCTATCTAGTAAAAAAAATAAAATAAAATAAATTAAGGATACTGTCAGGAAGCCAAGCAGCCTATCTAAAGGCAGTCAACAGTATTTGAACTAACAAGCCTTGAAAATAACTAATGGTACAATCAACAACTTCTCTGAAAATGCGGTTCATTATGGTGTGTTTGGATTGAGGTCAATGACTACAGGGCAGCATTGCTGTTATCATGACAATGTGCAATCCTGTCACTCAATCATGCCATTAAAGACAAAAGGTATGCAGGGGTTCCCTCCTCTTACTTTTTTTCAGTTATATTCATTATCAGTCAATACTGAGGCTAAGTGTTTACTCACTTGAGTTGTTCAGTTAAATTCCCAAATGCCCACACGAACTTGCAGTTAACAGCCTGACTTGACATTTAAATGCAAAAGCCTCAGAAATCTTCTGAGGGTTGACTTCTCTATTAAAATAGGTTTAAAGCAAATATTTTTTGATGAATTTTAATACATAGAACTCATTGTTGCACCTCTAATCCACTTTGCCCTTTTTGGAGTTTATGTGATGGCATCATTATGGAAAAACACACCATTTTAGGTATCTCATTGTGTTAACATATGTCACAACACCTAAAATCTAAAAACATATGAAATTTTAAAATATTGCAAAGCAACCGAAGGACGTTATAAATATTTGAGATGCTTTCATATTCCCTACTGCACGTAATATCTCTTTATTATGAGATATACATTCTGACTAGAGGATATCTACCAATAAATAAACAGGAACTGCCAAAGAAAATAACAAAATTAGAGAGGAGGTCAGTGTAAAACATGGAAAACTTTAAAAAATTGTAATACCTTAAATTATACCAAGAAATGTTCTACTGAAATATCACAAAGTGTATAGTTTCTAATTATGTCATGGAGTGCTTTGAAGATATTAAATCCTAGCAAATATGCATTGTTATAATAATAATCTTTATTATTACTATTTTTGGCTGAGAACTTTATCTGATTTTAAAGCATATCTAATATCCAAGAAAACAACCCTGAATGGTCCTATTATTAGCATTTTAAAACTAAATAAGCCAAAGTTTAAAACAAAAGAATAGCAGGAATTACTATATTTGATGATATCTGATCAGAGGTATAAAATAAGAACTGCCCAAATCATGAAGAGAAATTAAATGCCACTAAAAGATTTAATAGCTCTGATTTAATATGTTCCATTTTGATAGGTCTGAGAACTTTGGGGATCCAGAAATACCGTGGCCGGTCTTAATGAAGTACATCAAAGATTAGTTAATTATTTGAAACCTGAACTTTCAGGTTTCAACTTTCAGGTTTCAAATAATTTGACCTGGTTTATACAACTTGTTCTAAAAGGGATTCTATTCATGCTTAATTAAATCACTGAAAATTATAGGATTCACTTATCACACTAGTGTTTTCCTACCTACTGATCCCAGCTTTGTTTTATATTCAGCTACCTCTTTCTCTTTCAAATTTTTAACTTTGTTAGAGGAGATATAAATTAGCCAATACTGTTGTGAAATTCACTAGAGAGGGCTCTGTCTTTTTCTTACATTCAGTTTTTGCAGGTTTATGTGATTAGTGATGGTAAAATATCCAGGATCCATATTACTCTTTATTTTGAAAAAAAAAAACCACAAACAAACAACAACAAATTTATCTTCTCTGCAGTCCCATGACTCTTTGAAAATGCTAGCAGGTCTTTTGACTTATAAGTTAAAAAGTCATCTTAGTGCTTTGGTTGTAGTTCAAAAATGAGATGCTGAATTTCTTATCTTGATAAATTATAAAGTTACTCTTTGTCCCTTTCTTATTCCTGTGTCTCTGCTCTGCCCTGTACCTTTCTCTTTAACTTGTCAAATGAGTGATTTCCGTTAAATGAATCATCAAAATATATTTAAATACGTGTATGTGCATCCTGAAACAAAGTTGCCAGTTTGTGACACACATAAAAGAGAAAAATGATTTCATTATATATCATATTTTTATTCACACCTCCTTTGTACCTGACTCATATGAAATATTAAACAAATGTTGAATAAAGTAATGAATTAATATTGTCCCTGGTTTGCTGGACACACCATTCAGAAGTTTCCTCTTCTTTTATGGATGCTTAAATTATTGTTTACCACTTACAAAACACTTTAATGTGTTGCTTTGTGGTCATGTTAGCTGAATATTTTACTATTATTACTATTACATTATTCCCATTCCAAAATGCAAGATTTACAAGTAATCATCACTCAGAATCACTTTATAAATTATAATTTATAAGCTATGATTCTCATGTAGAAAAATACAATGTAGGTTTAATGAAATGCTCATATTTCCTTACAGAATAATAAAGTATTGTATCTTTACTTATATCAAATTCCTGAATCAAAGAATTTATTTGAATGGAGACTTCAGTAAGCACTAACAGGACTTTGGGAAGGCGTCAGGGAAGGGAACAAAGCCAGTGAAGGGTATGTTATTAACAGATCACCGCCATATGTAACTGAAGCTTTACCTTAATGTGAACATTTGGCAGATGTGTATAAGATGCTTCAAAATTATTCTACCTAAATAAGGGAAAAGGCTGGGATATATTTCCCCCAAATACAAGAAGGCACTGGAATAGTGAATTCTAAAGAGATACAGATTGGGCACCAAGAGTGTCTGCAATGATGGCATCAAAAGTATCGGGGGACACTGCTTATTTTCTTGGACGCAACAGAAGCTATACCAATAAAATAAAATAAGGAAAGAAAAGCTGTGGCTCCAATGATCTTTCAACAATAAGGATCTTAGAGTCCATGGCAGAAGAGCCAATCTGGTTGATTTGCAAAAATAAACATTCAATTTAAGGAGTTAATAGTAAAATAGAAGCTTAAATGTCTAAAATGCACTTCTGTCCTGTGCAGTTTCATATTTGCCTATTCCTGTTTGAAGTCAAATTTTAATAGAATTTAATTAATTTAATATTAATTATTAATAGCATTAATTTAATGTTTAAATTAAAGTCATTAACTTATCCTTCTAAGTTTGCCCTGATAATGGATGAAGATAGACAAGGAAGCTAACCACATCACTGAGTTACATTGATTTTAGTTGTTTTAAAACCATGACTTTGCGTAATAATAAAATTGAAATGTGTCCATATTGTTCAAGTTGAGTTGTTTATGGTTAATATTATTTGCTTAAGTGATTTATTAAGAGGAATTTATTTTTCACAAAATCTTGCTGATTTCCAAAATGGTTTTATTTCAGAATTTATCTCCATATCATTTTGTATATTTTTTGACCTCTGAATGAGCTTCTTACAACTAATAACACTATGTGCATTTGAACAAATAAACAAAAATTAGTGAAAGAATGAGCTAGTTTTTACCAAATTCTTATCATTTTTAGGAATATTTCCACTATTATCATATAATATCACATAATACAATTATCTCTATTAATCACTTTTACTTGATAATGGGAGCCTTAAGGCCAAAAATATTTATCATTATTCCTTGTAACCTCAGAATCCGACGTAGTTACAGGTTCCAAAGAAATAATGGATAATTTTTAAATGTTAGAAGAAAAAATGGATAACCAACGGTCACTTTATTTATTTGTTTTTAGAAACAGTGTCTTGCTCTGTCACCGAGGCTGGCGTGCAGTGGCATCACGATTACTCACTGCAGCTTCAAATTCCTGAGCTAGGGCAGTCTTCCCATCTCCGCCTCCTGAGTAGCTAGGATTACAGGCCCACACCACCTTGCTCGGCTATTTTTTAAGTTATTTTTAGATAAAGGATCTCATTATGTGCATTTCCCAGGCTGGTCTCAAACTCCTGGCCTCAAGCAATCATCTCTCTCAGTTGCTTTCAATCATCTGCCAGATAAGTATCTTAATTTTCTTTGGAGTGGAGCAGAATAATAGTGGGGTTGGTTTAAGAATTTTTGCCTGTCTCTGACCAAAACACAGCTGAGTATGTAAAAAAGAGTCCTTGTCCTGGTACCAAGTTTAAAACACAATTTAAATATATTGAATGTGCAGGTGAGGTGAGCCAACTCAGAGACAATCTGGAAGGTTGAGGTTTTATGCTGATTCATCCAGTGGCGGAACATGAAATGATTTGGTCCACTGTAGACAAATGTATTTTGGGGTTGCAAAACAGCAGCCGATATGACTAAGTTTATCTTTTCTTTTACTTGTCAAATGTTTACAACTCTTCGAATTTAAATACCTGCAGCTGTAATAAAGTGTTTATATTCACCTTTAACACAACCGACCACAGCTAATTTCTCTTTTTGGAAATTCTAAAGTTGCTTCATAGACTTCCTTTTCCTATTTGGTCATCGACGCCATTGGAGTTTATAAGTTCGTGACCTCTGAATGTTACATAATGCTAAACAACTATTTGTTATGTTTTTTCACTGTTTCCTTTTAACTTAACCTGTGGTTTTCACATTACGTAAACAAAGTCTTACTCTACAGTATTTGCAATATCAATCTTTGCAAGTTTTATTTAAAGTTTACTTCATGTCATTTCTTGAAAGCATTTTCATAAATAAAACTAAAATATATGCACTGCAACAAGAACTCCAATACAGAAAGTATATGTAAAATACAACTAAATAATAAAAGCATGAAGGTGAATTTCCACACTTTAAATTTGTCTCATCTAAATGCTTTTCGAACAGTGTTCTCAACCTGAGTAACTTTTCCCCCAGAGTATATTTGGAAGTGCCTGGAGACATTGTGATTGTTACACCAGCGAGGGGAATGCTACTGGCAGAGGGTGAGTAAATACCAAGAACGCTCCTAAGAAGATTCTACAATGCACAGGACAGCTCCTCTGCCCCATCTTAATAAAGACTTCTCCACCAACCAATGTTAATAATGCTGAGATGAAGAAACCCTGCCACAGAGTAGCCAATATGAAGCTATTTGCTCCATTTGCCAAACATCTGATCCTGTACGTTGCTCTTTAGAAAAACCAAAGGAAACTAAAATTCTTTTCTCAAATGACCATTTATGCAAGAAGAATAAAGAACTATGCAGGAAAAAATAAGACAATAATTCTTTATAAACCAAATAGTTACGTTGAGCTAGTAAGGCAGATTTAACCAAGTGAGGAACATCAAAGATTGAGAAACTTAAATTCCACGTTGTTTTCCTTGTTAAGAAGAAAGTACTGTTGATATTGGGTTAGCGCTCAGCACTGCCAGCATTACGGCAGCCCTTGTGTCTCTGCCTCAGGGACTCAAGACTGCGGCTGCACCTTCATGTAAGAAGAGTGATAGCAGAGGGGAAGTAAGCAGTGTGGTGGTGTTTGTGCCAGTAGTAACCATTCTCTTGTATCAAGAAAAACATACATTTTTACCAGAAGCAGCCACTCTACTTCTGGTTACATTTTAGTGGTCACAGTGCATTGCATGGAGAGCATGGGGAAGCAATTAGTTACCTTTTCGACCACAATAATGCAGTAACAGTGAGGAAAATATTTGAAACTCTATTGAATTGGTCACCAAGAAGTTTCTACTACAAATAGCTATATTCTTTCCATAGTTTACAGAAGAAACTGAGAGTGTTGCTTTCAATTGAAAAAGAATGTAGATCTGAATTATATTTAAATGTTTATCTAAAAGGGGTGGCATAATTGATAAAAGTTAACTAACTTCCCACATAAGAATTGCAGACCCAAAGCTTGGCAAATTTTCAATCATGGAGAATACTTATGGTTTTGTTCTTAATGTAAAGCAAGAAGGAAAGTGTGAAAATATAATATATGTTGAAATGCCACATATTTACTGTAAAATGAGTTTGGGAATTAACTTAGTCAACTCATCTCTCAAGTAATGTTTGTATTTTTCCCTTACAAGCTATTCAAAATCAATTATTTTTAAATTAAATTTAATCAAATAATTGTTATTAATAATTAATGGGTAGCTACCAATGTAAATGTATTACCTAATTTATTTTCTTGGTTTAAAACCAACTAACAGAAAATTCAGAAAGTCCTTGGGAAGTGAGTATGTATATAGTCCCATATCAAGCCCTTTGCTTATAAGAACTAGTAAATCCTTATTTCTGCATTTTGCTGTACATTATTTTCCTGTTATCTGTGTCTCAGGGCAAACATCTCATCTCAAGATCCCACTGACATAGGTTTCCTCTCCATGGAAAAGCAATTGTAATGACTCAAAGAAAAATCAAGAAAGAAGATGATAAGGGTCATAGTCACTGTTAGGAGTCTTATTCCCACAGGTAATACAGATTCTGTAATATCAATCGAAGTTCCCTGAGAAGGTTCACCTTATTGATGTCTTCTTTGGTGTTGCTATGGCCTTTGTTGCTACGGAACTACCCAGTCCAAATGATTTTCTGAAGAAATGGCCTGCTATTGGTACTGAATCATGACCTGAGACTGGTAGTAATATTATATAATACTTCCCAGAGGCTACCAATCCATGCTTTTCTTTCAGTTTCAGTTAGATGGAAAAAAAAAAGTTTAGAACAGGGAAAGTCAATTTGAGATGGCCTCAAGTAAGGGATTTTTGTACCATGATGTTAAAATATTTTACACTGTCAATCCTTGCAAATCTTAAGAAACAATGCCATAGTCAAAAGATTCTTTGAAATAATATTTATGTTAAGAAGGTAAGATATCTCTTCTCATAACATTACCTAAAGGATGCTTTAATTAAAACAAAGAAGTGAAAACTAAAGGTATGTCTATAATTATTTGCTTTATAAATAACTTAAGTAATACTTGTTGATCATAGATCCACTTTATAAGAATGATTTCATTTATACTCCATAATGTAAACCTTTAAAATAGAATGTTATTTAAAAAAAAATTTCCTTCTAATTTTATTGATTTTTCAAAAGAAATATGATTTTATCTCATGATTAATATTTCACTATGAAATTATTCATTGTGTGTTTTTTCTTCAGCATGAAAATGATCTTAACCATCATAGGTCATTAGCACCTGATCACCTGATAAGCAATATTTAAAATAATGTAACAAATCTGGCAGTACTGAAATTCATGAAGTTTTTTATATATGCCATGAATCTCAATTAAGAATTCTTCAAATTTGACTACACTTAATGGTTTTTAAATTATGTTTTATATAATACTCACTAAATAGATGGGCGGATCACGAGGTCAGGAGATCGAGACCATCCTGGCTAACACGGTGAAACCCCGTCTCTACTAAAAAATGCGAAAAACTGGCTGGGCGAGGTGGCGGGCGCCTGTAGTCCCAGCTACTCCGGAGGCTGAGGCAGGAGAATGGCGTAAACCCGGGAGGCGGAGTTTGCAGTGAGCTCTGAGATCCGGCCATTGCACTCCAGCCTGGGCAGCAGAGCGAGACTCTGTCTCAAAAAAAAAAAAAAAAAAAAAAAAATTTGATAGACCAAGATACTCTGACTTAAAAGCGCCTGCCTTGAGATCCCCTTGGTTTTATTTGGGTTTCTACAAACAGGACACCTTTAATAAACAAGACTGTAAATGTACAATAGGAAAAAGCAAGTTTTCCTATTGTACAGTTTTCACTGTTTCAAAAATAAGCAACGTAATGCTGGAAATCATGGGTATTTAATAAGTTTTCAATAATATAATTGAAAAGCTAAGGAAAGATCAGGGAGAAATATCAGAGTAGCTCTTATAACTGCTAAAATTTTAGCACATGAATAAAATTTTACAATAGTAAATATGCTAAGTATTGTAAAATTGTTGAAATTCTGTGCTCCAAAAACAGATTAAAGTTTTTCAATAGGGTGAAATAGTGTTTTGCTTACATCGTTTTTAATGTATTTATTTTGTTTTGTTCTTTCAGACACAGTTTTCTCTCCAAATATTCTAAAATGATTAAAAACGTTTATGCTTTCCCAAAATAGTGTGAATTGGATAATGAAAAGAAATATATAAAATCAGTAATTTGTAAGAAATCTAGATTTATGAAAAATCACGACACTAAAATCTGGGAAAGTAAAAATACTTTCAATTAAGGTTAAATATGAATGTGTTGCTGACATACTTTATTTTGTTAATATTCATCCATGAATAATATAAATATTATGGTGTAGATAAGTCAGAGGAAGCCTAAATAAAATGTTTTGACTAATACTAGTTTTCGAATCATAAGAATTTTAAAAAAATCCATACTGATTTTTACAGACATGTATTTATTATTTTTAGCCTCACTAACTTTTGTATTAATAACAATGTTACTACCATATATCCTGTATAAATTAATATATAATATCAGAGTTTTAAAATACTATCATTAAACATGAATTAGGTAATCATTCTTCTGACATATTAGCTTAGAAAAATGGACACTAAATGTATTATTTAAGGTAACCTTGAAATTGATCGCAGAAATTTAAGTTCAACTGTGAAGTGGTTTTTATTTTTTAAATTTTCTCCTACTCTTCTCTTGCTTTGTTAATGTTCAACCAAATTTAATTTCTCTAGTGATGCTAATCAAATTTTCAAGTTAGATAACATTAATAAAAATGTGCTAATATAGCAGGCAGGTTTTCCCAATTTGTCACTGCAGTGCTTTTAATGTAACAAACCTCATTCTTTTTTATACAAATTACATGGGTGGAAAAATATCACCAAAAAATGTTTTGTATGGCGGAAATGCTAAATATGTATATTCTTGTGAAATAAATTATTTTAACACCCCTCATTTTTTTACTTTAATTTTTATCACTATGGTTTTTTTTGTTTGTTTTTTTGTTTTTGTTTTTTTTTGTATTCTAAAACCCTGATTCATAAAATGGGTAAAAATAATATTTTGGGTCAATTTTGCAGAACTTTTTAAATGTAAAGTGGGTGTCACCTCAAAATAATTTTATATTAATGTTATGACACAAATATCCCCTCTGCTACTTACCATAGAAGTATCATTTTTAGAAATAGTACATGTCAACAAGTAGTTCTTTTGAACATTTCTGGTTATTTGGGTGATATCAGAAGAGAATAATCAGGAAAAAAAAGAAATTTTTTCTTTTTCGAATCATTCACTATAGAAAAAGAACAGCATTCATCTATAGATTAACTAAAATGTATTGACCCTTAAAAGAAATTCTATTGATATTCCACCTGCTAATGGAGCCCATGTCTCTCCCATTTTCTTTGGGAATCATGAAAGAAGGATCACCTTTTTCACATTTATGTTCCTAAAATGGGATGAATTTCAGTTTAAATCTTTACTTGGCACTTAGCATAGGTTATCATGATTTCTTCATTCTCGTCTTTATGAACCCAGAGTCTCGTTTCAAACCCTGTCTCTATGTTTCTCTCTGTGTCTCTCTCTCTTTCTCTCTCTGTCACAGACACACACACACACACACACACACACCCCCATCTCTGAAACTAAAACTAAAACATACATAAGGCATTTGCATATGCAGGCCCATTTAGAGGTTGTGAAGATGGAAGAAATTTAAATTATAGCAAACTGTCCTTAACGTTTGTTTAAGCCATTTGAGATTCAATTATTAGAAAAAATATATATCATATAAGATAGATAGTCATCTATAGATATAGGTAACTATAGATATTAGAAATATTAGAAAAGATACTTATATTAACATTTTTGTGCCAGAAAAATTTTAAAAAGGAATCATGAAGTGACTATACAAATAACAATTTTTTAAATTTATAAAATCGTCTTTTCTTGTTCCCAGGCATTTTTTTAATGCCTTGCTTCATGGTAAATATGCATGCACTGCCTCATAAAGATGTATTTCACTGTGGTTATTTTCCTAAAACAGGACATTGGTCAGCAGGGACGAATATGATGATTTGTTAATTTTTATACTAAAAATCATTTTATGATACATTTTATAGGATATTAAAATGTGTATTGACCATATATTTTTATGCCCTTGTTTTTCAATTATTTTAGTATCATGCATATTAATTACATTAATTTATGGTAAACTTAGTATTTTGCATATATTTTTGGTATTTATATAATATGTATGCATACACCACGTTTTATATATACACACACACACATATATATACACACATACATACATATATGTGTGTGTATATATATATAGGTGTGTTTAATATATAAATGCCTCATGTGTGCTAATAACTTTATGTGCATATTGGATTTTAAAAATTCAATGAGGTATTATTATTCCTATCTTACAAAGAAGGACACCAGCCAAACTTTCTTACAGAAGAAATATTTCACTTAACTTATTGGGTGTGACTGCAAAGCACAATCTCTTCCTGTGCTGCCTCATTCATCTCAATAGAAAATAATAGTTGCTAGAAAACACACATAATAGGAATTCTTTCCATATATATCAATTCCTATTCTGCATTTTATTTTATTCTCTATCTTACATATATTTACTACCCAAAATTTATAATATTTAATATACTTTGAGGAGAGTTTCTTCCCCATAAAAATATATCAAATTCACTCTTAAATTGCTGCATAAGCATTCCATTGTATGACTACTGTATAACCCATTTAAGTATCTAAAACTGATGCATATTTGCAGTGTTTCCAATCTTGCTATCATAAGCAGTGCCTTAATAAATACTCTTATACACAGTTATTTTGGCATACGTGCAAGTGCATTCGTAGGATGAAGTCCTGAATGAGTAATTTCTTGTATAAATTATTTATGCATATATATGTTGATATATAGGACCAAACTATCATCCATAAATGCCATAACAATTAAATTCTCCAAAAACCTATTTGAGCATGATAGCTTATTTATATTCTGGCAGCAGTGTACTTGCAAACTTTTTGAAAATCTTAGTCAACCTGAAATTTTAAAAAGAAGGAAATATATTCCCATTTTAGATTTAATAATAGCTATCATACATAACAAATAAAGAAGAATCTAAGTGAAACTTCATGAATTTCAAATGATGTAGCTATTGCTGTGAAACCTCCAAGTTACATGGCATGGATGAAATCATGATGTTATCTTAACAGCATTCAAAAATTTAGTAAATATGATGTAATTCACAAAGGTTTGGTACTTAATCTTTATAGAGGTAATTTTTATGATTTTAAAATTTTACATACCATAAATTAATGTTAAAAACATATTTTCCAAAATGCTATTAGTAAGTAACAGAATAATCTTCTGATTGAATTAGAAAACACTCACAGTTGATATATTTAGGATATCTCTTTGTTCTTTTCTACCAAAGCTTGCAGTAACTTTGTGAATTTGTTACATTAAAAAAAAAAAAAATTCAGCGAACACTTTCCTGCTATTGTCTTGACAATAAAACTGTTCATAATCATTGAAATAATGGATTATAGTTCCACAAAATGTTTGATCCTACTTACTTATTGCGAAGAGTTGACAGGAATTGTGACTCCAGTTTTAGAATGAGCTTCCCAGGAGATCAGGTCTCAGGGCAGTGAAGGGAAAAGAAGTAACTTCAAGTTTATATCAAAGAGGAATTTCTTCAGTGAGATATTTACTCTTATTTTCAAATCCTAAATATAACATTGAATATAGGGTTTTTTAAAAAGACTATTTGCTATGTCAATTTATACTTTAAAATGTGTTGCAGCCAACTTTGATATATGGTAATGTGCACACAGTACTCATGGCTTTTAACTTACAGGCATGTTAGAAAGTGAAATTAACTCCATATCTCTACTTTGAAGATAGTATTTTAAGAAGCTTTAGGTAATTATTTTACAGAGTTTCAAGTAGTGTCTTTTAGTTCAATGATCAAATGACACTCTTAAATATATGTATATATTAATAACCAAATGCTGACAAACCCTCTCCCCAAACAAAAACAAAAATGCTATTTATTTACTATTTAAAAATTACTGTCAGAAATTGTGGTAGACACCACCTCTTGTTCTCTTATTCTATATTTAATATGTAAAAATAATATTTTTAACTAAATATTATAAAATAATGCAAGATGTCAAAACAGAATCTACTGATTTCATTATTTTCACCTATTTCATTTTATTATGAACAAATAATTTTAGTAAAAATTATATTTTATTTGCTTTGTTGAGCCAAAAAAAATTCAAAATTTATTGAGCAACCATTGCTCAACTTAAAACAACTACAAATAGAATATTTGGAGATTTTCATTATCTAAAAATGTGTACTCATAAAAACAGAGTTAACAAATACATGTAGAAAATATGATTGAGAAATACTGGCCTATATCACATCTACAGAAGTATATGCTATACAAATGTGTCTAAAAACCTATAGATTTACGTTACATATCCAAACAGACAGAACTGAAAATATGCTATTGAATACGTTACACAAAAACTGTATTTGTGACTTATATTTCTAACAAATGCTGATTTTTTCTCTATTAAAATTAAAAAACCACGAAGCTATTTACTAATGCTACTGTACAGTTTCAAAGGTTTCAAATGAAAAGATGTTTCTGTTATTAGGTAAGTAGTAAATTATGTTTTATGAATAATTACAAGTAAAAACAAAAGATCCTGTCAAATTGTGAAACAAAATTTGGGATTTAAACAGAATATATAGAAGTGTAGTAGACTTTAATAGTATTGCATGTATATATTAAATAATTTAAACTAAATTCAGGAGTATAAGTGTAGGTTTATTACATAGGTATATTGTGTGATGCTGAGGATGGGGGTACAGATAATCCCATCACCTAGGTAGTGAGCAGAGTAGCTGATATGGTTTGGCTTGTCCCCACCCAAATCTCATCTTGAATTGTAACTCCCACAATTCCCACGTGTCATGAGAGGAACCTGATGGGAGGTGATTGAATTACGCGGGCGGCTCCTTCCCACACAGTTCTCGTGATAGTGAATGAGTCTCATGAGATCTGATGGTTTTAAAAATGGGAGTTTCCCTGCACAAGCTCACTCTGCCTAGTGCCATCCATGTAAGAGGTAACTTGCTTCTCCTTGCCTTCTGCCATGATTATAAGGCCTCCCCAGGCATGTGGAACTGTAAGTCTGTTAAACCTCTTTCTTTTGTAAATTGCTCAGTCTTGAGTATGTTTTTATCAGCAGCATAAAAACGGACTAATACAGTACCCAATAGGTAGTTTTTCAGCCAGCATCTCCCTTTCTCCCGCCTTCATTTAATAGTCCCCAGTGACTACTGTTCCTATCTTTATATCACTGTGTACTCAATGTTTATCTCCCACTTATAAGTGAAAACTTGCAATATTTGGCTTTCTGTTTCTGTATTAATCCACTTAGGATAATAACCTCCACCTTCATCCATGTTGCTGCAAAGGACGTGGTTTTATTCTTTTTTAAGGCCGCATATATTCTGTGATGTATATGTTTCACTATTTTTAACCCAATCCATTGCAGATGGGCACAAAAATTGATTCCACGTCTTTAGTATTGTGAATACTGAAATGATGAACATGTAAGTACATGCATCTTTTTTGTAGAACAATTTATTTTCCATAATAAATATAATGGAATTGCTGGGTGGTGTGATAGTTTTGTTTTAGTTCCCTGTGAAATCTACAAACAGCTTTCCATAGGGCCTGAATTAATTTACATTTTCACCAAAAGTATATAAACATTCCCTTTTCCCTGCATCTTTGCCAGCATCTTTTTTTTTTTTTTTTTTGAGTTTTTAATAGTAATCAGTCTGACTAGTTGAACTTAGTCCTTTAATCTAACTAAAATTTTGTATTATTTGACCATCATTTCCTCAAACCTCCTACCCCTTAGCCTCTGATAACCATGATTCTACTCTGGTTTTGTGAGTTCTACTTTTTGATGCCACATATAAGTAAACTCATGTTTTACTTTTCTTTCTGTGCCTGGCTGTTTCACTTAACGTCTTTCTGGTTCATCCATTCTGCTGCAAATGCCAGAATCTTTTTCTTTGGTAAGGCTGAATAGAATTCCATTGTGTGTATATATATGTGTGTGTGTGTATATCTATATATCACGTTGAGCATATATATATCACATTGTGCATATGTTTAACACATTGTGCACATGTGTATATATATATAAAACATTTTCTTTATAAATCCATATGCTGCTAGACATGGCTTGATCACCTGTCTTTACTATCATGAATAATGCTGAAATGAAAATGAAGGTGCAGATATCTCTTTGACATACTAACTTCATTTCCTTTGTACCAAGAGGTGGGATTATTGGATCATATAATAATTCTAATTTTAGTTTTGAGGAGCCTTCATAATGTTTTCTGTAATGGTTGTAGTAAGTTACATCCAACCAACAGTGTATCAGGATTCCCTTTTTTCCACGTGCTCATCAAAACTTCTTATTCTTTGTCTTTTTATAACAGCCATTTTAACAGATGTGAGATGATACTTCATTATGCTTTAAATCTGCATGTCCTTGATGATTGGTGATGCTGAACATTTAAAAAATATATGTCTTTTGGGAGGCCCAGGTGGGGAGATCACGAGGTCAGGAGACTGAGACCATCCTGGCTAACATGGTGAAACCCCGTCTGTACTAAAAGTACAAAAACTTAGCTGGGCGTGGTGGCGGGCGCCTGTAGTCCCAGCTACTCAGGAGGCTGAGGCAAGAGAATGGCGTGAACCCGGGAGGTGGAGCTTCCAGTGAGCCAAGATCACGCCACTGCACTCCAGCCTGAGCGACAGAGCAAGACTTTGTCGCAAAACAATATATATATCATAACAGTATAATATATATAATATATGATATATATGATATGATATATATTATATTGTTATATTATATATATTGTTATATAGTATATATTATATTATATATTGTTATATAGTATATATTATATATCATATACATTATATAATGTATAATATATTATATATCATTTATTATGTGTTATATATTTTATATTATATATTATATATGTATTATATATAATATATAATGTGTTATATATTATATATTTTATATAATATATAATGTGTTATATATATTATATATTATATATTATATTTTTTATATATATTATGTATATTGTATATATGTCTGTTGGCTATTTTTATGCCTTCTTTGGAAAAATGTTTACTCAGGTCCTTTGCCCATTTTTCAATTGGCTTTTTATTTTCTTAATTTTGAGTTATTTGAGTTTCTTAGACATTTTGGATATTAACCCTTCATCATATATATGGTTTGCCAATAGTTTCTCCCATTTTTTAGGTTGTTTCTTCCCTCTGTTGATTGCTTCCCTGGTAGTGCAGAATCTTTGCAGTTTGATGTAATCCTGCTTGTTTATTTTTGCTGTTGTTGTCATTGCTTGCAGCATCATATGAAAAAGAAAATCATTGTCCAGACCAATGTTATGGAAATTTTCTCCTTTGTTTTCGTCTAGTAGTTTTACTTTTTCAGGTTTTATTTGTAAGTCTTTAACCCATTTTGACTTTTGTGTGTGTGTGTGTCTGTACAGGATGAGATAAGGGTCTAATTTCACTCTCTTACTTGTGGCTATGCAGTTTTCCCAACACCTTTTATTGACGAGATTGTCTTTTTCCCATTGTGTGTTTTGGAACCTTGTCCCTAATCAATTGACCTTCAGTATGTGGGGTGTATTTTTGGACTCTCTATACTGTCCCATTTTTCTGTGTCTGTTTTAATGCCAGTGCCATGCTGTTTTGATTATGATAGTCAGGGTAATGCCTCCAGCTTTATTCTTTTTGCTCCAGATTGCTTTGGTTATTTCAGGATCTTTTGTAGTCTCATATAAATTTGAGAATTTTTTTTAACCACTTCTGTGAAAAATGTCATTGAAACTTTGATAGGGATTGCCCTGAATCTGTAGATCACTTTGGGCAGTATTGCTACTTTAGTAATATTTATTCTGCCAGTTCATGAACATGAGATGTTTGCATTTATTTGTGTCTTTTTAAATTTTGTTCATAAATGTTTTATAGTTTTCAGCATACAGATCTTTCACGTCCATCATTAAATTTATTTGTAGGTACTCTTTTTTGTAGCTATGATAAACATGATTGGTTTCTTGGTTCCCTCCTTTTTTTTTTTTTTTTTCGCATAGGTCCTTGTTAATGAATAAAATAATTCAGAGTTCTGTATGCTATAAGATTTTTTATCCTGTAACTTTACTGAGTTCACTTATAACTGAATTTACTTACTGAATTCATGTTCCTTATTCTACTGCCACATTTTCTTGATATTTTGGTTTATATTTTTATTTTGTCTGTGTGTTTTATTTTGTTCCAGTTAAATTTTGTTTGCATTTGTTATTTTGTGCTTAATTTCTAGGAAGAGAAAAAGACATGTTAAATTTAGAACCCCCATATTCAAAGCAGACATAAAACTAACTTTACATGTTTAAACTAGGAGAAGATAAGACATATAATTTTAAAATTTTCTTGAGATTATTACATTTTAAAATTAATATTGTAATGAGTACTTCACCTTCATATCAAATGCCATAATCTAAATATCTAAAATATTTTTATATCTGAGTTTCTTATTATAAAAGAAGCCATAAAATATGGATATTTTGACATCTAGCACTGCAAAAGTAAAAATTATGCTTTATAACATATCTTTGTTAGATTATATATGGGGTAATCACATCACAGATTTTGAAATTAATCTCATCATGTTCAGAATAGATCTTGCATAACTCTCCTGAATTTCAACAGTGTGCCTCACATAGCTTATCAGAAGGAATTGTTCTTGTATAGGTTTGCATGAAACACCACAAATTGAGGATACTTCTACATTTCTCTAGAATGAAATCATCTGAAACTCATTCGCCTAGTGAAAATAGAATTTGAGTCTGACTCACCCAGTTCTCTGATGATTCATGGTTTCATAAATGTGTTGATTGAATTCAATAGGTTTATAAACAGTGTAAAGGTAATTGCCAAAAGAGACTCAAAGTTTGACCATGGTCTCTGTAACAAAGCAGCTAGCATTTTCCAGAGTTTGGATAATGATAAAACAAACTAAACACAAAAATAATGGCCTATGTCTTACATGTGTAAACAAACTAAATGATACTTAAAGTAGTTTAAACAAAATATAATAGTCTCTTAATGACATGAGGTGGATACCATCACTCAAAAATTCCAAGAATACATTAACAGCCTGATTAAATAATTTAGTGGTCACTTATTGGACTGAAAGGCCCTAAGATTTGTTTCTTTCCATCTCTATGTGCCAGATTACAACGGGAGGCAACCCAGGCTCAGTGGAGTCATGAAGCAAGGAATCAATTTCCTTTCTCTAGGAAAGAAGCCCACGAAATATTTGTATTCACTTACAAACTTAGCCAAAAGGAAAACAGTATAAATTACTAAGCCTAAACAAAACAATGGATCCTTTCTTCAGTAGCACAATGGAGAAGAAGAAGATTCCGTTCTATAGAACTAATCAGGTCTAGAAAAAATATAATGAAGAAATAAGAATAAGTAAAAAATAAATTTTAACGTTATTTTTACCTAAGTATTTTATTATCAAAAATCCCTTGTTTCTAATAGGTACATAATGTTGGGAATGAAAGACAAGGAATTTTAGAATTGCAGAAGTAAACCTTTGACATTAAGCTATACCTAATAACTATCACATCATGACAAATCCAAAGTAATTCTGAAAATAGTTTCTATATCAAATATAATTATTTTATATAAGACCCTGTATTTTTAAAAAACAAATTTGAATTGGGTTTAATTTTAATTTTTAATTGCATTTATGACATTTACTTTTCATTTTCACTAAGCCTTGTCCTTGAAAAGAAATTCATTATGTGCTTATCACATAAAAGATACAACTGGAGCTAAATGCTTAATGTTTAGCTATTTAAGAAAAGAACACTTCACTAATTACTTTCAATCTGTTAGTAAAAGCCAACAGATAATAGGTGTGATTGGAACCACCATATTTATAGAATTCTCTAAAATATTATTTGCTTACATTGAGCTTACTTTAAATGTGAGATTTTTAAACATAGAAAGTTATTTTGAAATATACACAAAAAGATAAATGTCAAGGTAAAGGAGTGAACTTATGAGTTGACAATATATTATGTTAAACACACTTCCGAATGTTTTAATTACATTTCCTGATTCAATAAATCAAATGAGAAATAAATATTTTAAATCAAATTTAATAATAAAACCCTCCAGTAGTGAGTGTTAAGCACAATTCAGAAAAAAATATATATTTATATAAGATTATTTATAATACTCTCCATTTAATCTCCTTCAGATTTCTAAGGACATAAAAATAACGCTTTAAGGAACACTGGACTCTGGATACTAACTAGTTTGCGTTTTTAATTTTGCCAGTAAACAGAATGAAACATAAAGCAGATAAATCATTGGTGAAATCTGTTCACATTATAAGTGACCAATTGAATACAATTCCTTTTTGCTTCTATGGTTTACTGCTTTATTACAGTTACCTTCCTGACATTAACTATTTTTATTTTCACCTTATAAATAAATGTGCTGATTTCTAGTTTCAGTTTTAAAACGTAGAGCACTTACAATTTCCTGTTCTTAGAAGAAAAAGCTTACTGCTTCTGGATCCATTCAAGAACTGAGGTCATAGAGCAAACCACTATTCCCAAAATCTGAAAAGACAGGAGCATCCTGGCATATACAACTATATATATATCTTTTATATATATATATATGAAGTATATTATAGAAATATATAAAAATATAAATTGATAATCTTTATGAAGTTTGGTAATATCTATTAAATTTTAAAACACTTTGACCTAGAAATTTTACTTCTATGAATTTATGAAGGAAACGTAGTACTAATAATAAGTTGCAGTTTCTAGTAGGTTTACTGAAGTAGGTTTTATATCAAAGAGAAAAATATAATTAAAAGATGCTTAATATTCCAAAATAATTTAGTTCTATGGTTATTAATCTGGAAAATAGTTACATTTTAAGCTAAAAAATACAATTGCAAAAATAAAATGTATAGCTGACCCCATTTTTATAGAAATACAGTAGAAAATGAATGAACAGAGCACATACATTTATTTTTAATTGACACATTATAATTATACATATTTATGAGTTACAATTTGATATATGGATACATATATATAACTTCTAATGATCAAATGTTAAAAGTCACACATTTATCACTTCAAACATTTATCATTTCTTAGTTGTAGAAACATACAAAATCCACTCTTTTACCTGTTTGAGACATAAAATATCTTATTTTTACTGTAATCACCCTACTATGCACTAATAATGAACACTTATTCTTTCCTTTTAATTGTAACATTGTACCCATTATCCATCCTCTCGCATCTCCCCTACCTGTCCCTCCCTAGTCTCTGGTAGTTACTGTTCTATTTATTACTTCTATGAGAGTAATTGTTTTAGATTTTGCATATTAATGAGAACATGTGGCATTGGTCATTCCATGTCTTGCTTATTCCACTTAACTCTATGTCCTACAGTTTCATCTGCATTGTTGCAAATGACAAAATTCTATTTTTTAATGACTGAATAGTACTTTATTGTTTATATACCACATTTTATTTATTTGTTCATTGGATGAACACAGGTTAATTTCATGTGTTGGCTACTGTGAATAGTGTAACCATAAATACAGGATTTCAAGTATCTCTTCAACATACTGATTTCATTTCCTTTCTATATACACCCAGTAATGAGATTTCTGAATCATATGTAGTTCTGTTTTTTTGTTTGTTTGTTTGTTTGTTGTTTGTTTTTGGAACCTCTCTACTGTTTCTTATAATGGCTACAATAATTTACATTTTCACCAACATCATACTGTGGCTCCCTTTTCTTCACATCCTCACCAACACTTGTTATGTTTTCTCTTTTGAATAATAGCCATAAATTACTAAAATTTTAACTCAGATTCTAAACTGTGATTATTATGAATTTGTATAATTAATTTGAGACAGAGGGATACTTTCAAATGTAAATATAAAGAGTTACAAATGGAAAGATATGCTTGAATGTGAACATTATTTTGGTATATACACTAACGATTAACATGTTAAAATGACTGTATTCTTGGGCAAGGATTTGCCTTGTCAATCAGCCAAAATGACCTGAGAAGAGATTGCAGGCCAGATGCTATATAATATAATATTTTCTTTAGAACATACTTTTTATTCTTTAGAATTAAATACTTTAGTAAATTATGTTACATTTCTGCTTCCTTTTTGCTCAGTAATTGTGCAAAGACAGAAAACGAAGCAAGATTTCAACTGATGTGTATGGAATCTAAGTGCAAATTTTTATGCTAAGCAGTAGTTGATTCAAAAATAAAATAGACTCAACTTCTAACATTGGAGAAATTAATAGACCACTAAGAGCAGTTAAATGAGCATGTTCCAATGTATGTCATGAATAAAACTTGCCATCAGCAAAGCAGAGTCTGAGAAGAAATGAGAGGAAACAGTTTTATTCAGCGAGTACTAATTAGGAGATTGGCCTCCATGATAAAATGGTAAGGCTGTGACTGCTCACAGACCCTCAAAAGACCTCTCCATTCTTTTAATTAGCTGTCCAGCTCTTCTCAGTGTGAAAGGATGAGGAGTCTCATATTGGCTGCTTGCTTGTTCTCTTGCCTATATAGAATACTGGCAAATGACATTGATTAAATTAAGTTATTCTAACCAAACATGCTGCCTGTGTGCATTATATGAAAGGATGTTTTATAATTTAACTATTTTTCTGTGGGATGGGGCCATATTTTTTACAGATAAGAATTGACTCAAAGATATAATAAATTAAGAATACAAGAGGTTTGGTTTATATAAGCTATTTTTAACTTACCTTTTAGATTTTCAGAGTTTCCCATCTCCCTAAAAAAATACCTCTATTAGGTCTCTTTGGTGCATTCCTGGATATTTCTGGATATCCTTGTTAACTTTCTGTCTTGTTGATCTGTCTGATACTAACAGTGGGGTGTTAAAGTCTCCCATAATTATTGTGTGGGAGTCTAAGTCTCTTTGTAGATCTCTAAGGACTTGCTTTATAAATCTGGGTGCTCCTGTATTGAGTGCATATATATTTAGGATAGTTAGCTCTTCTTGTTGAATTGATCCCTTTACCATTATGTAATGACCTTCTTTATCTCTTTTGATCTTTGTTGGTTTAAACTCTGTTTTATCAGAGACTATGATTGCAACCCCTTCATTTTTTTGTTTTCCATTTGCTTGGTAGATCTTCTTCCATCCCTTTATTTTGAGCCTACGTGTGTCTCTGTATGTGAGATGGGTCTCCTGAATACAGCACACTGATGGGTCTTGACTCTTTATCCAATTTGCCAGTCTGTGTCTTTTAATTCGAGCACTCAGCCCATTTACATTTAAGGTTAATACTGTTATGTGTTAATTTGACCCTGTCATTATGATGTTAGCTGGTTATTTTGCTCATTAGTTGATGCGCTTTCTTCCTAGCATTGATGGTCTTTACAATTTGGCATGTTTATGCAGTGGCTGCTACTGGTTGTTCCTTTACATGTTTAATGCTTCCTTCAGGAGCACTTGTAGGGCAGACCTGGTGGTGACAAAATCTCTCAGCATTTGCTTGTCTGTAAAGGATTTTATTTCTCCTTCACTTATCAAGCTTAGTTTGACTGGATATGAAATTCTGGGTTGAAAATTCTTTTCTTTAAGAATGTGGGATATTGGCCCCCACTCTCTTCTGGCTTGTACAGTTTCTAATGAGAGATCTGCTGTTAGTCTGATGGGCCTCCCTTTGTGAGTGATCCGACCTTTCCCTCCGGCTGCCCTTAACACTTTTTCCTTCATTTCAACTTTGATGAATCTGACAATTATGTGTCTTGGATTTGTTCTTCTCTAGGAGTATCTTTGTGGCATTCTCTGTATTTCCTGAATTTGTATGTTGGCCTGCCTTGCTAGGTCTGGGAAGTTCTCCTGGATAGTATCCTGCAAAATGTTTCCCAACTTGGTTCCATTCTCCCTGTCACTTTCAGGTACAACAATCAGACATAGATTTGGTCTTTTCACATAGTCCCACATTTCTTGGTGGCTTTGTTCATTTCTTTTTACTCTTTTTTCTCTAAACTTCTCTTCTCACTTTATTTCATTCATTTCATCTTCAATTGATACCCTTTCTTCCAGTTGATCGAATTGGCTAGTGAAGCTTGCTCTTCATGTAGTTCTCGTGCCATGGTTTTCAGCTCCATCAGGTCATTTAAGGACTTCTCTACACTGGTTATTCTAGTTAGCCATTCATCTAATCTTTTTCAAAGGTTTTTAGCTTCTTTGTGATGGGTTCAAACTTCCTCCTTTGGCTCCAAGAGGTTTGATCATCTGAAGCTTTCTTCTCTCAATGTGTCAGAGTCATTCTCTGTCCAGTTTTGTTCCATTGCTGGCAAGGAGCTGTGTTCCTTTGGAGTGGGAGAGGCACTCTGAGTTCTAGAATTTTCAGCTTTTCTGCTCTGTTTTTTCCCCATCTTTGTGGTTTTATCTGCCTTTGGTCTTTGATGATGGTGATGTACAGATGGGGTTGGTCTTTGATGATGGTGATGTACAGATGGGGTTTTGGTGTGGATGTCCTTTCTGTTTGTTAATTTTCCTTCTAACAGGCAGGACCCTCAGCTGCAGGTCTGTTGGAGTTTGTAGGAGGTCCACTCCAGACTCTGTTTGCCTGGGAATCAGCAGTGGAGGCTGTAGAACAACTAATATTGCTGAACAGCAAATATTGCTGCCTGATCGTTCCTCTGGAAGCTTCGTCTTGGAGGGGTAACTGGCCGTGTGAGGTGTCAATCTGCCCCTACTGGAGGGTGCGTCCCAGGTAGGCTACTCAGGGGTCAGGGACCCACTTGAGGAGGCAATCTCTCTGTCCCCAGATCTCCAACTCCATGCTAGGAGAACCACTACTCTCTTCAAAACTGTCAGACAGAGACATTTAAGTCTGCAGAGGTTTCTGCTGCCTTTTGTTCGGCTATACCCAAGCGGACCTAATAGACATCTACAGAACTCTCCACCACAAATCAACAGAATGTACATTCTTCTCAGCACCACATTGCATTTATTCCATAATTGACCACATAGTTGGAAGTAAAGCACTCCTCAGCAAATATAAAAGAACAGAAATTGTAACAAATTGTCTCTCAGACCACAGTGCAATCAAACTAGAACTCAGGATTAAGAAACTCGCTCAAAACCACTCAACTACATAGAAACTGAACAACCTTCTCCGGAATGACTACTGGGTACATAATGAAATGAAGGCAGAAATAAAGATGTTCTTTGAAACCAGTGAGAACCAAGATACAACATACCAGAATCTCTGGGACACATTTAAAGCAGTGCATAGAGGGAAATTTATAGCACTAAATGCCCATAAGAGAAAGCAGGAAAATTCTAAAATTGACACCCTAACATCACACTTAAAAGAACTAGAGAAGCAAGAGGAAACACATTCAAAATCTAGCAGAAGACAAGAAATAACTAAGATCAGAGCAGAACTGAAGGAGATAGAGACACAAAATCCCTTCAAAAAATCAGTGAATCCAGGAGCTGGGTTTTTGAAAAGATCAACAAAATTGATAAACCACTAGCAAGACTAATAAAGAAGAAAAGAGAGAAGAATCAAATAGACACAATAAAAAATGATAAAGGGGATATCACCACCGATCCTATAGAAATGCAAACTACTATCAGAGAATACTATAAACACCTCTATGCAAATAAACTAGAAAAATCTAGAAGAAATGGACAAATTCCTGGACACATACACTCTCCCAAGACTAAACCAGGAAAAAGTTGAATCCCTGAGTAGACCAATAACAAGCTCTGAAATTGAGGCAATAATTAATAGCCTTCCAACCAAAAAAAGTCCAGGACCAGACAGATTCACAGCCGAATTCTACCAGAGGTACAAAGAGGAGCTGGTACCATTCCTTCTGAAACTATTCCAATCAATAGAAAAAAAGGGAATCCTCCCTAACTCATTTTTTGAGGCCAACATCATCCTGATACCAAAGCCTGGCAGAGACACAACAAAAAAAGATAATTTTAGACCAATATCCCTGATGAACATCGACGCAAAAATCCTTAATAAAATACCGGTAAACTGAATCCAGCAGCACATCAAGAAGCTTATGCACTCATGATCAAGTGGGATTTATCCCTGGGATGCAAGCCTGATTCAACATACACAAATCAATAAACATAATCCAGCATATAAATGGAACCAAAGACAAAAACCACATTATTATCTCAATACATTCAGCAAAAGCCTTTGACAAAATTCAACAACCCTTCATGCTAAAAACTCTCAATAAATTAGTTGTTGATGGGCGGTATCTCAAAATAACAGGAGCTATTTATGTCAAACCCACAGCCAATATCATACTGAATTGGCAAAAACTGGAAGCATTCCCTTTGAAAACTGGAACAAGACAGGGATGCCCTTTCTCATCACTGCTATTCAACATAGTGTAAGAAGTTCTGGCCAGGGCAATCAGACAGGAGAAAGAAATAAAGGGTATTCAATTAGGAAAAGAGGATATCAAATTGTCCCTATTTGCAGATGACATGATTGTATATTTAGAAAACCCCATTGTCTCAGCCCAAAATCTCCTTAAGCTGATAAGCAACTTCAGCAAAGTCTCAGGATACAACATTAATGTGCAAAAATCACAAGCATTCTTATACACCAGTAACAGACAAACAGAGCCAAATCATGAGTGAACTTCCTTTCACAATTGCTTCAAAGAGAATAAAATGTTGAGGAATCCAATTTACAAAGGATGAGAAAGACCTCTTCAAGGAGAACTACAAAACACTGCTCAACAAAATAAAAGAGGGCACAAACAAATGGAAGAACACTCCATGTTCATGGATAGGAAGAATCAATATCGTGAAAATGGCCATACTGCCCAAGGTAATTTATAGATTCAATGCCATCCCCATCAAGCTACCAATGACTTTCTTCAGAGAATTGGAAAAAAAAAAATACTTTAAAGTTCATATGGAACCAAAAATGAGCCCACATTGCCAAGACAATCCTAAGCCAAAAGAATAAAGCTGGAGGCATCATACTACTTGACTTCAAACTATACTACAAGGCTACAGTAACCAAAAGAGCATGGTACTGGTACCAAAACAGAGATATAGACCAACGAAACAGAATAGAGCCCTCAGAAATAATATCACACATCTACAACCATCTGATCTTTGACAAACCTGACAAAAACAAGAAATGGGGAAAGGATTCCTTATTTAATAAGTGGTGCTGGGAAAACTGGCTAGCCATATTCCATGTAGAAAGCTGAAACTGGATCCCTTCCTTACACCTTATACAAAAATTAATTCAAGGTGGATTAAAGACTTAAATGTCAGACCTAAAACCATAAAAACCCTAGAAGAAAACCTAGGTAGTACCATTCAGGACATAGGCATGCGCAAGGACTTCATGTCTGAAACACCAAAAGCAATAGAAACAAAAGCCAAAAATGACAAATGGGATCTAATTAAACTAAAGACCTTCTGCACAGCAAAAGAAACTGCCATCAGAGTGAACAGGCAACCTACAGAATGGGAGAAAATTTTGCAATCTATCCATCTGACAAAAGGCTAATATCCAGAATCTATAAAGAACTCAAAGAAATTTACAAGAAAAAAACAACCCCATCAAAAAGTGGGAGAAGGATAGGAACAGACACTTCTCAAAAGAAGACAGTTATGCAGCCAACAGATACATGAAAAAATGCTCATCATCACTGGCCATCAGAGAAATGCAAATCAAAACCACAAGGAGATACCATCTCACACCAGTTAGAATGGCGATCATTAAAGTCAGGCAACAACAGGTGCTGGAGAGGATGTGGAGAAATAGGAACACTTTTACACTGTTGGTGGGACTGTAAACTAGTTCAACCATTATGGAAGATAGTGTGGCGATTCCTCAAGGATCTAGAACTAGAAATACCATTTGACCCAATGATCCCATTACTGGGTATATACCCAAAGGATTATAAATCATGCTGCTATAAAGGCACATGCACACATATGTTTACTGTGGCACTATTCACAATAGCAAAGACTTAGAACCAACCCAAACGTCCACCATCAATGACAGACTGGATTAAGAAAATGTGGCACATATACACCATGGAATACTATGCAGCCATAAAAAAGGATGAGTTCATGTCCTTTGTAGGGACATGGATGAAGCTGGAAACCATCATTCTCAGCAAACTATCCCAAGGACAGAAAACCAAACACTGCATGTTCTCACTCGTAGATGGGAATTGAACAATGAGATCTCTTAGACACAGGAAGGGGAACATCACACACGGGGGCCTGCTGTGGGATCAGGGGAGTGTGGAGGAATAGCATTAGGAGACATTCCTAATGTAAATAACGAGTTAATGGATGCAACACACCAACATGGCACATGTATACATATGTAACAAACCTGCACGTTGTGCACATGTACCCTAGAACTTAAAGTATAATAAAAAAAATACATTTATTAATAAAAAACCATCTAGCTTTGAGATTCTGCCTCCTTTCCAGTTTACACTCACAGTTCCAATTCTAGGTTTTCACAATTATATTTATTTAAATGGCAGGTAAAGTTTAATCCGCTGTAATGTCGCATTTTAGGGCACATGATTTTATTTCACTTGTACACCAAAGCTTCAAAAACAATCGCTGGATATTAACTCATTCATAAGCACGACAATTCTTATAACTGGTATTCTAACATGAGCCTATTTTTTTGATCTACTTCTCATGTTCTTTTTCTTCATTTTTCTTATTTTCTGTTGAACCAGTTTGGCATTTAAGATTCTGGTGTCTACCTATGGATAGCATTTTGACTACAATGTCAAATGTCTGGTTGCCTTTTCTTCCAAATATCATGAGTCCAGGTCGTCTGTCTTTGCAATAATCAGCACAGTAACATTTGGTTGAAAGAACATCTGAATTAGAGTGAGTCAGATCTAAATCTAATTCTCCACTCTGGTCTCTAGTTGTGAGAACATGCTCTGGGATGATGGGTGTATCACTTAGCATCCAGTAATGAAAAAAAGAAACCATACCAATTATTCTAAAAGATAGAAATTAATATTTTAAAATGTGTCAATTAGATAAAATTATTAACTGGGTGACTTCAAAGATAAGAAGAGAAGTTTCAGGTATTACAGAGGTGGCAAATGCAGGGAGTAGGTACCCTCCTAGATCTGAAGAAAGTTGGTGAGAGGGTGGAAAAATTAAGAATGAAGAACGGTACTTTATGGAGCTCAAACTCTGTCCTTGAGGAGAAGGTATCACTTTTTCCTTGAGGTATCTCAACTCTGAGGAGCCTCATTGGCTTGGGACACAGACCTTAGAAGAAGAGGCCCAAGCTGGCTAGTGCTAATTTCTTGGATATAAGTGTCTGTGAGAGTTGTAAAACCTGCAATTGGATTCATCTCCAGCCACAGAAAGGAACTGCTATGAAGGATGAAGAAGCATTAGTGGACTGATACTCCAAAGAATGAAGTCAGAAAGCCCACAGAAAATGCATACAAAGCGGAATGGGAACAGAAAGAAACTTTTTGCTTCTGTAGCTTTCCAGTGTTCCTTGAGGATCCCCTATTTTCAGATACGAACAGGGAGCCATCTGGCAAAACAAAAATATGGTTTGCAGCAAACAGGTATGAAACACTCTAAAACTGATGTTAATTTCATCATACACTACTACACTGATTATTACAAAGACAGGGAATATACATTAATATTAGGAGAAAGATATCCAGCCATTCGACATTGTAGTAGTTTATCCAGAATTTCGCTGCAAAACTCTATGCAGCATCACAGAGTAGAGTATAGAAGGATGAAGGTTGGAAGCTGAGAGATGAATAACTTAAAACTTGTCACGATAGGGCTAATATTATGTGTTTAGAAATAAAAAATAGATAACTTATGACATGTAATATATAATATACATAATGGCAGACACTCAGTGTGTGAAAATCATACTACTGATAATGTTGATGTTGGTGGTAATAAACTGAACATCCTGATTCTCTGCCTGGAGATTATTATAACCTTTGAAAATATTAAAACCTGACATTAGATTGTTCCCTCCTTCAGCACCAGCATTAATTTCCTTGAACTTTTTATACATTACCTTACTGTAAGTAACCATTTGTGTTCTAACATAGTTAACATAAGAAAGCTAGGGAGAATTAAGAATATATAGAACATATAAATAATAAAATACTACATAATAAACTCAGAGAGAATTTGTGTCTTGCAATTCTTTCAGCTGAAATCCATGCGTTATTATCCATAATATAGTCACATTGTGTGATGATGAGTTGTAGTATAGGAGCATTCTATAATCTGCCAAGGAAGTCTATCAAATATCTAAGTCTTATCATGGGTATGTGTGCCAGGGCTGTGACATTCACAAATGTATCTTTATTTATGTAGATTTCTTCCCCCTGCCTGCTTCATTTTCTGACTAAAGTATTCTCAATATATATCCTTGCAGCCCCACACTTGTTGATCATTGCCAACCGCACCAGATGAGACAGAAAGTTTGGAGGTGGCTGGAATGGGGAAGAATGCCCTTCCTCAATTATGAGTAAGTTTCACAATCGTCCTCTGTCAAGGTGCTTTAACCTGGAGAGTAGGCTTTTTTATGTCGTAGACTCTATGTGTATTTTACATCAGTTACTTTCCCCCCTGTGCCAGCCATAGCCTATAGGGGATCCTTCTTTGATCTCCAACATTATAAACTGATATGGTTTTGGGAGAGAAAGCCCATGAAAATATGGGGGCTCCCGTAAGACTGTGATCTCAGGAATTCCTCATTCTAAAGCTGCTACATCCTCACCCTCCCGCAATTCATAGTCATCATTTAAGTATTCCTATCAGTGGTACCTTCAGCAGCTTCTGCTCCAGGTAAGCAGGTCTTCGTGTGTATATGAAAATGTTTTACTCCTTTTTTCTAACAATTATTATTATAGGACTATGAATTATGTAGCTTGTAAAAGAGCTTAAAAACCAAAGAGCCCAACGCCTCACTTAATCAGAAATTTTGTTTAACTTCTGCAAGTCAACTATTACTTAATGCAGTTGTTGTATTTATACAGTTGTTAGCAAAAGATAAATGAGCAAATTGAGTTTTATCTGATCATTTAAAATCACTAGCTCTATTTACACGTGTGCATGTTTATATGTGTGTGCATATTTTAAGTAGCTTGTCTCCACCGTACCTGAATATATAAATCATATTTAAAATAATAACTAATCTTGAAGTCATCTATGGGATGCAAATAAATGTATCTTAATGGAGGAATGCAAAACCATAGTAAAAAATTTCAAATATTTGCCCTATGGAAGTTAGTTTTTAAATATAAATGAGTAGAGAAATATTGTACAAATACACTATTTGAAGGTTTCCTTTTTTTTCTTGATACAATGTCATAAAAGGATTATTGAGAATTATTAATTTGTCATTTATATATAATAGCAATAGAGTTAATTAACATTGAGTTATTTGTTCAACAAATATATATACTTATTGAACACTAAGAATCATATTAATTCAAACATTTGATAAAAATTAGACACCTAGTATATATAAAATCTTTGGGTTTGTAAGTAAGCACAGAATTATATGCCAGTACAAAGGCATGAATATTGCCTTTATACATTTATGTATATTCTTTAAATCGCACACAAAAATTTAAAATTTCAGTTAGAATGTGAAGTATAAACCGTTGTTTTTTTGCTTGTATTTTCCTGTTGAGTACATCTTTATATATACACCAATTGTCTGTTTGGAAACTATCTTTTGAGATGTGCCTATTTATGTCTTTGGCCCAGTGGTCTTTAGTGTCTTTGCTCTTTTTAAAATTAATTTATTTATAAGACTTTCACATACATATACTGAAAAAAACTTTTGTTGGTTATATGTGTTTGTCTTACTATTCATGTTTTCCATAAAATACGTGTTTAATACTTAATAATTACATAAATTTTAAAAATATTTAATTTTTCCAGCACCATTAACTTAGTAGACTATTATTTTCTTAATACACTGTAATAATATCTCTGAAACATAACAAACATAGCACTTTTAAATTCTCAATTTTTCACAAATGATGTACCTTGTACCAATACCAAATTTTAAAATTATGATGTCTTTACTTCCTATACTTATATCCTCTGCCATATCTCCTTCTTCTTAATTTCTATTTCCCTTCTTTTTCTTATTTTTATTCTTTTTCTTATCATCTACTTTCTAATTTTCTTTCTTCCCTTCTATTCCCATATTCCCCTGGCTATCCTTAACCCTTATACTTCTTTCTGAATTTTAAAGTCAGCATATATTTTATTTAAAAAAACCCTGTAGAAATTATGTAGACGTTTTATTTAAAATCACCCTTAATTTGTAGATTAATTTAGGGACAATTTCCATCGACATTAAATTTAGTCATGTATCTGTGTCCATGATATATCTCTATTGATTTAAGTCTTGTTATTTTCTCCAATATTCTTTTCTAGTTTTTCCGTAATGTTTTGACAAATCTGTGCCACATTATTTGTTTTCAATTTTAATTTATGGAAGGTAAATAATTGAAAATCAAAAGTGTATTTTAGTATGATACTCTCAAAACTAAATATAAAATTTTTAATTTAAAACATTTTTGGGAACTTCTAGTCTGGACAATGGCATAGACTTGTTTCTTTTTCTCACCCAATAAGCATAAATCCTAGAAATAATGCAAAAGAAAACCAAAGGAAGAACTCTAGGTGGTAGAAAGAGAGATGCAAACTGACGTGAGACCCCAGAACTTGAGGAATAACATAAAAGCAAGGGTTTTTTGTTTGTTTGGTTGGTTTAGTTTGATTTTGTTTTTGTCTCTGTACCCAGTGGAAGAAGGCAATCCAGGCCTGACATTTTCTAATCCAAAATTTAACAACAGAAGGCATCCTCAGTAGGTTTATTCTTTTCGAGGATGGAACCGGAGTCCCTCGGAAAACACCAGAGAAGCCTTACGTCGCCACCAACCATGTAAGACCTTAGCAAATAAAGTTGTGATCAAAAAGAAACAAAAGTAAATTATAGAACTTCAAAAATATAATAACAGAAATTTAAAAAGAAACATGCTGCATGGGCTCAGTAGTAGAGACAGAATGACAGACAATGAAATTAGTGAAGATGAGGAAAAATCGATAGAGTTCACCCAATCTAATAACAGAGAAAACAGATTTACAAAAAGTGAAGACACTCAAGCACCTGTGAAGACCTAACAAAAGACCCTATATTTTATCACAAAAATCTCAGAAAGAGAAATGAAAAAGAATTGGACTGAAAGAGTGAAGAAAATGACCAATAATTTCCAAATTTGGTAAAATACAGAAGAGATTTTTAAGAAACTAAGCAACACTATGACAAACCCATCAAAAAGTGGGCAAAGGATATGAACAGTCACTTCTTAAAAGAAGACATTTATGCAGCCAACAGACACATGAAAAAATGCTCATCATCACTCACTATCAGAGAAATGCAAATCAAAACCACAATAAGATACCATTTCACAACAGTTAGAATGGTGATCATTAAAAAGTCAGGAAATAACAGTTGCTGGAGAGGATGTGGAGAAATAGGAACACTTTTACACTGTTGGTGGGACTGTAAACTAGTTCAACCATTGCAGAAAACAGTGTGGCAATTCCTCAAGGATCTAGAACTAGAAATACCATTTGACCCAGCCGTCCCATTACTGGGTATATACCCAAAGGATTATAAATCCTGCTGCTATAAAGACACATGCACACGTATGTTTATTGCGGCACTATTCACAATAGCAAAGACTTGGAACCAGGCCAAATGTCCATCAATGACAGACTGGATTAAGAAAATGTGGCACATATACACCATGGAATACTATGCAGCCATAAAAAAGGATGAGTTCATGTCCTTTGTAGGGACATGGATGAAGCTGGAAACCATCATTCTCAGCAAACTGTCACAAGGACAGAAAACCAAATACCACATGTTCTCACTCAAAGGTGGGAATTGAACAATGAGATCACTTAGGCACAGGAAGGGGAACATCACACACTGGAGCCTATTGTGGAGTTGGGGGAGTGGGGAGGGACAGCATTAGGAGATATACCTAATGTAAATGATGAATTAATGGGTGCAGCACACCAACATGCCACATGTATACACATGTAACAAACCTGCATGTTGTACACATGTACCCTAGAACATAAAGTATAATTTAACAAAAAAAAAAAAAAAAAAAAGGAAATTAAGCAAATGTCAAACAGGAACAATTCAAAGAATTCTATGCCAAGACACATCACAAACCAAACTTCTGAAAACAGAAGACATAAAAAATGCTGAAAGCAGGAGAGAAATCAATTATTAACTATGGGGGCACCAATTTTATAACAAAGGATCTTTAATTTGAATCCAAGGAAGCCAGAAGAAAAGAAAAAACTTTCAAGCCAGAATTCTTATCTAGTAAAGTAATATTTTAGAGATGAATTTGAAACAAAGACACCCTTAAATAAAGAAAATATAAAAGAATTTGTTGCTAACAGACTTACCCTGAAAAACTGGCTAAAGGTGGTTCTTCAAACAAAAATGACATGATAAAAAGAAAACTTAGATTGTCAGGAAAAAAATACCAATGAAAAGAAATATGAATACATGCAATTATGTATCTTCAGCACATCATAATATGTGGGATGCAGCAAAAACAGTGTTGAAAACTTATAGCAATAAGTGCTTATATTAGAAACATGAAAGGGCCTCAAATCAGTACGTTAAGTTGCAATCTCAATAAACTAGAAAAATAAAGCAAAACAGTAGAAGGGAATAGCAAACATAAAAGCAGATATCAATATAATTAAAATAGAAAAAAAGAAAATCACTAAAAATAAAACTAGTTATTAAAAATAAATGAAATTTATAAATTTCTATAAACACTGTCAAAAAGAAAAAAAAGATACGAATCACCCATATGTAGATTAAAATAGGAAATACTGTGACAAATTCTGAAGTCAATAAAAATAATGGAATACTATAAAAGTGGTTTATGATTCAACATCTTAGGAGAAATGAATCAATTTCTTGAAAGCCATTGTGTTAATCCATTCTCACATTGTTATAATGAACTACCTGAGACTGGATAATTAATAAAGAAAAGAGGTTTAATTGACTCACAGCTCCTCAGGCTGTACAGATGTGTGGCTGGGAGACCTCAGGAAACTTACAATCATAGTAGAAGGTGAAGTGGAAGAAAGCATGTCCTATATGACTTGAACAGGCAGAAGAGAGCAAACGGGGAGGTGCTTCACAAATTTAAACAACCAAATCTCGTGATTACTCACTCATGATCATGAGAACAGCAAGGGGGAAATTCACCCCCATTATCCAACCACCTCCCACATGGCCCCTCTTCCAACATTGGGGATTACAATTTGACAGGAGATTTAAGCAGGGACACAAATCCGAATCATATCGTTCTGCCCTAGCCCCTCCAAAATCTCATCTCCTTTTCACAGTGCAAAATACAATCATCCTTTCTCAACAGTCCCCCAAGTCTTAACTCATTTCAACATTAACTTGAAAGTGCACAGTCCAAAGTTTCATCTGATACAAGTCAAGTCTCTTCTGTCTATGAGCCTGCAAAACCAAAAACCAGTTAGTTACTTCCAGGATACAATGCGGTACAGGCATTGGGTAAATACACCTGTTACAAAAGGGAGAATTAAACCAAAACAAAGTGGTTATAGGCCCCATGTGAGTCCAAAACCCAGCAGGGCAGTCATTCAATCTCCAAGCTCCAAAATCATCTCCTTTGACTTCATGTCTCACATCCAGGCTGCACTGATGCAAAGGGTGAGCTCCCAAGGCCTTTGGCACCTTCTCCTCTGTGGCTCTGCAGGGTACAGGCTCCGTAGCTGCTTTTGTGGACTTGGTTTTAGTGCAGAGATTTTTCTTTCTTTCTTTCTTTTTTTTTTTTTTTTTGAGATGGAGTCTCGCTCTGTTGCCCAGGCTGGAGTGCAGTGGCCGGATCTCAGCTCACTAGTGCAGATATTTTTCTAGGCACATGATGCAAGCTGTTAGTAGGTCTACTATTCTGGGGTCTGGAAGATAGTGGCCCTCTTCTCAAGCTCTCCTAGGCAATGCTCCAGTGAAGACTCTGTGTGGGGGCTTCAACCCCACATTTCCCGTCTGCACTACCGTAGTACAGGTACACTGTGAAGACCCTGCCCATGCAGCAAACTTCTCCCTGGACATCCAGGCTTTTCCATACGTCCTCTGAAATCGAGTTAGTAGTTCCCAAGCCTCAACTCTTGTCCTCTTGTCCTCTGTGCACCCACATGAAAGCTCCCAAGGCTTACAGCTTGACCTGTTGGAGCATTGGAATGAGACATATAGCCATGGCTGAAGCTGGAGTGGCTGGGATACAGGGAATAGTGTCCTCAGGTTGAGCAGGGCAGCAGGGTCCTGGGCTGGCCTGGCCTACAAAACCATTCTTCCCTTCTAGGCCTCAAGGCCTGTGATGGGAAGGGCTGCTGTGAAGGTCTCTGAAATGTCTTCAAGGCATTTTCTCCATTGCCTTACTTATTACCATTCAGGCCCCTCTTTACTTATGCAAATATCTGCAGCTGGCTTGAATTCCTCCCTAGAAAATGGTTTTCTTTCTTTCTTTTTTTTTTTTTTAGATGGAGTTTCGCTCTTGTTGTCCAGGCTGGAGTACAATGGCACAATCTTGGCTCACCACAACCTCCACCTCCTGGGTTCAAGTGATTTTACTGGCTCAGCCTCCCGAGTAGCTGGGATCATGGTCAGACTGCAAATTTTCCAACCCTTTATGCTCTGTTTCCCTTTTAAACATTAGTTCAAATTTCAAATCATCTCTTTGTGAACACTCATAACCGAACACTTTCAGAATAAGCCTCTTGAATGCTTTGCTGCTTAGAAATCTCTTCCACCAGACACCTTAATTCATTTCTCTCAAGTTCAAAGTTCCACAGATCTCTAGGGTAAGGGCACAATGCCACCAGTCTCTTTGCTAAAACACAAAAAGAGACACTTTTACTCCAGTTCCAATGAGTTCCTCATCTCCATCTGAGACCACCTCAGACTGAACTTCATTGTCCATATCACCATCAGCATTTTGGTCACAACAATTTTACTAGTCTCTAGGAAGTTGCAAAATCTCCCTCATCTTCCTGTCTTTCTCTGAGTCTTTCAAACTGTTCTAACCTCTGCCGATTACCCACTTCCAAGGCTGCTTCCAAATTTCAGGTATCTTTATAGCAATGCTCTGTTCCTAGGTACCAATTTTCTGTATTAGGCCGTTCTCACATTGCTATAAAGAACTACCTGAGACTGGGTCATTAATAAAGAAAATAGGTTTAGTTAACTCTCAGTTCCTCAGTCTGTACAGGAAACATGGCTGGGGAGGCCTCGGAAAGTTACAATCATGGCAGAAGGCAAAGAGGAAGGAGGCACAGCCTACATGGTTGGAGCAGGAAGAAGAGAGCAAATAGGGTGGTGCTACACACTTTTAAACAGACAGATATCATGAGAACTCATTCAGTATCATGAGAAGAGCAAGGGGAAGATCTGTCCTCATGATCTCACAACCTCCCACTGGGCCCCATCTCCAGCACTGGAGTTTACAATTTTAAATGAGATTTGGGTAGGGACAAATTCTAAACCATATCAGCCACAAATAACCGAGACTCAACATATTTTATAGATAATGTGAATAGTCCAATAACCATTAAAAGGAATTAAATTTTTATTAGAAAGCTTCCAAGAAAAATAATCAGATGGTGTCACTCCAGAATTCTACTAAACATATAAAGAAGAATTACACAAATTGTCTACAATTATTTCCAGGAAATCAGATATGACGAAGAACTTCCCACGTCATTTTATGCAACCAGTATATTCCAGATGTCAAAATCATACAAAGAGTATACGAAAAAGGAAATAGACAAACTAAAATTATCATGAACTTAGATGCAAAATTCTAAATAAAATATTAACTATTTCTAATAAATATGCAACAATATAAAAATAACTATATACCTAGACCAAATGTTATTTATTCCAGGTGTGCCAGGGTAGCTGATCATTCAAAATTCAATTGTTTTATTTATCATATAAATAAATCATATATTTATGTATATATTATATAAACAAGCTAAATAAGAAAAATAATTATTATTATAAATTAACACAAAAGTACATTTAACAAAATTTAATAATCCTTCATTATTAAGAAAAAAACTATCAGAAGCCTAGGGAAATAATGTAAACTTCTTCAACTTAATAATAAACAGCTATAAAAAGACTATAGTTAACATTGTCTTAATGGTGAAAGACAGAATATTTTCTCCCTACGATTAAGGACAAGATATTCATGGCATGTCTATTTCACAATTCTTGTTCTTCATTATACTGGAAATCTAGGTAGTGCAATAGGAAAGTAAAGGAAATAAAAGGTATACATATTAGAAAGGAAGAAAGAAAATTATAGTATTTTTAGATGACATGATTGTTTATGTAGAAAAAGTCAGAAATTTTAAAAGAGAAGGTTTTCCTGGAACTAACAAGTTTATCATAGTCACAGACTGCAAATTCAACAAAAGACATAAATTCTGTTTTCACATACAATGATTATGTGGACACTGAAAAAAATACAATAATATTTACAAACAGGCCGGGCGCGGTGGCTCACGCCTGTAATTCCAGCACTTTTGGAGGCCGAGGCGGGTGGATCACGAGGTCAGGAGATCCAGACCATCCTGGTTAACACAGTGAAACCCCGTCTCTACTAAAAATACAAAAAATTAGCCGGGCGTGGTGGCGGGCACCTGTAGTCCCAGCTACTCGGGAGGCTGAGGCGAGAATGGTGTGAATCCGGGAGGCGGAAGTTGCAGTGAGTGGAGATCCCGCCACTGCACTCCAGCCTGAGCCACAGAGCAAGACTCTGTCTCAAAAAATAAATAAATAAATAAATAAAATAAAATCATATTCACAAACAAATATTTAAAAATAAATTACTTGAGTATGCATTTAACAAAATAAAACAAGTATAGGATCTGCATCTTGAAACTTTTAGAAGGCATGAAAGAAATCAAAGACCTTGACTAGGCACAGTGGCTCATGCCTGTAATCCCAGCATTTTGGGAGATATATATATATATGTATAGTTTTACAAAATATCTCAAAATCATTCCCCAGAGTGGCTCTATATATTCTTTCATTGCCATCATCAATATATAATCAATTTTTATAGATAACATATATATATGGACACATATACATGTATATACATAAAGAGAGAGGTATATGTTTATCTATATAGATCATAGATTTAAATAAAAAGATTTAATTTTTTTAAAACCTAGGAGGATGTCGTCTGTCTAGGCCAAGACCGTAAGTTCTTCTTTTTTTTTTTTTTTTTTTTTTTTTTGAGACAGGTTCTCACTCTGTCATCCAGGCTAGAGTGCAGTGGCACACCACAACATCAGCCTCCCAGGCTCAAGCGATTCTTCTTCCTCAGTCTCCCAAATAGCTGGGATTACGAGCATGCACCACTACACCCGGCTAATTTTTGTATTTTTATTAGAGACGGGGTTTCACTATTTTGGCCAGGCTAGTCTCGAACTCCTGACCTCAAATCATCTACCCGCCTTGGCTTCCCAAAGTGCTGGGATTACAGTTATGAGCCACCGTGCCTGGGGAACTTCTTGGACTGCAAAACAAAATCACAATCCATAAGAGCCTAGATAGATGAATAGACACAATTTAAAACACTTCTCCATAAAAGACCATGTAACATCAATGAAAAAGGCAAAGACTGGAAAAAAATATTTTCAAACCATATATTTAAAAAGGACTAGTCGCTAAAACATAAAGAACTCTTGAAATTGAAAAGTTAAAAAACAGAGCAAAAGATATGAAGAAACATTTCAATAAAGAAGATAGATGGATGGCAAATAAGAAAATAAAAAATTTTCAACATCATTAGCCTTCAGCAAAATGCAAATTAAAAGTACAGTGAACTATTATTAACATGTATCAGAAAGGATAAAACATAAAGTAGTGATGCCACAAAATGATGATAAGGATGTCGAGAAATTGATTATATATTGATGGTGGCAACGAATCATTCTTGGGAATAATTTTGTGATATGTTGCAAAACTAAACATGTAGTTATCATGTAACCCAGCAGTTACACTGTTGGGCATTTATCACAGAGAAATGAAACCTGTACATCAATATTCACAATTGCTTTATTCAGGACAGTCAAACACTGGAAACAACCTGAGTGTCCTTCAACAGATGAATGACTCCACTGTGGTATGTAGAACACAGATAAACTATGGTACAACATACTATAGAATACTACTTATCAATAAAAAGGTTCAAACTATTGATACATGCAACCATCTAAATCAATCTCCAAATAATTATTCTCAGTGAAAAATGCTAATCCCAAGTGTTATATACTCTATGATTACATTTGTATAATATTTAGTATTATATTTTTATAAATGAAGAGCATATCAGTAGTTGTAAGGGGTTGAGGGAAAGGAGGAGAATGTGACAGGAAAGTGGCAAGAAAAAAGGATTCTTGTGTTAACCAAACTGTTTGGTATATTGAGTATGTCATTGGATACAAAAACATATTACATGGAATTGTATGATATAAAACACACACACACATGCATACACACTTCACAACTATAAATGTGAAGATTAGAATAAAATTGGTAGATTATCTCAATGTCCAAAAATATTGAGTCATTAGTAGTAACCAAAAAATAGAAAAAATACAAACTTTTTGTTTTTGCACTCTGCATATCATTTCATCTCAGTTCAGAATCTTATAAGTGCTAGAAATTAAACATTTGCTCAATATATTAGTCAGAGAATTAGAACTAATAGGATGTGAACACACAGACAGGGAAACAGAGACAGAGAGACAGAGACAAAGAGACAGAGAAAGAGACTGATTTTAAGCAATTGGCTTAATTGATTGGCAAGTATTAAATTTGCAGAGCATGCTGGCAGGCTGGAGACCCAGGGAAGTGTGATCTTGAAGTTTGAAACCAAAATCAATCAGAAGGCAGAATTCCCTCTTCATCTAGAAAACTAGCTTTTTTCTCTTAAAGTCTTCAATTAACTAGACAATGCTTCACACATTATAGAATGAAACCTGCTTAACTAAAAGTCTATTGATTTATATGGTTTTCTCTAAAAGATATTACAATGACATCTAGAATAGCATTCGATCAACTGTTTGAGTTGCCACAGCCTAGCCAAAATGATGTGTAACATTAGCCATCATGTTCAATATTACTGTATTTTAATCGGGATTATAGTTTGTACCTAGAATATAGATTGACAACCAAATTCCCACACCTATAGACTTGTTTTTAATTATGATAAAGAGGAAGGTATCACTAAAGAAAAGTAATTTCAGAGACATCTGTGAAAATTTCCTACCAATTAAATACTGCCAACGGACAGTCAAGAGATCCACAGACATCTGTTATTTTGCCTGAACAGTGTGTAAGACAATATGAAGAGTTTTAGATAAAACATGCATTCCTTAATTTGGCCAAGACCTTCATCTCCTGTCTCTTATGTTTTACACCAATCTCAATTCACCCGATCCCAGGAAGAAATCTTATTTAAAATGAGGCTTGCAGGATTGTTAGAATTTGCAGGAGTGATTCAGAAAGAAATGTGATTTCAAAGGAACTGATTTGGAAATAGCATATGGGTTTTTAGGGCAATAATTTAATTATTGTCCTTCTTGTGAAGAAATGATCAAATAGCTGCAATATTTTTCTTGTGTTCTAAGGGCTGGAATGTTTTAGAAAAGATAAAAATGTAATACATCACATGCAAAATGTAATAAAATTAATGGTTTATTGTATAACAAGTTAAAAGAAACTATCTATAGGAAAGTTAATATTTTAATTTATTCCTTCTTTTGGGGGCATAACAAAAATGTACCATTGCGTTTTTGCATAATACAGAAGTGCAGACGTAAATATTTTTGTAAAGTACTCTAAGAAAAAACTCTTTTATATTTTCCTGATTTTATAAATAGCTATAAAGCAGAAGGAAAAAAAAAATTCCTTTCTTACTAAAGCTTTTTGCCCATTCACAACAGATGTTGTTTCCACAAATTGGTTTATAATTTCTTTCATAACTCAGACAGAACAACCCTTCAATTTATAGTCAGGAATAGATATAGTGCTGCATATAATTCTGGTAATTATGTAACAAAACTGCACTTTGCTATTTGAAAACCTTGGCCATCAATCATTCAGTTTAGTGTTGGGTTAACTTAATCTTCTGTTGCACCAGCTGTGCAAGGCTCAGCCACAAACACAGCGGATTTGACAGACTTCTACCCAGTAAAGTGTAAATTATCAACGTGTAAGATAATAGGTAGCTAGACACCTAGCCATCTAGTTACACAGAATGGATCTGCAGTACATGCAACAACGGCAAAACTTTTGGGGGTTGGGGCGGTGGGAAGGCATAATCAATTTTTTACTGCATATCACATCAACACGGTTGTTGCTTAATTTTTTAAAACTGTTTTTTTTTTTTTTCTAAACGTGACTCATGGCTCAAAATATTTTCATTTATGCCATAACTTAGAGTCTTGGGTTGAGAGAACTTTATTTTAGATACCATTGTTCAGAAAAAAGAGTTGTAATTTATAAACAGTATGTGTGTGGTAGAGGTCAGAAATTAGAATACTTAGTCCAGAAAAGCCATAACTCCTAAATTAAGAGCCTATCGTCACTAGGTTTTTTAGTGTATGTAGTATTATGCTCATTTTATATCTTATTGACATGAAATAAAATTCCATTAATAGTAATTAAGCTGAAGGTACTAGAGAACCACTGCTCATCTTAAAATTTAATGTTGGTTAATAATTTACATTTTTCGTAGTATTTTCTATTCATTAATTTATTCAAAACTAGAAATATTTTTATAAAATAATTTATGCAAGGTTCCTTATCCATATTACAGAAGATATTGAATTTTGGAGTAGTAAAATGACAATTCAAATCTCACAGTATGTAGGAGGGAAAGGCCAAAATACAAGTCAATTCTACAATCTTGGCAACTTCCATTCGATGACCACATAAAAGTATATATCTTAGTTATATATAATACAAATAAATTTATTACATTTAAACATAAAGGAAGGGATCCAGTTTCAGCTTTCTACTTATGGCTAGCCAGTTTTCCCAGCATCATTTATTAAATAGGGAATCCTTTCTCCATTTATTGTTTTTGTCAGGTTTGTCAAAGATTAGATAGTTGTAGATGTGTGGCATTATTTCTGAGGGTTCTGTTCTGTTCCATTGGTCTACATCTCTGCTTTGGTACCAGTACCATGCTGTTTTGGTTACTGTAGCCTTGTAGTATAGTTTGAAGTCAGGTAGCATGATGCCTCCAGCTTTGTTCATTTGGCTTAGGATTGTCTTGGCAATGCAGGCTCTTTTTTGGTTTCATATGAACTTTAATGTAGTTTTTTCCAATTCTGTGAAGAAAGTCACTGGTAGCTTAATGGGGGTGGCATTGAATCTATAAATTACCTTGGGCAGTATGGCCATTTTCATGATATTGATTCTTCCTATCATGAGCATGGAATGTTCTTCCATTTGTTTGTGTCCTCTTTTATTTCATTGAGCAGTGGTTTGTAGTTCTCCTTAAAGAGGTCCTTCACATCCCTTTTAAGTTGGATTCCTAGGTATTTTATTCTCTTTGAAACAATTGTGAATGGGAGTTCACTTATGATTTACTCTCTGTTTGTCTGTTATTGGTATATAAGAATGCTTGTGATTTTTGCACATTGATTTTGTATGTTGAGACATTGCTGAAGTTGCTTACCAGCTTAAGGAGATTTTTGGCTGAGATGTTCAAGATGGATTAGAGACTTAAATGTTAGACCTAAAACCATAAAATCCCTAGAAGAAAACCTAGGCAATACCATTCAGGACATAGGTATGGGCAAGGACTTCATGTCTAAAACACCAAAAGCAATAACAACAAAAGCCAAAATTGACAAATGGGATCTAATTAAACTAAAGACCTTCTGTACAGTAAAAGAAAGTACCACCAGAGCGAACAGGCAACCTACAGAATGGGAGAAAATTTTGCAATCTACGCATCTGACAAAGGGCTAATATCCAGAACCTACAAAAAACTCAAACAAATTTACAAGAAAAAAAACAACCCCATCAAAAAGTGGGCAAAGGACATGAACAGACACTTCTCAAAAGAAGACATTTATGCAGTCAACAGACACATGAAAAAATGCTCATCATCACTTGCCATCAGAGAAATGCAAATCAAAACCACAAGGAGATACCATCTCAAACCAGTTAGAATGGCGATCATTAAAAAGTCAGGAAACAACATGCTGGAGAGGATGTGGAGAAATAGGAACACTTTTACACTGTTCGTGGGACTGTAGACTAGTTCATCCATTGTGGAACACAGTGTGGCGATTCCTCAAATATCTGGAACTAGAAATACTATTTGACCTAGCCATCCCATTACTGGGTATATACCCAAAGGACTATAAATCATGCTGCTATGAAGACACATGCACATGTATGTTTATTGCGGCACTATTCACAATAGCAAAGACTTGGATCCAAGCCGAATGACCATCAATGACAGACTGGATTAAGAAAATGTGGCACATATACACCATGGAATACTATGCAGCCATAAAAAAGGATAAGTTCATGTCCTTGTAGGAACATGGATGAAGCTGGAAACCATCATTCTCAGCAAACTATCGCAAGAACAGAAAACCAAACACTGCACGCTCTCACTCATAGGTGGGAATTGAACAATGAGAACACTTGGACACAGGAAGGGGAACGTCATACACCCAAGCCTGTCGTGGGGTGGGGGGAGCGGGGAGGGATAGCATTAGGAAATATACCTAATGTAAATGACGAGTTAACAGGTGCAGCACACCAACATGGCACATGTATACATATGTAACAAACCTGCACCTTGTCCACATGTACCCTAGAACGTAAAGTATAATAAAATATATATATATATTAAACACAGCTGAAAAAAACATAAAAAATATCATATTTTTATAAAGTATAAAAATATATTTTTTATATTTTTAAGTATGTGTGTATATATATATATATATTTATTTTTTTTGAGACAGAGTCTCGCTCTGTCACCCAGGCTGGAGTGCAGTGGCCAGATCTCAGCTCACTGCAAGCTTCACCTCCCGGGTTCACGCCATTCTCCTGCCTCAGCCTCCCGAGTAGCTGGGACTACAGGCGCCCGCCACCTCGCCCGGCTAGTTTTTTGTATTTTTTTAGTAGAGACGGGGTTTCACCGTGTTAGCCAGGATGGTCTCGATCTCCTGACCTCGTGATCCGCCCGTCTCGGCCTCCCAAAGTGCTGGGATTACAGGCTTGAGCCACCGTGCGCGGCCCTATTTTTAAGTATATTTTTAAGTGAACCTGCTGTTTTGGGGGTTGTATGTTCCATGCCCTAATTTAATTAATATGATTTGTGTGAAGTCCGAATTCAAAAATACATCTGGATAGTGAGAAGAAAACAGGACTTTTTGAGATACACAAAATATTGATTTAAGCTTGGCATGCTGAATGCTAACATTTTTAAATTAAATTGTAAAATTATTAAAATCATTAACATGTTAGACATTAGCTGGAGAAAGCATAGAAATGCCAGAACTTGCAGTCAGGCATGATGTCTCCACTTAAAAAGTGAAGACAGAAGCTCAAGTGTTACAAAGTCTAGGTTTTATGTTTTGGTGGTACTGATAGTTGGTATCGAAAAAGAGATATAAAAAGGAGGCTCTACATTGAGTCATAACAATAGGATATATCTGTTCACATTTCCTTGTACTTTTACATAATTCTCTCAGGGCTCAGTGCTACCAATAGGGAAATGACTCCCATAGCAGGACAGGGACTTTGCTACAGTAGATACTATCCTAGGCATAAGGCAGAAACAAGGCATAGACCCAAGATAATTAAGACATGACTTACGATTTTGAGGAGACTCTCCAGTGATTATCTCCTCACAGAAATATCACTTTGAGCAATTATCCACACCCTAAATTACCTTCACAAGCATTCAGAAAACCCAGTGAGAGATCACAAAACCTAGCTGCAGCACAATAATTTAAAAAGGTACACTGGAAGGAGTCGGAAAGACAGATTTACATTACCTGCATTATCTCTTCCTCAAGCATATTCAGTACAAAGTGTGAGTAAGATCTTCCACTTGAGGGAAAGAGGAAAATGAACCCAGTACTTTGCCTTAGACCCCAACACTGGATCAACACAGTAAAATCCAGTATTGGAAAGATCCCTATGCCCGCGTATTTCAGGACACTATCTATGGACAAAACCTCTAGACTTGCCCTAGTACCAGACAGAACCACACAGCCCAAGACTTCAGGCTTGTATGATAGTCTCAATATCCAGGCTGCATTCCCGGTGAGCTGATTTCAGTGGTCCTGGGCTCCAGAGAACCCTCAGTGGTAGGCAGCTGTCAGTAGCCCTAGGCTTCTGGCACAGACCAGTGCTCTATTAGCTGCACCTGCTCCAGGTTTCTGACCCACCCTAGGGGCATGGCTGCTGTAATGGGTACCAGGCTTCTTGCAGCATCAGGCCATACATGGCTGTCCCACACTTCTGGCACTTCATAGTGCCATACCTGCTCCAGGACTTTCCCAGACAAAGCCCGTCTGTGAAGACTGGAATAGCACCTACTTCATTATGTGTGCAGACATCTGCATATCATCACAAGGACCAAGAATAATCAGATAAACATGACATCCCCAAATGGACAAAATAAGGTGACAGTGTCTATCTCCAAAAAAATGGAGATCTATGAATCGACTGACAAATAATTCAAAATAACTGTTTTAAGGAAGCTCGGTGAACTTCGATGAAATATAGAGAAATAATTCAATAAAATGAGAAAAACAGTACGTTAACAGAACAAAAAATTTAATAGAGAGATTGAAATAATAATTACAAAAAATCAAACAGAAATATTGGAGCTGAGAAATACAATGAACAAAATGAGAAAGGCAACAGAATGCATCAACAACAGCAAAATGGACTGAGCAGAAAAATCTGTCAATTCAAAAGGGGAATTTTCAAATATACCTTCAGAGGGAAAAAAAGGAAGACAATAAAAAGGAATGAAGAAAGATTAAGGAATTAATGATATAGCATGATAAAAGCAAATGCTTGAGTAATAGCAGTTAAAGAAGTGGAAGACAAAGATAAAGATGTAAAAGCTTATTAAAATAAATAGTAGCAGAAAACTTTCAAACTTAGGGAAAGATATACATATCCATGTACAGGAAGATTAGAGGTTTTTAATCAGATTGAATTCAAATAATACTATCCCAAGACATTTTATAATAAAACTGTTATAAATCAGAGGCAAAGAGAGGATCCTGAAAGCAAGAAAATAAGACACAAATAACATATAAGGGAATTCAAATATGACTAGTAGCAGAGTTCTCAGCAGAAATCTTAGAGGATAGGGGAGAGTGACATTTGCTGAAGGAAAAAGCAAAGCATGACAACCAATAATATTATACCCTGCAAATCTGTCCTTCAAAAATAAAAGACACAAAGAGCTTTTCCCAGGGAAATAAGCTCAGGGGGAACATTACCTGTCTTACAAGAAATGCTGAGAGGAGTTCTTTGAGCTGAAACAAAAATATGCTAATACATAACAAAAAAATCTGAAAGTATAAAACTCACTGGTAAGAGTAAGTACAGAGTTAAATTCAGAATACTTTAACACTATAATGCTGTTATATAAATCACTTATAACTTTAATCTGAAGGTTAAATACAAACCTATTAAAATGCTACAATAATTTGTTAAGGGATAAGCAATGTAAAAAGATACAAATTGTGACATCAAAAATTCAACATGATGGTGAGAGTGAAGTAAATGTGTCATTTTTATGTGATCAAAATTATCAGTTTAAAAACTTGTTATAACAAGAAAATTTTTTGTAAGCCTCATTTTATCCAAATCCAAGGCAAAAATCTATGATAGATACACAACAAAGTAAAAAAAGAAAGAATCAAACATATCACTAAAGAGAAAGCATATAGCCACAAGGAAGACAGTAAGAAAAAAAAGCAAATAAATCATGTATGTAACAACTAGAAAACAACAAAATAACAGTTTTAAGTCCTTATCTATCAGTAATTACTTTGAATGTAAATGAGATAAATTATCTAATAAAAACAGTTGCTGAATGAATAAAAATGTAACTGCAAACTATGTGCTGCTTACAAGAGATTCACTTAACCTGTAAAGATACATATAGACTAAAAGTGAAGAGATGGAACAAGATACTCCATGATAATGGAAAACAAAAGTGATCAGTAATAGCTATACTTAAATAAAATAAACTTTAAGTCAAAAGCTGTGAAAAAAGGTAAAGTTATTTGATAATAACGATGGATTCAGTTTAGCAAAAGCATATAATCATTGTAAATATACACACCCAACATAAGTGTACCTAAATATGTAAAGCATGTATTAACAGATCTGAAGGAAGAGGCAAATTGAAACACTATAATAGTGAGGGAGTTCAATATTCCACTTTCAGCAGTGGACAAATCATCTTGACAGAAAATCAATATAGAAACATGGAATTTAATCTACATTCTAGAGCAAAAGGAACTAACAGACATGTCCAGAACATCCCATATACCACATACAGAAAACACATTCTACTCAAAAATCAATAGAGGTAACTGACACTGGTAAACTAAGAACAATATAAGACCCTGAGGAGAAGAAATCATGCATTTCAAGTAAACAATGCCCCTTTGAGTTTTGGACAGGTGACATGTGTCCACTCTCAACTAATGTCAACCAAGCTAAACTGGCAGCTTAGTGCAGGTTTAGGTATCTAATTTCGAACTTAAAACACTAAAGACTTGAGAAATACGTGGAACAACATCCTTTGAAATTTGACATTTGGTCAGTTGTCTATATGCACAAAGTAAAAATCGATGAAATTAATTATGTTCACAGTGGCCTTTAATTAAAATGGTGCTATCAGAAAGATTACCTGAAATTTAAATAATGGTTAACAATTTGTTTTAAATATGGAGTAAAGTTTGTATTTTCTAAATGTGTAAGTTTGATATATCTGGTAAAGTTTTTTTTTCCCCCTGATTTATAATGTAATGTTTAGGAGACCCCATGAAACACAATTCAGGTTCATATACAAAGTAAAAAATATAGAACTATATTTTTTTTCACCTAATGATTGTAAAATGAAAAATTTAAATAATCACATTGTTTTATAATAGTAATATATTTCATGACACATTAAAGAGAAATGAGAATTGACTAAGCCTATACATTTCCCCAAAATAAACATTATTATGTGGGTTCATTTTATTGGTAAATAGTTGAAAAATATAATCAAAGGACACAGAAATAATAAATATTAGGGCCTGTGAAAATCTGTAACAATACATGGTTAATTTCAGAAGCTCCCAGGACTTGAGTAAATTAAGATTGTGAAATAATTGATGCCCTCTTCCTCCCTTAGAATGCACATAAACTACTTCAGTCCTAACAAAATTTTTTGCATATGATAAATGTAGTTAAATATCTGTGAAGACAGTTTGTGTTTCAAACTAAACTGAGCCGCTTATATTCCTGGAGCAAAGGAATTACAGGTTTTTGAGCTCTTCTTTGTATTCACTAAAAATCAGGCCAGCCTAAGTGCATCTTACTTTAGAGTTTCAAAATTATCTAATTCATGTCTCACTGTAAGAAAAAAGAAACACAAGAGATATGCTTGATTTGGGAACTTAATTTTACAACAAGTAAAACCAAAAAAATGTTTTATGGTGTGATATTATTTTCTGATTGGAAATTACAAAAATATCATTCCTTTTTAAATTTCAACTTTTATATTAGATAAAAGGGGTATACGTGCAGGTTTGTTACATGGGAATATTGCATGATGCTGAGGTTACAGGTGCAGACCTCATCACCTAGGTAGTGAGAATAGGACCCTATAGATAGTTTTTCATTCCAAGCCCTGCTGCCATCCTTCTCCCTCTAGTCGTCTGAAGTGTCCATTGTTCCCATGTTTACGTCCATGTGTGCTCAATGTTTACCTCATACTTATAAGTGAGAACATGCAGTATTTTGTTTTTTGTTCCTTTCTTTTTATTATTATTATTATTATACTTTAAGTTCTAGGGTACATGTGCATAATGTGCAGATTTGTTACATATGTATACTTGTGCCATGTTGCTGTGCTACACCCATCAACTCGTCAGCACCCATCAGCTCGTCATTTACATCAGGTATAACTCCCAGTGCACACCCTCCCCCCTCCCCCCTCCCCATGATAGGCCCCGGTGTGTGATGTTCCCCTTCCCGAGTCCAAGTGATCTCATTGTTCAGTTCCCACCTATGAGTGAGAACATGCGGTGTTTGGTTTTCTGTTCTTGCGATAGTTTGCTGAGAACGATGGCTTCCAGCTGCATCCATGTCCTACAAAGGACACAAACCCATCCTTTTTTAAGTCTGCATAGTATTCCATGGTGTATATGTGCCACATTTTCTTAATCCAGTCTGTCACTGATGGACATTTGGGTTGATTCCAAGTCTGCTATTGTGAATTTTGTTCCTTTCTTAGTTTGTCTGGGATTATAGCCTCCAACTGTATCTACGTTGCTGCAAAGGACATTATTTCATTCATTTTTATGGCTGCATAGTATTGTGTGGTATATGTATACCACATTTTCTTTATCCAGTTCATCCTTGATAGGCATCTGGGTTGATTTATGTCTTTGCTACTGTAAACAGTGCAGTGATGGACATACAAGTACATGTGTCTTTTTGTACGATAATTTCTTTTCTCTTGGATATACAACCAGTAGTGAAATTGCTGGGTCAAATGATAAGTCTCTTTTAAGTTCTTTACTAGGGACTGCTGGGCTCATGCCGCCCACTCACCCTGGCAGGCTTCCCTTGGTTCTTGCTACCGGTTCAGATCCCATGCCTGCTGAGGGTGAGCCATGCAAAGAGTGTCAAGGGGTGCGTGAGTGAGTGAGTGCGGTGTCTGGCCGCTGTGCACAGCCAGGCATGCCAGCTGCTGTAGAGAAGCAGGCAAATCTAGGTGCTGGCACAGGCGCTGGCTCTGTGGAAGCCTGTGGCTGGATCAGATGCACTGAAAGCAGCTTTCACTGTGGGCATCTGCATCTGGATGAGCAAAAAGCATTGGTTCCTGAAAGCTTGAAGACAGCAGAAACCATAGAGCTCCACAGAGGGTGTCACAGCCTTGCCTCTGGAAGTCCCTAGGTCTGGGATCCTGGAAGGGGTGCAACTCTTCTCTCTTTCTTGATGCCTGCAACATGGTGAATGTGTGTGTGTGTGTGTGTGTGTGTGTGTGTGTGTGTGTGTGGTGGTGGTGGGTGGGGGGTTGTTTCAGGCCTGTTTGTGTTACAGCTCTTTCAGTCCCACCCCTTGATGGGGCCTGAGTTCTAGTACCACACCCAGGAAGAATGAGGTATGTGGACAACTAGAGGGTGGGCAAAGCAAAGAGGTGCTTTACTGAGCCACAGTACAGCTCTCAGGAGACCCCAAGTGTGTAGCTCCTTTCCACAGGTGGGTCATCCTGATGAGAGTGCAGCCCTCAGCAGGGAGGAGGCCTGGAGTAGTAGCTCCTATCTGCAGGCAGGTTATCCTCATGCCTCTGTGGGTCTGTCTGAGACTGGGGTTTTTCTGGGATTCAGAAGGGAGAAAATGCAGGCTAATTGGTGTTCCCTCTGGGCAGTGGATTCCTCCCAGAATTGAGAACCCAGCTCCTAGGCTTCAGGCCTTCCCTGGCTTGAAGGTGGGGCTTCACTGGGAGCTTGCTCCTTTTCACCCAGGACCCTGTCTTCCTCCTGCCACCATCTATATGTCATTCATGGTAACCACACTACTTGTGCGAAGAGGTGCCTGCAGGACTGTGCTGAGCCACCCTTAGCCCCTCATTGGGCCTCCTTCCCGTGCTCGTCAGTGCCCAAAGTCTGGAGGGAGCTGAGGCAGCAGGGTGCTGGCATGTCAGGACCAGCCCACCCTGAGCACATGCACACCTGGCTGGCTTGCCACAGCACCCAGGATCAGCCACAACTTTGCTCTGCCCCAGAGCAGGAGCCAGGAGTCAGGAGCGGCCAGGTAATGGGGATAGGCACTGCCAAGCCTGTGGGAGCAGGGGAGCTTCCCAGGTTCCTGAGAGCACAAGGATGCCCAGGTCCGCAGCTACCTAGGTGGATCCTGCTGTGCCCAGGAGGGCAGGGCTCCCACTCTGCCAAGTCAGAAGGAGCGGGGTGGGGGCAGGGGGTTCTGCGTGTCCCCAGCTCCCACTGGCTTACAGGAGCACGCAGCCCTGACTGCGCCTTTCCTGCTGCAGCCTGCTTTTCTTTGTGGTGACTGCCACCGCCATCAGTATAATGTTGGCTGTGAGTTTGTCATAGATGGCCGTTATTATTTTGAGATATATTCCTTCAGTGCCAGGAAGAGCTCCTTCCTCACTCATTCTGAAAAGTCAACATAAGCCCGATAGCAAAACCTGGCAAAAAACACACACAAAAAAAATAAAATTTCAGGTCAATATCCCTGATGAACATAGACACAAAAATCCTCAATAAAATATTAGCATACTAAATCCAGCAGCACATCAAAATGTTAACACACCACAATTAAGTAGGCATTATCCTTGGGATGCAAAGCTGTTTCAACATATGCAAATCAATAAATGTGGCTCGACATATAAACAGAATTAAAAGCAAAAATCCTATGATCATCTCAATAGACAAAGAAAAAGTTTCCAATAAAATCCAACATCTCTTCATTTTTTTTTTTTTGAATTTCAATTTTGGATAATAATAAAGATTACCTCAAATGAAAGTCTTATCTTTTTTCTTAAGCTAGTCTCAGATTATACTGGATACATGACTAGTTATAAATGTCTCTATGGTGACTTTGTCTTGTAATACCCTGCTTGGCATTTTATTGTACTTTCACTGTACAATTTTCCAAATACATATTTTTATGCAGGGACTATGATTATGACATACTATGTTTGTATTTCTGTACTTTCACCATATTTCTAAAAGTATTAATGAAATTAGTCAAGATTCTGACACTGTAGGTAAATAAGAACATAAAAATGCAAAGAAGTATATATTTTAATATCATACATATTATACTTAAAGAGTATTAGTGTTTTATTATTATTATTATTATTATTTTTGGAAAGAGTCTCACTCTGTTGCCCAGACTGGAGTGCAGTGATGCAATCTTGGATTACTGCAACCTCCACCTCCTAGGTTCAAGCAATTCTCCTGCCTCAGCCTCCCTAGTAGTTGGGACTACAGGCATGCACCATTGCACCTGGCTAATATTTGTATTTTTAGGAGAGACAAGTTTGACCATGTTGGCCAGACAGGTTTCAAACTCCTGACCTCATGATCCACCTGCCTCGGCTTCTCAAAAGGCTGGGATTACAGGCATGAGCCACTGTGCCCAGATAAGAGTATAGTGTTTTTTAGGATGCATTTAAATGAATTATTTAATTGAAACTATTGACATTGAAAATTGAAGTTAAAATGGAGCTACTTTTATCACTGGCTTTAATAGTTGTTCTCTGGCTCTATAGTTAGCCAGTACTAACTTGAATCTTAATTCCTCAGCAAATTACTTAAATCTTCTAAACAACAATTTTCTTATTGATACGGTTTTGCTGTGTCCCCACCCAAATCTCATCTTGAATTGTAGTCCCCATAATCCCCATGTGTTGTGGAAGGGATTAAGTGGAGATAATTGAATCACAGGAAGGGTATCCCCCACCCTGTTCTCGTGATAGTGAGTTAGTTCTCACAAGATCTGATAGTTTTATATGGGGCTTTCCCCTTTGCTGGGTACTCTATTCTTCTCCTTCCTGCTGACATGTGAAGAAGGCCATGTTTGGTTCCCATTCTGCCATGATTGTAAGTTCCCTGAGGCCTCCCCAACCCTGCAGAATTTTGAGTCAATTAAACCTCTCTCCTTTATAAATTACTCAGTCTTGGATAGTTCTTTATAGCAGCATGAGACCAGATTAATACACTTATTGAATGAAAACAATAATAGTTCTCCCCTCATTAGCATTATGCATAAATAGATATATAGATACTCTTATTGACTGATAGCAATTTCTCAGAGATACCTCTATTATCAACATGATTCTAGTTGTTAGCTGTTATTTTTCAGATTTTTCTCTCAGTCTCATTTGGTCATTAGTAGACTTAATTTAAATTTTCCCAACTTTAAATTCAAACTGAATTCAAGATACATATTTGCAGTTTATGCATTAAGTTATTTCATTTTTTGGTTTGTCAGGATTTAGATTCTTCATTTGCTCAAAAATGACAATAATATCTTACCAACCTTCTTTACTGAGGTGCTACGAAAAGAAACAAAAAGGCAAGAGACAAAAAATGTTCCTAAGCGGTAAACCTCTAAATTTTATTAAAGTGACAATTTTACAGAGAATTCAGAAGTACTAGAAATATAAAACATATAAAAATACAAAAAATGTACTAGTCTATCTTAAAGCATTCTTTACTTTTATTTTAATAGTCATAATTTTGAGCAGCAACTGATTTTAAAGCTACGAACATATAATGTCTTACATGTTCAATATTAATCTATAATACTCAAAATTATGTACTTCTTTGTTGAATAATAGTTCTTAGAACTTTGATGAGAGAACAATTTTTTTCTAGTATGCTACTAACTTTATAAGTCACATTATAGTTTAAAACATAATAAGAAATAAACCATTCTCTATATTTTCCTGAAAATATGCACAATGGAACATCCTTGAATGTGAATTTTTTTTTTATAATTGTGCCTTTGTAAGACAATATACTTTTTCTTAGTCTCTCACCTTTCAAAAAACAGGCTAGAAAACTTAACTTCCTCTTACAACAGAAAAAAAATCTTATAAAGCAGCCTCTTTTTCATAAGCTATTAAGTGCAGGGATGTTATAAAGTAGTCTATAAGAAAATGTAAAATAATGCTTGATTTTACTTCTGTTTTACAAGTATATCGTTCACTAATATTTCAACTCTAAAAAACAAATATCACTACCATTTTCCATTTAAGAAACTGACATAAGTAAGGTCACAAAGGTAAAGCCAGTAGTAAAATTCTAGGCTTATGACTTCAAAAGTTCTGTCCAATCAATATAACTATCATTAACATGCACAGTAACTGTTTGGGTTATACTAAGAACAGTATCAGAACTATAACAGTGCACAATACAACTCAATGTAAATGTACCTAATCAGTTTAAAACTCTACAAGATTCATATCTCCTAACCACATTAATGACTAAGAGAGATGTCACTTTTGATCTAGCCCATAATTTGGGACTAATGTTTCCCATTCATTAACACTACATTTCATTTATAAAAATATGTAGTTAAAATTCTGATTTGGAGATTAGAGGAACATGCATAGATCAGAGTAACAGAGAAGTATATATTTTGCAACAGTGGGTTGAAAAGCTACATTTAGATGAACAGGTACCATAATTTTAGCAAAGGTTATAAATCTCCAATTGAGTAATAGTTGTAGCTTCCAAGTGGCAGCAGAGGTCTCTAATTAAAGAACCACTGGGACAAGTTGAAAAGGGAAGGTACAAGTTCCTCTGTGTCCTATAATGAAGTCAAGATTTTAATCCAGATTTTAAAGTATTAAATCCACAGTTCAGAAACTGTATAGTGTCTTCCTCTTTCACTGACTCATCCATAGTGATTTCTACTGATGATTTTCTGTAGGAAGGCAACCACGTATGCTGTCTAGATACCCTGCTGTATGCATGTATTAGAAATTCTGATAAAGATAAACTAAGACTTCATTAAATAAGATGCTAATGCTAAGTAATTGTTCTGTAGTATTATAATTAAATATGATGTGTCTTGATAAATGTCACTTATTAGTCCCTCATGACATTTAATTGATCTAATACTGGGCAGAATTTTGAAAGATTAAAAATTGAAGTCAGTGAAGGGCAAACAGGTTGAATCGTGCCTTATGCTTAAAAGCATACTTATTAGAAAAACCATTAACATTCTCATCAAAGTTAAAGAGGCAGGCATATTTGAAGTCAAACACACAGAACTGTTGTTTAGGGGAGTAGATACGGCATTATTCTACTGAGAAATAGGACACTTCTGTTACTGAACTCACTTGGCAGCCATGTCTAAAGTGCTGGTTTTACTTTTGTAGGTGCCATAATTTTATAGAGAATTGACTTATTTCCAAAAATAGACAATAAAGAAATAGCAGGTCGTGACAGAATGAAATCATAGCCTATAACACAATTTGAAAAGATAGAGATGATTTAAAATATGGAAGATACATCTTGGAGGATGCGTATCATTTATCTTCAAATCATTGATTTGTTGACATGTAGAACTGAGTGTAAGCATTTTGTATTGTTCTGGATGTCCCATGCTCAAATTTCCATACTCCCAGTCAACACAGGACTGAGCATAAATTGTCCTGTGGTTATGTCATACCTGTTGTGTTTTTTTTCTTTTAATTTATCCTTCGTAGCCAATTCTCATTTCAATAACTTATTTAATTCTCATTTTTTCTTGATGTATTGTGGAAATGAAAGACTGTTTTCTGACACCTAGAGTCCTGTAATAACCCTAAGATTGTTAATTGGGTTCTATATTAACTATGAACACACACTGAAAGTACTACCTTTATGACTGTCCAAATATTATCTGTCTGGATTATCCATTTCTGTGGGACACTCCCTTTTTGAGATCAAATTTTAAATTTCATGTCTCTATTATATAATGTGTTAGAGATTACTGTACCTGAGAACACTGCAGGCATACTAAAAATATCCTCAGCAACAGTGTTAAACACTGAATAAGACTGGCAAAACAGACTCACACAAATCAGTATCAAGTATTTATAATAAATTCAAGAATATAAAAAATGAAGAAACACAAACAAAGTGAAGAGATGTCAGGCATCCTGAGCACAGCTGCTAGCCTCTTCTTTCCCACATCAGGTTCACATTTTAGACAAGAATGATAGATTTCTATAACAAGTGGACAGATTACAACACACAAGAGTTTTAGGGTATGACATATCTCCAGGTTCCAGTAGTTTCATATGTTGCCTAATATTTCCTAGGGTTCCATATATTCTAGGTTTGTTTACAAAAAGTAATTATATACCAAGACTATCATATCAAAAACATTTCTAATTTAAGGAAGCTTCTTTTAACGAATATAATCTATACATTAGCCAATTATCATTATGCTTACTTTGGTCTGATCATCTACCTTCTTTCTTTCATTCCTAGGAAGTCCCTGATAATAAAGAGAAATGAAACTCAGGCCAGTTGATTTAATTTCTCTGTCTCACCCTACAAAATTTAACTTGATCCTAAAAACTGTAAGTGCAGACAACATTACCAATTTAATAACCCAGGTCACTCACCTCATGTTGATGTAGCTAGAACAATAACATGGTTGCTACCAATACAGTTCTTTTTTAAAAGTGTCTTTCTCAGTACAGTTTTTGAAAATTGTCTCCAACAAAATGTGTTTTAAGGACAAATGACAGTTCTTCTAAAATGATTTTATGAGATTCTGTGATTGTCAATAACGTCTTACAAAAATATAATTTATGAATTTTTAAAAACTTCTTAATTTTAGACTCCATAGCAAACGTAGATTTCTCAATTACTAAACCAGAAAAAGCGTTGGTAAACTCTCAAGTTTATGAAACTTACAATACCGAAAGTTGAAAATAAATTCAAAGAATCAACCTTTAAAACAGAAGTGTACTTATCTCTACTAAAAATTAGTGGGACATGGTGTCTCATCCTTGTAGTCCCAACTACAGAGTGGCTGAAGCGGGAGAATCACTTGAACCAGAGAGGTGAAGGTTGCAGTGAGCTGAGGTAGTGCCATAGCATTCCAATCTGGGTGACAGAGCAAGACGGTCTACAAAATAATAATAATTAATTAATTTTTAAACATTGGCTCACACTTGTAATCCCAGCACTTTGGGAAGCCGACGCAGGCAGATTGCTTGAGGTCAGATGTTCGAGACCAGCCTGGCTTCATTTGTAGGTATGGAATAAATTATATAGTCATAAAAAATTTTGGAAACTTTAAAAACTTTCATAACATGATAGTGAAAATTATGATTAAGAATATAGTAAATACTTTTAACTTATTTTTTTCTGTAAAACATTTTGTAAAACATAACTCTAAAACTTCTAAGTAATTCTATGTTCTTTGTCATACAAAGAGGGGCATAAGCTACAGAACATTCATAATAGTATTTGTGTACTTTCTTATGTAATAATAGTAGGATAATAATGAATTACTTCTAACCTGGCTGTATGTATGACTTCCAATAAGGTATTTATATATGTATAATAGTATATATCAAAATGTTTTGATTAATTTCTAAAAACGCTTTATGAAAAGGTTCTTATTTAGCTTATGGAATTGCTTCTAGGTTAATTAGATTTTATGGAATAAGTCCAAGATAAGAAATAGCAAAATATTATTGGCTATGTATTTTACACTAAATATATATTTGATATAACATCATTGAATTTCTCTTCCTCTCAGTTTCCTATATTATAAAAAATGTTACAGATACATTTATATTTAATAGTCCTTTGTGGATCATGTTGTATCTTGGTTTTACTTTGTTTTATTTAAAAGTTACCTGACTTCAAACCATGCTACAAGGCTACAGTAGCCAAACAGCATGGTACTGGTACCAAAACAGATATATAGACCAATGGAACAGAACAGAGGCCTCAGAAATAACACCACACGTCTACAACCATCTGATCTTTTACAAACCTGAAAAAACAAACAGTGAGGAAAGGATTCCCTTTTTAATAAATGGGTGGGAAAACTGGCTAGCCATATGCAGAAAACTGAAACTGGACCCCTTCCTTATACATTACATGAAAATTAACTTAAGATGGATGAAAGATTTAAACATACGACCTAAAACCATAAAAAATAACAGAGGAAAACCTAGGCAATACCATTCAGGATATAGGCATGGGCAAAGACTTCATGACTAAAACACCAAAGGCAATGGCAATAAAAGCCAAAATTGACAAATGGCCTCTAATTAAACTAAAGAGCTTCTGCACAGCAAAAGAAACTATCATCAGAGTGAACAGGTAACCTACAGAATGGGAGAACATTTTTACAATTTATCCATCTGACAAAGGGCTAATATCCAGAATCTACAAAGAACTTAAACAAATTTACAAGAAGAAAACAACCCCATCAAAAAGTGGACAAAGGATATGAACAGACACTTCTCAAAAGAAGACATTTATGGAGCCAACAAACATGAAAAAAAGCTTATCATCACTGGTCATTAGAGAAATGCAAATCAAAACCACAATGAGGTACCATCTCACGCCAGTTAGAATGGCGATCATTAAAAAGTCAGGAAACAACAGATGCTGGAGAGAATGTGGAGAAAGAGGAATGCTTCTACACTGTTGGTGGGAGTGTAAATTAGTTCAACCATTGTGGAAGACAGTATGGCAATTCCTCAAAGATCTAGAACCAGAAATATCATTTGACACAGCAATCTCATAACTACATATATACCCAAAAGATTATAAATCATTTTACTATACGGACACATGCACACGTATGTTTATTGCAGCACCATTCCCAATAGCAAAGACTTGGAACCAACCTAAGTGTCCATCAATGATAGACTGCATAAAGAAAACGTGGCATATATACACCATGGAATACCATGTAGCCATAAGAAAAGGATGAGTTCATGTTGGAAGGACATGGATGAAGTTGGAAACCATCATTCTCAGCAAACTAACACAGGAATAGAAAACCAAACACCGCATGTTGTCACTCATAAGTGGGAGCTGAATGATGAGAACACATGGGCACAGGGAGGGGAACATCACACACAGGGGCCTGTCCGGGGTGGGGGATATGGGGGGGATAGCATTAGGAGAAATACCTAATGTAGATGACGGGTTGATGGGTGCAGCAAACCACCATGGCATGTGTATACCTGTGTAACAAACCTGCACGTTCTGCACACATATCCCAGAACTTAAAGTATAATAATAATAATAAAAATCCTTAAACAAAAGTTTTAGTTTCTAACTTGTATTTGATGAGTCATTATTTATAAACAATAAGTATCTGAAAATGTTTGACAGTTTAAATTTATTTTTCTTGATGGGACTCAACAAATATTGACTAGGTAGAGCCTTCTGGTCATTAACATTGAAGCCAACTAAATACTGTTTTGTTTTGCCAGTTTTGAGGGAGATCTCATTAATGTATGCTTTCCCCTATTGTCTACACATTTTCTTAAATGCTACTTTAGTGTTTCTGTTTCTGAGCATATTCTAGTCTAGGTTCATACTTTTTTTACAGGTACACCTCTTGCATAAGTGTGGAAACAATGGCTTAGAATCAATGTAGTCTCATCTGCGCGTTAGATATACCTTTTATCAACAGTTGAGTTCTGAAAATTGCAAATTCAATAGAGAATTTAGAATGTTTTGAGCAATTATAATTTCTCTAGAGAGAGAGCACACTTTAAAAACACACAAACACAAAAGAGATCTTAAATATATTTGTAAGGTGATCTTACCTGTATAGTGTTGAATGCATGGAAACATTAGATAAAAGTCATGGACGGTTTTTAACAATCTATGTGAAGTATACATATGGTCACTGATTTTCTGTCTAGAGCTAGTCTGAGAAATAATGTCTGACTCTATAAGGGTCATCGATAGGTATCTACCAAATAATATTTACATTTGTCATTCCCTTGTTACTAGATTATATTCTGAATCCTTTTTGTGTTTTTTAATTTTTTTTTTTTTTTGAGACGGAGTCTCGCTCTGTCACCCAGGCTGGAGTGCAGTGGCCGGATCTCAACTCACTGCAAGCTCCGCCTCCCGGGTTCCCGCCATTCTCCAGCCTCAGCCTCCGGAGTAGCTGGGACTACAGGCGCTGCCACCTCGCCCGGCTAGTTTTTTGTATTTTTTAGTAGAGACGGGGTTTCATCGTGTTAGCCAGGATGGTCTGTATCTCCTGACCTCGTGATCCGCCCGTCTCGGCCTCCCAAAGGGCTGGGATTACAGGCTTGAGCCACTGCGCCCGGCTGTTTTTTTAATTTTTTACTTATTAAGAAAGTCAATCCAAAAGAATGTAGTGAGAAAATATGTAAACAATATTGTATTTTTTGTCCATTTTATTTTATTTTTTTATTTTATTTTACTTTAAGTTCTGGGATACATGTGCAGAATGTGCAGGTTTTTTACTTAGGTATACATGTGCCATGGTGGTTTGCTGCACCTATCAGTATTGCAGTTTTAAAAAGCAAGAAAATCATTCTTTTATAAAAATGCCTTTGAGAAACAAATTGAAAAATAATGTTTCCAAAGAAAAAAGATTGAATCTCCAAACAGAATTGACAATGTAGCCTCTTTGTAAGAGCAGTATGAAAGTTTGAGCCCCTCTCCCTCTATAATTTCCTAAATGTGCCCTACACATGCCCTATTAAATACTAAGTGTTCCAAATTAGCTGTGGTGAATCCCTGTGATGTATAATATTTATTTCCTGCCCCATTTAATACAAGGGTTCTATTACATAGAAAAGGCAATCTCCTTCTTCTTCTTTTTTTTTTTTTTTTTCTGAGATGGGGTCTCGCTCTGTCGCCCAGGCTGGAGTGAGTGGCGCGATCTCGGTTCACTGCAAGCTCCGCCTCCCGGGTTCCCACCATTCTCCTACCTCAGCCTCCCGAGTAGCTGGGACCACAAGCGCCGCCACCAAGCCCGGCTAGTTTTTTGTATTTTTAGTAGAGACAGAGTTTCACTGTGTTAGCCAGGATGGTCTCGAGCTCCTCACCTTGTGATCCGCCCGCGTCGGCCTCCCAAGGCATCTTCTTGGTTCTTTTTTTTTTTTTTTTTTGAGACGGAGTCTCGCTCTGTCGCCCAGGCTGGAGTGCAGTGGCCGGATCTCAGCTCACTGCAAGCTCCGCCTCCCGGGTTCCCGCCATTCTCCGGCCTCAGCCTCCCCAGTAGCTGGGACTACAGGCGCCGCCACCTCGCCCGGCTAGTTTTTTGTATTTCTTAATAGAGACGGGGTTTCACCGTGTTAGCCAGGATAGTCTCGATCTCCTGACCTCGTGATCCGCCCATCTCGGCCTCCCAAAGTGCTGGGATTACAGACTTGAGCCACCGCGCCCGGCCAGCATCTTCTTGGTTCTAACTCTGTGTGTGTGTGCACATGTGTGTGAGTATGTTTGTAGCTGTGTGTCTGTGTCTATGCCACAGATTTTAGAGAAGCCTGAGAAAGTTGTACATCGATTGTATATAGATTTCAATTTATTGTTGTTTTGTAAAAAAATCTGATGTTTCTTAAGAGGTCCTAGTTTAAGAAAGTATGCTGTATAATTTTTCTGTGCTTTGCTTTATTCTCAGAGAACAGTAAAGGAAACCTAATTATCTCAAATTGTTTACAAGGTTTTATGGAAATAAAACATATCGTAGAGTTTTGGTTTGTCATGTTGACAGTAGAGAAACAGTCAATCTGATTATTCTTGGAAAAAAACTGCAAGGCAATTTTCAAAAGAAAAAACTTAAAAAAATAAAACTAATTATTAGCAAAGAATTTAATTATTCTGATTTTAAATCCCCAGTTCTGACTAAAATAAAAATCTTATTGAAAACATAAAAGAGGGAAACACATTTTTCTACCTAATGAATAGAAACATAAGTGACAGTCTTGCTCAGTGTGCCAGTTCTGTACTAAAAATATGCTCCAATTCTTAGAATTTTACTTTCTCTGGTTTTATTCACTGTGTATTCAGATAGTGAGCAGCAGTGCATTTTTGTTCTGACAATAATTCCCTTGACTGTTGCATGTTATTTGTGTTGAAACAAAAGTAAAAGTCAAAATCAAAAAGCCAAGCGTTAAGAAGTTGCAGGTGCACTACTGATCAAGAGAGGAGACATACTAGGGGGTATTATTAGCACTCTGGGCTTACCGTTCTTCAGAATTATTTTTAATTCTTAAAAAAAATGTTTTATTTAGATTCATGTGGTATATGTGCAGGGTTGTAACATGGGTATCTGTGTGATACTGAAGTTTGGGCTTCTAATGATCCCATTGTCCAAGAAGTAAACATAATGCCTAATAGGTAGGTTTTCAACGCTTGCCCCTGTTCCTCCCCTCTTTTGGGATTCCAAGAGTTTATTGTTCCTATCTTTGTGTCTGTGTGTACCCAATGTTTAGCTCCATTTATAAAGGAGAACGTGTAGTATTTGACTTTCTGTTTCTGCATTAATTCACTTCAGATAATGGCTTCCAGCTGCATTCATGTTGCTGAAAAGGACATGATTACATCCTTTTTGTGGCTGCATAGTATTCCACAGTGTATACATCCCACATTTTATTTATCCAATCCAACATTGATTGGCATCTGTGTTAATTCCATGCCTTTACTATTGTGAATAGTGTTGCGATACACATGTAAGTACTGTTGTCTTTTTGGTAGAATAATTTACTTTCCTTTTAATATGTACCCAATAATTGGATTGTTGGGTCAAATGGTAACTGTATTTTTAGTAATTTGATAAACCTCCAGATTGCTTTGCGCAGGTGCTGAACTAATTTGTATTCCCACCGACAGTGTATAAGTGTTCCCTTTTCTCTGCAACCTTGCTAACATCTGTTATGTTTTGACTTTTTACTAATAGCCATTCTGACTGGTGTGAGATAGTACCTTATTGTGGTTTTGACATGCATTTATCTGGTTATTTTTTCATAAGTTTGTTGGCTGCTTGCATCTCTTCTTTTGAGAAGTGTCTGTTCATGTCCTTTGCCCATTTTAAATGGGGTTATTTATTATTTGATTGGTGATTTAAGTTCCCTGTAGATTATGGATATTAGTCCTTGTTGGATGCATAGTTTGCAAAAATGTTCTCCCATTCTGTAGGTTGTTTGTTTACTCTCTTGATAGTTTCTTTAGTTTCTTTTGCTATGTAGATCTTTAGTTTAATTCGGTCTCTGTTGTCAATTTTTTTTTTTTTTTTTTTGTATTTGCTTTTGAGGACTTAGTCATAAGTTACTTGCCTAGGTCAATGTTGAGAGGGGTATTTCCTTGGTTGTCTTCCAGGATTTTTATATTTTGAGGTAGATACAGTTAAGTCTTTAATCTATCTTGAGTTAATTTTTTTGTATGGTGTGATGTAGAGGTCCAGTTTCATTCATCTGCAGAGGGCAACCTAGCTTCTCCAGCACTATTTATTGAATAGGGTATCCATTCCCTGTTGTTTATTTTTGTCACCTTTGTCAAAGATAAATTGTTTGCAGGGATGTGGTTTTATTTTGGAGCTCTCTATTGTGTTGCATTGTTCTATGTGTCTATTTTTGTACCAGTATCATACTGTTTTGGTTAGACTAGCCTTATTGTTTAGCTTGAAGTCAGGTGATGTGATAATTCTGACTTTAATTTTGCTTAGGATTGCTTAGCTATTGGGATTCTTTTTGGCTCTATGTGAATTCTGTATGAATTTCAGAATAGTTTTTCATAACAAACACAAAAAGATGCTATTCTGATGAAATCCTTAGACTAAAAATGAAAGTGATTTTTTGGAAAAGTTAATCTGATAAAATGGTTACTGTATGACTGAATATTTTGTATACTTTGGACAGAGGACTCAACCTGTTATGCAATATTTTTGTTAAAATTCCTCTAGTATTCAACCTTCTTTAAATGACTTTATAGAAATAAACAAAACCAAAATGTATTTCTCAATACTGCTTAATATTATGTGTGGGCTGGTTGAAGCTCTGTTTCCCATTTTATGTAATTTTAGAGCCCAAGGTGAAGAAGCAGTTAATATTGAGGATATTCTTCACTCATGGCACACACAAAAAATAAAACATTATTGGACTGAAGAAATAGTTTAAAAGTTAACTTCAGATGTGTCATAATTCATTTCTACATCCATTTCATTGGTCAAAGCAATTTTCATAAAATATTACATTAAATGCAGCAATAAAGTGTGCTTGACAGAGATTGTCTATAAATAATTTAAAACAATGATAGAATCTACCAAATGTCCCCCAACATGCACAAATATTCACATTTACTTGCTAAATACACTTACTCCCTAGCAGGTATACCACTGTAAGAATCAAAGACTGCAAATAATTATGTTTGAAAATAAGTAAAGTAAGAATGCACAACATTGACTCATCCATAAGGATTTTAAAATTCTTCTAAGGCCCTTGTAGACATTGAAAAGTTTCCTGTTTTGAAGATTAAGAATGGTCTTTGATGAAGATATATTCTGCCCACTGAGAGAAGCTCCCCAATCTTCTTTCTTCCATGGCACTTGTGCTACCATCTTGGTGTTGCATCTTTTATCATTAATTTCAGTGGCCTTATCTGAAAATTTCACTGGAACAGAGAAAGATTTCTCAAATTTCTCATTTTGCTTCATGCTCATGGTATTGGGTGTCCATATTTCATTTTAAGTCTTGAAGAATCACAGTATTTTTACTAAATTTAATAACACTTTTGGTGGTGCAGCGCTGAAATATATCTGACTTTTATATATTTCAGTCAAGTCATCTTTATGTGCTAATAGTTATACCAACAATTGTTTCTGAGTTATGCCTTCTCTCCCCATATGTATATACATTGAGATTATAAACATTTTTCTAACACACCTGTGCTTTTAGAATTTTTACTCAGGGTAGCCAGGCATGATAGCTCACGCCTGTAATCCCAGTACTTTGGGAGGCAAAGGCAGGCAGATCACGAGGTCAGGAGTTCGAGACCAGGCTGACCAACATGGTGAAACCCTGTCTCTACTAAAAATACAAAAACTAGCCAGGTATGGTGGTATGCACCTGTAATCCCAGCTACTGAGGAGGCTGAGGCAGGAGCATCACTTGAACCCGGGAAGCGGAGGATTCAGTGAGCTGAGATCATGCCACTACACTCCAGCCTGGGTGACAGACCAAGACTCTATCTCCAAAAAACAACAAAAACAAAAAAAGATTTTTACTCATGGTAATTTTGTCAAAGAGTAATATTTTCTACATCATCTTGAGACATTGAACAATTATGTTACACCTGTCTTTTACAAATAGTTAAATTGTCTATTTACTATACAATTTACTTATAAATTTTATCTTTTAGTAGTAAGGGATGATAGTTGCATTTTCCAGTCTTGCAAATTCTGGAATTTCTGAATTCTTTTATGTTTTCTTTTATGTTTTCTTTTAACTATTTTTATCAGCTATTTTTGTTTTGTTTTCTTTTAACTCTTTTTATCAGCTATTTTTGTTTTGCTTTGTTTTGTTTTTAATTTTGGAGCCCATCTTGTTCTTGTAGTTCCTATAAAACTGAGAAATCACATCTAACTCACAATACCAACACCATGTTTTCACATTCTTTGCCTGGTGCCATAAGCTCATTTAGAATATTTTCTACCTGCCAAATCATCACAGGTAAGTGTTCCAAATGCAAAACCTACCAATACTGTGCTGTTGTTTCAATGTCTAAAATAATTATCATTGCAACACCATATATTTCAGACTATTTTTTGAAGGTATGTCACTTCTATGTTTCCGTTTCTTTCAATACAAAAATTTTTAATGAAGATAAAGTGACATAATTGACAAGATCTTTCTCCTGTGTGGTTAGCATGATTCAGATTTAAAACATGAATGTTCTTTAAAGGAAAATGATTACATAAGCTTCCCCAAATGTGGGGGGAATAAGGTGGAGAAGAAGTAGGAACAATTTAGTGATTATGATTGCAAAATGATTTCTCCAATTTCATCTATAAAATGGTATTAAGAGTTTATTATCTCATTGAAAGAAAATAAAATTTAGTGATACTCCAAATGTTTTACCACACAATTTACTTCTAACATTTACATTTTTTCATTGATTAGCAGCATTGCGCATGTTTTTTAGGTCATGCAAAGATGAAAATGCCATTTTTCTTCTAAAATAAAGTTGAGTAGAGAAAATAAGCTGTATCTAGGTAATAAAAAGTGAAAAAAAATATATAGTTAGCCCAAAGGAAGAAATAATTTTTTTTCTTAAACTAAAAAGTTTGAGTTGATGAAAGCCATGGTTTATTAGAGCAAAATGTTAGAGGAACAGTAGCATTCTAACTATTAACTGGTAGGGGAGTGGGAAAACAACTGTTTTAAGCAAATAAACTGATATTAAAATGCCACATCATGAGTAGGGATCCTTAATGTTTAAAACTCATATTGATATGTACTAATCTTCAGAGAAAATAATGAGAAAAAATAATAACTTTTCAGCATCTTTTAAATGTTTTGGTGATGTTAATGTATAGAATCTTCAATTAACAAGTGTTTGAGTTGAACTGCACAATGATGGGTTGGAAAGACACTTGATTTATAAATATTAAATATATGAATCAATGAAAACATAATTCTGTCAAAAATAAAGATGGGGCATGTTAAAAACTTGCTTTTAAAGATTAGAAGAGAGATTTTAAATTCAACAACTACCATGTATTCTACACCCAGACCAAAAATAGAACACTACCAGATCCCCAGATTCTCCCATTTTACTCCGTTCTGGTTGTAAATTTCAAAGTATAACCAATATTCAATTTCAATATTCAACACTGTGTTTATGTGAGACATCCATATTGTGTGTATCCTGCTATTGTTGCAGGAATCAGGAGACTGGAGACACTAATAGATAGAACAGGAGGATTGTATAGAGTGCACTCAGGCCCAGCAGATTAACATCCAAAGGCTGGGCCCTGAACAAAGAGAGGGTTTGACTTTTATACACACTTCTGAAATGGGGTTGGCTAGTTTGAAACAAGCTTACAGTGGCGTGGAGCATAGTGGTGTGAAAGCAATGTACAGAGGCAGAACAAAGGCGATTAATCAAACTGTGACAGGTTTGTAACTCAGGCCTTCATGTGACTCTTGCTATGCGGCCCAGATGGCTGTTATCTCGGCTTGATTAAGAACCTTGCACAAGCTTATCTAATATCCTTTGCTATGGTGCCCAGATGGCTGCAATCTAGGCCTGCTCAGGCATGTCTCATGACCTTCACTGTGCTACTCAGACAAAAAACAGAAACTTACAATCCCTAGTTACAGAAAATAGGAATCTATAAACTCATAAAACTTGCAGAGCAGAGTACAACCACACAGAGCAGGGAGGGATTCCATGGGGAAGTTTACTCATACCAAAGGAGAAAGGAAAATTTGTTTGCCTTTTTGCATTTCCTGCTTCACTATACAGTATGCATTTGCAAATATGCAAAAATTTATTTATTCACTATACCATAGATAGGTATTTAAGTAGTTTCCAGTTTTGGTCTAATAAATAAAACATGCTATTAGCATGAGTGTGAATGTACTTTGGTGAGTATGTGTGATGTACATGCATTTCTATAGAAGTGAATGACTGTGCCATATGTTATACACATGTTTAGCTTTAATAGTTACTAATTCAGATGGTTTGGTTTTATGTCCCACCCAAATCTCACCTTGAATTGTTATTACAAGACCCCAGAATGGGGTAGATCCACTGACAGCTTGCACCTCCCAAATGTCTTGGGAGGGACCCAGTGGGAGGCAATTGAATCATGGGTGTGGGTTTTTCCTTTGCTGTTCTCAAGACAGTGAATACGTCTCATGAAATCTGATGGTTCCATAAAGGAGAATTCTCCTGCACATGCTCTCTTGCCTGTCACTATGTAAGATGTCTCTTTGCTCTTCCTTCATCTTCAGCCATGATTGTGAGGCCTCCCCAGCCATGTGGAACTGTGAGTTCATTAAACCTCTTTCCTTTATAAATTACCCAGTCTCAGGTATGTGTTTATTAGCAGCACGAGAATGGGCTAAGACAGAAAAATGGTACCAGGAGTGAAGAACTGCTGTAAAAATACCCACAAATGTGGAAGCAACTTTGGAACTGGGTAACAGGCAGGGGTTGGAACAGTTTGGAGAGCTCAGAAGAAGATAGGAAGATGTGGGAAAGTTTGGAACTTCTTAGACACTTGTTGAATGGCTTTGACCAAATGCTGCTCATCTCAGATGGAGATGAGTAACTTGTTGAGAAGTGCAACAAAGGTTTTCACTTCTATTAGCTATGTTTTAGCAAAGAGATTGACAGCATTTTGTGCCTGCCCTAAAGATTTGTGGAACTTTGAACTTGAGAAGATGATTTAGGGCATCTGGTGGAAGTAATGTCTAAGCAGGAAAATGTTCAAGAAGTAACTTGGGTGCTGTTAAACAGCATTCCATTTTATGTATTTACAAAGATATGGTTTGGAATTGGAACTTAAGTTTAAAAGGGAAGCAAAACATAAAAATTCAGAAAATTTACAGCCTGATCCAATAGAAAAGAAAAACCCATTTTCTGAGGAGAAATTCAAGCCAGCTGTAAAAATTTGCATAAATAACAAGGAACCAAATGTTAATTGCCTAGACAATGGGGAAAATGTCTCCAGGGGATGTCAGAGACCTTCCTGGCAGTCCCTCCCATAATAGAACTGAAGGCCTTAGAGGCAAAAATGGTTTTGTGGGCCAGGCTCAGGGCTCCCCTACTGTGTGCAGCCTAGAGACTTGGTGTCCTGTGTCCCAGTCACTCCAACCTTGGCTAAAAGAGGCCAAGGTACAGCTCAGGTTGTGGCTTCAGAGGGTGCAAGCCCCAAACATTGGAAGCTTTCACATGGTGTTGAGCCTGTGGGTGCACAAAAGTCAAGAATTGAGGTTTGGTAACCTCCACGTAGATTCCAGAGGATGTATGGAAATGCCTGGATGTCTGGGCAGAAATTTGCTGCAGGAGCAGGGCCCTCATGGAGAACCTCTGCTAGTGCAGTGCAGAAGAGAAATATGGAGTTGGAGTCTCCACACTGTGTCTCCACTGGGTACTATGTAATGGACCTGTGAGGAGAGATCCTCCAGATCCCAGAATGATAGATGCACTGACAGCTTGCACCATGCACCTGGAAAAGCCACAGACACTCAACATCAGCCCATGAAAGCAGCTGGGGTGGGAGAGGTTGTTCCCTGCAAAGCCGCAGGTGTGGAGGTGCCTAAGTCCATGGGAACCTACCTATTGCATCAGTGTGACCTGGATGTGGGACATGGAATCAAAGGAGATCATTTTGGAGCTTCAAGATTTGGCTGCCCCACTAGATTTCAGACTCGCATGGGGCCTGCAGCCCTTCATTTTGGCCAATGTCTCCCGTTTGGAATGGGTGTATTCACCCAATGCCTGTACCCCCATTTTATCTAGGAAGTAACTAACTTGCTTTTGATTTTATAGGCTCATAGACCAAAAGAACTTGCCTTGTCTCAGATGGGACTTTGGACTTGGACTTTTGGGTTAATGCTGGAATGAGTTAAGACTTTGGGGGACTCTTGGAAGACATGATTGGCTTTGAAATGTGAGGACATGAGATTTGGGAGGGGTCAGGGGTAGAACGAAATGATTTGGCTCTGTGTCCACACCCAAATTTCACCTTGAATTGTAATAATCCCCATGTGTCGTGGGAGGGACTCAGTAGGAGGTAATCAAATCAAGAGGGTGTTTTTTTGTGTGTGTGTGCTGTTCTCATGATAGTGAATAAGTCTAATGAGATCTGATGGTTTCATAAAGGAGAGTTCCCCTGCACATGCTTTCTTGCCTGCTGTCATGTAAGTCATCACTTTGCTCTTCCTTGATCTTCAGTCATGATTGTGAGGCCTCCCCAGTCGTGTGCAACTGTGAGTCCATTAAATCCATTTCCTTTATAAATTACCCAGTCTCAGGTATGTCTTTATTAGCAGCACGAGAAAGGACTGATACACTAACAAATTGTTTTTTAAAGTTATTATAAAAATGACACTTTAATCAATGAATATGAAACTTCCATTTGTTCCAAATCAATTCCACAATTTGTTTTTGTGTGTGTGTGTGCCTGTGTGCACAGTGCATTTTTAATGCCACACATTAGGTTCCCTGGAAAATGGACTCTGGGATGTAGATTTGGAACCAGGTACTCATAAAATCTTACCTCCTTTATCTTTAAAGCAGGTTAGATAGCAGAGGTTTGGGAATAAAGGGAAGTTGAACAGATTTTCAAGTACAATAAAGGCCTCAGCCAATACTACAAGGTTGCTCTGCAGCTGGGAAGGCACTTCATAATAGTACCAGTTTGGGATAAAGGTGCTGGACCTTTGTAACTTGGAGACTTTGCACAAAGTGTATCTCTTCAGCAAAAACGAAGCCCCAGATGTGGATTCATTTATGAGATCCTTCATCAAACACAGTGTAGGAGAAGCATCACGATGACACATCATCCCAATCACATTCCACATCTTTTATTCCTAAAATTGCTTCTCAAATCAAGTGATTTCATAGAAAAAGTTATAGGATTATCCTCCAAGATTCTATTTGCCAGTTTTCTTAGGAAAACCTTGCAAAAGAAACGTAAGATGAACTAAAGTCTATGCCATTCCAACTGCGTTCAAGGCTGTAAATGATACTCCTTTTCTACCTCCTCTATTTCTCATTCTAGATTCCACTGACTTCTGGTGGCAGTCCTGCCTATCTGCGTGGTTATCTGTAGGTTGATGAAGACCCTCATTTCTTAGGTATCTGATCCCAAATCACCATACTTTTCTTGGATCATAGCTACCACACTTGTTCATTTACCTTGAAAATTTGTCAAAGGTTCATTGAAAGATTTCTAAGTTATTATCTTGGCACCAAATATATTCTTCCCCTTCCCACTGAGTAACATCAACCTGACTTCACTCTAATGACTGGAGTCAATTTTCCAAGCTAGGATTAAGACTCTACTCTTTCCCCGTCCTGGTCCCTTGGTCTACTTGCTGATTTGACTGGGTGGCATTATAACTAGAAATTTAAATAGACCTTTGCTATGCATTATAATGGAAACATCATCTCTCTAGGAGTCTAGACTTCCAAACTCCAGAGTCTAGAGTTGTAGATCCAGTATTCAGTCTCATGAATACGGCCATAGCTTCTACATATATTTCTAAGCTAGATCCTGTAGAAGTATTATCTGCTTTTTCACTTTTACTATAAGTGTATATATTTATGCTATATAAATATATAACTATACTATATTTATACTATATTATTATATATTATTTATAGTATATTATTTATACTATATTATTCTATTTATAGCATATTATATTCATAGTCTGTTTATTTACATTATAAATATATATTTTATATTGTATATATTAAGTATAAATATAACATTAAAATATATTAAATATAATATACATTTTATAAAACACATATTTTATACTAAATTATATATATTTATATGTAAATATATATTTTTGTGGGCTATAATTTTGTCAGATACATGTATTCTTGAAATATTTTATTTTATGTAATGAAGCTCTCTCTTATTCTTTAATGCTGCCTTGTGATGAACAGAAGTTTTTTCTCACAGTATTGTCCAGTGTATAAATTTTTAAATTTTTAGTGAGATATTTTTGCATTTTGTTTAAAAATGCATTTGCCTACTCTATGGTGAGTAAGATGTTCCATATGTTTTCCTCTGTAGAATGCTGTATTTTAACACATATTTATATCGGCAATCTACTTGGAATTGATTTTCCTATATAGCGTGAAGTATGAGAAACTATTTTTTCCATAAGGATATCTTATTAACTCAGTGCCACTCACTGAAAAGATGAATGGGCGTTTGAAAAGGATGTGTTTGTTTCTCTCGGTGTTCTAGAATAGAAGGAAATGGAAAATGAATCAACTTCTTCTTAATATAGAATGTAAATGACTATAGTAAAATTAAATAAGACTGAATACCAAATCTAATAGCTAAGATACAGAACACAGAATGGAGCCTTTGTAGTTGTATTAGCCAATCTCTCCCTGACAAAATAAGGAAATATACATATTTAAGAGTAACTTTAATAAATTAGCTTTTTTGCCTGGTGAGCTTTAGTATTAAAAGTGTTCCTGTTTTAAAATTCATTTTCAGTATTATGTATTCATGTCTAGCTAGGACAACATTTAAGCATTTAAGGAAAATTGCAAAGTTTATCATCTGATATATAAAATCATTCTCAGGAGATCATCTTAGATCAAATTTCTTCAGTTCTTCAGGTGACACTGAACTCCCTATTTATTTAAATATATCATGATGTGCTTAAATCAACTGAAATGTTGTGTGCCATGACAAATCATGAACATAATGGATATACAGTATATAATTTCTTGCCCAGATCTTCTTTCCATACAAAAAATGAGGACTATATATGTACATTATTACATAATAGAACAAGAATATATACGAGGAGTTGCTGAGCTTCTATTTTAACTTAAAGGATGACTGGATCATATTCTTATTCTAAATATTACCTTATCACTGAGATTTACACTGGCCAGTCACTGAAAAGAGCAACAATCCTTTTAACCTGCTTGTATTTACATAGAACTTCTCAACTTAGATGTTCTTATTTATTGTATTTACTATATGTTTACCTCACCAGAATATAATCTCCTTGAAGCAGAGATTGTTACTTGTTTGGCTCACAGCTATTTCTAAATCACAGAATAGATCTCCATGTTTTTGAATGTATAAATTGTAGATGAGAAGAGAGATTTCAGAAGAGAAAAAAACGATAAATATACCCTAACCATGATCTTTGGAGAGTTTGATTTATTGTATTATTAGGACTCCAGTTACAAAATAATTTGTCTATTCTTTATTTGTGATTATTCCAGCCTCAAAGACATTAGAAAATAATAGGCAATATAAGAAGTTGTTTAAGACGTCATTAATTATTGCCTATCTCTTATTATCTGCTACATTGACTTATTAAGGTTATATTTAGAAATGTCACTCAATGTCAAAGCCAGGGATCAGAGATATCTCAATGTAAAAGGTTTTATTGGAAGATAATTTATAGTGAAGTTTTGGTTGAGGAGCTTCTAATTATTATGAAAGTTAATCTATGTCTTTGGATTATTCTGCTTTGTAAAATTGTTGGGGCTCAGAAAACAATGCTCTAAAATGTGGCATTTGGACATGTTGAACTGAAGAAATGATCTCAAGGTCTCTCTCCGACTTTCCCTTGCCTCCCTGTCTCTCTGATCCTCTTTCTTTTCCAAAGCAACAAGATGGGCTCTCTCCAGAAGTTTCATTATCTGACTGAGAAAATGCCATTTTCTTAAATCCCGTTCCCTAGGCGTCTCATTCAACAACCAGGAAACATTATCATCTGAGAAAAGAAAAGACAAGGAGTCTTCACCGTGCCTATACAGTCTTTTCATCTGTCCTTATAGAGGCAGCTCTAAGAAGTCACTCGGGGATCCGTATCTGCATGATAAGACAACCTTTGTTCACAATAGAGTTCCACATTTCCCCTATCTTTTCATAATTTGTCCACAGACTACTGTGAGTCCTTCCATCCTATTCAGTGTCCAAAGAGAATCATTTACAAACTACCTTCTGGACTTTGGGCCCAATCATTACTCTTCACTTCCTTCTTCCCAGTGGAGAGGGTATATAAGTATCCAACAGCTGGCCCTCTTTTTGGAGTTTTTAATATTTTGTATTACTCTCATGCATATGTGCACATGCAATACATATGTTATCGTTTTCTCTTGTTAACTTTTGTTGTTGTTATAGTGGTTTCAGCCATAACCCTTTATAATGGGGAGGAAGGGATCACTTCTTTTCCACCTCTACAAATTCTTGTTTCAAAATACATGCTCATATGAATTTTATTTTTTATTTTTTTATTTTATTTTATTTTTTTTGAGACAGAGTCTCGCTCTGTCACCCATGCTGAAATGCAGTGGCCGGATCTCAGCTCACTGCAAGCTCCACCTCCCAGGTTCCCGCCATTCTCCAGCCTCAGCCTCCCGAGTAGCTGGGACTACAGGCGCCGCCACCTCGACCGGCTAGTTTTTTGTATTTTTAGTAGAGACGGGGTTTCACCGTGTTAGCCAGGATGGTCTCCATCTCCTGACCTCGTGATCCACCCGTCTCGGCCTCCCAAAGTGCTGGGATTACAGGCTTGAGCCACCGCGCCCGGCCGCTCACATTAATTTAATAGGAAGATGTAAGTCATGCTTAATCCATAATCTTACACCTATCTGAAGACTTCTTTTTAGAAAAAAAATATAGTCTATATTCAGAAAAAAATAAGTGCAATAACTGATCATGTAGCTGTATTTACATCATCTATGCCACAAATTATTAGAGACTCTATTTTGCATACATAACTATGCTATTCAGATATCTCCAGAGACTCCAGACTTTGAAAATAACTCCTTCTCTTAAGACTTAATACAAATTATTTGATTATTCATCCCTCAAAAGAATCCTGCTTTACCTCTAAACTCTAGGGATATTAGAGAGTTAATTATAGTTCTTGTTATCTCTTGTTTTGATGTTATCTTCTTTATAAATTCTTCACATCACCTGCCTTGCCTACAGGGGTTGGTACAGATACTTTTACATTTACATGTTATTCAACAAATATGGAACAGAATAGTGAAACACTTCTACAGAGTTTTACAAATCACTATCAGCGTCCGGAAGGTATTTTTTTGCAACAGGATATTAACGGAAGTTCTTTGTTATAGAGAAATTATATAGAACAATAGAGCAGTAAGTCACTAAGACACCATACTTCTTAAAGTGCTTTGCTACTCCTGAGTTTCCACATCCAAAATACTTTATGAATTAACTTGATCTTCAGACAAATTGTCTGCCTTCTTGTTATTTAGGCCTTCTCAGATCTCTTTACTTTTTCCCCCTTTTTTTTTTAATTTTTTTTTTATTTTTTCCAGGAGGATGTAGAACTTCACGCTTTCTCTCTCTGGCTTCATTCCCAAAATTCAGAATTGTATTCATTTTATGGGAACCACTGGGTCACTAACCTGTACCGACCTCAAAGTCTCTATTTCTTTATCCAAAAACAAATTAAGGTATAGTGATAATAAAAAGGCCAACTAGGTCAGTCCTCAAAGCATTTAGTTGTTCAAAAGAACTAGTAGAGCTTTTAACATTTCATTCTTTCCTTGATAGGAGCCAATATTAAATGTGGATTTTCTTTTGCTTTATCTCTATAAAATGTATTCTTTATTTTAGAAGAACTTCCATTCAGTCACCCACCTATTCAGAATAATCAGCTGTAATTATTTTTGTCTTAAATAGCATTCTACTTATATTCAGCTACATTTACACAACCCATAGTGTCATCACTGCACAGTATCAACTTCAAGAAATGCTTGAATAAAATCTCAGGAGGAAATAAACAGTTTCTGGAGAATGTCTACATCAGTAATGGAAAAAAAAATATGAGACAAAATTAAGTACAATTAAATAATTTAAAAGTCATTTTTGATCAATACTAAAAAAAATTGAAAGCTGGAAATACTAGAAAAACAACCATTGTGTGAATCCCAGAATATTATTTAAAGTATGGTTCAAATATATTTATATGTATATAATGGTCTACTACAAGACAAACGAGGTGCTCACAATTTCTCAGAAATGTTTTCAGTTGTCCATTCCATGTTTCTTCAAACAGTGTCAGAATTGTTAAATGTATCCCTTTCATACTGAGTTTCATTTTAAATCAGCAACAATATTGTCTAGATTGTCAAGGTTTGATTCCATATGTATTTTGCTATGAAAATTGCTCCATTCATTTAGATAATGTGACACCAAATTATAAGCTCTAAGCAGCTGTCACTCTTTGCCAGACACTCAGAAATCCTAATGAGAACTGGCATGCCATTTATCTGACAATTCAGTGTCAACAGTAATAAAATCTATGGGCTTAATACATTAACAGTTTCAGGGAGTATCTGAGTTAAAATGAAAACTTAAAAGAATTTTAGTGTATCAAAATAGCAGTGTACAGCTGATACTGATATTGGTGATATATTAGTTTGTACCTGAGAGAATCTAAAGCACTATTTGTGAAAATGAATATTATATTAAAAAAGGGATTCTTATTTCAAATGACAAATTTATAAATAAAAATTACACATTATATTTATGAAAACAATTAAGCCTTTAAGTTAACTTCTTATATTTACTTATGTCTTAAAACACACAGATTATTCGTGTATACATTTCACTTGATGACCCACAGATCTTTTGGAAACCACAGGAATGTCCTCCTTTTACCAATTGAGATATTGGATCTTTCATTGGGCGTGAAATAACTTTTTCAGATTCTCCTAGTTGGCATGTGTCAATCGATAAAATAAAATATAGAAAATATTGCTTTCTAGTTCAATTTTCTAGATTTATATTTTACTATCTCTCCTGCTTCTTCCTTTTAATTCATACTATTTTAGAAATCTTTCATACAGATTCAGAATTGCAACTTAATTTTCATTTTGACACATAATAAAGAAATATAAAGTAAACAAAAATCATAAATTTCCAGGTCATGGTTTCTTTTTAAAAATTTTAAACTTGTTTTCAATTTAAAACAAACTGTAATTTATTTAACATTATGTCAAATAAAACATGAAACAGATGGCAAAAGATTAGCAGATATATTTTATAATAAAATTAAATTTATCATTCTCATTATCATATTGTGTTTTTAAATTTCCATTTTTATTTTAGATTCAGGGCGTACACGTGTAGGTTTCTTACATGGATATATTGCTTGATGCTAAAGTTTGGGATATGAATGATTCTGTCACCTAGATAGTAAACGTAATATTCAATAGGAAGATTTTCAGCCCTTGTTCCCCTCTCTTCTTCCCTCCTTTTGGAGTCACCAGTGTCTATTGTTCTCACCTTTATGAGCATGTGTACCAAAGATTTAGCTCCTATTTATAAATAAAAATGTGTGATATTTGGTTTTCTATTTTTGCATTAATTTGCTTAGGGTGATGGCCTCCAGTTGCATCCATGTTGCTGCAAAGGACATTATTTCATCCTTTTTTTTTAGTTGTGTAGTAGTCCATGGTGTATATGTACCACATTTTCTTTATTGACTCCACCACTGATACACACCTAGGTTGATTGTATATCTTGCCATTGTGAATAGTGAATAGTGCTGCAACGAACTTGTGAGTGGGCATGTGTCTTTTTGGTAGAATGTTAATATAATCATTTCTAATAGTGACCTGGAATTTTCTTTTATTGTGCTTATTACAACTTGTATTTATGAGTTACTATTTCTTAAAGACAAACTTCATAGTTTAAAGAAACAGTTTTCACCACAGAATCAACAGGGTGGGTACAGGAAAGTCTAGATCACAGCAATAATGTCATAAAGAATGTATTTCCCAATTAAATGAATACCCTCAGGTCAAAAAAAATCAGAAACAATTCAAAAATTAATGGAAATTTTAATTTTTTTTTTTGTTAACCAATCCTTAGGATTCTTCAGACAAACAAAACCAATAGGAAATGTGTGGATATATAAGAAGACATTTATTATGGAAATTGCCTCATGCATTTATGGAGACTTAGAATTCCCACAATATGCTATCTGCATGCTGGACAACCAGGAAAGCCAGTGGTGTAATTTCAGTATGAGTCTGAAGTCCTGAGAACTAGGACCTCTGATGTTTTAATGAAGGAGGACATGAATGTTCTAGCTCAAGAAGAGAAAGAATTTGCCATTCCTCCACCTTTTTATTCTAGCTGAGCCCTCAAAGGGTCAGATGATACCAGCCTACATTGGGTAGGATGGGTCTCAGTCTGCTGATTCAAATACTAATCTCTTCCAGAAGCACACTCATAGGCAAACCCAGAAATAATATTTTGCCAACTAACTGGGTATCCCTTTGCCCAGTCAAGTTGACACATACAATTCACTGAAGTCCTTTATAAAACCTAAATGAACACAGGAAAAAGAGACATAATATAAAAAGTAGAAATATTTCACAGACATCAAAGTCATAGATGAAACACATTTTCTACATAATATTCTGTCTCTGGAATGAGATGCTTTGACATTTCATTAAGAATTTTTAGATGTTGCAAATGGAACAGACTATGTATTTCAGATCAATTGACCTTGAGGCCGCAACAATTCAGAAACAAGTTTTACTCAACAGTTTCTATGAGGAGATGTGACTGCCAGGTTGGATTAAATTAAAGGCCAGTATTTTGTTGGGGTGTGTGTGTGTGTGTGTGTGCGCACGCACGCATGTGTGGGACATTTTGTCAATAATCATTATTTTGCAATTTATATTTTATCCCAATATTACTATGTTTGCAGTGGCAATAAAAATTCATAATTTCATGAGTTACTGTTTTAAAGAGCAAACAGATAATTTATCTCTCTTTAATTATTCAAGATATCTGGAATTGTTTTGTTATTTGCAATAGGTATGCATCAATTTTATGTACAGAAGACTTTGAGGGTTTATTTATAGTACAAGTATGCTTATTATAATATTACTATTACAAAATGTTTTAGGAAATTAGTGAAATTAAATTGTAAAACTATATATTCCATCTTTTGAAACAAAAATATAAACTGTATCATCTTATCATTATATTCAAAAAAGTTTGGCATTTCAGAATTTGTATAAATACAAAAAGAACCTATCTCCATTTATTTAGTTTTTTTCTTCATCTTACATACCAAAAATGAACATATTTTTCTGTTTTAGTAAGGTTTTCACTGGTTTTTCTATCTTAAATTATTTCTTTCAAAGTTGACACCATTTCCAAAAAAAATACCAAATAAACCACCATAATTATAGAAATATCATGTCCTGCTGGAAATTAATGGAGAGATCTGAGAAGAAATAAGCTGTGAATGTCATGATGTTCTTGAAAGCTTTCTGGCTTCCTGTTACTTAAAAGCTACAGAAGTAAAATAAATGTATTGTGAGCCTCATTGGGGAAAAAAACACTATCAAAGGTAAATGTGTAATATTGTTTTATTGACATTTGGGAGTTGGTAACAGAGACAATGAAAAATAGGGGTGAACTAATATATGAGATTTAAAAACTAAGTTCAAAAATAAATCGGTAAATAAAGTAATGCACATGTACAAAACAGTCACTAATTTTTTCATTAAATGTAATCCCCTTAAGCCTAGAAGTAAATTGAAAAGATATATTCAGAGTTATAAGAAACTTGCTATAACTGATCAAAAACCATAGTTTTCAAGGACAAAAACGCCAGCTGAATAGACAGTCACAGAAAATAAGAATACTACATTCTAAATATCACAATTTCTTGATGGGTAACATTATGTTTATCAGTAATAAGAGAAAAATTAATGAATAGAATTACAACTAGGATTTACCCCATCCTTATTGAAAAAACTGAAAAATGACAATGTAAGTGATTCTTATTTGGGAACAAGGATATGTATATTTATGTACATAGAGTTAATAGGTTCATTCAGATATCTGTTCTCCAATTGCCTATTATATATTTATACAGTTAAATAGTAAATATTTGTTTATATGCACAAAATTTAATACACACAATGGTGGTTACCTTTGATGAGGGTTTAGGAATATGTAAGGACTTAAAAGTAGCATAAATGTGGCCTCTATGGTACAGGTAACTTCTATAGCTTGATTAGTGATTATATAATTGTACTTCATTTTGTAAAAATCAAAACTAAGTGTGCTCTTATTTGGGTACTATATGATATATAAGTTATACTACAAAAATAACATTTGTCTAAAAATATTTAATGTTATTTTAAAAGGACAATATAGTATGTTAATTGACTAAACTTGCAAAGGGGCCTGGATTTGTTTGCGGAAGAAAAAATTCAGAAAACAGGCCTATAGGACATAGTTGATGGTGGTGATGTGAGTGGAAGTCACAGATTATTGAGGATGAGCCAAGAGAGGAGGCTGGAACCTGATGAATGAGGATCCTGAAGAATATGATAAGCATCTTGACTTCATCCAAGAGAAGAAGAGGTTCTTTGAAAGTTTAAGATTATTTTATCCCAGCTAATAAAGAAGTTTTAATTAAAAAAAATTGTCTACACTCTTGAGGGACAAAGTTATTGCATAAATATATGATTCTCTTCTAAATATTTATTAACCATTTTAGTTTTCTTCTACAAAGTCAAATTTCAAGATGCCAATAATATAGCTAAAAGTATTGAATAATATGGATCACAAAATTTTTAAATGACAAAGCCATTACTAGCTGATAAGAATAAATTATTACATTTTTTATAATTTAAAAATCTTGGAAGTATTGTATCCTCATTGTGTATGTTAATTGCAACAATATGGGGAGAAATTTGTTCAAAAATATTTCTATACAAAGAAATGAGGACAATTCATTGGCATTTAATGTCTTAGAATTGGGAAATACAATTTGATAGAAGTGTATTGACTACACGGAATGTTTCCATCACAGCTGTAAACTATCTGGCCCAACTCACTTGTATTACCACAATAACCTCCCAGCTAATGTCCTTGATTATATGCCTCTCTCTTTACATGATTCCATTATAGTCTGAGTGATCTTGTTAAAACTGATCATAGATACAAATACCAAAACTTTACTCCAAATCCTCAAATCGTTTCTCAACTTATTCAGAGTAAATTTCAAAGTCATTATTATTTCAAGCTTCTATCCCTAATTGATTTGGTCACTGCTTAGCTCTCTGATCTTATCTCTTACTGCTTTTTCCATCACTCACTCCGCTTCAATTACATTGACCTACCCCTTTTCCTCAAACATGCTAAGCATGCTTTCATATCATGTACTGTTTTTGCTATCTGAAATTTTCACCTCCTTCACACCAGAAAAAATCCACCAGAAATGTACCTAACGTTCAAAGTTAGGTTTATTAGCTTGCTGAAGCAAGGGAGAACACACAACATGGAATCCCTGTGGCATCTCGGTAAAACAGAGATGGAAGGGTTTCACTTTAGTATCTGAACTATCACATAGTACACAAATAAGAGCACACTTAGTTTTAATTTTACAAAATGAACACAATTACATAATCATTACTCTAATCAATTTACAGAAGTTACCGCTGCACTAGAGGCCACATTTATGCTACTTTTAAGTCTTCATATATTTCCAAACCCTCATCAAAGGTAACCACCATTGTGTCTGTTAAATTTTGTGCATATAAACAACTATTTACTATTTAACTGTACAAATATATAATAGGCAATTGGAGAACATGTTAATTTGACAGAAGGTTTAAAAAATAGGTGTGTTCTGTAACGGATGCTTTAAGGAAGTTCAGATAATTCATAATTTGATATTTTAACACATTTTACATAAAAGAAGAAAAGCATAAAATGGAAGTGTCTTTAGTAAAAAAAAAAAAAAAAAAGTAGTCATCCATATTAGATGAGAGAGAAAAATAGGTATTTATTTTAGCAATCACAGAATGTCCTTTGTTCTATCATGAAGCAGTCTTGTCTGATTATTACTGTTATTAGTGGCCTTGTCTGAATACTCTCAATATTCTGTGAAACTTGTTTATTAGGTTTATTTGGGAATACTATAACTTAGCTCCTGACAACCAGTTGCCAGCTGTCAGCTTTCAGAGGGTTTTCCTTCCTGTCTTCTTTTTGTGCTTCTTTCCTTTCTTCCTCCTTCCTTCCTTCCTTCCTTCCTTCCTTCCTTCCTTCCCTCCCTCCCTCCCTCCCTTCCTTCTTTCCTTCCTTCCTTCCTTCTTTCCTTCTTTCTCCCTTCCTTCCTTTTGTCCTTCTATCTTTGCTAAAAAATGATAACTTATTCATAGCACCAACCTGAATAATGGAATTTAGTTTCCATAGTAAAACACTAAACATATAATATAATTTTGTTTTTTAAAAACAAAATTCAAAATAAAGGGAGAAGTAATCTGCCATAGTAGATTATAGTTATACAGGAATTAGCATGGCATCCATCCATCCTTGCTAATAGAATCAACCTGGACCAAATAGAACTGTATTCTAAATACAGCTGTAAATATATTGTAGCCTTTCTCAAAGCAAACATTCTATCAAGTTAATATTCAGAGTCATGAGAGTTTATGTTCAGCTTGAGACATTTTGTGTTTTTTTACATGCTCATGAATTCACAAATGAATACAAATAAAGTTATTACAGGAGACCTTAAAAAGTACTTGATATAAGAAGATAAATCTTCCCTGGATTGCTTAGTATTCCTACAAAGTCCTAGCTTCCTAAGATATAAAAAATAATACGTTACAAAAGAGAGAGTGCTTGATTATAATTTCTCCAGAAATATTTGCTTTTTACATGAGATCTGCAGCCATTTGTCTTACTATTTCATTCAAAGAATAAGACTTCTCTCATCCCTCCAAGAACTAAATGGTTGCATTGCCTGGTAGTGACCTGGATTAACACAAAGTGTGGTCACTGGAGGGATTTACAGAGTTAGTGTCCTGTGTGTTTACATTTCAAAAGAAATAAAACCCTGTGTTATAAAACTGCAGATAGTTACATATCTTTCCTTTGGAGAGATTTATTTACATTTCAAAGGATAAAGACCCAGGATCTTATCCATCTTTTCCAAAGAAGAGAAATTATTTACACTGAAGAGACTAAAAGTATCTCCCGCTCTCAGGAGGAAAGGGGGGTACAACTGTCCTTTTTCAACATACACACACAAACTGTTCATTCACGTGTCTCTCATCACATTGCCTGAAGGGTGCCAGGCATAGGCAGATCAATGCTGCCATGATTCTCCATCCTCCTTTATTGTTGTGAGTAAATAAAGTTTTAACTCTGACTCAAAGACTTGGCATTTCTGCTAGTATCTATCTACATCTACACTGCACACTTCTACCTCCTTATCTGTATCTACATCTATAATTACCTGTATCGTATATATGAATATGTAACTATGCATGTAAGGTAACAGCTCCGATGCCCTGTAGCTTCTGTCTTAGCATTTAAATGAGATATAAGTCAGTCTAAACTTTCAATACTTTCAGTTTTCCTATTTACAACACCAAAATGCTTTACTGGTTCACTTAAGAACAAAGAAGATTCTGTAGTGTTTCTGAAGTGTTGACATACAATAGAATCTTATTAAAATATTCATAATTTGATGCAATAATTATATAAATGCAATAGTTGAAAGTGCATATTTAGAAATTATGTCAATCTCTAAGCTTGATGGCTATCAGTTTGGAGTCATAACAATAGGTTGCGTGTTCAAGAAGGCTGACTAGAAGCAGCTAGTGCACACCACTCTCACAGAGAGTAAACAAATTGGTGAATAAATACTAGCTCTTCAACTGGATCATCTAAGAGATCATGCTGGTATTCACCAAGGAAGCAACACGTCCCGGGAAGAGCAGAGAAGAATAAAGCTTTGCAGCCACCCACCTGAGCACCACCACTAGGGCCCTTCTGAAAAACACACGCCTATAGACCTGTGATCTTCTCTTGGGCTCCCATCCCCTAACCATGCTGCCTGCCACCTACTGAGAGTTCAGCCCGTGATCTGGGAAGCAGCCTGCTCCTCCCAATCACAACCAGCACCTAAACCCTGGGTTATCCCAACCTGGTCATGTCCATCAGGACACATATATGCTCCCCAGAGTGCCATCTAGCAGCCTGTGAACTGGGACACTAACTATCCCATTTTAACAGTGATGGCACCTGACCACTTCCCTCAGGTTCTGAGGTCTGGCCAACTCAATCATCCAGCACCACCACAACCAACACCCAGCCACATGGGCTTAAAATGGAGCCCCTTGTTTTACACGAAACAGCAGTGCTACCACATCAGAGAACAGGAAAGCCAGAAAGCTATGTGTATCAGGCTGAGCAATCTAAGTTCTGCTCCTAAACCACTCCCATGGAGAGTCATAAAACAAGCATTTCCTGAGACTCTCAACCATATTGTGGTCTGGACATAGACTACAGTGTGTGTCTGAAATAGGAGTCGCAAGCCCCAGAACAGGGATGCAGTAGGGTAACAGTCTAGGTTGCTGCCTATCTAGGACAAGGAGCTGGTTCAGCCCCCTAGACTCCCACAGAGACATTAGCGCATTTCACCAGGAGCTCCTCCCAGCCGCCCTCATTAGGTCTTGTGCCTGTGCTCACCATAGTGGTCCTTGTGGGCAAGGCAGGGGCTCCAGCTCTGCCTAGCTGTGTCTACCCGATCTCTGTAGAGCAGGAAGCTCAGGAAACTGGGAACTCTGCTGTCCAGTCATCTGTTTGCACCACAGTTGGCTCTCACCTGTAAGCACAATCTGCTGACCTGTAGGTTGAAACACATAGCCCAATATAAAACCTACTGACAGAAGTGAAGAGGGCCATAGAAGCAAATCCAAGAGACAATACCTAACATACTCTACAGTGACACCCCTTGCAGGCTGTGGGAAGAAAGGAAAAAAGATTTATATGGGCAAAGAAAAAAAAATCTATCTGCACAAAAATAATTACAAAAATTAGAAGTGGCAGCCTCTCCAGGTAAAAAGAAACCAGCACAAGAATTCTGAAACCATGAAATACCTGAATGTTGTGACATTACAAATGGATCACACTAGCTTTCCAGCTATGGTCCCCAACCAAAATGGAAACCCAGAAAGGACAGATACACAATTCAAAGCATGGATTACAAGAAAGTTTACGGAGATCCAAGATAAGGTTGAAAATTGACACAAATAAATTTCTAAACCAATCCAGGAAATAAAGAACAGATCAACATCTTAAAAAGCAATCAGTCAGAGCTGCTAGAATAAAAAAACTTACTTAAGAAATTTCAAAATACAGTTAAATGTTTTATCAATAGACTAGACAAAGCAGAAGAATTCCAGAACTTGAAGACCAGTTTTTTCAACTTGCACAGTCAGACAGACCCCAAGAAGAAAAAAATTTAACAAACACAAAGCCTTTCAGGAATATAGAATTATGTAAAGCCACCACACCTAAAAATTATTGGATTTCTGAGAGAGAAGGAGAAAAAGTAAACAATCTGGAAATATATTTGAGAGAATAATTCAAGAAAACTTATCTAATCTTCCCAGGGAGGCAGACATCCAGATAGAAGAAATACACCTGCGATATACTACACAACACCTGTGATACACTATACAAAACACATATTACCAAGCACATAGTCCTAAGATTGTCTAAGGTCAATGATAAAGAAAATTATCTTAACGGAAGCTAGAGAAGAAAAGGGTCAGATCACATACAAAGGGAACCCATCAAGCTAAAAGCAGATTTCTTAGCAGAAACTTTTCAATTCAGAAGAGATAGGGGTTTAGTTACAATATTTTTACAAAAGAAGAAGAAAAAACCACTAATCACATCCTGCCAGACAAAACGTTATGAGCAAAGAAGGAAGAAAATCTTTCTCAGGTGAGCAATCACTAACAGAATTTCTTACCATTAGAGAAGCTTTACAAGAGATCCTAAAGGGAGTTCTAAATGTGGAAACAAACAAACAAAAAACATGTTACTAGCCACCACAAAAACACAATTAAGTACACAGCCCACAGACCCTATAAAGCAACTAGACAATTGAGACAACAAAGCAACAAGATTTGACAGGATCATAACCTCACATATCAATATTAACCTGTAATGTGAATGGGCTGAATGCTTCACTTAAAAGGCAAAGGGTTGCAAGTCGAACAAAAAACAAGACTATTTTGTTCTTTAAGAAACCTATCTACAAGAGACCCATCTCACATGCAGCAATATCCATAGGATAAAAGTATAAGGGTTGGAGAAAGATCTATCACACAAATGGAAAACAGAAAAGAGAAAAGATCTTTGTTCTTGTATCAGATAAACAAACATTAAACAAAACATAGTAATAAAAAAAAGAAAAAGAAAAGAATACATAATAATCAATGGTTTTATGCAAAAAGAAGACAAACTATCGTAAATATATGCAAAACCAACATTGGAGCACCCAAATTCAGAAAATAAGTACTTCTAGACCTTGGAAAAGACTTAAACAGCCAGACAATAACAGTACGGGATTTCAACACCCTACTGACATTAGACAGATCATTGAGGCAGAACACTAACAAATAACTTCTTAACTTAAATCTGACATTTGACCAATTGGACCATATGGACATCTGCAGAATACCACAACTATTGACTACAGAATGTGCGTTTATCTCATTAGTACATTTAGGTATATAGTTATGTCTAATAATCCGTATGCTCAGAAATAAAGTAAGGCTCAATAAATTCAAAAAAATTAGTCATGCCAACCATACTCTTGTACCATAGTGTAATAAAAACAGAAATTGATATCATGAAGGTATCTCAAAAGCACACAGTTACATGGAAATTAAGCAAATTTCTCCTGAGTGAATTTTGTGTAAACAACAAAATCAAGTCAGAGATTTAAAAAAAATATTTAAAATAAGTGAAAACAGAGACATGGCATACCAAAATCCAAGGGATGCAGCAAAAGTAGTGTTGAGAGGAAAGTTTACAGTGCCAAAAACCTATGTCAAGATATTAGTAAGATCTCAAATTAACAGTTTAACATCACACTTAAAGGAACTAGAAAAACAAGAAAAAACTAACCCTAGATCTAGCAGAAGAAAAGAAATAACTAAAATCAGAGCAGAATTGAACAACACTAAGACACCATAATCAATACAAAAAAATCAGTGAATCCAAAAGTTGGTAATTTGAAAGGATAAATAAGATTGATAGACTGCTAGCTATACTAACAAAGAAAAAAAGAGAAAATCCAAATAAGAACAATCAGAAATGAAAAAGATGACATTATGAACAATTTTACAAAAACAAAAAGTTCCACAGAGACTATTATGAAAGCTTCTATGCACACAAACTAGAAAATCCAGGGAAAATGAATTAATTCCTGGACCACTACAACCCTGGCCAGATTGAAGCAGGAAGAATTTAAAACCCTGTATAGACCAATATCAAGTTTCAAGATTGAATCAATACTTGTTAAAAAGCCTATCAACAAAGGAAAGCCTCTGATCAGATGAATTCCATTATGAATTTTACCTGACATACAAAGAAGAGCTAATCCTTGTCCTACTGAATCTAACCCAAAAAATAAAGGTGGAGAGACTCTTCCCTAACTCATTTTATGAAGCTGGCATCATTCTGATGCCAAAATCTCACCAAAAAAGCAACAGAAAAGAAAACTACTGTCGAATATTCCTGATGAACAGAGATTCAAAAATGCTCAACAAAATACTAATAAACTGATTCCAGAAGCACAGAAAAAAAGTAATTCAACATGATCAGGCAGGTTTTATTCCTGGGAGGATTGGTTCAACATACACAAATCAATACATTTAATTCACTACATGAACAGCAATAAAAACAAAAACCTTACGGTTATCTCAATAGATGCAGAAAAAGTATTTGATAAAATACAACAAACTTTCATGATAAAAAGCCCTCAACAAACTAGGCATCAAAGGGTCATACCTCAAAATAATAAAAGCCATGTATAACAACCCAGAGGCAACATCATACTGAATGGCAGAAGTTGGAAACATTACCCTGAGAACTGTAACAACACAAGAATTCTCACTCTCACCACTCCTATTTAAAAAGTACTGGAACAATCATGCATGAGATACATTTAAAAGGCATCAGAATAGAAAAAGAAGTAGGATGATCTTCACTGACAAAATGATTCTATACCTAGAAAACCCTAAAGACACCAGCAAAATCCTCCTGGAACTGATAAACAATTTTAATGAAGCTTCAGGATACAAAATCAATGTACAAAAATCAGTAGCATTTCTATACATCAATAACATTCAAGCTGAGAGCCAAATAATAAATGTAATCTCATTTACAATAGCCACAAAAATATAAAATACCTAGGAATACATATAACCAAGAAGATGAAAAATCTCTACAAGAGGAACTGCAAAACACTCTTGAAAGAAATCATGGATGACACAAACAACTGAAAAAGCATTCCATGCTCCTCAATTGAAAGAAATCAATATCACTAAAATGTCCATACTACCCAAAGTAGTCTACAGATTCAGCACTATTCTTATCAAAATACAGATGTCATTTTTCATAGAATTAGAAATGTCTATTCTAAAATTCACATGAAACTAAAAAAGAATCAGAATCACCCAAGCAATCCTAAGCAAACAGACAAAGCCAGAGGCATCACATTAATCAACCTCAAATTATACTACAAAGCTACAGTAAACAAAACAGGATGTTACAGATATAAAAACAGACATATAGCCTAATGGAACAGAATGGAGAACCCAGACATAATGCCACACACCAACAACCTTCTGATCTCCCACAAAGTCAACAAAAATAAACAATGGGGAAGGATAGCATATTAAATAAACGATGCTGGGATGACTGGTTACCATAAGCAGAAGAGTAAAACTAGACCACTGCTACTCACTATATACAAAAAATAACTCAAATGGATTAAAGCCTTAAATGTAAGACCTTAAACTATAAAAAACCTAGAAGAAAATCTAGGAAATACCATTCTTTATGCTTGTCTTAGCGAAAAAAATATGTACTAAGCCCTCCAAAGAAATTGCAACAACAAAAAAAATACAACTGGGACTTAAATGAACTAAAGAACTTCTGCACAGCAAAATAAATTATCAATGGAGTAAACAGAAAACCTACAGAATGGGTGAAAATATTTGCATTCTATGCATCCAATAAAGATCCATTATTCAGAATCTATAAGAAATTTAAACAATTCAAAAAGCCCCCAAAAACCAATTACATTAAAAAGTAAGCAAAAAACTTGAACAGACACTTATCTTGAACAGACACTTATCACTTATGTAATCACTTAATGATTTACAGGCAGCCAGCAAGCATATGGAAAGATGCTCAACATCATTAATTATCAAAGAAATGCAAATCAAAGTCACAATGAGATACTATTTCACACCAGTCAGAATGGCTATTATTAAAAAGTCAAAAAATAACAAATGTTGGCAAGGCTGTGGAGAAGATGGAACATTTATACATTGTTGATAGGAATGTAAGTAAGTTCCATAATTGTAGAAAGCAGTTTGGAGTTACTCAAGGAACTCGAAACAGAACTACCATTTGACCCAGCATTCCCATTACTGGGTATATACCCAAAGGAAAATAAATTATTCTACCAGAAAGGCACATGCACTCCTATGTCCATTGCAGCATTATTCACAATAGCTAAGACATGGAATCAACATAGGTGTCCATCAACGGTGGACTGGATAAAGAAAATGTGGTACATGTACACTGTAAAATACTATGCAGCCATGAAAAAGAATTAGATCATGTTTTTTGCAGCAACACGAGTGAAGCTGGAAGCCATTTCCCTAAGTGAATTAATGCAGGAACAGAAAACCAAAAACCGTATGTTCTCACTTATAAATAGGAGCTAAACAATGAGGGCACACTGACCAAAAGATGGGGTCACTGCGGACTACAGGAGGTGAGAGTGGAAAAGGGAGATGGGGCAAGGGCTGAAAATCTTCCTATTAGATACTATGCTCACTTCCTCGGTGATGGGATCAATCATAACCCAAACCTTTTTATTAGGCGATATACCCATGGCACAAACCTAGATGTGTACCCCTGAATCTGAAATCAAAGTTCACACATTTTTTAAAAGAAAAACTATAAGTAAATATGCATTTATGTTCTTCAAAGCACAATATCATTTTACAACATATTATAACATTATTCGTAAAAACAGGAAACCATCTTCATTTTTTGTTTTACCACCACATTTTATTTTGATGGTTTTTTTTCATTTTTGAAAATTTTATTCTTAATATTAAATGATTGAATGATTTTATAAATATGTATTATGCATTACATATACAAGTACCACACCATTGCATTCTCAAGGAAAAGAAAATAAATTACTTATTTTCTATAAAATATAGTGCAAATTTTCTAATAATTATATTTGCAAAACATAATGATACAGAAAATATTATAAATGCAGATATTAAATACATGTATTAAAAGTCTATTTCCTGTTACAACAATGAAGATATCTCATATTCATGAATTCTAAATTGTAACGTTAATTTTTCTATAGAAAAAAATAAATTGCAGGCTTTTAATTGCTTATTAGTTATACATATTACTATTGTATAATGTATTGAATAACCACATCAAGTAATCATGTTTTATAAGATACTTATATTTATATTTATTATTAAATTATAACTTTATCAGAATGAAAAACAACATTACAATGTTATTTAGAAATTTTTCACCTTTAGATAATCCTTTGCAAAATATCAATACATATTATTTTATTCTAAGGTTCAGTGGATTTTTAAATCCAACTAATTAAACATACATAAATCTCTTTTTGCTTAATTTTCTGTGTCTATTTGATTTGCACATTATTCTCATCCTTTTAGTTTTTTTACATAAGCAGAAAATAAACATACTATTAAGCATTAACTTTTGACATAGAAAATAGCTAATATAGACACCAGCATCAGTAGGCTGACTATAGAAGTTAGTAAAATTAGCACCTACAACCATGGTTTCTCTCTTCTAAGGGAAACAAACACTGTGCCTAGCGACAAAATTTAGTTTGATTTTATCTTTCGGAGCTGCATGGATGTAGCAATTATTATTGACATTGCTTTTGGAGCTGCATAGATGTGACTATTATTATTGTCATTGCTCTTCAACATTCTTATAATATAAAAGACCTGAAGATTACCTTTAAAGAAACAGCAAGAGATTTTGTAATACCGTATACCATATGAAATTAATTGGACAATGACTGCAATTGTACATACTGATAAATTCCTCAGTTTGGCATTTTAAGGAGGAATGATCATTGATTAGGTTATTCTAAAAATCATTTTAGATAGGTATAAAGAAATATGATTTTCTTTTAACTTCTTCAAATAATTGAATTATTGATACTAAGATGGGTAATTATAAATTCTTCCCAAATACAATAAATCCAAAATTTCAGATGCAATTTATAACATTTAGTGATTGTATTTTCTTTTTAGGGATTCATTCATATTATGCTACATGCATTCAAATAACTTGAATCTAATATTGGTAGAATTCTAGCATTCAGATAAATCTAAGGTTAGAAGCCAAATAAAAGGGAGAAATAATTATGATACAAGACAAGGCAAGGAAGAAACTGGTGGTATTTCACTGGAATGAGAAATATTAGTATTCACCTTTCTGAAGAATGTATGATTCCTCTGCATTAAAGTGTTTCAACGACTGAACCTCCAGCATTCTTTACAAATTGGTGTCGATTCTCTCCAGGGATAACCTCTGCTGTCTCTCATTGACTCCAGGCATATAATGAAAATTAGTGCCCAACAATTCCCACACAGTGAAGCACAAAGGCAATTCCCAGAAGAGACAGCCTATGCAGTGAGTCTTACAAGATTACATTGACAGAAAGTGTAACAATCTCTATTGGCAAAAGTCTAGGAAGCATATATAGGTAAGCGTGGATTTTAAATTTGAAGACAGAATAGAAGTCTTGATTATGTCGAGTCTATTGACATGGTGCACCTGACTGAGAATAAGAATTTAATATGTTGGCTCAATCATCTGGGACTGGTTTGCAGAGTCTCTTAGATGGGTTAATTGACACTTGGATTCAGTGACTGCCTCTATTCATTGATGATGCTATGCAAGTATCTCCGTGCTTTTCTACAGGGAATAAAGTCTAAAGATTGAATGCTCAAAAGACTGTGAATAATGGATTCAGCCACACCATTTCTGACCACAACATGATTGTTCATGAGAAACAGTCAGGCACACACAAATTATGGAAGTTTTATATACTGTTTTGTATTCCAATATGGTGCAAATGCCCTCTACTCTAAAGATCACAATGTTAAGAAAAAAAAGACTGAAAAATCCTTCAAGATTAAAGAAAAATTAAAGTTGTGTGACAAATGAATGTGATATGTGTTCCTGGATTAGATCCAGAAATTTTTTAAAGTTCTATGTGGCTCTATTGGAACATCAGTAAAATTTTACTATGAATTGCCCATTAATTCGTAGCATTGTATTAATAGTAAATATTTTGAATTTGAAAATTTTACATTGGTTGCCTAAGAGTATGTTCTTGCGCTCACAAAATAGAAACTCTTTGTGGCTTAAAAATTCATGATATCTGCAATTTACCCTCAAGTAGTTTCATGAAGTTCACAGTGCCAGAGCCTCCTTTCTGGTTCATTTTGCTGAAGTGCCCTGCAATGGACCGAAGGAGTAAGTGACTTTTTTCTAGCCTCCAAGAAATCCCTATGTCTATTTTCCAGGGTTATAATGTATCAGGGCAAGGGTAGTATACAAATGTAATGCTGATTGTTAAATATTGTCTTTAAAAATACCTTAATTCCTGGAGACCTAAAACAACATTGTGGTACATTGGGTAAAGGCTGGGGAGGTCAGAAATTAAATTTTTCCCTAGTCCTCTCACAGTGAGTTGGCTGGGGCTGTGGAAACTTGATATTTACTCTCCCAGGTCCACTTGGGAATTAATATAATTAATCACTGAGAAAAGAACTATGTTGATTCCCTGACCCATGAATTGAGGGATAATATTGTAAGAAGACCCAAGTTTAAATCCCCTACAACTGTCTTCTTACCCTACGAAGATAGGAAGCAAACTAAGTAATACATTCCTTAGGCTATTAGAGATTAGTGTTGAGCAAGCACTTGATATCTGTAAAGGTTGTGATTCCTACAACATATATTTACTTCTGATTGGCTAGTACAAAGGCCAGATTGTCTATAGCAAAATATTATATATAATTACAAACTCAGTCAAGTGTTGAAATCGATCATCAGCCAATCATAACTGCATTCCTGGATTTATTACCAATCCTGGGGAACGTTCTCACAGCTCTTTGCATTTGCCATGCAGTTACTGACCTAGCAAGTGCTTTCTTTTCCGTATTTATAAGTAAAAATAATAAGTCAGATGTGTTGTTTTCCCCGGTTTAAATATTTGAGAGGATTTACCACCCTGCACAGTGAATACTAATGAAAGGTTTTCATATGAAGGGAATCAATACAGAGCAGTACAATAAAGTGAATGCAGGCAAGCATAGAAAGCCTAAGAGACATTTCAATGACCCAAACTCCGCATAGCTCCATCTTTGCACACAGATAGCCTTAGTCTCTGTCTCAAATCCTCAAGAATTTTTTTTTTTTTTTTTTTTTTTTTTTGGTGAGACGGGGCCTCGCTCCATCCCCCAGGCTGGAGTGCAGTGGCCGGATCTCAGCTCACTGCAAGCTCCGCCTCCCGGGTTTACGCCATTCTCCTGCCTCAGCCTCCCGAGTAGCTGGGACTACAGGCGCCCGCCACCTCGCCCGGCTAGTTTTTTTTTTTTTTTTTGTATTTTTTAGTAGAGACGGGGTTTCACAGGGTTAGGCAGGATGGTCTCGATCTCCTGACCTCGTGATCTGCCCGTCTCGGCCTCCCAAAGTGCTGGGATTACAGGCTTGAGCCACCGCGCCCGGCCTGTACCCAAGAATTTTAACAGGAATATTGGCTTAAAGAATTCCAAGGATCTTTCGGTGTGAGAACCTCAGAAGTACCCTTAGTCAATAATCAGGTCGTGCTTGTCAACCAGGTAGGCCAGTTGGAAGCCATCAGTTTGTACAGAATATCCATTCATTTATTCATTCATTCACTTCACCTAAGCCCTACTCCAAGAAAATGACAAACCTCAGTGATCTGTTCTAGTGTCTTTCTCATGCCTTTTCTCTACACTTTCCTAAAGCTGTCTCTTTCTTATGATAGGACTGTATTTCGTTTGCAAATATTTTATTTGGTAATATTTGTTCATCGTCAATATCTTTACATGTAGTTACATTATTTAATAGTATTTCAATTATCATCCCAAGTTGATATTTATGTAAAATCCAAGTTTTCTCTGACTTCCAGGCTCTTACGTATTACTGTTTACTGCCTAACTCCAATAAACTTTCAGTAGCCATTTAAAACAGCATTTTCATAACAGTATTAATCATCTCTATCTAAAATAGCCTTCTTTCTGTTTTCCTATTTCGGAGAATAGCACACTTAAAAACCCACTCCATAAAATCAGCTCTAATGCTCAGTTCTTTCCTTCTTCTACACCTCATCAACTCTGCTCTCTTTAATACTCTAATTCCCCTTTGGTAGTTGAGGTCCCTGGATGAAAAGTATTCCCTCAATAACTTAATGGGACAAACTCTAACATGGCTTCTGGTAACCTGGGAGATCTTCTTCCCCTCAAAATGGGAAAAATAAATAAAGATAGATTGTAAAAAACTCGAGCTACTTTGAATTAACGCGTTCTCAAAGTCATATATGGTTATTTTATCCAAATTTGGATTTTTTTTCCCCCTCAGGATTTCTAGTCTATCATGATTTTCCACTTACTGAGACATCTTGGCATTACAAGTAAAGCTTAAGTCTTTCCTTATATCTATTGTTTACATATAGTATACAATCCAAAATGTGAAATACAGAAATGAAGAGATAATACAAATATAAAATAAAATGATTTTAAGATAATAAAACATTGGTTTATCTATATAATTGAATATATAATAAAAAGAGACAGTAATAAAAAGGGATACATGTGCATATGTAGTCACAGGGATGGCTCTTTAAAGCAGTATGCTAAGTTAAAATTAAAAAGACAACATCTACATTCTATGTAATTCCATTTATATAACTGTGGAGAAGGTTAAACAAAGGGGACTGAAATCAGATCAGTTGCTACAATTGAGTGAAGGTAGGGTGAGATGCTAACTATAAAGGGAAGTGGAGGAACTTTTGCAGGTGATGAAATTGTTCCATAATTTATCCTTGCAATTGTCAAAACCCTTTGAATTATACAACGTAAAAGAGTAAATATTGCTGTTGGTAAATAATACTTCAATAAACCTAAAACAAATGAACAAACAAAAGACTAGTAAGGTAGTGCATGTTTTTATTGGTGACCTATGATTTCAGCTAAGGAAGAAAGGTTTGTGAAACACCATTTAAATGTTTGTGTATATTATATATGAAATATATAGTGTGTATTTCATACATATGCAAACATATTAATGTTTTCAGACATATTTGGCACTATATAAGTCCATTGTATTTCCCAAATTTTCTTCATTATTATCTTTTAAGCCTCTATAACAGAGTTAGCAAGACTTATTGATTTAAACACCTGACTTAAACTGATTTAAACTACATATCTCTCATCTATGACCATTTGTTTCTGTCCCCAACTTTGTCTACCTATTTCTCCACACTGCTGTCTCTTTACCAGCTTACTTCAAATGTCTATTGACAGCTCTGTCTGTCGTCAGTATTTGTCATCTTCTATCTGTGGAACCAGAATTTGATTTTCTGAAACACAAATTTCAACACGATGTTCCCCGATATGGAAAATAGATGAATGAGTTCCCATTGCTTTTAGATGAAGTGTGGATTCTTTAATAAGATCCCTATGATTTAAATTATATTTCCTATTCCTCTATCCCTAAACTCAACATTTTAGCCAGATTTAACTGTTTGTAGTTCCTAGAACATGGTATACTCTCTTATGACATAGACTTAAAAAAACTGATTTCTTTTTACGGTGACTTTTCTCCACACTTCTTTCCTTGTTTGCCTGATTCTTACTCAGATTTCGTATTTTGTATTTTACTCACAATGTCATGTCTTTCAGAAAAAGTTTTTCTGATGCCTCCCAACTAGTGTTAGGAATACCTCCATATACATGCATATCATCATTCTCTTTATTTCCACTGAAGCATGTCTCACACCATATTATGATGATATCTATACCTTTACTGGTATCACCCCCATGAGGTTAGAGTCCATGAATATACTCTTCATATATGATCCACATTTCGTTCTCAATAATTGTTAAAATAATTAATGTAATATGAAATATTTGAAATTGCCTTCAGAGTTTGTTAGAAAAAAGCCTTAGACAAATTAAATTTAACGAAGTTTAATTGAACAAAGAATGATTCTCTAATTGTGCAGCCTCCCCAACCGTAATAGGTTGGAAGAGATTCTGTCTTGTCACATGGATGGACAAGATTCATGGAAAGTGACATACAGAAAACAGAAGTGAGTTACAGAAACAGCCTGATTTCTTACCACTCAGCGTTTGCCTTCTTTGACTACTGTTTGAACAGTTGGACACCTGTGAGTGGTTGAACTATGACTGGTCTGACTGGCTGAGACTTGGTTACTTGTTACAAGAGTGTGATACAGTCTGTTTACATGTCCAATTAGGTCACAGTTCACTATGTATAGAGAAACATTTAGGCGAACCTTACAAAAGGCAGATTTAGGCAAAACTTCATTTAACAGTACATCTCAATCTCAATAACTAAGATGATATTGTTTCTATAGATACATTTTAGATTTAAAAAAAAAAAAAAAAAACCCTAAAAAGTAATGATACTGCTTATGTGAAGAGATTACAATGGTTTGGCACAGTGCCTCGGGCCTGTAATCCCAGCAATTTGGGAGGCCAAGGCAAGCGAGCTCTTGACCCCAAGAGTTCGAGACCAGCCTGGATAACATAGAGACACCCCAAATCTACAAAAAATACAAAAATTAACTGGGCTTGATGGCACGCGCCTGTTGTCCCGGCCACTCAGAAGGCTGAGGTGGGAGGATAGTTTGAGCCTACGAGGTCGAGGCTGCAGTGAGCTTTAATCATGCCCCTGCACTCCAGTCTGGGTGACAGAGTGAGACCCTGTGTCCAAAAAAATAAAAATAAGTAAATAAATGAAAGAAATCACAAGATACACAATTTATCAAGAATTGCTAAGAGAGTAGATCTTGTGTTCTCACCACACACAAACACACACACACACACACACACAGAGTGGATATGTTAATTAGTCAGATTTTAGTAATCATTTCACAATGCATATGGAGATAAAAAAATTAGCTTAATGTATTCTAAATTTTAAAATTTTCACATTTTCAAAATATAAATAATTTTTAAAATTATATATTTCTTGTTCAACTGAATTTTAAGTGCATTCAGAAACATGATGGTCTGTATTTTGCAACACTTTTCCTGCCTAGGATGCTGTTACTCCATCCACTTTAAACATCACAGCAGTCCCTAAAACAGAAAAGATTCCCAGAGGAGGATATACTGCTGTCAGTGGTGTTTAGCTCTTGTCCTAATCCTTGCTAAACCAGTTATTCTAATTAACATTTCAAACAAAGATCCCAAAGGATAGGTTCAAAGTACAGTCTACTTTTCTTCAAAGGGGAAACCCATTATTATCCCGCAAGAATAAACGCTTTATTTTCCTAGACATTCTTTAAAATGCTGCATTGACTTTTCTTTTCTTTCTGTCTCTTCCTTTCTTCTTTTTTAAATATAACCACAGACCTGAATCTGCAGCCTCATATATGAGTTATACAGTGAGCTGTGTTTCAGAACTGTTGTATATAGATGAATTAACAGATCCAATTTAACTTCACCACAAAAATGGTTTCAAAAAAAATAACTTTGCTGGCTGTTAAAATGTAACTGGTCTTTGTTATTAGACAAAAACCTATTTGGTAATGTTATATTTTCAAATTATAGATTCTTAATTTTTTTTCAAAACTTCTAATATAATACCAATGCTGAATTAAGAATTGTGAAAACAAGTGTGCTGTCAAGGTTATAAAATCGGACTGTCAAACTCTCTCTTTTAAAATTTGCATAGCAAAAACAGTGAATTAGTAAAACACATTTGATGAATGTTGAACTTCCATAAACAATGCAGACATTATATCTATGATAAGAATAGGTTTTATTAATATTATGAGAAATGGGGAGCACTTGAAAATAGTTTTAAACATTTTGGTCATAAACAGTTGATGCAACACATATGCAAAAATTAAAATTATGATATACAAATACATCAAACTTTTAAATGATTAAATTATACATGTGATTATATAGAATAATTGCATATGAAATGTTTATTTATCTAGTTACTTATGGGACAAAAAGGGGGTAAATTGTGTGGTTTACCCTGTAAGGATGAAACTCAACAGAAGTATCTACAAAAGAAGAGCTGAAAGTCTGTATCTCTTGGGAATGGAGTACTGATAACTCCTTTTGAAGTTGCTTTTTTCTTTTTATATTTACTTGTATTGGTCACAAAGGGCTGACCTACATTTAAGCCACTGACAGCATTCTCACAGATACCAGTTTGAATTAAAAGTTCATTTTTCCAGAGGTCACACTCATGATGTATTTTTGCTCAAGGCTGCTGGTTGTAGATACTCAAAATCTGTTTTTAAAGTTCTTCTATGTTCTATATTGTAAGACTCTGTGATAGTGACAGAGTGGCTTTGTATGCTTCGGCCTAGTCAAAGTTCTTTTGATTAAACGTTATGAATATCTTCTCTATTAATATATTTTAATGCAATAAGGTACATTAACTATAGATGGTCAGATTATTTCTTAACAGCCCAAAACTGTAAAATAGAAGAAAGGGAGAAAAATAGGGGCAGAAACAGAGAGACAGAAAAAAAAGAAAGTTGGAATAAAGAGGGTCCCTGATAATATGCTCATATTAGCCACTGGACATAGGGAAGACAGCCTTTTAGAGTCAGCTCTAAATCAACGCCTAATGGACTTAACCAGAAATATTCTATCGCCTAAAATTGTAAAAAAGACATCATGGTAACTAATCTTCAGTGCAAGTAGAATGAATCTATTAAAACAACTAATAACAAAACCTAAAGGCTGCTCTTGCCAGTACTTAAACAGCTAAAGTGCCAATCAAAGACAAATGAGGCCGGGGACATGTAATAACTTATCCCTTCATTATTTATTCCACATTCAGGAAGATGAATTCTTAAACCTATTCTGACCTGGAGGTCTGAATCATCTAAAACTGTGGTTCTAAAACTTCAGCATGTATGAGAATAATTTAGAGTGCTTGTTACAGCACAAGCTCTGGCAACGCAACCACTGAATTACCATTTAATTCTGATTCAGTTGCTGATTCATTCTGATCCATCTAGATTAGCAGGGCCTGAGAACTGGATTTCCTCTCAGCCCTTCAGGTACTGGCTTGAGAACCACTGATCTAAACCATGTAAATCAGCCTATAGTTTATAATTTATCAGCAAGAAACCTTCCAATTCCACTGAGTTCACTCACAGTGAGAAAGATCATGTTTGCCAGTTGATAGAAAAAACAAGCTGCCTTGGCTTTTATATTTCTTACTGGGGGAAAAAACCAAAACATCAATTAGTATTCTGGTTTTATACATCAACTTTTGAGAATTTTGTTAGCTTGAGTCATCCGCAAGATTATTCAAAGTTGGGATCTAAACAGATCAATTTTGTAGGCTGCGTAGGCTACTCAAAAAGATATGTGGCTTTTATACTGGTCTTTCCAAGCGGCAGCCCACACATTAAATTTCCAACATAGTAATCTCAGTGTTCTCTAAGTAGCATTTTTCTTCAAAACATTGGCAGAAATAAAATAATTTATATAAACCAAAGATATTATTAAAACTAATTTCATTTTACATTTTAAGTCCTTGATTATTTCAACAGTGAAACAACTCTAAGATATCTGTCAGCATCTTTTCTTTCACCCAGGTTAAAAAAAAGTCAATAAATCCACTTAAAAATATAGACTATGCCCAATCCAAATAGCTTTTTTTTCAGATACATTTCAAGGCTAAAAAATAGTCACTAGGTTGTTTGGAATTGTTTTATGAGTTTTGATATGGAACTTGTTATTTAATTTTGCATACCATCAAGACTTTACCTAGATTTTGTAAGTCTGTTGCCAGATATCATGCACATGAAGGCAAAAAGAAATGTCAAATTGGACATGAAGTAAAACAAACATTTGAATATTTATGCCTAAAATTATTTTCTTCAAAATACTTGAGATTCAGATCCACAAATAATGTGATAACTTCTTGCTATTTAGAAAAAAATATTGTTTTAGAAATACATCTAAGCTTGAGACAATAAATATTACTTGTCAGTGATATTTACTGTTTGTGCACACACAGTCACATACACATATACATACAAGAAGCTCCTGTTTTGAACCCAAAGTAACATTATGTTATATGCAACATTCTTCCTCTCAATCCTTTAAAGATAAGAAACAGTTCTTATGGGAAATGGATACATATATATATGATTATAATTATAATTTTCAGTTCATATATATGAAACTAGAGTGATTGCAAATACTTTTTATCTATGTAACAAAATGTCTAGTTTCTTAAGGGCTTGTTACAGCACAGGTTCTGGGAAATAACTTAAGTGAATAACTTAAAATATATATCTATTAATAAGCTGGGCATAAATTATTTTAGTTAGCTAGAATCAATAGAATTTCAATTCTGATGCAATATTTTTTTTTCTAAGATAGAACATACAAATTAGAAGACTATTGTTTGCCCCTATCTCTAGTTCTCTCCCTAAATCAAAGGTAGTATTGGCATTTGCAGCATCACTCAATATTCCTACTCTCCCTGGTTTGTTCATTTATTTGTTGACCCACTATAATATTAATTTGCAGGTATATATTTTTTGATAAAGTTATGTAGACTTGGCTTTAGTGAAGTCCTTCCAGAAATGCGAAGAACTAAATCTATCTGCAGAGCATTAAAAAAAAAAAAAGCCTATATAACAATTGTAAAGACCAAAAGAAAGCTTTCCCTTTGCCCTTTAAAGGTTTCCTGAAAATGAACTGACAATAGGCAGATCAATAGGAGAAAAAGGCATACAAATGTATTTAACGTCCATAAGCATGGAGGAATCACAGGAGGAGAATTACCCAATAAGCTAATGAGGTCGACATGTATGTATACTCTTATCAATAGGGGAAGAGGAGATAGCCATTTTGAGATGTAAATAATTTTTAGGGGGAATAAATGAGTCTAATGCTCAGAGGGTAGTTGATAAATAATTTTCTTGGGGAATTCAGTGGGACCAGAGAAGAGAGTTCATTTGAGTTTTGGGTGTCATGTTTAATTTTCAGTTTCTTCCTCTGTGATCTGAGTTTTGATCTTCTCTTGTTAATGACATTTCAGGGAGGGGATTGAAGGCAATCGTGTTCTTCTTTGGTGTGTCTGGTTTCTAGGTAGATAAGTATACTTCAGAGAACAGCCTCATTTCTTACCTGGGCAGAGACAGGGGACTGAGAGGCAGGAGAGGGAGGGAAGAGAGACCTCCAGGCTACTTCTTTAGTTCAGCAAGTCAAAGTGCCATATTTTAGGGTATTGTTTTCTGAGCCCCAACACAATAAAAAATGTTCTAAACATTTTCACATAAAAGCTTTTTCCTGATCTACTTAATAAAACCTGGCTAACTTATTTAATTGGGTTACACAAATGTTTGCAAACTCTTTTATGTATTGTCAGTCGCCGAATGGATTCTCCTTACCCACTGCCCAGACAGAGCCTATCATGACCCGGAGAACTGAAATAAAGAAAGAGTAATTCATGCAGAGCCAGCTGTATGGGGATCAGAGTTTTATTATTACTCAAATCAGTCTCCCAGAAGATTCGTGAATTGGGGTTTTTAAGGATAATTTGGTGGGTATGGCACCAGTGAGTCAGGAGTGCTAATTGGTTGGGCGGGAGATAAAATCATAGGAAGTCAAAGCTGTCCTCTTGCACTGAGTCAGTTCCTGGGTCAGGACCACAAGACCAGATGAGCCAGTTTATTGACCTGGGTGGTTCCAGCTGATCCATTAAGTTCAGGGTCTGGAAAGTACCTAAAGCACTGACCTTAGGTCTTAAAATAGTGATGTTATCATCAGGAACAATTTGGGGAGGGTCAGAATTTTGTAGCCTCCGGCTACATTACTCCAAAATTTCTAATCCTCTGGCTAATTGGATAGTCCTACAAAGGCAATCTAGTCCCCAGGCAGGAAGGGGGGTTCTTTTGAGAAAGGACTGTTATCATCGTCGTTTCAAAGTTAAACTATAAACTAAGTTACACCCAAAGTTAGTAGGGCCTAAGCCCAGGAATAAGCAAGGACGGCTTGGAGGTTAGAAGTTAGATGGAGCTGTCAGTGTTCAATTCCCGCCTATGAGTCAGAACATGTGGTGTTTAGTTTTCTGTCCTTCTGATAGTTTGCTCAGAATGATGGTTTCTAGTTTCATCTATGTCCCTACAGAGGACATGAACTCATCCTTTATTATGGCTGCATAGTATTCCATGGTGTATATGTGCCACATTTTCTTGGACACAGGGTGGGGAACATCACACACCAGGGCCTGTCGTGGGGTTTGGGGAGAGAGAAGGGATAGCATTAGGAGATATACCTAATGCAAATGACAAGTTAATGGGTGCAGCACACCAGCATGGTACATGGATACATATGTAACAAACCTGCACATGTACCCTAGAATTTAAAGTATAACGTTGTGCACATGTACCCTAGAATTTAAAGTATAATAATAATAAGAAGTTAGATGGAGTTGGTTAAGTCAGATCTCTTTCACTGTAATAATTTTCTGTTATAATTTTTGCAAAGGCAGCGTCAGCATGTTCTTATACTTATCTGACTTAAATTGTCATTTTGAAAAAAAAGTTTAATGTATTTTTACCATTTCAAATAACATCCTCTTTAAACTTTTTGGAGTATAAAACAATGATTAAAAAAATGAAGATTATTAATTGCCTAGATAAATTACAGAAAATAAGACTGAGGACTAAACTCTGATATTTTTATCTTGCCAAAATTCCTAAGTGGTCTGAGGAATCATGCCCTACAAATCATAAATTCTCATCAGATGGGTTTTATTTAACCCTATATATCATGACTTACTTTCCAACCTGACTCTGGCATAACATTACGAGACAAGGAATAAAGTCAAAATATTTTACCCCAAAACATGTTTCTTTGCCATATTTTGAAGTACCGCTGCAAGGCTGTTTTTTTTGAGGGGGGGAAGGTGGGGGGGAAATTTGCATCTGTAAAGAATATTAACATGGCTAGATCTTTTTCTTCCAGGCCTTCCCAATCCTAAAGAGATAAGAGATTAACTAAGATCTGAATAGGAAACATTTGTTATCTACTGTCTCTAAGGGCAACCACTATAAGACTTCAAAAGAACTTTGGTCTCCACAATCTTTATCTTAACCTGAACATTCCCTTTCTATCCCAGGTCTTAGACAAACTCAACCAATTGTCAACCAGAAAATGTTTAAATTCACCTATAGCCTGAAAGCTCCTAGTTTGAGTTGTCCCACCTTTCTGGACCAAGCCAGTGTATTTCTTAAATGTGTTCTATTGATGTCTCGTGCCTCTCTAAAATGTAAAAAGCCAAGCTGTGCCCCTACCATCTTAAGCGCATGTTCTCAGGACCTCCTGAGGGCTCTGTCATGGACCATTGGTCACTCATATTTGGCTTAGAATAAATCTCTTCAAATATTTTACAGGGTCTGACTCTTTTCGTCAATAAGACAATAGTTTCTTAAAACAAACAAACAAACAACAATATAATATACTCCTGAAAATTGTTCACATCACCATTGGGTAATATGAATTTGGCTCAATCTTCTTCATGTAAGCAGTTTTTAATGTTCTATTTTATTTAAAAATATTTCTGAAAAAGATAAGATACATAAAGGAGAAGATAGATACAAGAGCTACATGCAAAGCAAAAATGTAAGCTACGTACAGTACACTAATAGGAATCTGTTTCCCTTAAACATTTCATATTCAGTGTATGCTAAATTCTTGGGAGAGATCATTGAGAAATGAAATGAACCAAGAAAAAATATTGAATTATACTACTAAGATAAGCAAATATATCAGAATGAGCATAACTCAATCTTACATTTAATTTTCTCTACAGGAAACCCTAAAAGGGTATTTGTTTCTACCTGAAGATTTTTAGAAAAAATAAACCAAACTGAAAGAAATAGGAGAGAAGAAATTCTTTCATTAAATCTGCTAATATTTTCAAGTGGTTGGTCAGAACTCTTATGCATACATTACATTTACTTTTATCTTATCTCATCTCAGGATTAAGTTATACTCTATGAAACTGAGGATACATATGTGCACTTTTTCATTGTTTTTGTTTTTTTGGACTAGTGTGGATAAAAACAGAAGATACCTAGCATTTCTGGCAACTCATCTAGAAATTCTCAGCTTGTTCCATAAGAATAACTTGGATTCCACAAAGAAGCCTATCCTTCATGGTATTACATGAGAGTGAATATGTGTTTTCATTCTAATGACCTCATCAAGCAAATTGTAGATAATTGCACTTAAAAATGAGGTTGAATATGTACATATAAACTTAATAAAATTTCATATTTCATTTCTGTTTAGTGAAATAGACTTAAACCTTCTAAAAGAAACTTGCAAAAGGTAAATGTTAATATTTTTTATGAAGAGCAGTGTAATAATATTCAGAGATCATTTAATTAACACACATACACTCACATACACAAACATTTTTGTGATTTCTTAGCTATTTCTGTAAAACTTTTACTCCTCTTTCTGGATCCAACTTTCCAAATAATTTCTACTTATTTCTACACTAAATAGAAATTAACACCCCCAAATTCACATTAGCCTAGGCTTAAAAATAGTCCTACTACAGTCACAGAATAGTATCTCTGGTGTTACCTCCAATCCCATTCCACACCCATGTAAACCAGCTTTATTTCAAATTGATTAGAGGGGTCCTCATCCACATTTTGATCTGTTAGATAAACTATACTTTCTTTGTGGATCTAGCTGCTCTTACTCGGTCTTTTTAAAAAGATAGCTCCTATTGTTTCTCCTGTTAAAAAGAAAATAACAATTCTGTGAGTCTGAGGAGGGAGAATTGCTTGAGGCCAGCTGGGAGGCCAGCCTGAGCAACATAGCAAGCCTTCACCTCTACCGAAAAAAAAAAAAAAAAAATTAGCCAGGTATGATGGTGAGCACCTAAACTCTCAGCTATTCAGGAGGCTGAAATGGAAAGATGGCTTGACTCCAGGAGTTTCATGTTGCAACGAGCTATGATCACCCCACTGCACTGCAGCCTGAGTGTTAGAGCAAGACCTCATACCAAACAAACAGTAATAATAACATATATCATAAGGCTTTATCAATCAAATAAATTATATTTTCTATTTATGCCCTCCAAAATTGATGATATTTTTGAAACTCAGATGGGTTGCTAATGCTTCACACTGGGTGAGTAATCTGTGTGTCTGACTGTGTGAAGGTCACATCTATTGACCATAATTATCCAGTAATCCTGCTGAGACTTTTAGAATCAATGTTAATAGATAGGTATTCAATTTATCAAGACTAATTTTAGAAATACTTTCAATCATTTTCTCTTAAGTCTCAGGTATAAATTTAAAGTAAATTGACTGAAGGATGATGTGACTGACAGATATTTCTGGACTCAGTGTGACTTATCCCAGTCTCAAACATCTCTACCCCTTTGTTTCAATTCTATTAATCCTGCGGATTTTCGTTTTTATTGTTTTTTTTTGTTTGTTTTTTGTTTTTTGTTTTTACATAACACTCACCCTAGTAGTATCTTGACCATGCCTTGATTTGTCTTAAGTTTAAAGTCAAGACTTCTGATGCATGCAGGTATAATTATATGGCAAGGAATCATCTCTCACAGACATTTAATAGTGCATCTGTCCAATGCAATTAAAACCATTTTCAAGTTATCACATTATTCAAATAAGGTTTTGAGTCTCTTTTTCACATGCAAACACAATTAACTTGTGACAGTAAATTTTTTACTAATTACAATATATCCATCCATGCAAGCTAATTGCAATACAAATGTTTAGTAACCAATCTGGTGCCTTTGTTTATAATTAATATTGTAAAATTGACATTAAATGCTTCAATATTACAGACATCAGTATAGAAATACTTGATGAACACTCAATTATTTATAAGTATACATTATAATTCTTACTTTATAAAAACACTTAAATAGAAAGAATGGTCAGGTAAACAAAAGCAAGATGTTAATTTTATATTAAAAACATATTTACTTTCTCTTACTGGTCACACCATTATCAGATCCATGATTGAGAGATATGGCACGTAAATTATTATTTATTTAGGACACTCTTTGTTGGCATAGGACTCAAGTGAAAGAATTCCAGACAAAGGGTTATAAATAAACCATATGTAGTTTATAGTTATTTTCCTATGATTCAAATAATTGCTTATCTGATCTAGTCTCTCACAGTAAGCAATCGAAAATATAATGGCTATATATAATATTTGTCTTCTTTATGCTAGCTATGTACCACAGATCAATCATTTTGGTGGCTGGCTAAGAGTAGTAATTTTTTGTTTCTTTGCATTAAACATTACCCAATTTTTGCATGTGCATTTTACAAAGCTAATCATAGATTTTAGAAAGGCAAGATAATGCACTATTGGTGGAAAGAAAACATAGGACAAGCTTTATGTTTATAATAAATAATATGTTGCTTTCTTTAAATGAGTAAATATAAAAATCATAGAAATCTAGAACTAGAGAGGACTTTCGACATCATATTCAGTATCATCATTGTATAGATAAACTGAAATAATTTAGTGCTAGATTCAAACTAAGAATTAGTCTCCATAATGGGCATTCCCAGAGTCACTTTACTTAAGATTCATTGCTGCCTTTCACAATGTAATTAACGTCTGTTATTATAAGCAATAATTAATAGCATTTATGCTTCTACTTATGTACTAAGATTATTATTGTCCTTGAATTCATAGAAATAAGCCCTAAGATAATGCTTTTCTACTTCTTCTTTTTTCCATTTGATGGGTTTAAGGTATATAAAACTACATTTATTCATATTTTTACAAATATGTGAATTAAATTTTAATTGTAAGAGAAATTTCAAAATAGATTCATATAAGAAAAAGTCACATTTATATTATTGGTTATGTGCTTAATTTTTAGATTTTAAAATGTGATTTCATATTTAATCTATTTCATTGCCTCATTGTGATGCAAAGATAATGATGTACATATGTTCACAAAATAAGATATTTTTAACTAAGTAATGCTTGTCATCGAAAATTTTGAAAATAATTAGCAATATAGTTTTCATTCTAAATATCAAGGTGATTAGTTTGATAAGGAAATTTAGATGACATTGACACCTATACTAATCGGTTTTCACTCTGAAATAAAGAACTGCCTAAGACTGGGTAATGTATAAAGGAAAGAGATTTAATTGACTTTCAGTTCTGCAGGACTGGGGAGGCCTCAGGAAACTAACAATCATGGTATAAGGGGAACCAAACATGTCCTTCAAATCCTTCAAATGGAAGCAGGATGATGAAGAAATGCACAGTGAACAGCAGAAGCCGCTTATAAAACCATCAAGTCTCGTGAGAACTCACACACTGACATGAGAACAGCATGGAGGAACTTCCTCCATAATCTAATCACCTCCCATGAGGTCCCTCCCCCAACACATGGGGATTACAATTTGGATTACAATTCAAAATGAGATTTGAGTGGGGACAAAGAGCCATACCATATCAATATCACTAAATAATACTATGATGATGATTATTATTATGAGACTAAGTCCCCCTGTGTTGCCCAGGTGGAGTGCAATTGTGCGATCTCGGCTCACTGCAACCTTTGCATCCTGGGTTCAAGTGATTCTCTCACCTTAGCCTCCCGAGTAGCAGGAATTACAGGTACATACCACCATGCCTGGCTGGCTAATTTGTGTATTTTTGGTAGAGACGAGGTTTCACGATGTTGGCCAGGCTGGTCTGGAAATCCTGACCTCAGGTGATCGGCCAGCCTCGGCCTCCCTAAGTGCTGGGATTAGAGGCATGAGCCATCGCGGCAGGCAATATTGCTAAATTACATACTGAATTAAAAGATGTAATAATTTTCCTACAGCCAGAGCAAACTAAGACATTGGCTTAAAAAATAAAATCAGACTAGGCTGGGCGTGGTGGCTCATGCTTGTAATACCAGCACTTTGGGAGTCCAAGGCAGGAGGATCACGATGTCAAGAGATGGAGACCAGCCTGGACAACATGGTGAAACCCCAATCTCTACTAAAAATACAAACATTAGCTGGGTGTGGTGCCACATGCCTGTAATCCCAGTTACTCAGGAGACTGAGGCAGGAGAATCACTTGAACCCAGGAGGCGGAGGTTGCAGTGAGCTGAGATCGGGCCACTGCACTCCATCCTCGACAGAGCCAGACTCTGTCTCAAAAACAAACAAACAAAAACAAAGAAACAAACAAAATTAAATAAATACAAATTTAAAAAATACTAAAGGAGTTCCAATAAGATTTTTATTAATTTGATATTTATGTAGTCTGAAATTGCTTTGGACCATGCTATATTTAAGTTTACATTATTTTCTTAAATATGGGGCCTCTAATTATACATATCTGAAAATTAAAGGTAGAAGAAATTCATTTCTTCTTGCCTATGCTCTTTACATTAGTAAATAAATTTAGTCAAAAATTTACCTTTGCTAACATATTTTTAATCTTTCCGAGGAGGCCAAAAATATATCCAGGAAGATGCATTGAGCTATAGTTGGTGCCAGGTGCTTTCTTTTGGGGAAAGTAGTCAACAAACATAATTAAGTAATAATAATGTGGAAAAGAAAGTGTTTCTGTTGCTCACAGAATAAGCAATATTATTCTGCAGTGTGTTACACTTTATTGCCTGAATGGGAGACACGCTTTTCCCTTAGTTATAGAACACATTCTCTATTGGTTACACCAACCACAGAAGTAGACCAGGAAAATTAATCAACGTTATAATTATGTGTCGAACAATTTCTACAAATTCTGCAATACACCCACAATTACCTTAACTGATCTCCGGAAATTAAAGTTTAAGTAAGCCTTGGTTGTGGCAAAACTATTCACTGTATCACTTTGACAGTTAAACACTATATTTGTTGCATTACCTTTAGAAACAACAAACATAAAATGCAATGATATAGATCACTTGAAATATAGTTTCATGGATTATATTTATCAATAAATCGTAAACATGAGTTTTCAAAGTTAAGAACCCTATTTATTTTCAGGTTAGCGTGAGGGTAGATATTGTTCTCTGAGAGATTTATATTAAAACACTATTAGACAAAGTATATATGTGACAAATATACCATAAAACAAAGCAGTTCTCTTTAATATTAAAAAATATATACACCTTAAAAGATATTCAGAATCTATTGTTGCAAAATAATTTAGACAATATGCTTTCAACTACAGAGTTAATTAACAGTTATTTTATTATATTTATTTCTGTATAATATATGATACCTTTTATTATAAAAGCAAGTTAATATAATTTTTATATGTAAGAACAGTTGGATCCCAAGTTTATATTCCAGTTTAATTTTTAATAATTGTGAACTTTAAATCTACTTTATCTTACCTTATTAACAGTAGCTATTTGTTATTATCTGCTTATAAATAAGTCTCTATGCTTTGCATTATCTCTAATTTTCACTTTCTTTTTCTCTTATTTTATATTTACTTATTTATGTATTTTTCACATATTTGTATAAAATATATTCTGACCCCTTCTAAAAGCTCACCATGGAATATGTCATATAACACAAAAGAGGTATAATTTGAAGTTGAAAATGATAAGTACAATTAGGGTGATTTGTTAAAAGCGCTATATGAGTTCAGATAGGAAGACTGATCATTCATTCTCACTTGGCAGAGATAAGGGAAATCTTCAGTCATGGAGTGAGTGGCATTTGAATAAGATTTTAAAGATTCTGGAGCTATGACCACATTATGTAAGTATTTAATTTTCACGACATTTTCTAAGTGATTTCATTTGTGGAAGATGAAGCTTAGATTAAGTAACATGAAGCTGATACTTGAAAGACTGCTGTGTTGATAGAAGGTCTGTTTGAATAAACCATGCTCTTTAAACTTCATTATAGAAATATTTTCTTAGACTGGTACATTGGTGTTTTATGATTTCCAATAGCATAATAAATATTTTAGTTATATATGCCACAACTAATGTGTTAGTTCAAGTTATTACTGCTAAAGGTCATCAGAAATACTTCTAAACACAATTTATTGCATTTCACAAAGACCATGGGAACTTTAAAGGGGAGAGTGTATGCCTTAAAGTATAATATTTTCAAACTGTAAATCCCTTTTTTTAAAACATAGGAGTTGTGTCCTAAAAGGGATGGTAAATCATCAACAAAGCTATAAATTGACTATATAAGAAAGCAGAGACCATACTCTTGATGTTGGAAGTTATCACCATATTACAAAAACACTGATATGATGTGTGGTTTCCTTAATTTAGCTGTTCCATGCATCTCTCTTTTATGTAATGAATTATTAATACATTTAATTATATATTTTGATAATATAGTAAAATAAATGAAGATCAAAACCATAATTACTTGTATAGTAAATTATATTACAATTTATTTCTGGCATTATTTATATCTAATATTAGTGTTCTTTCTTGCTGTTTGCCTATAAAATAATTGTATAATTAATAATTATAGGAGTTGACAATTTAATTTTACTCTGAGATAATTTACATATGAATCAATTCAATAGAGGCAAAATTTATAATAAACATGTAACTTTATATATAAATAAGGTATTTGGCAATATCTCTTAATGACCAATAAATTTAAATGAATGATAATATTTAATTAAATTTTTCTCATTTTCTAAAGAGTTTAGTAGAGTGAAAAATGCTTACATTTCCCATTGTGTAAATATAAGCCATAAAAAAATCTAACTTGAACTAAAAGCTAAGCAAAACAAAATCTTCAAATATTTTGCTGAACGTTGGAAAAATTGCTTTCTAATGCTGCAATTGCTCATATTTTTCAGTGGACGCCCTTTTTCAAGTTATAAATACAAAAACAGTATCTAAGGATTACTTAAATTCTAGATATTTACTCTTACTTGATCTCACATTTTTCACTTTGAAAGCGTAATACTTTTTTTTATGATAAAACTGTCAACAAATTAGATATAGAAGGAATGTATTTCAATGTAATAAAGACCATATGTCACAAGCTTATAGCTAATATCATACTGAATAGTGAAAAGCTCAAAGTTTTTTCTCTAAGATCAGGAATAAGACAAGGATGTTCACTCTTGCCACTTCTTTTCAACACCATACTTGAAGCCCTAGCTAGAGCAAAGGCCAGCTAAATAAAAGATATCCAAATTGGAAAGGAAGAAGTTAAATTGTTCCTGTTGGAAGACATTATTTTGTGCATAGAAAACCCTAAGACACCATCAAAAAACTATTAGAACTAACAAATGAATTCAGTAAAGTTGCAGGATAGAAAATCAATATAGAAAAATCAGTAGCATTCTTATACACTAATAATGAACTATCTGAAAAAGTTAAAACAATCCCATTCATAATACATTTAAACATAAATGAATACAACACTTACAAATTAACTTAGTTGAGAGAAAAAGATCTGCACAATGAAAAGTACATAGCATTGATGAAAAAATTGAATAAGACACAAATAAGTGGCAAGATAACTATGGTTATGAATTGGAAGACATAATATTGTTAAAATGTCTATACCATCCAAAGCAATATGTGGATTTAATGCAATCCCTATAAAAATACCAAGGGCCTTCTTTATGTGAATAGAAAATACAATTCTAAAATTTGTATAGAATCTCAAAGCCCCCCAAATAACCAAAGCAATCTTAAGCAAAAAGAACAATGCTAGAGGCATCACACTACCGGTCTTCAAAATATAATATGAAGATATAATAATCAAATCAGTATGGTAGTGTCATAAAAACAGACATATGAACCAAAGGAACAGGATAGAGAGCCCAGAAATAAACCCACACATATACAATCAACTTATTCGAGACAAAAGTGTCAAGAAAACACAATAGGGAGAAGACAGACTCTTCAATAAACGATGTTGAAATAACTCGATCACATACAGAAAAATGAAATTAGATCCTTACCTCACAAGATATAAAAAAATCCATAAAATGGCTCAAAGACTTAGACAAGACTTGAAACCATAAAATTGTTCAAAGGAAATATCAGACAAAGCTCCATGACATTGGTCTGGGAAATGAATTCTTGGATAGGAACCCAAAAGCATTGAGAACAAAGGCAAAAATAGACACTGAGATTATATCAAACTAAAAAGCTTCTGCACAGCTATGAAAATATCAACAGAGCCAGGTGCAGTGGCTCACACCTGTGATCCCAGTGTTTTGGGTAGCCAAAGTGGGAGGATCGCTTCAGCCTAGGAATTCAAGACCAGCCTGGGGTACACGGCAACACTCCATTCCTACAAATAATAATAATAAAAAAAAGTAGCCAGATGTGATGGCATGTGCCTGTGATCCCAGCTATTCAGGAGACTGACATGGGAGGATGGCTTGAGCCCAGAAGGTCAAGCCTGCAGTGAGGCATGCTCATGCCACTACACTCCAGCCTGGGGGACAGAGCAAGACCTTGTCTTAAATAAATTAATTAATACATAAATAAAAGTAAAGAGAATATCAAGAGAGAATATACTGAATGGGTGAAACTATTTATAAAGTATGCATCTGATAAGGGGTTAATATCCAAAAATATATAAGCAACTCAATAGCAAAAAAACAAATAACCCGTTTTTAAAAATTAGCAAAGGACCTGAATAGACATTTCTCAGAAAACATACAAATGGACCACAGGTATATGAAAAAATGCTCATCATCACTAATCAAAAGAGAAATGTGAATTAAAATGACAATACAATGTCATGTCATACTTAACTGAATGACTGTAATAATAAAGACAATAAATATGGGTGAAGATCTGGAGAAAAAGGAAGCCTTGCACACTGTGGTGATCATGTGAATTAGTATAGCCCTTATGCAAAACAGCATCAAAGTTCATCAAAAAATTAAAAATAGAATTACTATATAGCCAAACAATCCCACTACTGAGTATATATCTAAAAGAAGTAAAATTGGTATCTTGAACAAAACCAAAATGGGATGTATATCTGCACTCCAGTGTTAATTGCAATCATTAAGATATAGAATAAACAAATTAATCAATAAAGAAAATGTGGTATGCATACACAATGGAATACTCTTCAGCCTTAAATAAAAAGAAAAATTCCGTGATTTGCAACAACGTGGATGAACCTACAGAAAATATGTTAAATAAAATAAACAAGGCACAGAAAGACAAATATCACATATTCTCACTTATATGTGGAATCTAGGAGTTGAACTCAACGAGATAAACTAAAATAGTGATTATTATGGGCTGGTGGTTGAGGGAGAGATGCTGGTCAAAGGATTCAAAATTTCATTTAGATGAAAGACATAAGTTTATGAAATCTATCTTACAACATGTTGACTGCTATGTATCTTAATATAGCCATGCCACCATATTTCAAAACAACATGTACAAAAAATATGCAATTTTTGTCAATAAATGTATGAAATATGATCAATTCTTAATTGCTTTCAAAAAATAAAGAATAACATTATTTCGTATACAGTAAATATTCAATAAACTGACTGAAAGACATGTTGATAAATAAGTGAGTTATTAGATATACAAGAGGAAAAATACTGTATCATTTGAAACAGGGATTTGAGATATAGTCAGCAACATAATTCTCTGCCTGTATACTGTAAATATACATAAAGAATATTTTACTGTAAATATACATAAAGAATATTTTTAAAATAATGAGAATATGGAGGTCAATTTTACTTTAAAAATGCCAGAATCTAATGGCACGAAATGAATATTCTAATTTCAGTGTAACACTGCATTATGTTTGTAAACTATGTGCTCTATGTGTTTTATAGACAATAGATAAAAACATTTTTCTTTTGATTCTGAGTATTTAACTTAAAGAAATCAGGCTTGAATTTTTTACTACTAGATTGTCAAACCTTTATGTATTTCCATAATCATCTCATGAGATGGACCTCTTCAGGGTGGTCATTAGAATGATGACTATAGTCTTCTGATAGGAACCAAACACATTTCTTTGGTTTGGCTAAATTCAGCAGGAGATGCCAGCTGTTTTCTTAAAAAGTAGCAGAAGATGATAAAGACTCTCCTCACAGTGTTCACTTACTGTTTTTTTCACTGACACCTCCATTGCAATAGTTCTTCAGCTGTCAACTCCAGTGCAGGTCTCTGTAAAGCCTTCAGCTCATGATATCTGGGGCCTGGAAAGTGAGGTAAGAGGATATGGCTTTAATGAGTTTAACGCGGAATGGCCAAGATTGTTCGTTTCCTTCTTCTTTATCATGTCTGAAGACAGAAGTCAGTAAATGAGAATTATAACATGAATGACATGAGAGACATACAGATGAATCTTATCTAAATTGAGGTAGAAACATATTAAAAATATCTTACGAACTAAGGTATAGAAATGAATATCTAATTAAGTATTATGATTCGTCATTAGAGAAAACAGTAGAAACATGGCTTTACATTTCTCTGTTACAAGGAATAATTACAAGTGTACAGCTTTTAACAAAGGTGTTGTTTTTAAAACGTATTAAAATATCAAAGAATGAAATAAGGTTATGCCTTTGAATTCAGAAATTTCGATAATTTAAGGTAACTGGAGAGAGAGTTTCGAGGAAGTTCCAATGTAAGGAATACCCCTCAGAATGGAAACAAGCCTGGGGAATCTCCAGGAAGAGAATTTGACAGCAATTGAACAAGTTATAATATTTAAGAAATCCATTGAAAACATACATGATTGAAAGCTTTGCTAAATATTGTTAATAATCAAATACATGATGACTTTTTATCTTAAAATGTCATTTTTTTTTCAAATAACATATGTCTATGTTCTAATTTTTATTTAAGGCTTTTCTATACATATATATAAAATTAAATTATGCTGTCTTTGGTCTAATATTGAGTCACTTTTATATATAATTGGAAAGGAAGCTAGATACAATGATTATATTACTTCAGGACAGACAACAACCTGATGGCCTGTACATGAAATGTTTTAATAAATACTTAAAGGAAAGGTCTAAACTTCAAAAGCCTATAGGCATCAATGCCTTTATGCTAGTGTCATGTGTTTCCATATATTAATTCTACTCACATTATATATATTTCCCACATTTGATGAATCATGATTCCCACTCCCCCCCCCTTTTTTTTTACTACTAGGTTGCCAGTTTATTATAAATAAATACAACTTAGGAACCACGAGATGGGAGAGATGCATAGGGAAATGTATGTGGGAAGGAGGTAAGAACATCCGTGCTCTCAGGCAGCCCAACTTCCCAGCACTTCAATGCACTCACCAGCCTGGAAACATGAGGAACTTTTGAACTTTATTACCATACATACTCTCAGGTCATTTTCATAAAAAGTACATTATAGAATACTTGGATACAGATATATTTATGAAAGTATAACTGTAAAAATGTAATCTAAAGCTACACCTTCTTTTATTTAATGGTGTTTCCATAAAATTTTGTTAGTATGAAATGACAGAAGCTAAAGTCATGCATAATTAAAACTTTGAACCAAAAGATTGTATAGACTTGACTGATCAAATACAAAATAAATTGGCATATGTAGAACTAAATAACAGCCAGTAAGCAAAAAACACATTTCTCCCTGATTATGTGGTAGTTTGATATCATCCTAGTCACAAAATAAACATGTTTTTTTTTTATATCTGATTACCTACATTGTAAGTATTGTTTTCATTATTCTTATAATCCTTTATGGCTCATAATAGATCATGTTTTCTATTAGAAATATATTTTTTTATTAAGAACTTTTGTAAACCAGGTAATAACATTAAAATGTTTGAAAATAAGTGCAGTTTGTTTGAGGAAACTGAGTTATTTCCCACTAGCTATATTCCCAAAATCAAAGACATCATACTGAAATTCCCTTTGTATGTTATAAATTTAGCACATACTGTTCGCATAGCTGTGGATATTTTTACAACCTTATATTATCAGAATTAAAATAACTTGAATTAATATTACTGCCCAAATGATTATACAAATGTCATATATGTATATATAATATATAATATTTATGTATCTATTACAGAAATTAAATACAGACTCTTAAATCTCAAAAAACAGTAAGAACAATATTTGACCCAATATCTGATAATCCTGAGGAAATTAAAAATGCAAAGAACAGTTAAAATTGGGTAGTTGATGAAGAAACCACTTACTAATGTACATCAAATACTTAGATATCATGCATTGAAGGTATATAAGTATAAGCTTTTATATTTTCAGCCAATAATCAAGATGAAGATTGTGATATAGGTAGACACAAACAATAGCATTTCATAATATCTCCAGATATGAAATGCAGAAGAATGTTAAAACAATGTTGTGTTTATAAGCAGAAAGAATATTAAGAAAATAGTGAGCTACAAGCCAGAAACTTGAGGGAGCTTAGAACCATCTACTAAGGAAACACATACAATAAGATAATATAAATTTTGCAGAGATTAATTTTTTTATAGATTATGCATCAATCAACGTTGTCTATACCATCTTGGCATTCTAATCAGAACATTTTACAAGGATCTAATTAGAAAATAATTTTAAACAGCTCATCTAAGTTATCAACACAACCTACATTGGATGGATATTTTGAACACTATAACATCTCAAACTCCCCTCTCCCTCACAACAAAATAATTCTATTGAGATTCTCAAACCACTTTTGAACTTGGTGTTTCTATAGACATAGAGCAGTTCTAAATACTCGATAGGATTTTGGTGATATAGAAGTCACAGAAAGTAAGAAATAAAGATCACAATTATTGAATTCATAGAACTTATAAAATTGATGCTGGTTGCTTTTACTTAATAAAATTTGTAAAATAGATTAAAAAATATAAACTGTGCAATATTCTTATTTACTGGTCTCCATCTCTTTCTCCTCTGCCTTTCTCTTTTCACTCTCACATCCCATTCCTTAGGCCAGTCTACTTGTAATTTTCAGATCTATTTCATTTACCCCATGCTATGGTCAAACTGTTGTGTCCTCCTAAAACACATATGTTAAAATTCTAACCACAAATTTATGCAAATAGGAGTTAGAATCTTTGGGAAATAACAAGGTCATAGAGTGTTGCCCTCATAAACGGGATTAGTGCCCTTATAAAAGAGACCTCCGAGATCTCTCACCTTTTCCACCGTGTCAGGACACAGCTAAAAAATGGCCATCTATGAACCAGGAAGTGGGCCCTCACCAGACACTGAATTTGCAAGTGCCTGGATCTTGTACTTCTCAGTCTCCAGAACTTTGAGAAATAATGAATTTTTTACAAGCCACCTAGTTTATGGTAGTTTTGTTAAAACAATTTTAACATGCTAAGAACCCCATTTCTAACTCTAACCTGACCCCTAACTTCTACTCTCCCACTAGTAATTAACATACCTCCACAAAATAACTAAATTTTTGGAGAAAATTTTATAAGTGGAAAAAGCACTTGTCTGAAATTAATACCTTAAATATTGGGAATTTCAAATGAAAAAATACAGGCTTTTTACAGGGATTGTCAAGAAGGCAAAATACCCTCAAAGACCTCAAAACTTGAAGGTTTTTTCCTCATAATTTCCTTTTACATTTTTATTTCTTTTTAGGGGTTATGAGGAAATGAGATTTTAATTGACATTAGGATAGAATTTTAGACAAAGGAAATGAATACATAATTTCTGCATTGTAGCAGTTGTACCTCCCAAATAATAACCTTACAAAATAATGCTCAGGGTGAGGGCTAGGTGAGAAAGGTTGACAAAAAAATTCATAAAGTAGCGAGACTGGGACACTAGCACAAATTTGAAATCTGCTCAGAAAAAGCAAATTGTGATATATCACATATGCTTTGTGAAACAACAAAAGAGACGAATTAAAACATAATACTAAGGGATAATTTAAAAGGACCTGGAGATCCCCTGACAAGTGAGCAGCTGTGGATGCCTTCAGGACTTACTAAGTCTTCTTCATTCTTCTCCATTTTTACTTTTTACCAATTATGTATTTGTTTTCTATCATGCATAAGAAACTACTACAAAACCAGTGGCTTAAAACAACTTCAATTTATTATTTCAGTTTGTATAAATTAGAGGTTTGGGGGCAGCTTGCCTGGGTCTCTGCTCAAGGTTTCACAAGACAAGACTGATGTGTCCTCTGGGTAGTGCTTTCCTACTAAGGCTTGACTTGGGAAGGATCTTCTTCCAAGCTCTCTCAGGTCATTAGCATAGTTTCTTTCCATGTGGCTATAGAATTCATAGGAGTTTTCTTCTTCAAGTGTATCAGGAGAATCTCTCATTCCAATTTGTTAAAATTATTATGGAAATGACACTACTATAACATATGCCATAATCTATAACCTAATAAAGATGACTTCTCTATCACCTTTGCCATATTCCACTGTCTAGAAGCAAGTTCACAAACTTCACCACACTTTGAAGAGGAGTTTATACAGGGGTATTGGTCATTAGTGGTCATCTTAGAATTCTGACTGCTAGAAAAGTAGTTACTGTAAAAAGGAAAAATCCTTATGACCATCCTTAAGAAGCAAGAGGACTAATTTCATATGTCAAGGTATGAGTTTGTGTCCCACCAAAATTTATATGTTGAAGTCTTAATCCTTTATGCCTTAGAATGTGATTTTATCTAGAGATACAGTATTTAATGAGGTCATTAAGTTGACATAAGATCATTAATCCAATATGATTAATTAGATTAATTTGATTGGTCATGAATCCAATAGGACCTTATAAGAAGAGGAAATGTGGACATAATATACAAAAGAAAAATATGTAAAGACGGGGAGAAGACTTCTGTCTACAAGCCAAGGAAACATGCCTCAGAAGAATCCACTGCTTCCAAGAGCTTAATCTCAGGCTAATAGACTCCAGAATTATGATAAAATAAAATTCTGTAGTCTACACTGACCAGTCTGTAGTACTTTGTTGTGACAGCCCTAGAAAACTAATAGAGCCAGTTTCCAATGCACTGACCTTACAAATTTTTTAGGAAGCCAGTTTCCCATGGTAATAAAGTCATGTTTTATGTGGGTCAAATAGGAAGCATAACCTACCTCTGTACTGGATGTGATTCGTTGTTCTCTTTCTCTCTCTTTTTCAATTTTCTCTTAGATGGAAAGATTAAAATATTTAATAATATAAAAATTGTAGTGAGTGTTCGGAGGAAACTATACTTTTAGAGCGTTTTTTTTTGTTTGTTTGTTTGTTTTTTTAGAGTCTCCTTCTATCTCCCAGGCTGGAGTACAATGGCGTGACGTTGGCTCACCACAACTTCCACCTCCCGGGTTCAAATGATTGTCTTGCCTCAGTCTCCTGAGTAGCTGGGATTACAGGAGTGCCCCCATGATGCCCAGCTAGTTTTTGTATTTTTGTAGAGATGGGGTTTCACCATGTTGGCCAGGTTTTTCTCAAACTCCTGACCTCAAGTAATCCGCTTGCCTGAGATTACGTGCATGAGCCACCATGCCCGGCCACTTTAGAACTGTATTAGTTCATTCTCAGGCTGCTATAAAGAACTGCCTCAAACTAGGTAATTTTAAAGAAAATAGGTTTAATTGACTTATAGTTCTGCATGGCTGGGAGGCCTCAGGAAACTTACAATTATGCAAGAAGGGGATGCAGGTTTGTCTTACATGGCAGCTGGACAGAGAGAGAGGAGAGAGTGAAGGGGGAAGAGCCCCTTCTAGAAGATCAGATCTCTTGAGAACTTAACTTGCTATCATGAGAACAGCATGGGTGAAACCATCTCCATGATCCAATCACCTCCTTCCCTTGACACATGGTGATCACAATTTAAGCTGCGATTTGGGTGGCAACACAGAGCCAAACCATATCAAGGACAAATGTGTGAAATTATCATTGAAAATGTCATGACTTGACCCATTAATGATTCAGTTTATACTTATTGAGTGCTTAAATTATTAAGCTGCTTTGGGTGCTTGGGATCCATCAGTAAAAATTACAAACAAAAATTCTGCCATAATAGAGCTTATAATGTAGTGGTAGAAGACAGACAAAAATGTTTTAAAAATGAGTAAACTATAAATTATGTGTTTATAATGAGTTCTGTGTAAAAATTTGTTTAAATAAAAAAAGAATAGGAGAATGAATCAGGAGTGTGAACTACAGTGTTGGAAGTTTTTAATGAAGACAGTAAGGGTAACACTAAAAACTTAGTGCTTTAAGAATAAACTCACAGGGGAGAGAAAGTAGGGAGAGATAGTCACCTTCCACAATTTGCAGGGAAACAGATTCTTGGAATAAAAAAGAGATAATATATAGGTCTTATGGCTTGGCATCCTTAAGAAAAAGCAAGAAAGCACCTATGATGAAAGCAGAGAGAATGAAGAGGAGAGTCATATAAAATAAATTTATACAGGTAAAAGCAGGACAGATTACATAGGGCTTTTGGAAAGACTATAGCTTTTATTCAGAGTAAGGTATCTTAATTTGGAAGATGTTGAGTAAACTGAGTCAATTTTGAGTCAATGGTCTTCTTGAAACTGACCTGAGCAATGATTTTTTTTTTTTTTTTGGTTATGAACCCAAAAGCACAGACAACAATAGACAGAAATAGACATGTGGTATTATATCAGATTGAAAAGCTTCTGCACAGCTAAGTTAACATTCAACAGAATGGGGAGACAGTGTACAGAATGGGAGAAAATATTTACAAAACATATATCTTATAAGGGATTAATGTTAATAATATATAAAACATCCAAGCAACTCACTAGCAGGAAAACTATCTGATTTTTAAAAATGGGTACAATTCCTGAATAGACTTTTCTCAAAAGAAGACATACCAGTGGGCAACAGAGGTATAAAAATCATGTTCATTATCACTAGCAATCCAAGAAATGTTAGTAAAAAGTATAATGGGATATCACTTCACATCTGTTAAAATGGCTATAATTAAAAAGATAAAAGATATGTTTTGGTGAGTATGTGGAGAAAAGGAAACTCTTGCACACTGTAGGTGGGAGTGTAAATTAGTACAGTCATTATGTAAAACAGTATTGAGTTTCCTCAAAAATTAAAAGTAGAACTGCTGCCATATGATACAGCAATCCCACTACTTAGTATATACACTAAGAAAATGAAATCAGTATCTTGAAGAGATATTGGCACTCCAGTGTTAATTGCAGCATTATTCATAATCACCAAGATATATAATTGACTTAAATATTCATCAATGCATGTATGAATAACGAAAATGTGATATAATATATACTCACTATTGGAAAGAAGTCCTATCCTATGTAACAACATCAATGATTCTGGAGGATATTAAATTATGTTAAACCAAGAACATAAAGACAAACACTACATGATCTCATTTAGATGTGGAATCTACAAAAGTTGAACTCATTTAAATAGAGAACAGAATGGGGGCTACCAGGCACTGGGGTTGGGGATTTGGAAAGATTCAACAAAGGATACAACATTTCATTTAGACAGCAGGGTTAACTTTAAGAGATCTATTGTGCAACATGGCGACCATAGTTAGTAACAATGTATTATATTTTTAAAAATCACTAAGAGTAGATTTTATGTGCTCCTATCACAAAAAAATGATGATGATATGAACTAATATGTCTTAATTATCTCTATTTGACCATTCCACAATGTCTGCATATTTAAAAATATCATGTTGAACATGATCAATATATACAAATTTTCTTTGTCAATTGAAAATATAGAAAAAAAGAAAAACTACACAATGGAGGAAAGATTTTTTACTTTTATATCTTTTATTGTATTTTTACTTTTATACATTATCATGTATACATTTACTATTAATATTTTTCATATGTACGTTTTCTAAAAGTACAAATAAATTACACTTAAATTATCCCCTAGTATGAAGATCCTTGAACTTAATTCACACACACACACAAACTCATGATGACAACCAGGTGAATAAGATTATACTAACAATGAATATTGATTTCAGTGAATAAAGGTAGCAAATGTTATGTTAGCTTATAAAAATTAGCATTACAATAAGTAAAGATGTTGCTTTGTTAAAGCTGGAAAATGCAATATGAAAAGAACAATCTGAAGCAAAAGTGAAACAAAATCTATCAGTGTTTTGTTTTGCTTTTTATGATGTAAGGAAACCATTGTGCTACTACATGCAATAAATAAAGTACATATTTTGTTTTCAGTTGTACAGTGGCTATCCATCAGAGCTATCTAAAGTAAAATTCTAAGAAAAATAAAGCTTGTAATAGAAATTTTGCTTCATGAGGTGCTGCTGCTTTTTCAACTACTTTTTTTTCTAGGCTAATTCTTCCTTTTCTATCAGTTCCAGACTTATGCCTTCCTATTTCAATCTGGCAGCCTGTGCTTGCCTTCCCTTCTGCTTCCAGTCTACTGTCTCTTTTCCTCTAAATAGGTTTCCCATAAGTTCTCGATGTAATACTTTTGCCCGAGGCTTACTACATTCTCATTTCTGAGTAATTTCATAGAAAATCATAGTTGCTGTTCCTCTGTTTTTGTTTTACTTTTCTTTACATTTCTATTATTGATTTAGAACTGTTTAAATTTTGCTAGATCTTACGTTTTGCTTAGTATATTTGTAAATCAAAGAAAATGACCTTGACAAGTCTCAAATCATTTCAGGAGGTTTTCTTGCTAAAGTTTTTTAAGCAATTTTTTTAGGACTATGAAGGGGAATAAAAACCCAGCACTGATATTTTAATATGATCAACTGGACCTGTGTATTAGTATGCTGAGTCTGCTGTAACAAAGTGCTACAGATCGGGTGGCTTAAACAATAGAAATTTATTTTCTCACTGTTCTGGATGCTAGAAGTTGGATCCCTCTGAGGGCCATGAGGCATGTGTCTATTTCAGGTCTCTACCACTGATTTATGGATAGCAGTCTTCTCTGTCTCTGTGTCCTCACAATGTCTTGACCCTGTATGTGTCTGTGTCAAATTAACTACTTGAGGCTGGGTAATTTATGAAGAAAAGACGTTTAATTGGCTCATGGTTCCGGAGGCTATACAGGAAGCACAGCTGGGGAGGCATCACGAAACTTAGAATTGTGGTGGAAGGCGAAGGGTAAGCAGGCACCTTCTACATGTCTGGAGCAGGAGGAAGAAAGAAAAGGTGGAGGTGCTACACACTTTTAAACAACCAGGTCTCACGAGAACTCACTCACTATCATGAGAAAAGCAAGAGGGAAGTACACACCCATCATCCAATCACTGCCCACTAGGCCCCTCCTCCAACACTGGGGATTATACTTTATTGTTATAATTTTTTTATTTTATTTTGAGACAGAGTCTCACTCTGTCACCCAGGCTAAAGTGCAATGTCATGATATCAGCTCACTGCAGCCTCCACCTCCCAGGTTCAAGCAGTAATACTGCCTCAGCCTCCAGAGTAGCTGGGACTACAGGTGTGCATCACTACACCAGGATAATTTTTGTGTTTTTAGTAGAGCCTGTGTTTCATCATGTTGACCAGGCTGCTCTCAAACTACTGGCCTCAAGCAATCCAACTGCCTCAGCCGCCCAAAGTGCTGGGATTACAGGTGTGAGCCATTGCATACAGCCTATAATTTGACATAAGAGTTGGGTGAGGACACAGATCCAAACCATATCAGAGGATAACAATCATATAGAATTAGAGTACACTCTAATGACATCATTTTAAATTAATGACCTATTTAAAGACCCTATCTCCAAATGCAATCACATTCTGAGTTACGAGCATTAAGGCTTCAACATGTAAATATTTGGGTGGACACAATTCAACTCATAACACCTAGGTTATGACACCTTCAGCATCAAATTTACTACCACAAAACAGAAATGACATTTAAAAGGGAAGGTTTGGAGTGACCTAAGTAAGAAAAATTTAATCAAAGTCAGCAATGAAAAAAATGCTTTCCTCTGAGGATCAAGAATTGTGGTGCTCAGACACATTTTTGCAAGGAAGCCATGTTGTTTAGGCCTTGATTAATTAAGTTAACAGTTTATATGTGCCATACACATGCTTACCTAACTTCAAAAATGATGTCATCTCCTAGGATATTTGGTAGTTTTTGGAAGTCTTGTTCTTTAGGGTTCCGGTAAATAAATAATATAATACGTATGGTACCAGCAGAGAATGCTGTATTTTTTCTTCTCCTTTAACCCATTCAAATTTTCATTTTATTTATTTTTTGATTCCTTCAGTTCAGATTCAATTTGTGCCAGCTTTCCCTTCCATAAAGGAGCCATCGATGTTTTCCAAGTATATATGCAACGCCCATCAATTAATTGATAATATAATGAATTATCATTTTAAGGAAAGTTCATATTCTCCTGCAATCATAGATCTTTCTTCTATTATGCACATTAGTAGACACAGTGTAGATGAGTTGTATTGCTTTCCTATCACTGTTATAACAAATTTTCACGAGCTTGGTGAATCAAAATCACAAAAATTTATTTTCTTACCATTTCTGACTGCTGGACAGTCAGCAGTCCAAAATGTATCTCACTGGGCTAAAATATTTGCTCAAAATCAGGGTGGACTAAAATCAGGATGCCAGCAGGGCTGTTTATCCAGTAATACATAGCAGACAATCCATGTCCTTGATTTTCCAGCTCCCAGAGACTTCCTGGTTCTCATTTTCTCTTCAAATCCAGCAATGGTTGGGTCTTTCTCATGCTGCATCACTCTTACTTTTTTCTTCCCTGACTCTTGGGATACAATGAGCCAATACAGGTAATCCAGGATCATCTCTCAATCTCAAGGTCACCCTAGAAAACTTAATTCCATTTACACTCTTAATTTTTTCTTACCGTGTAACATAACATATTCAACAGTACTTAGGTTTAGAATCTGGGCATATTTGCCAGTAGAAGGAGTTATTCTGCCTACCACAGGCTGCAATCCAAGGACTGTCTGAACACAGATTCTAAATGGAGACATGTTAAATACAGTAAGTAAAGACTAAGTACTTAATAATTGAATGCGATTATAACATTACCATTCTTGTTGTCGTTATCATTATTATATGGAGGTGAACAGTACTAGATAGTGGAGATTTGATAAAGTGGTTGTAATTTGATGAAGCGGTCAGAATGAAGTCATCATCAACATGTCTAGTGTGGGTACATGGCTGTGTAAAGTAGGGGAAGCAGCATTTGGATAGCTTGTAAGAAATCAAAGACTGTGCATTTTTTAGCAAATATTTTCCTGCAGACAAATATGTAGAACAGTAAATACAAGCAGAATTTGCAAATAGCAACTACTAAATATAGGATAGTTTTTCCATAAAGAAGTATAGAAGGTCCCTTCACAGATGCCACAGCAAAGCTGATAAAGGCACAAAGTGCATCAGCAGACTCAATTTCATTACTCAGAATGTTTGTTTGTTTGTTGTTTGTTTGTTTTTACCAATCCATACACAGGCTTCAGAATTTAATATTCAGCAATAATGGGTGACTGGTGACTGCGAATCAGGTCTTAGTCCTAGTGCCCACAGGGTGACTATGGAGAACCTGAGGCACAACTTTCTCTCAATTTAGTGTTCACCTACAAACCCAAGCTGCTGCATTTATCCATGTGGCATAGTTCTGGTCTTTTCCCAGCTTTATCACCATCATGAACATCTGCCTATTAATGGAGTCTTGCTATAAATGAATTGATTCTTCAGGGAATGACTTCCAAGAAGGCATCTATAAGCATAAAATTCAATTGATGGTATATTTTATATACCAGTATACCAGATGGGTTTACCAAAAAAATCCTATACTTTGCTTTATTCATTCTTCTTTCAAGATATGGACATCAGATTGGAAGTCTTAATAATTTTTGTTTTTTAAAGAACCACTGTAATCTCTATTGTAATATATTTTAGATTTAACAAATTATTTTTATAGTAGGTTATGAGAAGTTTAAAATATCTATAAAAATAAAAGTGTAAAACCAATAAATTGCAAGGACTGTTAAAAGTTATAAAAAACAAGTAAAGAGAACTTCTCATGGCACTTCTAAAACACTCTTTTTATCCTAACAGTTGGTGAATTGTTGCTTATGCAAACAATCTACAGAAAAAAATTCTATTTTTTGCTTGAAAAGTGTGAGAAATTCTAGTCTGAAAAGGTGCTTGTCATGAAGTTATATACAAATGAAAATATGAGCTAAGAATAGCAGTACCATCTGAACCATAATTATAGTTCAGTGTTATAATCAAAATCTACAGGAACTTTCTAGAAATAATTATTTTTTAAGAAGTGAAAACTAATTTGATACTTCAAAACTAGCCTAACTCTTAAGGAATATTAATGCCAACACTTTTAAAATTACTTTTTGTAATATTGTTTTATTTTAGGTTTGTGAGCAAGAGTTGAGCCAAACTGAACAACAGTTTATAAGAATATCTGAATTCCAAATATAAAGTTAAATTTAAAGTCATATGAAATGTTTAAAATTTTAAACTTGTAACTTGCATAGCTGATGAAACTTTTATTTTGTAGATGGAAAAATTATTAAGATATATTGTTTGAATTATTTATCACTAACTGAATATCTATTTGGCAAATAATTACCATCAACAATAGCAACATTAATAATAGCTGTCATTTATTAAAATATATTAAATATATACATTTCAGAACCTTTACTTGGTACTTAAAATATAATGCCTAATTAAAACCTCAAAATAATTGCATGAAGTAGTTTGTTTTGAAAATTAAGAAACAAGTTTACAAAGATTAAAAATTCATTAACTTTATTCAATCTTGATCTCCTGAAAATATTATCTGGGAACTTTATGTTTATTTACATATAGTTTTAGAAAACTTTTTCTTATGTCTGAGGGACATAGTATGAACAAAACATCAAAAAGTCCGCTTTAGGTGGCAATGTCTTTAAAGAAGAAAATTAAAAGCCTCAACTAAACATAACTTTTGCGATATCTTGAGTTTGCCATTTATTCCTGAAAGGGTGACACATGGGAAGTCTTTAGCAACTTAAAGCCTCAGCTCATGCAAAATTACATACTTTTTCTCCTAGGCAAAAAACATTCAAATCAGTAACACTGCACCTTTCAATTTTCAATTTAAATCAATATTCCATTATTTTTTTAAAACACATTAATCATATAAAATGTGTTAAAATATTGGTATTAGTTCTTTTTTAAATGGTTGATGAAATTCCGTAGTGAATTCATCAGATTTTGGGATTTTCTTTGATGGGAAATACTTTAGTACTGCTTTTGTCTTATTATTGTTTTTTTCAGGTTCCCTATTTCTTTATGGTGCAATCTTGGTAGGTTGAATGCATCCAGAAAATCCTTTTCTTTGAACTTTTCCTATTTGTTGGTGTAATAGTCTTTAATGATCCTTTGTATTTCTGCACGTGTAATGCTTCCCTTTTCATATCTCATTTCATTTATATGGGGCATCCATCTTTTTTCTTAAGCTAAAGTTTTGTCAATTTTGTTCATCTTTTCAAAAACTCAATTTTTCATTTTGTTGAACTTTTGTATTTTTCTTAGTCTCAATTTCATTTATTTATGCTCTTATCTTTGTTATTTCTTTTCTTCTACTAATTTTGAATTTGGTTTGTTCTTGGTTTTCTAGCTATTTCAGGTGCAATGTTAGGCTATTTGTAGTCTTTCCATTTTTACGGTGTAGACATTTATTACTATAAACTTCCCTCTAAATACCGCCTTTATTATATACCATAAATTCTGCTACACATTTCCGTTTTTACTAGATTTCAATAATTTTTAAAATTTTTCATTGACCCATTGGTCATTCAGAAGCATGTTGTTTAATTTCCATGTATTTGTACAGTTTCCAAAATGTCTCTTGTTATTGATTTCTTATTGTATTTTGTCGTGGTCAGAAAGTATACTCGATACAATTTTGACTATTTTTAATTTCTTGAGACTTGTTTTATAGCCTACAATATGATTATTACTAGAGAATGTTTCATGTGCTGATAAGAAAATAAATGTGTATTCTGGAGCAGTTGGATATAATGTTCTGTAATACCTGTCAGGTCTATTTTGTCTGGAGTGCAATTTAATTTCAATGTTTCTTTGTTGGTCTTCTCTCTGGACAATCTGTCAATTGTCAAAAGTGGTGTGTTGAATTATCCTACTACTATTATATTAAAGTCTATTTCTCCCTTTAAAGCTATTAATATTTGCTTTACATGTTTGAGTGCTCTGGTGTTGGGTGCATATCTATTTACAATTGTTGCATCCTCTTGCTGAATTGACCCTTTCATCATTATATAATAACCTGCTTTGTCTCTTTTTACAGTTTTTGACTTAAAATGTATTTTATTTGATGTATGTATAGCTACTCCTGATCATTTTGCATGGGCTATCATTTTCGCTTCAGTTTATGTGTGTCTTTATAGGTAAAGGGAGTTTCCTATAGATAGCATATATATGATGTCTACTTATATACTCACTCAGATAAAAATATATATATGGATCTTATATGTTTAATACAAGTAGCATATATATATATTTAATATTAGAAGCATATAGATGGTGCTATATATGACCTATATGTATATACACGTCTTGTATGTTTAATCTATTCAGTCACTCTATGAATTTTACTTAGAGAACTTAATCCATTTACATTCAATATTTTATTGATAGGTAAGGCTTTACTACTGCCATTTTGTTACTTGTTTCCAAGCTGCTGTGCAACTTTTTTTTACTGTCTTCTGTTGTACTTAAGTAATTTCTTTGGTATATATGTTTTAGCTTATTGTTTTAATTTTTAGTGTATCCCAAGATGCAAGGACGGCTCATCACATGCAAATATGAAAATGTGATGAGTCACATGAACTCTGAAAAAGCATTTGATAAAATTCAACATTCCTTCATGACAAAAACCCTCCACAATGGATATAGAAAAGAAATACCTCAACACAATGAAGGTCATATATAACAACACTAGCTAACACCATGTTGAACAGGAAGAATATTGAAAGCCTTTCTACCAAGATCTGGAACAAAACAAGGATATCCACTTTCAATAGTTTTATTTAATATCTCATCAGAAGTCCCAGCCAGAGCAATTAGGCAACAGAAAGAAATAAATAATATCCAAATAGGAAAAGTAGTAGTCAAATTACCCTTTATTGCAGATGACACGATCTTGTATTTAGAAAAACCTAGACCTTACCAAAAAACACTTAAATGAATAAACAAATTTAATGAAGTTGCAGGATACAAAATAAACATACAAAAATCAGGAGCATTTCTATATGCTAATAGTGATCAATCTGAAAAATAAAAATAAGAAAGCCATACTACATACAGTAGCCAAAAAAACCCCCAAATACTTAGTAATACATTTCACCAAAGAAGTGATAAATCTCTACAAGGAAATACATAAAACACCGGTGAAGAAATTGAAGAGAACACACACTCAAGAGAAAGATATCCCATGCCCACGAATTGGAAGAACTGTTATTGTTAAAGTATCTATATTACTCAAAGCAATTTACAGAATTGACGCAATCTCTAAAAAAATACTAATGACATTCTTCACAGAAATAGAAAAACGTTTTTTAAATTTATATGGAACCACAAAAGACTTTAAATACTTGAAACATTTCTCAGCAAGAGGAACACCTGGCTTCAAAATGAGTAACCAAACTATAGTAAGCAGTATGAGTAACCAAAGCTATAGTAACCAAATCTGCATGATACTGGCATAAAAACAGACACATAGACCCATAGAATAAAATAGAGAGCCTAGAAGTAAATCCAAGCATTTATAGGTAGCTTCTTTTTGACACAGTATAGAGACAATCTACAGAATGAGAGAAAATATTTGCAAACTATCCATCTGAAAAGGAATCAATAGCTAGAATATATAAGAAACTTAACAGAAAATAATAATACTAATCTGATTAAAAAATTGATAAAACCCTGAATAGATATTTCTCAAAGGAAACCTTACAAATGGCCAACATGTTTATGAAATAATGCCCAACATCACTAATCATCAGCAAGTGCAAATCAAAACCACAGTGAGATACCATTTCACCTGAGTTAGAAAGGCAATTCTCAAAAAAATAAAAAATAACTAATACTGGTGATAATGTGGAGAAAGCGGAATGCTCTTAACTCTGTTGGTAGAAATTTAAAGTAGTACATCCAATACAGAAAACACTGTGGATGTTACTCAAAAAATTAATACGGAACTGCCATATGATCAAGCAACCCCACTGCTGGGTATATATTAAAAAAAAAAAAAAGGTGGGGGGGAATCAGAATCTCAAAGTGACATTTGCATTCCCGTGTTTATTGCAGCACTATTCATGATAGCCAAGATATGGAATCAACCTAAGTGTTCATTGATGGATTAATGGGTTTAAAAAATGTGGTATACATATACAATGGCGTATTATTCAGACATAAAATGAAGTTGAATTGTGTCATTTGCAACAACATAGATGGAGCTGGAGGCCATTATGTTAAATGAAATAAGTTAGAAACAGAAAGACAAATATCACAGGTTCTCACTGGTATGTGGGAGCTAAAAAAATGGATCTCATGCAGGTAGAGAGTAGAATGATGGTAACCAGAGGCTCAGAAAGGAAAAGGACAGAGAAAAATAAACAGAAAACAGTTAATTGATACAAAATTTAGTTAGATAGAAGGAATAAGTTCTTGTTCTCAATAGTACAGCTTGGAAATTATAGTTAAGTATAACTTATGACATGTTTCAAAACACCTGGAAGAATTCTGATATTCCCAACACAAAGAATAGATAAATGTTTGAGGTAATAGATATTCTAATAACTCCAATTTCATCATTACACATTATATACACGTTTCAAAATACACATGTAACCCCATAATATATACAACTTTGATCTATAAATTTAAAAATCCAAAAAGTAAAGTTTTGGATGTGAACTTCATTATAAAACAGGGATTCTCCTCTCTCTAACTGCACATTAGAAGTATCTAATTAGAAGTATCTAATCAAAAATATTGATTGCCCTGGTCTCACCTTAGAACAATTGATTCAGAACTTCTGGTGGTGGAGTCCAAAATGGGTACCTATAGTATTCACAGTTGACTCTGAGAAAACTGAAATTTGAGAACAACTGGAAACCTCATGAATTAGATTTACATGTAGTAGGGTTTAGAGTTTTCTTTTAAATTAATTCTGTCATGTTGTCGTTTTGTATGTTGCAGTTTGTAAAACAAATCTCAAAATAGTGTCTCATTTACTTTTTTTGCCCTACACATTTGATGAATCTTCAAAATCTGTGAGGGACACATAAAATCATTCTAACAAAGTATATTTTAATACCATAATATAGATTTATACTTTCACAGTTTTATTGAACATAAATACTTAGAAAGTGACTGCAGCAAAGTTAATTTCAGACATATACCTATTTTCGATAATAACCACAATTTTTGAAAGTAAAAAGCAAAAGCAAATTAATAGTATGCTCTTTCTATATTTTAATAAAGTCTGTCTGGTGGTTTGCATCCTCATCAAAATAGAAACACTATTTATTTACATTCAAAAACACATTTTAAACTATTTAAAATGCTACCAATTCCATTATAGATATATTTGAAATTTATATAATGCTAATATAACCTAATATAGCTAACATTCTTGGTTAACATAATAGTGTAAAAAAAGATATTTGTTTTAAGCCGCAGTATAATATAGTGGTTTGGTTCAAGATCTCTGGACCTAACCTGTTGAAGTGTCACATGCAATAATTTATTGGCTGTGATAATTTAGGCAAGTCACTTATCCAACAAATGGAAGTATGAATACTCATAGGTAGTTTTAAATGTTCAATAAGATTTATAGTTAAAGCTTTTAAAACATTACCTTGCCCATTATAAGTATTGAAACCATTTTTTTGCTCTTCCTGATTTAAAACTGAGACATATTATGAGAAACATCAATAGAGTTTCTATGATCACCATTTCCCTCTCATTATACAGTATATAAGTCTGAAAACCAAAGGAACGGAGTGGGAATGCCCTTACTTACCATTATTCCTAATGAACAACTTGGGGAATATATTCTTGTTTCCACAACTTTAGGCTGTTTGGGTCTAGAAGTCCTATGGACAGAGGAGTAATTCATGCACCAGGGAAAATAGAAAGAGTTCCATTAAACTTTCAGTCATGGCTATGGGCCTTTCTCCTTGGGCTCTTTGTGCCAAGAGACGAGCGAGAAGTAAAATAAATTCTATCCTGGCAGGGTGAAGAACTCTATTCTTCAGAAAGAGGTGAAGTTATTCTTATCGAATGAGGAAGGAAATAATACATTCGGCTTGAAGATCACCTACTAAAACCATTCTTGCTGTTCCCCTCCTTAAATGTAACAAGTACAGCAGCCTGAAACTGTAAAGAGCTTGGTTACCAAGGGCCACCAGAGAAGTAGATCACTCCAAGAATCTGGATATCCCACCAGTTAAGTCGCCTAGGTCAGGAGAGAGGCTATTCAAAGGTGATGTGAACCTAGAATGAGTGGTATAGAAGGTAGGCCAGCTGCTGTGACAGGGACTACAAGGATATATATATATATATGTGTGTGTGTGTGTATATATATATATAACTTTTATAAGTTTCTGCAGGAAATGAAAACTACCAAAGTCCTCCAGGACTAGGGTGAATTCACTTTACACATGGGGTAAACTTACTTTATGAAGCAAGTGGGCAGATGCAATAGAAATAGTGGGCTGCCTTGTAGCCATCCTTAGAAAAAGGAAGCGTGCTTGGTTTTACCAGAGATAAGGAAACACAACTGTGTACTGGGGAGGAAAAAAATCTTTCCCCAAATAAACACGAGTGATGTTTTTAAATAGTTGCTAGACAAGCAAAAACTGTATGTCCACTGTATTGAAGGACAGGAATATTGCTGACAAAACTAACAGAAATTCCTTATATGGTAACTCTCATGATTTATTGAATGTCCTGAATTAAAGTTGGAAAGCAGCAGATAAATCTTGTTCCAGACTGGAATATTTATTATAAATAAAGAGCTATGACTGTACTAGTAACTAAACTATTCATAGGAACTCTCTTAAGAGACACCTAAAAAATTCATGACTCTGTAACAAATTCATTCTAAATATGACTGTGGTATTTGCCATTTACTTGGGGAAACAGTTTAGCACATAAGTATATCCACAAAAAAAAAAAAAAAAAAGATCATTTTTTCAGCAGAAAACTTAGAGTAGCAATGATTACCGGCAAGTTTTGAACTAGAAAATTTTATGTCAACTGTCAACATATGCTGTATACATTTATGTGAAAGTACGTGTAACATTACAACTATTCTATCTGTAACTCATAAACCTCTGGCAATACATACATCATTCTTAACTTTTTAAAAAACTTATTTGTGAAGTCTTCCTTGTCTAGCAAAGTGTCCCAAGCCTTATATTTTCAGACATTTAAAAATATGTTACATAGAATGGATTAAATGTTTATTGGCAATCATAGCATTTTGGTGATTATTTATATTCCATAAATATTTGTATGCAATTCCCATCATAAAGAAATGTATTTAAATGAATATAATTAGTTTAAGGTTTCAGATTCATTAAGCCTAATTTATTCAGTTGCTCCTTGTGATAGATCATCATTTTAAAAATTAGCACAAGCACTTTAAGTTGCAAAATAAATTTCCCAATTGATTGTACTAAACTTTGGGAAACACTGATGCATATTACTTAAATTAATTTTACTTGATTTGATTTATTTGTTCTTGTATAGATTAAACTACCCTATGTGTTTTGAAAGTAAAGTTCTATGAAATACAATTTACTACACTAGTTGTTCTTCTGAAACTGGAAACAGAGATCAGCATAAAGCAAGTGTTTTGAATGGTTAAACCTATACTTGATAATTTACTTCCAAGATCATATATATTTCTATTCCCAAAGATTGATTCCTTCCCTATGGGTAATTCGTTAGAGCAATGCTATCATGTGTGGATAAAAATGACAACAGTTTTCAACAGCTAAGAAGAGATTTATATCCAAAGGCCAACAGAATCTTCAAAGATCTAATTCAAATCAAGGACCTCATAGTCTCAGAGTTTTGTGAAGTGTTCTTGGCAGTAACACCATATCCACAATAGGTTTACCTGTTGCTCCTTCTTTGAAGACACATTAAGTAATTCAGAATTACCAGCTAATATTAGTGTGAAAAACAGAATGAATGTCCAGTGTTTGATTTTTTTACACCTTTTTTTGCTTTTGGTCACAGGGTGTATAGTCAAAATATCGTGTTCGTGAAGTGGTTGGATTTGTATTTCCCCCCACTTCGGTATGGCTATTTTAGTCATTTGAAATTAGGTAGGCTGATTTATTTCTTTTTTATTTCATTTTCTTTTATTCTTGATTTTTTTTTGAGCATAAAAAAACTATGTTCTAAAAATCAAAACTAAACAAAAAGTTATTCTCAGAAATGTCATTTTTCCATACACTGAAGATTGTCTCAACTACCCAGTTTTTCCATCTATTCCATTCTATGCCTGTTAATAACTAATCTTGTTTTTGTCTCATGTAGTCATCCTGTCTTCGGTTTTACACAAATAATCAAACATATGAATATTTTATTGTATTTTTAATAAAAAGCTAATATACTATAAGTACATTTTTGTGCTTTGTTTCTATTTACATAGCAATAGATTCTAGAAATTATCCCCTACCAGTTAAACAGCTCTTTTTATGGCTGCATAGGTCTACAATATGTAGATATACTAGTTTATTAAACCACTGTACTATGTATGGCTGCTTAGGTTATTTGCAATACAGTACTTTGTGATTACCAATAATGCTGTAATGAATAATCTTAGAAATATCTATTTTCATGTTGTTGGCGGTAGGGTAAATTTTTAAAATGGAATGCTAGTCAAAGTGTAACTATATGTATAGTTTTGTTATAGAGTCACAAATTTCTCTCCAAGACTGTTGTGCAAATTTGCATCCCCACCAATAATATATGAGTGTATCGGTTTCCTCAAGACTCGACGAGAGAATATGTTGTCAATCTAAATTTTAGCCAAGCTAATAGTTAAGAAATGTAATTTTGGTATTCTGCTTATTTTTATTTCTCTATGAAGTAGTTTGTGCAGCTTGTCATGTGTTAAAGAACCATTTTCACATCTTTATTTATATTGTCGGATCTTGCCTCTTCCCCATATTTCCAATCTGTTGTTAGTCTTTTTTCCTGAAAAATTTTAGAGTTCTTTATATATAAGAGTTATTTGTCCTTCATTTGTGATTGCAAATATTTTTATTACCTTTTTTACTTTTTTGTTTTGCCATGTGATAGCTTTTATAATTATGTTTATGTACTCATATTTATCAGTCTTTTCTTTAATCATCTCTTAATTTTTAAGTACTTTTTCTTTTTCTTTTTCTTTTTTTTTGAGACGGAGTCTTGCTGTCACCAGGTTGGAGTGCAGTGGCGCGATCTCAGCTTAAGGCAACCTCTCTCTCACAGGTTGAAGCTCTTCTCCCTCCTCAGGCTCCCAAGTAGCTGGAACTACAGGCTCCCGCCACCACGCCCAGCTAATTTTTTTTTGTAGTTTTAGTAGAGGCGGGGTTTCACCATGTTAACCAGGATGTTCTCGATTTCCTGACCTCATGATCTGCCCACCTTGGCCTCCCAAAGTGCTGGAATTACAGGCATGAGGCACTGCGCCGGACCAATTTTTAAGTGCTTTTTCTGTATTCAGGTTATAAATGAATCCATCCCATTCCTGTGTTTTTTTTTTTTTTTTTTTTTTTAAGGAAACTGTATGGCTTACTTATTCATTCATTCATTCACTCATTTAATATCACTGATTGTTTTTAATATTCTTGAGTATTTGGAGTTTATTCTTGTGCATAATGTGAGGTATAGATATAATTGTCTGTTTTCCAAATGGCTAACCAATATGTCACATCATTTGAGAAGACACCTTCATTATATCATAAATGTTTATATTTAAAATATAGATATATTGTTTCTAGAACTCTCATTTATTTTATCAGTGTCTAGTATATTCATCCCTCATAGAATATAATGGCTTTATCATTAGAGTAAGAACTTTAGTATAAACTTGGTTTTGTTTGTTGGTAGTTTTATCATTATTTTGTTAAATTTATACATTAAAATATGAGGAACTGACGTTTTTATGATCTTGATTTTTCTTAAATAAATGCTATGTTTTCATTTGCTCAGATCTCCTTGTGGATTTCTCTGTAGTGTTTAAATGTTTCTACATATACTTTTTTTTCTATTAGTTTTTTTAAAGAAATATATTTATTGTTGCTATCGTAAATAGGTTTTTTAAATCATATCTCCTAGTTATTGACTATATATATAAATGACATTAATTTTTGGATATTAATTTTATACTTTGCTACTTTTTAAATTATTTTATCATTTCAGTATTAGGTTTGAATATTGTTTTTATGATGTAACAGGTATATGATTGTATCTCATGCAGAGGCAGTTTATTATTTTCCAATTTCAATTATCTGACTGATTTTTTTCTAATTCTATTTGCTAATACCTATAGAAACTATTGATTCTTTTAAGCAATAGTGGACATCTTGGCATTGTTCTTAAACTTAGTGAAAGTGCATTTAATATTTAGTTGCTAAATAAGATGATGGTTTTACATTTAGAATATATATCCTATATCAGTACACATACACACACACAAACACAAACACACACGATCTTATTTTCTTGAAGTATTTTCCCCAAAAATTGCATCTGTCAAGTGTGTTTATATCTATGAATCCAGTAAATAATATTAGCAATAGCCTAATACTAACCATTTTCCATTTCTGCAATAAATTCCACTTGGTTATGGTATGCTATTTTTATAATATGGTATTAGATATATTAGTTTACATTTAATTTACTACTTTGCATTGGTATTTTAAGTGACATTCTTTTCTTTCTCTGATACTGTCTTTAATAGGTATTTGTAACAAGGTTATACTTCATAAAAATCATAGGAAGTTTTCCTTTCTTTTTAATACTGTGAAACATTTTTTGATCTGTTTTTGTTTCGTAGTTGTTTTTGGAAGAAGTAGTTCCTCTAGTCTCTTTTTTCCTTTAACCGTTGTTGTTTCCTATACAAATGGGTCACTTTAAGTTTATTATCTCCAATGAGTTTTCAATAATACTTCTGTTCCATTGTTATGGTTGTCTTCTGCAGAGACTCATGTCCCATGTCCTAGATCTTTTTCACCTGTATTTCTTTTCAAGTAAGATCTCTGACCATTTTTTATTTCATTGTCTACATCATTCTCTTTGTTGTTTTACTACTTTCCTTTAATTGATCTTATTATGTTTAAATACAGATCTACTTATACTTTAAAAATGTATAATTCATTTATTATTTTGATATTACTCTGTTTGTCCATTTCCTTTTTGAGTTCAGTCAGATCTATTGTTTCTTGTTTTTCCACTATTTATATTCCTAATATTTTTTATTGATTGTTCAAATTCATTTTTAAGTAATCCCAAAAGCCTCGATGGAGTATATACTAATCACTATGTAGTTTTAATCTGTAAACTGAATTGTTTCCTTTCCCATTGTCTGTTTAATTCTTATTGCAGTTTTGTATAGATGAAAATTATTTGTTCTTTTGCATTTCTGTGGCAATGGTTTATAGTCTGGGGTAGTTTACACGACACCATTTTTACAAGTGCATTCCAGTATAACAAAATATGATTTCTCTTTAAGTGACTTTTTGAGGCAAGACAAGTGGGGTGGGGTTCTGTGCCTTTTATGTTTTTCATTTTACTAAATTTTCTTTTATTCCCGAAAATAAATTGTCTCCATTGCTTTCTCTCCTCTTCTGCCTGAAACTTGCTATTTAAAAAACTGCTCTCTCAAATTTCACACACACTGTAAATTTTTTTCCCCTGTTTTTTCCCTCTTCTGGTCTAAAAATAATCTTTTTCACCATTTTCCATGTAGATGAGACTTTCTCTTTCTGTTAGTGAACATAGGTCAATCTTAATACTGCATCTTACTCTCCTATTATCCTCTGTATGTAGGTTTTCCTTGACTCCTCTTGCTCTTTGAGATTCAAAGGTTTCCACAGAAGAATTTGAACAATACCTTGAGTTGGTGTTTATTATTCCATGTATGGGTGATTCAAAGTTAGCCATCCTGTTTCTTTCAGTTACGCCAAAGCATGAATTTTATTTAGTTTCATATGTTACTTTTGTTGCTATATTTTTTAGAATTCCATAAGAGATTTAGATTTATTCTCTCAGCATTAACTTAGCTACCCAAAATGTCTAAGCCAGTGAGAATATTTTAGAAGGTGACACTGCCGTTCTCTGATATTCAGTTCCAGATTCCCATTTTCTGTAAAATAGATATGTTGAATATATTTTACTATATTTCTTTGGCCTAAAGGCTATGTTCTCCATTGCGGCTCTTTGATTTCCTCCTGTTATATAAATAATGAGTGTACAAGCCAGTAGGCTAGCTACATTTTTACTCCTAAAAATGTAAGAGAGGAGTTAGGAAGGCGTGTGTTCTCTTTTTACCATGGCTCTTTAGCTATGTCTTAAACAGTAGATTTCCCTCACCATTAAAAAAGAACAACACAGACACACTCATACACACACACCCAAAACAAGAAAACAACAAAAAACTCTCATTAGTTTCTGCCTGCATATACTAGTATCTTCCTTTCAACATTCAGATTTCTAAATTGCTAAAGCAGTAAAACTCAGCATCTGTGTACACAGATTACACATAGAGCTCAGGCATGGATGATAAAGATAAAAGGGTAATAGAAATCAAGGTTTATTAAAATGTGATTTTATGCCTGATTTGGTAAGAATTGGCCTGATTTCATTTGCACTTCACATCACCAGCTGCCAATTTAGTATAATTTGGAACCATAAATTATCGATGACAACATATAATTAAATTTTTTTTTAACCAAGTTTAAAGAGGAATTTTGGAAGTTTCTATTTACCCTTATAGGGAAGGGAAATGTATGCAGTAAGGTTATTTTATATATTTTTTATATATATATATATAAGAAAAGCTTTATCTAGTGCACTATGATGACTTTAAGAATAATTGCATTGAAAACAAAAATTTTAATAAGTAAAATTACATTTTGTCTCTTCTAGTCAATAATTTGTTAATATCCACCAGTATTTTCCTTTTTCTTTCTCCCTCTCCTTCTTATTCTTTCCTTTCAGCTTCTTATTTAGTAGGGTCCTACTACTCTGCCATGAACGAATGCTATGTTCTGTCTAACAAGGTCATAAGCAAATATTAGCAGCCTAAGAAGAGTGTGAAGCGAAGGAATCTTTATGCCTGGAAGATTTAGATGAATTCCAAATGAATACTTTTCTTCTTTTTGAATTGTGAAAATGTTATATTTAACTAGGATGACATAAAGAGACATATAGTCTATGACAGATCCTCAGTAAAACGATAAAGGAAATGATACAACGAATTAATATGTGGAATACTTTAAAATAAAACTAAAAATAAATGGGCAAAAATGCATAAAATGAATGAAAAAGAATAATCTAATTTTGGATAGCTAAATATACTACAATCTTCTTAAAGTTAAATACTGTTATTCAATTATGTCTTACATCAAAGAAAGCTAGCAATGAGCTTTGTCCACTCAATGAATTATAGATTTCATTTAGTTAACACAGAGTGGGTAAAACTACCAATAAAGACAATGAAATGTAGAAGAATGAAAATTTTGTGATTTAAGATCACCCTCTTAATTTTATAAGAGAAATACAGAAGATAAGCTATGTTCCTTAAAGGGAAAAATAAAACCATAACTGCCGTAGGAGAAAAACGCTTAGAGACACTGATTCAAATACAGATTTACAAGACCATAAAATGCCAGAGCAAAAGGAAGCTTGAAAATCATTTAATTTCACTTCTAATTTTACATGTGAATAAACAAATAAATCCAAGAAAAGTTTGGATAGGTGAGAAGCATGAAGTCTAATTTTCTAAAACAAAGGCTACTCGGTGAGCTGAAAGAAGCAGAAAGCAGTTGTTTATGGTCAAAGCAAATGTTAACACCCTAGATATCTTTCAGTTGCTTAGGAGCATTCAGGATTCTGGGCAAGTTCAGCATACAAAAGAGAGATTAGTAAAAGTGAATTTTACTACTTACAGTACTATGAATGCCAAGAACCAGATATAGAAGCAAGTCCTTGATGAGAAGAGACAAACAAACAATAATGCAAGAATTGGGTGGCTGATACTGTCTTGAATTTGAAGCAAATGACTTGTGTTATCAGGCACAGCAAGATAAGGTCAATTTCTCTGGGAAGTGGCACTCAAAAAATAGAGCTAAACTATCAGTCAATTTTCTATTAATTGATACTTTTAAGTGACAATAAAACAGTATGGTTTTAGATCGCGCCACTGCACTCCAGGCTGGGCGACAGAGCAAGACTCCATCTCAAAAAAAAAAAAAAAAAAAAGTTTGGTTTTAAAGAGCCCTCATCCTGTCTGAGATTTTGAGAGGCATATTTCTAATAAGGTATGCAAGCTCTAAGTTTGGAGTCCTTTGGGACTTGCCAAAGGTCCAACAAATTAGCAACTAGCAGATTTAGAAATAGAAACCAGATTTTCTAATTAATTCCTGGGCTACTGCATTTCATGAGTAGGTTTTAAAATGTTGAATGCTCTAGGAAAGTATGAATCAAGGAAATATTTTTTCTATTTCTTTCAGATTTTTATCTTTGGTTGGAAACTAAAAAATATTTCCATCTGATCAAATAAAAATATTGAAAACAAACCTACAAAAGGTACCAGAACTACGGTACAAATACTAAAAGTGTCCACCTCAAATAATAAAATCAACATAGCCTTTTCCTTAGTCTTCATTAACTTTATATTTTAGATGGATTAATATTTTTAAATGTTATAAAATGAAATCATACAATAAATAGAAGCAATATAGGATGCATTTAGTTATCTTAGACTAGGGGAATGTTTTCTAAGCCTGATCGCAAAACAGAAACACATCACAAGTGATTGTATAAGTTACCTGCATAAAATTTCTGTAAGACTGAAATACCATAAACAAAGTCAAAAGGAAGAAAAGAAACAATATATGTAACATTTAATAGAGAATAACCAGAATATTTTGTTTGTTGTTTTCACCATTGAAATCATTCTTATGAATCAAAATAATAGAAAATGACCAAGTAATAAGAACAAGAAGTTCATTTTTTTAAAAAGAGGGTAAAAATAGCTAATAAACTTTGGAAAAGAAAGCCAAACCCAACAACAACAAAGCAGGGAACACTCTCACATTGGCAGGTATTGGCCAATTGGATATTAATAAAGCTGTTCAACACATCTCAATTTGAAGAAATACTTTGAGAGTGACACCTCCTTTACAATATTGAATCAGAGGGGCTACCTTAAACAAGCTGCAGAGGATAATTTGATTACATAGTTAAATAGCTATTTGCCAATTATATACCATCTTAAGGAATTTAAACACTTGTATTGGTTTACATGTTAAAAATCTCACAATGTTGAACATACTACAAAGGACAATAACATGTATTCACCACTTCCTTCCAATGCTATAACATTTGTCCTCACCAACCTAATTTTCCCTAAACTTTACCCTCAGTAACAGCAACCCAATCTCCTCCCCGAACTTGAGGTCTCTGATGTCAGTAATATCTTAAATTTCCCTGTTAACAAAACATTTACTGCTGATTTCTTCAGATAATGTCATGTAGCCATTGAGACTCAAGGAGAGTTTTAAACATGCTAGCTAATACAAATTGTAATCATTACTTTATAGCAAAATGTACTGGCAATTATTTCAGGGAGTTTAGTTAATGAAAAGAACAGTTCCTGCATCCTCTCCAGCATCTGTTGTTTCCTGACTTTTTAATGCTTGCCATTCTAACTGGCATGAGATAGTATCTCATTGTGATTTTGATTTGCATTTCTCTAATGACCAGTGATGATGAGCTTTTTTTCATATGTTTGTTGGCTGCATAAATGTCTTCTTTTGAGAAGTGTCTGTTCCTATCCTTAGTCCACTTTTTGATGGGGTTGTTTGTTTTCTTGTACATTTGTTTAATTTCCTTGTAGATTCTGCATATTTGTCCTTTGTCACATGGATAGGATATGAAATGGGAACACTTTTACCCTGTTGGTGGGAGTGTAAATGAGTTCAACCATTGTGGAAGACAGTGTGGCAATTCCTCAAGGATCTAGAACCAGAAATACCATTTGACCCAGCAATTCCATTACTGGGTATATACCCAAAGGATTATAAATGATCCTACTATAAAAACACATGCACATGTATGTTTATTGCAGCACTGTTCACAATAGTGAAGACTTGGAACCAACCAAAATGCCCATCAACGACAGACTGGATAAATAAAATGTGGCACATATACACTGTGGAATACTATGCAGCCATAAAAAAGGATGAGTTCAAGTCCTTTGCAGGGACATGGATGAAGCTGGAAACCATCATTTTCAGCAAACTAACACAGAAACAGACAACCAAACACTGCATGTTCTCACTCATAAGTGGGAGTTGAACAATGCTAACATCACACACGGGGCCTGTCCGGGAGTCGGGGGGCTAGGGAAGGGATAGCATTAGGAGAAATATCTAATGTAGATGATGGGTTGATGGGTGCAGCAAACCACCATGGCATGTGTATACGTATGTAACAAACCTGCATGTTCTGCATATGTATTCCATAACTAAAAGTATAATAAAAAAATAAAGAAAATAATTCTGAACAACAACCAAAAAAAACAGTTCCCCAATTTTAACTTAATAGGACGAATACAATTGTTTCCAACTTTTCTTGAATGTCTATACTTATACAGATTTTTTTAAAAAAACACTTGTATCCAGAGTGAAGACTGGCGAAGAACACTGTATTACAATCTAGGTGGAAAACACATTACTCTAAGGCAGATAGAGCTGGATTGAAAAAATTCTCCCAAGGGTTGTATTTCTCAGTAATCCTCATGCATATAAGGAAAAACTCATTTTACTATGTAGAGGAAGAAATGATATACTTAATGTGGAGACATGTGACCTACATGATGAAGAAAACTGGGGTAATGTGGTTCCACACAACGACTTACAAAATACATTGTGAAATATTATTGGATTTTCTCACCTTCCTACTCTTATCTAATAATCCCAAGGAAAAGAATACAATCCATAGAAAGGAAAGCAAAACAAAACAAAACAAAAACTGAGACAGATGAAGAAATGTCTGATAAAATTGCAGTATTCTGGAATGGTTACTTCCAAAATAAATGGGGCAGAGGCAGTAGAACTTTTGAACAGCTTTATGTATTGGTACTTGGCATTTTTCATATTTCAGTTACTCAAAATGTTAGGAGTCAGTCTATTGGTTATGAGAGAATGCCATCTAGGAGCATAGATAGGCACTAGGATTAAAATTGTTAATAATCAAAGATTTTGAATGTTTTAAGAGCTGCTCAGAGGATCCTGAGATCCAGTAATAACTTTGAGAAGGAAACTTGTCAATTCACGGGAAGTTTGTGTTTAAGGAGATTACATTGACCAAGGCTCTCATCACTCGATAGTCTGGATGTATCTTATTTTAGTCAAAGGTAAGTTAGGAGAAAAGAACAAAACAAATTGAAGGTCGGAAAAATCTTGAGAAACTGAAGAGTAGGAACAGCACCTAAATGATCAGCAAAGAATGTTTTGAAATGTAATCTACTGATGTGTTGTTAAATTTATGTGTTCAAACAATTCTGATTGCTTACTAGACCCAAGTCAGTTCATTGTTTTATATGTCAAGTAGACATGGTTTTGTGAAACAGGGGAGAAAGTCTTAAGAATAGTGCAGCTGGGATCATAATACTATACTAAAGAAGAATAAAAACAGACAAGGGGTGGAGCTAAAACTCACACAGAACCGAAAGCCATATTGAGATGCTGAAGATCAGAATGCTTGTCTAAAACTAACATCGGTGAGGAGAAAGGCAAAGGAGAGCTTCTCCCGGGATGTAAAAAAGAAGGGCAAAAAGTTAAACTATGAAAAAAGAAGATAAGAATAGAGGGAGGAGATAACAGATACATGAAATGTATTCCAGATTGAGGGATCACCACAGATGAAACAAGTACTATATATATTTTAAAAACCTCAATAAAATAAAAAATTAGATTCATAAGGATATTAAAAGAATAATAAAACATTACTAAGTACTTATTTCAGGATAATGATTCATTACTTGAAATGCACAGAGAATATCAATAAAACAAAGTAGAGGAAAGAAAATTATAACAAAAATACTAGAAATGTATTTTGTAAAATTCATTAATTGGGGAATTAAATTTAAAACTCTAGTAAAATTCATCACTAAACCATAATTAGAAAAGGAAAAAGGTTTTTATATTCTTAAAATGGTAACGACTAAATGTCTTAAGCTAACACTCAACATCAACATGTAATAAGTAAATAGTAAAGGCATTTCCATTAAAGTGAAGAGCAAAACAAAGATGCCCATTGACAGCATGTTATCATTGGGAAGCTATTGATAATGTAATAAATTCAATTAGGTGGTCCCCTATGCAATTACATTACAAAATTAGTAAGGTTTCTGTATACTAGCAGTAATATATTTAATTGGAAAATGTTCCTTTTCAAAGGGGATGTAAAAATAAAAGAAATTCAGCTGCAAATCTTGATTGAATATTATGAAAAACAAAACCAAAACACTTTATCAGAGACATTTCATTACCTAATTATCTTTACAAGTCTCTGACATCAACTGAAGCCCGCCTGCCTTTCCCCACTGAACTTCAGATTCACTGGCCGTCTTTCCCTTCCTTCAACAAGCTCTTTCTCAACTTCATGGCATTTTCGCAGTGTGTTCTCTTTGTTTAGAATTCTGTTACATAAACTGTTTATTTGTATTGACAGCTTCGGTGCAAATTTTTCTCTAAATCTTACATCCTTAGGACATCTTTCCCAGGACACTACAATGTGCCCTTCCCTCACGCACACACACACAATTTAGGATCCCAGCCATGTCATTTTTACCTTCACAGGTAGTATCTCCATTCATAATTTCACATGTTTTTTTTTTAGTATTTCCTACATCGTAAGTGCAGAGCAACAGAAATAATATTCAAATTATACAAACATCCCATAAATATTGAAAAGAAAGTCTGAGAATAGTATGTGGATGAGAGTGCTCAATATCCTTGATGGTACTCTATGTGCCCAGACTGTCACATAAATTTTAGATATTTTAAATCCAACTCCTGATTAACAGAGTGATTCTGAAGTTCAGAACAATAAACGATCAATAATGGCTAACTTCAGAACCATTTCTAAGAACATAATAATTGACAACAGGATTAATCATTTGACAAAGTCATAATTCAATGAAATGATTTGGCAAAAAGCCTAACCATTTGGGAAACATATAGTTGATGCTTACCTTATACATTAAAATAAATTCCATGGGAGTTAAAATTCTAAATATTAAAAAAATTAAACCCAACATCTCATAGAAGAAAATCTAGCTAAATATTAACATTTTTCTTGTGTGGAAGTCAGTTCTAAGAATCATATTAATTTTCTTATACAAAATTTATTTTTTCAATAATTGTACTTTAAAAATTATCAAAATAAAAATGCAGTTGACATAGCACAGTTAGGAAAATAGAAACAAAAATTAACAACTTTTATATATAAAGCAATACATAAATCTATAAGAGAAATAAAAACATTTAAACATAATACAAATAGGTATATGCAATTTTTTTTTTTTTTGAGACGGAGTCTCGCTCTGTCGCCCAGGCTGGAGTGCAGTGGCGCGATCTCGGCTCACTGTAAGCTCCGCCTCCCGGGTTCACGCCATTCTCCTGCCTCAGCCTCCGGAGTAGCTGGGACTACAGGCGCCGCCACCTCGCCCGGCTAATTTTTTTTTTTTAAATTTTTAGTAGAGAGGGGGTTTCACTGTGTTAGCCAGGATGGTCTCAATCTCCTAACCTCGTGATCCGCCGGCCTCGGCCTCCCAAAGGGCTGGGATTACAGGCGTGAGCCACCGCGCCCGGCGCATTTTTAATGTTTAAACACTCCATATTCTTCCATTTACCGCTTGGCTTCTAAATTCTATTCTTAAGAAATAATCATGGCTGTCTGTGTCCAAACATTTCCCTATGTGCATCACACTGTTTTCAGCAATCATGAAAAATGAGAACCTAAATGTCTGAAAGAAGATATTTTTAAATAAATACATTATAGCATATAATAAAATGCTATTCAATCAACCAAATATTTTAGAAGCATTTTCAACATAAAAATGTACATATTACCTATGTATTATTAATCAAATAAAAGCAAAACTGTTAAGACCAAAATACATTTATTATATTCACACATATGTATATGAAGAAAAAGGATAAGTAATAAAAAAAACACAAGTATATTCTAAAAAAGTTCTACAATTTCCTTATGTAATAGTTTTATAACAAGAGAAATGGTAAAAGATTCTGCTCTGCATACACTGAGATGGTTATTCTTATTTTAAAAAAGCATACAAAACTAATTGTCGTAGAAGAGTTACTAGTGAAAGCTGGATTAAAATGTATAATATACCTGTGATTATTACGTGAAAAGATAAGGTTATTCTGTTTATTTTAAGGGTCTAAATTCTACTCTAAATTAGTACGTATTCTGAAAAACGATTGGAAAGTAGGATAATCCCCCACTTTTTGAGTATGACTAGACTGGTATTTTCTTTAAGTGTCGATAGTAGGCACTAAAATAAAATGTGAAAATATTTCCTTTCTAATGTTTGACATGCTGGTATTTTTTGAAAGAGAAATTAATCTTTTCCAGAATTTCATGTGCGTCAAAAAGTATTTTTAAACCTGTTGAATTCTGATTGATTCAGGATATCATTTTTTAAACTGTAGATGCATACACAGAAAAACCAAATTTCTTTCTGTTTCGAGTAACTCTAAAATTTGTGTAATATACTATTATACATTATATTATTTAATATAATGTATACTCTATGTTATTTGGGTTTACTTATTCAGAAACACTGGTCATCATTGCATTTCTCCTTGATTCTACTTTGAGTAAATTACATATAAATTATTAAATTGTAACTGTATCTTACATGCAGTCAAATACAAAGGGTTTACAAAAAATGCTTAAACATTTTAATTATAGAAGTGATTTGCAGAATTTGTATGTAGCAGAATGCTGTTTTCAATGTAAATGTAAAGTCTCAAATACTGTATTTTTTCTGTTAATATTAATAACCCAAATAAAGATGCAAATTTTGGTTTATTTGATTAATATTTATAATTAATATTACTTAAATGTATAAATACAAACTTAAATTACTTATTTTGAAAGCAAATCAGGAACACAAATAAGGCAATTAGGTTGAATATAGATATTTACATTCGCAGTTCGGAATAAATGTTGAAATATCAGCAACAAATTTATTTCTGTATTTTATACTGATGACATACTAGTGTAAAAGTTTTTAGTAGCACAGACAAACATTTCAAATAGTAATTTTTAAAAACTCAGGAAATCATACAATTGTCTTTTACTGTAACAATCTAAGCACTACCTGAGATTAGAGTGAAGAATGTGATTTTCTTAGAGTTTAATCACAAATTTAACTATTGCTCTCATTTTTATTATTATTAACACATTTTATAAGAAGCAGTCTCCTAAAATCAACCCTGCAACTGCCTACAGTGTCTGAAGTTCTGCTGCTATTTTCTAACCTTTACTTTTGGAGAGCATACATATTTAGCTTGTATGTAATTCAGTGTGTCACATATATAGAAGTTAGTCATTTGTATGATTTAGTGCAATTAGGTAAGTTTAAATTAAAATAAGCAAATAAATTCCAGTGTAGAGCAATAATCTTTCAAATCAATGATGTATTCACAAAAGGTACAAAGTGCATACAAGTAAAGTTTATTGTGAACTCTGAACAAAAATGAGTGCGTTATGACATTTAGCAAAGTGTTAGCTTTTCTTTCATGGTATATGTATGTCTGAGTAGCTATTTATTTCTCTTTTAGTTACAGCTTTAACAAAAAGTAAAATGTTACAATGTAATTTATAAACTAATTTTTTGTTTGTTTGTTTGTTTGAGAAGGGGTCTCGCTGTGCCTCAGCCTCCCGAGTAGCTGGGATTACAGGCACATGCCACCACGCCCAGCTAATTTTTGTATTTTTAGTAGAGATGGAGTTTCATTATGTTGACCAGCCTGGTCTCGAACTCCTGACCTCAGGTGATCCACCCACCTCAGCCTCCCAAAGTGCTGGGATTACAAGCGTGAGCCACTGTACCCAGTCTATAAACTAAATTTCTAACTAGTGATTTCAAAAATCCTCAGAATATTGCTCAATTTGAATAACACCATTGGTCTAATTCTGGTGTCAATATTTCTATGTCTTTGTAGTTTTAACAGTAAAAAAAATAAATAAATAAAGAAGGAGCAATTAACTCTAAAATAATTGCTTGATTACATTTGATTCTATACTTCAAAGACATCGACCAAACTTCCTTTTCTTAATTGATTTTGATGTTAAGGAGTATATTGAAGAACACATCAAAGTAAATGTAGCCTGTATCTCAGTCCTTTAAGCAACAGTAACAGATTCATTAGAATAAATGAGAAGTTTAATGACCTATGGACACAGTTCCTTGGAATGGCTTGGATATAATTTATAATAGTATTATTTTCTTAATTTTGTTTTTAATTTGTCAGCTCCCATTCAACTCTCTAATGCAGGGAAGGGTACTCAATGAAAATAAATGAGTGAGGCATTGGACTTCTTTTGGAAAGCAGATCTGTTGTCTATAATATGGTTCATATTGTGCTCCAGATGTTTCTTATGCAAGATTAGTAAATCACTGTTTTATCAGTGAAAACTATTGCAACTGCTAGCTCTGATTTAATGACTAGGGAAATTAAATGCAATCCCTACCAAACAGGGATTACTTGTTGTACATTTCATTGAACCTTAAAGTTTTAAAAACAAAAAAGAAAATCTCATTATGTGTATCACTGAAGCACTCATATTCTCTCATGCTTTGAAGTGACATATCCATATCTATAAATATCAAAGTATCCCTGGTTTCAAATGCACTGCACAACGCGCTGTTGAAAGAGATACTAAAAACTACCTTCCAACCTCTTTTAACATAATGACATCACCTTTTAAAAATTTAACTAACATAAACCATAAAATTGTTTTAGGTAGAAAAGATTTAAAAGGAGGATAAATTATACCTCTGCTCTAAAATAATGTGTTCTAAGGTTAAGACAATTTAGCAAGCAGTATTCTTTGCTCATTAGGCCAATAGTCTGTCCTGGAGGGTCTGCAGAAGCCTACATGCACGGCATTTTCACCAAATGATGAAGAATTTGTCTCAAACTTTGCAGTTAGTGACCTCTAAGAAGCATTTTTTTTTTAAGCTATATAACTACCTGCTACTATTCACTTAATTTGGGCATAACTGTGACTAAAAGTCTTTCTATATGTAAGTGGAGTAAGTAAATAAATTTAAAATGTCTTAGGCTGAATCATAAAAGGAAGAAGAAAGCATGTTTCCTAAAGAGAAACAGACAAACTCATTGGTGAGGAAGTGTCTTCCTTTCTTTCACCCAGAAAAGACAAAAATCTAGAGTGCTTTTCATTAAGACATCTTCATTAATCAGGTTTTGATATGTAAGGTTTCTATATACTTCACTAACGAGAGAGAAAGAGAATATTTAAAAAGGAAAACGTTTTGGATATCCGGACATCTCTCCTAGCTTATCAAAGGAAGATGTAGTAAACCTGTTGTCTTTTGCTCTGCTGAACTAGAAAGTAAACATAATATGGGGCTTCTGATGTGACTTCCTTATGTTGACATATTGGCAAATTTCAAAACACACATTTGATGCAACAATATCTTTCTTGTTGATGTGTTTTATTTTGTTTTGTTTTGTTTCTGTTTCTGTTAGAGACCAATCTTCTCGGCTACATCTTATCTCTAAAGACAGAAAGGGGCTTGACTTCCAAGCATCTAGGTCTTAAGAAGCAACTCTATATCTCACCTTCCAGTGTGATTGAAACCTGGTTGTTTTCCATTAAGTGAAAACTTGGGAAAATCAATTTCTCAATTCTTTGCAGTTTGCTATCTTATTAGACAGATGATCTTGTAGAGAAAAATGTGTCACAGTCACACACTGGATTGTAAGTATTTAATCTCAGGAAATTTCCCATCAGCAAAATGCAGAAAGAGCCCTGGTTCCTGAAGATAGAATATACCATCAAATAAGAATTTACTTTTGTTAATCTATGATTCTTGTCTGCTTTGTGATATGCATAAATCTGCCAATATATAAATGCTTTTGTGCAATAGTCAGTAAAGAAAAAATAAGTATTAAATCAGATACTTGCCAAAAATAATCTCAATGTGTATATATGTTCTGAAACAAATTTCTTATGTTTCCCTTTTTTAGGTAATAATAAAAGTAAGATGTAAATGGGTAATACACATGGATCCAGTCTTCCTTTATTTCTTAAACAAGTGATTCCGTGGAAAGAGTCTTAACTTTAAAATTCAAAAAAGAGAGAATGAATACATTTCTTTATCAAAAGATAAACTATTCTCATTACATATTAATTTTCAAAATATAAAATTCAAAATTATTTTAATAAGTTTTATGAAAGCCACAGCAAATCTAAATACCAAATGTTTTGAGATGCATGTCTAATCAGTAGCTGTATTAATTTTGTATCTTCTAGCCATTATTGTTAATGGTTGAAGAAATAATGGAGTTCGTACTGAAAGCATACTCATAGAAATATCAACAAATTATTCAAAACCTGTTTAGCGTTTTTTCTTCTTTCTGGAAATTAATATACAGAAAAATATACTATACACTGATAAATAGCCTTATTAAATCCTTAAGTTTCTGTTTAAATGTTTTATAATTTTTTAAGATATCAAACTTACAGATATTATACACTTTATATTGCTTAGAAAATAGTAAAATAATGGATAAAATTACTTTATATAGTTTTATAACAAGGGATACTTTGTAATAGTGTAATTGATTATCATTTCTCTTTCTCTTTAAATTAGATTTTCTTTAATTTTACTAATTTATGTCATAAAAATGCCTCATTTACTACTTTAATTTTTTTTAACAGAGCTGCAGCTGAGTTTTAGATTGGTCTGGAATTTTAAATCTAACTTAATGCATGTTGATAGTAAATGAATCCTCTGAACAGTAAAATAGAATAACTTGATAGTCTGGTATTTACGTTTTAGATCTGTAATAATAAAACAAAGTTTGACTGAATTTCTCCTATTTTTAATTTTAATTATCAAATAAATTTAATAAACTTCATTCTTAAAAAATTGTATCAATACATTACTATACTTATTTGGTTATATTAATATAGTTTATTATATTATATACATTATATAATATTTACCTTTATTCAATTTTATAATAAAAACCCTTTAAGAAATTATAACATTAATTATTAATAAACTTACATGTTTAACTCATTTTTTAAAAAATGTGGGTGTAAATAAATACATGAATTACATAGATAGTCTTTTCTGAACATGTGTTTAATGAATAAGTTGTTAATCTAAATGCCTTATTGGAAATTCTGTTTCTCACATTGAAGAACTACATATAAATTAGCATAAACATTATAAGACAATATAGGTATCTTTAAATTAATCAGATATTCTCAATAGAAATTTTAGACTTGCAAGTTTAAATAATTGCTTGGCATTTTTTGATGTAAGCCTATGTGTTTGTACAGATAAGTTCATAAAGGAAAGATGAATTAAATGTTTTGGCTGACAGAAAAGGGAAAAAGAAGATAGGGGAGAGAAAAGAGAGAAGTTATGTAAATTCCCCAAAACCTATTTATAATTCAGCCCCATTGACATGTACCACTGTATTTTTTCAGGCTTGCTCAAAATGTGAACAAATAAGGGACTTACAAACTCTTTTCTTTATTCATAATAACATGCTATAGTTTAATAAATATATCTATTGAGTTCAGGATTACTTATGAAGTGTTTAAGAACTCACAACAGATGTGATTTATATTTTTTAGTTATAGCTTTATTTCCTTATTTGGAGCCTGGCTATAAATACTGACGTTTTGAATACAGTGATGGAAAGTTCTCTCCTAGGTATCAGGAAACTTCACTTACTGCCTTGGATTTCCTACTTAACGGAGATAAGGAAGCTATAGTAAGTTATGTATTTCTGATCTCAACTATGAAATTTGGAGATTGTTCTAAATTGAAGTTGTGTCTCATTACCAGGTCATAGGATACATTTGATAACTCTCAAATATGTTTTAATCAAATAAAAAGAACACAAAATATCAGCATGTACCTATATGGAAAGTCTATTTTGCTCATAGAACTTTTATTTTTTTACATGTACATATTTTCTACTAGTGGTTTATTGTCAAATTTGAAAAATGTGCATAAGTAATTTGTCAAACAATAAACAGGGTTTCATTAGTAGAATATCTCAGAAACTTTCATGCAATCGTATCAGAGAGAGATCGGGAGGAAATTAATCTCAGTCTCTATTCAATGATCCATCCAATCATCTACTCTGCAATTGTGTGATAAGTGTGTTTCTGTCGTGTTTTCTTTTAGCATGTGAACATACAGCAGTGAATAAAATAATGTCTTTGTTCTTTTACAATTCATGTCGTAAAATACACTGTCGGGCAGGGCACAGTGACTCACTCCTGTAATCCCAGCTCTTTGGGAGACCGAGGCGGATCACCTGAGGTCGGGAGTTCGAGGCCGGGCTGACCAACACGGAGAAACCCTGTCTCTACTAAAAATACAAAATTAGCCAGGCATAGTGGCACACACCTGTAATTCCAGCTGCTTGGGAGGCTGAGGCAGGAGAATCAGTTGAACCCAGGAGCTGGAGGTTGCAGTGAGCCGAGATCGCACCATTGCTCTCCAGCCTAAGCAACAAGAGTGAAACTCCATCTCGGAAAAAAAAAAAAAAAAAAAAAAAATACACTGTCTATTTATCTATTTGGTACATTATGTATTCATATGCTTACATAATTCATTAATTGTTTTAAATAATGCCAATATATTTTTGACAATCTATTATTTTCATTTTCATGTTATTTTTTGCAAACAATATTTCTGATTTTAAATGTACAATTAGTATTTCTTTCTTCTAAAGTTTCTTCTTTTGCTACAATCCTGTTTACGATAGCATTTCTATTTAATTATATTTTATGTTTTATATCCTACAATCTTTGGAACCAAATAGACCTCAAATAGTTAAGACATAACTCATACAAAACTGCACAACAACATGGAGACTAAACAACCTACTCCTGAATGACTACTGGGTAAATAACAAAATTAAGGCAGAAATAAATAAGTTTTTTGAAATCAACAAGAACAAAGACATAATGTACCAGCATCTCTGGGACACAGCTAAAGCAGTGTTTAGAGGGAAATTTATAGCACTAAATGTCCACAGGAGGAAGTGCAAAAGATCTAAAATCGACATCCAAATATCAAAATTAAAAAAAAAAAAGTACTAAAGAAGCAAGAGCAAACAAATTCAAAGGCTAGCAGAAGATAAGAAATGACTAAGGTCAGAGCAGAACTGAAGGGGATAAAGACACAAAAAAACTCTTCAAAAAAAAAATCATTGAGTCCAAGGGCTGTTTTTTTCTGAAAAGATTAACAAAATAGATAGACTGCTAGTCAGACTAATAAAGAAGAAAAGAGAGAAGAATCAAATAGACACAATAAAAAATGATAAAGGGGAGATCACAACTGATCCCACAGAAATAGAAACTACCATCAGAGAATACTAAAGACACCTTTATGCAAGTAAACCAGAAAATCTGGAAGAAATGGATGAATTCCTGGACACATACACCCTCCCAAGACTAAACAAGGAAGAAATTGAATGCCTGAATAGGCCAATAACAAGTTCTGAAATTGAGGCAATAATTAATAGCCTACCAACCAAGAAAGCCAAGGACCAGACAGATTTACAGCCGAATTCTACCAGAGGTACAAAGAGGAGGTGATACCATTCCTTTTGAAAGAATTCCAAAAAATAGAAAAAGAGCGAATCCTCTCTAACTCATTTTATGAGACCAGCATCATCCTGATACCAAAACCTGGCAGAGACACAACAAAAAAGGAAAATTTCAGGTCAATATCCTTGATGAGAATCAAAGTAAAAATCCTCAATAAAATATTGGCAAACCGATCCCAGCAGCACATCAAAACGCTTATCCACCGCGATCAAGTCGACTTCATCCTCGGGATGCAAGGCTGGTTCAACGTACGCAAATCAGTAAATGTAATCCATCACAGAAACAGAACCAATGACAAAAACTGCATGATTATCCAAATAGATGCAGAAAACGCCTTCGATAATATTCAATAGGCCTTCATGCTAAAAACTCTAATAAACTAGGTATTGATGGAATGCATCTCAAAATAATAAGAGCTATTTATGACAAACCCATAGCCAATATCATACTGAATGGGCAAAAGCTGGAAGCATTCCCTTTGAAAACCGGCACAGGACAAGGATGCCCTTTCTTACCACTCCTATTCAACATAGTATTGAAAGTTCTGGCCGGGGCAATCAGGAAAGAGTAAGAAATAAAGCGTATTCAAACAGGAGGAGAGGAAGTCAAATTGTCTCTGTTTGCAGATGACAGGATTGTATATTTAGAAAATCCCATCATCTCAGCCCAAAATCTCCTTAAGTTGATAAGCAACTTCAGCAAAATCTCAGGATACAAAATCTATGTGCAACAATCACAAGCATTCTTATACACCAATGATAGACAAATAGCCAAATCATGAGCAAACTCCCATTCACAATTGCTACAAAGAGAATAAAATACTTAGGAATACAACTTACAAGGGATGTGAAGGACCTCTTCAAGGATAACTACAAAGTACTGCTCAGGGAAATAAGAGAGGACACGAAAAAATTGAAAAACATTCCATGCTCATGGAAAGGAATAGTCAATATTGTGAAAACAGCCATACTGCCTAAAGTAATTTATCAATTCAATGCCATCCTCATCAAGCTGCCATTGACTTTCTTCACATAATTAGAAAAAACTACTCTAAATTTCACATGGAACTGAAAAACAGCTTGTATAGCCAAGACAATCTTAAGCAAAAAGATCAAAGCTGGAGGCATCATGTTACCTGACTTCAAACTATACTACAAGGCAACAGTAACTGAAACAACATGGCACTGATATCAAAATAGATATATAAACCAATGGAACAGAACAGAAGCCTCAGAAATAACACCATACATCTAAAACCATCTGACCTTTGACAAACCTGAAAAAAACAACCAATGGGGATAGGATTCCCTATTCGATATATGGTATTGGGAAAACTGGCTAGCCATATGCAGAAAACTGAAACTGGATCCCTTCCTTACACCTTATACAAAAATTAACTCTAGATGGATTAAAGACTTAAGTATAAGACCTAAAACCATAAAATCCCTAGAGGAAAATCTAAGCAATACCATTCAGGACATAGGCATAGGCAAAGACTTCATGACTAAAACATCAAAAGCAATGTCAACAAAAGCCAAAATTGACAAATGGGATCTAATTGAACTAAAGAGCTTCTGCACAGCAAAAGAAACTATCATCAGAGTGAACAGGCAACCTATAGAATGGGAGAAAATTTTTGCAATCTAACTGTCTGACAAAGGACTAATATCCAGAATCTACAAGGAACTTCAATCAATTTACAAGATAAAAACAAACAACCCCGTCAAAAAGTGGGCAAAGGATATGAATAGACACTTCTCAAAAGAAGACATTTATGCGGCCAACAAACATTAAAAAACAAAGCTCATCATCACTGGTAATTAGAGAAACAAATCAAAACTATAATGAGATACCACCTCATGTCAGTTAGAATGGCAATTATTAAAAAGTCAGGAAACAACAGATGCTGGAGAGGATGTGGAGAAATAGGAATGTTTTTACACTGTTGATGGGAGTATAAATTATTACAACTATTGTGGAAGACTGTGTGACGATTCCTCAAGGATCTAGAACCAGAAATACCATTTGACCCAGTAATCCCATTACTGGGTACACATCCAAAGGATTATAAATCATTCTACAATAAAGATATATGCGGCCAGGCACAGTGGCTCATGCTTGTAATCCCAGTACTTTGGGAGGCCAAGGAGGGTGGATCACCTAAGTTGGGAGTTCAGGACCAACCTGACCAACATGGAGAAACTGTGTCTCTACAAAAAATACAAAATAATAATAATAATAATAATAATAATCTGAGTGTGGTGGTGCATGCCTGTAATCTCAGCTACTCAGGAGGCTGAGACAGGAGAATCACTTGAATTCAGGAGGTGGAGGTTGTGGTGAGCCAAGATCATACCATTGCACCCCAGCCTGGGCAATAATTGCAAAACTCCATCTCAAAAAAAAAAAAAAAAAAAGACATATGCACATGTATGTTTTTTGAAGCACTGTTCACAATAGAAAAGACTTGGAGCCAACCCAAATGCCCATCAATGATAAACTGGATAAAGAAATGTGGCACATATACACCATGGAAAACTATGCAGCCGTAAAAAAGCATCATGAGTTCATGTCCTTTGCTGGGACAGGTAGGAAGCTGGAAACCATCATTGTCAGCAAACTAACATGGGAACAGAAAACCAAACGCTGCACGTTCTCATTCATAAGTGAGCTGAAAAATGAGAACACATGCACACAAGGAGGGAAACACCACACATTGGGGCCTGTCGGTGGGTGGGGGCTGGGGAAGCCAGCATTAGGAGAAATATAGGTTGATAGGTGCAGCAAACCACCATGGCACGTGTATACCTATGTAAGGAACCTGCATGTTCTGCACATGTATCCCCAAACTTAAAGTATAATAAAAATAAAATAATGAATTCAGTTATTTTTTTCTTTATTTCTTCAAAATATTATATAGTTTTGATAAATTTCATTTTGCCTACATTGCATAAATTTGGATTTGTACTCATTTTACCATTTTAATTTTCCATAAGAAAATCTGATTGTTCTAAGATAGCTTAGAACTTGAACAGCTATCATGTAGGGGAAAAGGAGAGAAAATATACATTTTCTTCTGTTTCTTTCATGCTTTCCATTTTGCTGTTCATTTACTTTTCCCCACATTTTTACAAACATATGTATTATTGTGCAATTATATGAGCTATCTTTCAGAAAAAGATGGCTAAATATAGTAACTGATGCACAAAAGAAACCCAATGAATGCTTTCTAATTGAATAAGTAAAATAAAATTACATATTATCCACATATGGCTGTGATTGAACACGATTCAATTTGAATAATCTTACAGACTAAGAATATCACAATAATCTTTGTTTCATTGTTTAACTTTTTCTTTAATTATAAAAGTTTTGTTTCAAAAATATTTCAGATATTCATCTATAAATTGGATATAGGAACAAAAGAATGAAGTTACCCAGATATATTTAGTAGGTCAAACTAAGAAGTATTTGTGACAATAACATTTATCTACAAATAAGAAAGAGCTGCCTCTGACAGTAGTCTATGCTCTAATAATCTACATCTTTTAACAAAGTGAATGTCAGTTGATCAAGAATATGTAGTTGTAAAAGTCCCGTCATTGACTACGAGATGGAACTAGATGCACATAAAAGAACTTCCCAACATAGATTATGAATTAAATATTTCACCAAATTAACTAAATTACCTTACGTATGGACAAAATGGATCTCTCCAGAATAGTCTCTACTAAGACAACCCTTCTGTTTAAGCCACACTACATGATGTTGAAGACAGAACATGAATTGTAGTCAACGATAGAAAGCAAAGGAGGAAACATGAAGTAGGTATTTTTACTAGCATTCGGTGGTTGAGCAATCGGCAAGAAAGCTTCGGTACAAATTGTGGATCTGTATTTTTCTCAAATGACAAAAGTCATATAACTATAATACATTTAGTGCTAACAATTCATACACTTTGGGGAAATACTAAAACTAAACACAAGCTGACTATTTTATCTGAAGCATCAAAATAATTAGTTTCAATTCTGGAGCTCACCACAGCTCTGGTAAGTTCATTTACAATCAATAAGTTGCCTTCAGCATGTAGCATAAGTATGGGTATCAAAATCATAGCATTAAGTGCTTTAGTAATGCTAAGGTACCAAGCTCAAATATGGTAGAACTTTATAAAAGGCTGAAGTACCTTAAAGAAATGACTGGAACTCATGAACCTGAAACATTTACCTACTGATGGAAAGATATTTCAAGAAAATGTTTTCATTACCCACAGGCTGTCAAATCATTTAGGGAAGGAAAGTCACAATTTGGCTCAAGGAATTTCTAAATAATTTCAACAAAATGTTCAAAGTACTGGTTTATATGTCCTCAACAAAACTATGTTTATTATAATTCATGGGTTTCTAACTATAAATATTCCTATTGTAATTTTACATACTGCCTTTATTATCTATTCCTCAGTAGATAAATAGATTTTGAAAATTAAATAACGCCTGTATATCACTGAATGTTTCTGTGCAAACATACATCTTGGTATATACAAAGACTTTCTCAAAAGTACCAAAGAATGGAGAATTTAAACAGAATCCTTTTCTAGATCTTCAGCTTTCATATGTGCTTTATCCTTAACAATATCTGACTGGGAAGGACCTGAATGAACAGCAGTTTCTCACCACTGCCTATAAAAATCACAACCCAATCAGGCATTGCCTTTCACCCAAACCAAATTTTACTGTCATTTTGTGCTAGAAAGGCCTGCTAAGGGACATATGATTTTATTCTTTATCACCTTAGGTGATGAATATGTTCTAAAATTATGTCACGGTGATGGTTGCTCAACTCTGTAAATATACTAACAACCAATGAATTGTACAATTTAAATGGATGAACTTTGTGATATAGAAGCTATATCTCAATAAAACTGTTAACAATGCACAAGTGATAGCATTAACAAATACAAACAGATGAACAAACAAAAAGCCCAGGACAGAGGGAAAATTGAGAAGTTCTGAGAAAATGAATGACTCCAATGACTAGGTGAAAACTACATAAGTGGGTCAGGAAATTTTATTTTTATTTTATTGGAAGTCATTAAATTGCTAGGTGAAATTGTTATAAATAATTTTAATGATAAATCACTATATTTTTTTAGCATATTACTCAGAAGAAATTCAAAGTATCGAATGGAATTGTTGTTTAAAAAACTAAAAATACAGAAGCTTCCTTTAAAGATCATCTTTTTTATTTGAATGTAGTTTTATTCGAAATTTAAAGCCAATCTATATCATTAAGAAATATCTCTTCACAGGGAATCCTCCCTAACTCATTTTATGAGGCCAACATCATCCTGATACCAAAGCCTGGCAGAGACACAACAAAAAAAGAGAATTTTAGACCAATATCCCTGATGAACATTGATGCAAAAATCCTCAATAAAATACTGGCAAACCGAATCCAGCAGCACATCAAAAAGCTTATCCAACATGATCAAGTGGACTTCATCCCTGGGATGCAAGGCTGGTTCAACATATGCAAATCAATAAACGTAATCCAGCATATAAACAGAACCAAAGACAAAAACCACATGATTATCTCAATAGATGCAGAAAAGGCCTTTGACAAAATTCAACAGCCCTTCATGCTAAAAACTCTCAATAAATTCGGTATTGATGGAACATATCTCAAAATAATAAGAGCTATTTATGACAAACCCACAGTCAATATCATACTGAATGGGCAAAAACTGAAAGCATTCCCTTTGAAAACTGGCACAAGACAGGGATGCCATCTCTCACCATTCCTATTCAACGTAGTGTTGGAAGTTCTGGCTAGGGCAATCAGGCAAGAGAAAGAAATAAAGGGTATTCAGTTAGGAAAAGAAGAAGTCAAATTGTCCCTGTTTGCAGATGGCATGATTGTATATTTAGAAAACCCCATCATCTCAGCCCAAAATCTTCTTAAGCTGATAAGCAACTTCAGCAAAGTCTCAGGATACAAAATTAATGTGCAAAAATCACAAGCATTCTTATACACCAGTAGCAGACAAACAGAAAGCTAAATCATGAATGAACTTCCATTCACAATTGCTTCAAAGGGAATAAAATACCTAGGAATCCAGCTTACAAGGGATGTAAAGGACCTCTTCAAAGAGAACTATAAACCACTGCTCAGTGAAATAAAAGAGGACACAAACAAATGGAAGAACATACCATGCTCATGGATAGGAAGAATCAATATTGTGAAAATGGCCATACTGCCCAAGGTAATTTATAGATTCAATGCCATCCCCATCAAGCTACCAATGAGTTTCTTCACAGAATTGGAAAAAACTGCTTTAAAGTTCATATGGAACCAAAAAAGAGCCCGCATCTCCAAGACAATCCTAAGTCAAAAGAACAAAGCTGGAGGCATCACGCTACCTGACTTCAAACTATACTACAAGGCTACAGTAACCAAAACAGCATGGTACTGGTACCAAAACAGAGATATAGACCAATGGAACAGAACAGAGTCCTCAGAAATAATACCACACATCTACAGCCATCTGATCTTTGACAAACCTGAGAGAAACAAGAAATGGGGAAAGGATTCCCTATTTAATAAATGGTGCTGGGAAAATTGGCTAGCCATAAGTAGAAAGCTGAAACTGGATCCTTTCCTTACTCCTTATATGATAATTAATTCAAGATGGATTAGACACTTAAATGTTAGACCTAATACCATAAAAACCCTAGAAGAAAACGTAGGCAATACCATTCAGGACATAGACATGGGCAAGGACTTCATGTCTAAAACACCAAAAGCAATGGCAACAAAAGCCAAAATTGACAAATGGGATCTAATCAAACTAAAGAGCTTCTGCACAGCAAAAGAAACTACCATCAGAGTGAACAGGCAACCTACAGATTGGGAGAAAATTTTTGCAATCTACTCATCTGACAAAGGGCTAATATCTAGAACCTACAAAGAACTCAAACAAATTTACAAGAAAAAAACAACCCCATCAAAAAGTAGGCAAAGGATATGAACAGACATTTCTCAAAAGAAGACATGCATACAGCCAACAGACACATGAAAAAAATGCTCATCATCACTGGCCATCAGAGAAATGCAAATCAAAACCACAATGAGATACCATCTCACACCAGTCAGAATGGTGATCATTAAAAAGTCAGGAAACAACAGGTGCTGGAGAGGATGTGGAGAAATAGGAACACTTTTACACAGTTGGTGGGATTGTAAACTAGTTCAACCATTACGGAAAACAGTATGGGATTCCTCAAGGATCTAGAACTAGAAATACCATATGACCCAGCCATCCCATTACTGGGTATATACCCAAAGGATTATAAATCATGCTGCTATAAAGACACATGCACACGTATGTTTATTGTGGCACTATTCACAATAGCAAAGACTTGGAATCAACCCAAATGTCCATCAATGACAAACTGGATTAAGAAAATGTGGTACATATACACCATGGAATACTATGCAGCTATAAAAAAGGATGGGTTCATGTCATTTGTAGGGACATGGATGCAGCTGGAAACCATCATTCTCAGCAAACTATCGCAAGAACAGAAAACCAAACATCGCATGTTCTCACTCATAGGTGGGAACTGAACAATGAGACCACTTTGACTTGGGAAGGGGAACATCACACACTGGGGCCTATCATGGGGAGGGGGGAGGGGGGAGGGATTCCATTGAGAGTTATACCTGATGTAAACGACGAGTTGATGGTTGCTGATGAGTTGATGAGTGCAGCACACCAACAGGGCACAAGTATACATATGTAACAAACCTGCACGTTATACACATGTACCCTAGAACTTAAAGTATAATAATTAAAAAAAAAAAGAATATCCAATACACTAAAAATAAATACACAAATAAATAAATACATAAATATGGATGACAGAAAAGAGTAAAGATTAGGCCCAAGACTTAATAAAAATGCTCCAATGAGTTGAAAAACAAAATAAAAATAAAAATAAAGTACAAAAATCATAAAAAAAGAAAAAGAAATATCTCTTCACTTAGAATTTGCTTTTTGTACTTCATAATTATTCATCAACGTGTATAATATATTTAGGCTACTTTGACAAATTGTATGCAAAATAATTCCAAAATTAACTCAATAATGAAGAAAAGAATATGTTATTTTTCAATCCTTACAATGTAGTTTCAGGGAAATAAGGAGGTATACACAATTTAGGGAGGAGATATATACAAAATTTTAAGATGCTTTGTTGTTTTTTTACCATTGAGACATTTTCACTATGTCCTCAGAATCCTGTTGTCTGTTAATGAATACATGTTTTAATGCTCACAAGAACTTACCTCACTAAATAACATATCCAGAAAAATAAGGCATATTGTAATTATTCTTTGTGTATTATTAGGACTAGTATAGCCATTAGCCTTGAAGGAGGATTTTTTCAATAATGTCCAGAGGAGTAATTTATAATTTATGTCGGTTTTTCAATCCTTTATTGTACATGTTCTTTTGGTTCTTTCATTTATTATTTAAAATGCTATATATATCCAACCTAGTTTTCCCTTTTTAAAGCCATCAGAACAATTTAAAACAGTGTGACAAAAAGTAATAATTTTTCTTGTAATCTGATTTTCTCATTCTAATTTTCAGATTTAAAAGGAAGAGATTTCTAAGAAAATCATAGTTGACATGCCATTTTCCAAATGTCATCAACTTTTTTTTTATATACATCTTTAATAAGTTCTTTCTCTTTTTCATACATATTTTACTGCAAAAATATTTGCCATCAATATTAAAATATGAATTATTCCCAGATTGGTGTACATAGCTTTCTAAGTGTTATTAAATCCAATTCTTTATATAGTAGTTTAATAGCATAGTTCATTCATTTCTATTTTAATATAAATTTCCTTTCTTTATCACTGGCCCTTGATTACCTTTGTTTACCTACTTTAATATTGAAAAATGCAGACAAGTCTTCAGGGTATTTTTGTGCTATAATTTTTTAGAAGTTTTAGGAACGTACAACAATGAATGAGCAAACTCTATACTTAATTAAATTTTGAATCATTATTGAGTAATGGTTACTGAATTTATCGTGTTGTTATGAAAGGTATGGTTCAAAATTTGAACGTTTTTATGTCACTGCTTTTAATGCCTTCAAAATAAATAAAAGTTACCTTTGCATTTAACTTTTGGCTTAATATCAAAAGTATAAATTATTTAAATTCAGAATAAAGTTAATGTTGTACTATCAAGATCAATTCTTATTTAATATTTTCAAGTAATAGGTTTCTAAAATCCCAAAGATATTTTTAATCAATAAGAAATATTAGAAAAAGATGTGAGTGTGTGGCAGCCTAATTATATTCAGAATTAATTTAAAAAATTCTCACAGTTAATAATTAAAATAATACATTGAGATCAATCTTAATTTATCCGAGCTTATGTCTTGAAGTTAAGGGAGGTAGAGAGAGATTGGCCATCTTCGGAGATTGCATGCCTCGTTTGGTGCTTTCATTAATAAACTATTAGTCTTGAATTTGTCGCATGTAACTGACACCAAATGAGACAAGGAGCAAAGGAGACTTGAAAAATAAACAGCTCTGACGTGGAACCATGACCTACACTCTTTCACATTGCCATTATCTTCAATGTTATTTCTCCTGGATTATACATTTATTATTCCTTTTTCTCTCCTGGATTATACATTTATTATTCCTTTTTCTCTTTACAACTTGATTTTATGCCACCAATCCAACTCAGAACACCGTTTTTCTCCCTTCGTGCTTTAGTTTCCTAAATGATTATGGTCTATTTTCTTCCACTATGCTGCTTTATTAAGTTGAGGTGAATGTTCTGCCTGTAGCAGTCTCAGGAGTTCCACGTTCCGTGTAAATCTCTCCCCAGCTCCAGCCAATCCCACTAGCATTATGTAGACTTAAACTTTTATATTTGGGTAAATGCGCCTGTGGGTAAGGTATCATTAATTTAACACTGAGGAAGCCAACTTTGTGCCCAGAAATGTTCTGTACGCTGACAAAGAAACTTTAGTTTCAGAACACAGCTTCAAAGGCAAGGATGAAGATGGTTTTTCCTTAACCTTTGTTGTTCCCAGGGACTAGCATGAAGAATAGAATCAAAGATTGATGGCAGACTAAAACATTTTTCTGTTTTACTTAGTGGAGTTGAAAAATGTGTTATCATTATTGTGCTAGTGAAATACTTCTTTACAACTTAACCTATTTATACAATTGAGACAATATAGCTGACTTCCATAATATTATACTACAATTTTTAGTTTTGAAAAATCATCAAAAATGACAATTTTGTTATTACAGAAAGTAAAAACCTGGGTTCCATTCAATGCCTTTTCAGAACTTAAGCTGAATTCCTCATTAATTGACATTATGTAAAAAACTTTAAAGAATGATCACAATTTTATAATAAAGAAAACTTCAAGGTACTACATTTAAGAAAAAAAATATATATATATATATATATATATATATATATCTCCATCCATAATACCATGACTGAAGTTCAGGATTGCGGCCCCAGGGTATAAAAAGCCGGAAAGTGTTGCTCCCAGCTTACAATAAAAGAGATGCTGTTTCACTGTTCTCTGGGTAGTGAGGTTCTGCTGCTGGATAGAATATTACACGACTACAAGCAGGGTGCAAAGGAAGATGAGCACCACCCAGGGAAGATACCAATGCACAGTTAGACACCCAAGAGTTACATTTTCTACTTACAGCGAGAGGGGAGAGAGGCTTGGCTTGAAATTCAGCCTCTTGCATTAGGTTGGACCCCCACGGTCATGCAGTAGGATTCTTCCGTAGTAGTCAAAAGTTGTGTGACTGCATTATCTCACTTTTTGCAGCAATGGGAAGACCTCAACTCCTCCCTTGTAAGGCCTGAAATACAGAAAGCTGGGTGTGGGCCTGAGGGCCACTGAGCTCACAGCTAAGCAGAACAAATTACACCACACTGAGCCTGAAACAGGGAAAGTTATTCCTATACAAGGCAAAAAGCCCAGTATGACTGCGAAGGCTCTGTATCTCCCAGTTAGGAAATGTTTCACACCTGAGGCTCCCCCTCATAAGCAGGAGAGGAAGAGTGGACAGGCGGTGCACACCTGCCTTTATCAACAGATGTGGACCAACTTTAAATTCATAAAGTTTTTCAAACCTATTGAAGACCTAGGAGAGTAGAACCCCTAAATGACCAAATGGTGCAAAATCTAAAGAAAACAATTGATCTGCAGGAAGAAAGGGAGTATGAGCAAGCATTCACCTGGGGTATATACAACCTAACTGAAGTAGCTAACAAGAGTTTACTGGAAGAGCCAGCATTGAGTGAGATGAAAGTATATTACAGACGGGCACTTTGTCTAGGAACTCCACTGCAGGCCCAAAGAAAATAGTGGGAAAAGCCCTAAGAAGCGTCCATGATGTTGTCATGGGGTCTCTAACAGCTGTGCCTGTGGCAGAAAACAAAAGGCTTCACCTGAATCTATTTCCCTTGTCTCCATTGTGGAACAAAAGACTTGCAAAAGAAAGGAGGCAGTAAGTATTTCTGCCTTTAGGATATTGATGGGAACTCATTATAGCATTATAGCCGGGGAGATGGGAACACCATAGGGACAATAAAGGTTTACTCTTAGGGCAGGGTCAGGGTTCTGTCCTGAGCTCCACAACCAGTGGGGGTGAATAGAGAAGGACATATCTCTCGAGAAACAGGACAGGTTGCCTGCCTAAGGCTAAGGTTTAATCAAAACAACTGAAGCTGTGCTCCCATCAACACCACCGTTCCCTTAACAAGCCAACAAACTTAAATATTCTAACAAAAATATTGAGATGCAACTCCAGAAGTATGATTCATAAAAAAACTATATGTTAAATTTGTTTAAATTTAAAAAATAATAATATGTGTGAAAGACAATATTGGGAGAATAAAAAGGCAAGTCAAAGACGGAGAGAAAATATGTGTTCAATCCACTTGTGACAAAGAACTTGCCCTCTGGAAACATAAATAATTCTCAAGCTCAACGAGATACATACAAAAAATAAAACCCTAGCCTCCAGATCTGGACAGAAACATCACTAAAAATATATAAACAGACGGCAAATAAATACATGAAAGTATATTCAATATAATTATTACAAAATTACAATTTTAAGTTACAATGAGATACCATTGTACACCTGTTACAATGTCTAAATTTAAAGAAAATTGACAATAGCAAATACTGGAGAGAATGCATAGCAAATGGAACTCGCATATATTGCTGCTGTCCATGCTACAGACAGGTTGGAAAACATTTTGGAAGCTGCTTCTTTTTTTTTTTTTTTTTTTTTTTTTTTTGAGATGGAGTCTCGCTGTCACCTAGGTTAGAGTGCAGTGGCCTGATCTGGGCTCACTGCAACCTCCGCCTTCCAGGTCCAAGGGATTCTCCCACCTCAGCCTCGCAAGTAGCTGGGATTACAAGTGTGAGCCACTGCGCCTGGACTTTTATTTTTAGTAGAGATAAGGTTTAACCATGTCAGCCAGGATGGTCTCGATTTCCCGACCTCGTGATCTCCTGACTGCATGATCCTCCCGCCTCGACCTCCCAAAGTGCTGGGATTACAGGCGTGAGGGCCTGGCAGCTTCCTGTAAAGTTAAACATGCAGGAGTACCTACCTACCTGCGACTCAGTGACTCTGCTGTATAGGTATCCTCGCTAGAGAAAAGAACACATCTATTCACACAAAAACTGTATGCGAATGTTTTTAGCAGTTAATCCGTAATCACCCAAATTGGGAGCGGCCCACTTATATCCTTTAATAAATGAATAAACTACTGATGCAGCCAAAAAACATAGAAAAAAAGTAAATGTTTTGCTAAATGAAAGAAGTCAAATCCCAGGGCTACCTATGGCATGATTCTATTTATATGACCCTTTGGAAAAGAGAAATTGTGGGCAGCAAAATAAGTCAATGATTTCTTAGGGTTGGGGAGAGCGTTTGTCTATTAAACGGTCACAGGAGTAAGAAGAATTTCTCCTTTTTTTGTGCATAGAAATTGTTCTGTGTGGCACTGTGGCGTTGGAACATGACTATGCATTTGTCAAAAGCTATAGAACTCTACAAAACAGTGTAATTTGCTATATGTAATTTTTTTTCGAACATCAAGCAGACAAGGGGGCATAGGGAAGCCAAATTGCATGTTAATGTAAGGGGAAGCTGAGTAAAGGGTATTTGGTAATCTGTAATCAAAGGTGTTGGGCAGTGGTCTGATTCTCATATACCATGAAGGTCAGTGAGAAAGATTTGTGTGTGTATTTGTATGTGCGATTATTACTTCTGAAGTCATGAAGATAGTTAATTTTCTTGAGAAATATAATTTATATTTTTCTTAACAAAATTCTGAAAGCAACAAGAATAGCAGAAAATATTGTCTAAACTTCTTTGTATGCATTTTTAATGATATGAGAGTCAAACTAAATGAAGATACAGAGTTGCTGAAGACATTTCTAAATCCTAGAAAAGAATGAATAAAAATAAAATTTTTACAAATTATACATATAACATTAGTACATATGTACAAACAGTATGTATAGTACTAATGCACAGTAGGACAGACAGCTATTAATGACTAAATACCTGAGAATTAGTAGTATACGATGGAATAATATTAACTACAGATGGGTATTGATATGAGAATTTTTAAGGAAGCTTATCAAAAATTAAACAAATCATGCAATCTGAAGCCATAAACACAGCTGTATTGTGAACTCGCTATTTGTTAGATTTGACTATTTGACACATTATGTTACTATCTATGTTAATAAATCACACATAAGAGCCAAATGAGTTACAAATTCCAACAAAGACAAATGAATGAAAATCTCAAATATGTGCATTTTCAACAGGAATTCAGAACTTTTAATTAACACCGTTCAAGGACAAAATCCTTAACTATGGGTTTTGCTGACATTAATTTAGCTTATTATTTTAAAGCATTTCTACATATATTAATTTGACTTTATGAGTCACACTTCATAATGCATTTAGACCAGGCATGCTTTTCCTAATTCACACTTCACTCATTTGATAGCATTTGGCTTTTAGCCTTCTGACTGTAATAACTTACCATGTGTAAATAAATGCCACATGATTCATACTCTGTTCTGTCTCATTGATTAATTATCTAAATACAATGAAAAAGGACAAAGTGTTGAAATCAACAATATATTAATTTACCACAAAATGTTTGGATGATTCATTCTCCATGAACTGATGTTCTCAATTTCTCTGATAGGCCACTAATAAAATACTTTAATATTACATTTCAAATAATAAAATTGAATGTGAAATGTTTCATGTAAGACAACTGAATATAATAAAAATTTTAATTTATTCAGTGGATGGCACCATCAATAGTTGAAATGCAGAAATAATGAGAGCAGAATTCAGAGGGTTATCTTTATGGATAAATCCAGCAAATCTTCAAGGTATTAGATAACAATGGTAACACTTACAAAGCACTTAAAGTCTCATAGACATGCAATATTTTCCTTCCTCAGAGCTACATTAAGGCATAAATCTTTTTGCCATCTCTTACATTAGATACAATAAGGACTGAGGCATATACCCAGGGTCTCAAGCTGGGTAAATGGCACAAACAGGACATGAGCAGAGTCTGAATATATATCTCACTCTTATCTACCATGCTGCATTGTATCTACCCAAGCAAAATGAGCAATGAAGCAATGGGCTGTGATGTGGACATTACTACAAAACTATGAATTATTTTACTTTTATAATCATGCTGAGAAAGTTCCTTCTCAAACCGAGGTTATATGTACTTTATCTTCTTCAACAAATTTAATTGTTTTGCTTATCAATTAAAAATTTTATTTTCAATTCATTTTGGTATAAGACGTAAGGAAGAATATGCATTTTTAGTGGAATGCTAAAATCATTTATGGATTATTGACTTCTTAAGGAAGATCTTGAAAAAAAGCAAGGCAAATACTGAATATTGCATGAATTCAGATAGTAATGTTATTTGGTTCAAATTTTATAACATATTCCGAAGGGCTTTATTTCATAAACTCAAAAAGATCTTATTCAATAAATAACCTGCTTAACTGCCTCAATAGTTTTAGAAGTAATCGGCAAGTAAGCATTCCATTTGTTTCTAATTTATTAGTAACATTCTTTTAATTAATAATAAACCTTTTATTATTGGTCTAAAGCAATTGATCCGGTTGCCACAGCGCTGTGAAGCTTCCCTGTTCACCTAGCAATTTAGAATTCGAATAATCAATTGTGTTTTTGGCATTAAATCCTTTTGTAAATATATTAACACTTTTATATAAAATCACATCACTGAAGGTATGGAGAAAGTGTTCATTATGGAAATAAAATGTAAATAAACTACATTTTTTTCATTTAAATTTCATGCTATTGTAGAAAACATGTTTTTGGGGAAAAGACACTCTCAAAACAAATAAGATCATTAAGGTGAATAAAGTTAATGTGATCTACTTCAACTTCCCTTGAGATACTAATTCAAGTTAACTGGGTGGGAGCCTGATCATAACTGTAGTCATGCATTGCTTAACAATGAGAGTGCGTTCTGACAAATGCATCATTAGGTAATTTTGTCTTTGCCCATGAGTTTACTTTCAAAAATCGAGACAATATTACCCACTACAAAACAAAGTGATGCGGTATAGCCTATTGCTCCTAAGCACAAATCTGTACAGCGTGTTACCATATTGAATACTATAGGAACACAGAAACATAGAAAAGGTACCATAAAAATATGGTGCTAGCCTTATGGAACAACCATCGTATATATGGTTTGTTCTTGACCTAAACGTCATTATGTGGCACACGACTCTATTTTTTAAAGGATCTAATACGCTTAAAACAGAAGAACCTTTTTTTAAAGAATGAAGAACTATGTTGTTGCCCATTTTAATGTGTAGCTAATGTGAGGTGATAATAATTAATAAAATATATGTATAATAATAAAATGCAAAATTCCAAATTATGTCATCATACTTTAAAATTATTAGTAATTATTTACTGCATCACATTTTAATATCAATAGACAAATATATAATTCAAATAGAGAGTAATTTCAGATGTTTCACAGGCATTTTTTCATAAAGGTACTCTTTATTTTAATAAAATATTGTTATTCTCATTATACATAACTTTTTTACAAATGGAGTTGACATTCACTGGAGAGAGTTACTACACATGAATCATTAAAAATATTTTAGTTGAAGACATCATACATTTAACTGAGGTAGAATTTGTCTTAATATTGGGCTTGTTATTTAGATAAATTGGGGAACACAGGCTTTTAAATTGAAATGATAATGACAAAGTGGTCTGTTATTTAGTCATCAAGTGTAGTTACTAAGCTGTCCTCAGAATAAATTCCAAATTACAATAATTTTAAAAAGAACTAGATTCCACAGTGTCTTTAAAGAGAAAGTGAATCAAGGAAATAAACTACTGTGTATCGGAAGTTCTTTTCAGCTCTATGGCATTAGCAAATTGTGTTTTCTTTCAGTCATTTGTAATTGTGGCTTGTTAAACTAGTATACTTCTGTTTAGTGTTCTAGTCACCACGGTTTATAAAATCATGAAGATAAGAAAACAATAAAACCATGATAACTCTGAGATTATTTTATGAAGATTCTTAACTAAGCAGCAGAGTTTGTTGTTGTTGTCATTGTTGTTGTTGTTGTTGTTGAGACAGACTCACGCTCTGTCACCCAGGCTGGAGTGCAGTGATGTGATCTTGGCTTACTGCAACCTCTCCCTCCCAGGTTGAAGCAATTCTTCTGTCTCAGGCTCCCAAGTAGCTGGAATTGCAGGTACACACCACCATGCCCAGCTAATTTTTATATTTTTATTAGAGATGGGGTTACACCCTACTGGCTAGGCTGGGACTCAAACTCCTGACCTCAGGTGATCCACCTGCCTCAGCCTCCCAAAGTGCTGGGTGCCCAGACTACAAAGCAGATTTTTATAAATTAAAGATTGTTAGGAAGGCAACTAATATTATTATAGAATTCTGAGTGTTATTTGAAATTTTAGGTTGTGATTAAGACAAAAGGCCAAAAACTTATGCTGATGAAAGCTGTTTAGGGATTTAATGTGAATACATACTAGCACACAAATTATTTTCTTCATGCTTATGGAATCATTCTGTATATTTGAAGACTGCACTGTTTCAAAAAAGCAGTATCATAAGATCACATTTTGGTAGGTCAGTAGCTCTCACTTTTATCTTGATCGTGTTTTGATCATTTTCTCCACTGTTGCAAACAAGTTAATTTGCGAATCAATCTCATGTAACACAGAACATCACACATAGGGGCCTATTGTGGGGATGGGGGAGACGGGATGGACAGCATTAAGAGATATGCCTAATGTAAATGACGAGTTAATGGGTGCAGCACACCAACATGGCACATGTATACATATGTAACAAACCTGCACATTGTGCACATGTACCCTAGAACTTACAGTAAAAAAAAAAAAAAAAAATTAAAGAAAAAGTGAGATCTTTTCAATTCAGAAAAAAAAGTAAAAAAGTAAATAGCTTTAGTTGTAATAGTAAGTAGACTGAGGTACTGGAGGGGAATCATGCTTTAAGTCTATTGGAATTATTCAGAATTTATGAGTGTTATAATGTAAAATAGAGAAATATGAATAAAATTTTACAATAACAATTGTTATTTAAAATTTAATTTAAAAATAGTTGTAAATACAGGCAGAATATTACTCTTATCCTTGAGGAAAAAATTGGATATTGTTCCTTCTAGTGAAGTCACTTGAAAAATATTTGTTAATACTGAGCACATCTAACAATTCAAGATTAAGATGTGCTTGTTTGATATAAAGTTTGAAAATTCATTTAAAATCAAAAGTGATATTATAAAATCTATAATGTGATATATAATTTCTAAAGATTAATATTTTACAAATATTACTGAGTATTTGAAGACATCTTTCATATGACATTTAAATGAAAATTATTATTTTAATACTACAATGTAAATACCACTCCAAACTTCCTTTTGACACTTACCACTTTGTTACGTTTACTACTATAGATTTTTAATAGTTTACATATAAAGGAAACTAAAAAATAGAATATATATTTATTGGAATTTTAAAAGTTTTTAAAACATGTGACAACTCAATTTTATTTTCATGCTGTTTTACAAACTATAATACATAAGTTAATTATAACTGCTTCTAAATTAGGCTTAGTTTACTATCCAAGACTAGAATTTGCAAAATAGCATTATAGTTAAAATTTGATACTCTGAGTCGTGAATTTATCACTTATTAGATATCAGCAAATGTTTCAATCATCAACTTCATCATCCATTAAATGATCATAATAAGCAAATCTATTTCACAGAGTTATGAGATTTTATATAAATATATGTAATTATTCAACATAATGTAAAAAAGTCAATATTTTCACTTGTCCTAGCCTATCAGATCAAATAAAAAGTAGATATCTACTGTGTTATCCCGCATTATCTAATTTTAAATACATGTAGCTCACTAAGGTAAATAAATCCATCAGATAAATAACATCTATTAGGCAATATGGATTTATGAAAGGTATTTCTTTAATAATAGTAATACTTGAAACTCAAAATCACTCCTTGATCCATGGGCTACACAATGGATGTTGCCTTAGTTGCCAGGAAAAGCACATTTATCTCTTGTACATCTTCATCAGAGTTCTTGGATGACATTGTACATTGTCAATAAGCAGTAATATTTTGAAAGAAATATATTTTTCTGAGCAGTAGATCCCAACAGTAGACTTAAATTATTCAGTAAAACATGCTGCAAACAGATATGCTATCATTCAGGCTTTGTTTTTCCATTTGTAAAGCATAGGCAGAGTAGATTTACAATAACTTTTTCTCTGCGAATGATGTATACATTATTCAGATGGGGGTATTTCAGCTTCCTTCCGTTATTGTATTGCTGCCTATTTCATCTTTCAGATGTCAATCTTTACTTTACATACTGAAGTGCTGTGGGTTTTGGTGCATTTATATTTATAATTCTTGTTTCTTCTTGCTGAATTGACACTTTTACTATGTTATACTGACGATCATTGTCTCGTGACAATCTTTAACTTAAAATCTATTTTGCCTGATATAAATGTATTTTATTAGGTATCAATTCTGCTCCTTTTTGATTACTATTTCCGTGAAATATGTATTTCAACCTCTTCACTTTCAACCTATTTTCATCCTCAAATATAAGATTAGTCTCTTATATGCAGCATATTGTTGGGTCTTTTAAAAAATTCATTTAAGTACAAGCACTGTATATCTTTGACTACTGAGATTAATTTATTTATATTTAAAGTATTGATAGGAAAGAACTTACTATCACTATTAGTCATTGGTCTCTGTCTTATTTATAATGTTCCTGTTCTCTCTTATCTTGTTGCCTTTATTTGTGGTTTAAGGATTGTGTTATAGTGATATGTTTTTATTCTTCTCTCTCTCTTTAATTTTAATTTTAATTTTGAAGAGACAGAGGTTTGTTAAGTTACCTAGGCTGGTCTTGAACTCCTGGCCTCAAGAAATCCTTCTGCTTCAGTCTCAAAGCACTAGGATTACAGGTGTGAACAATCATGCTGGCCCAATTCTTCTCTCTTCAGCTTTTTGCATCTATTACAGAATTTTGTGTGTGTATGTGGTTGCTATGAGGCTTGTATCAGACTTGCTATCACTATAGTAGTCTATTTTAAGCTAAAAACAACTTTGATTATATACAAAAGTTCTATACTTTTCATCCTTCCCCACACTTGGTGTCATGGTTTATTTATTTATTTTTAATTTGCATCCATTAACAAGATTTGTGGTTATGGTTATTTTTAACAGTTTCATCTTTTAATTTTTATACTAGAGTTAAAATTAATTTACACAACACCATTAAAATGTTACAATATTCTATGCCTGTTTATGTAGTTACCTTTACCAGTAATATTTATATTTTCATATGCTGTTGTGCTACTGTTTAAAATGTATTCACTTAAATTTGAAGATTTCCCTAGTGTTTCTTGTAAAGCTGGTATAGTGGTGAAAAATTCTCTCATTTTTGTTTATCTAGGAAAGTCTTCATTTGTTCTTCATTTTTGAAGGACAACTTTTTCAGGTATTCTTGGTTGACAGGTTTTTTTTTCTTCCAGTACTTCTAATATATAATCCCACTTCCTCTTGTCCTTCAAGATTTACACTGAAAAAGCTGCTGATAGTTACATAAAAATTCCCTAGTATGTGGTGAGTTGCTTTTCTCTGGCTGCTTTCAAAATCCTTTCTTTGTCTTTGATGTTTGACTGTTTGATTATAATGAATCTCAGTGTAGGCCTCTTTAGGTTGAACGCATTTGGTGATTGTGGCTTCATGTACTTGTATGCTTATTTCCCTATACATATTTGGGAAATTTTCAATCATTATTTCCTTTTCTTGAGACAGGATCTTTCCCTGCTGCCAAGGCTGGAGTGCAATGGTGCAATCTTGACTCACTGCAACCTCCATCTCCTGGGTTCAAGTGATTCTCCTACCTCAGCCCCCAAGTAGCTGGGATTACAAGCACGTGCCACCAAGTCAGGCTAAGTTTTGTCTAAGTTCGGTATTTTTTGTAGAGACAGGGTTTTACCATGTTGGCCAGGCTGGTCTTGAACTCCTGACCTCAAGTGATCTGCCCTGCTTGGCTTCCCAAAGTGCTGGGATTACAGGTGTGAGCAACTGCACCCAACTTCAGCCATTATTTCTTTAAATACACTTTATGCATTTTGTTAGTCTCTTGTCTTTATGAAACATTCATTGCATATATATATATTATCTCTTCTGTTAGGGTCCCATAAGTCCCATAGGCTTTCTTCATTCTTCTTTTTCCCATTTGACTGGGTCATTTTATATTACTTGTGTTTGAGTTTACTAATTCTGCTTTATTGAGTCTGCCATTGAAATTGTCTATCAAATTTTCAGTTCAGCCATTATATCCTTCAGCTCTATAATTAAGTTCTCTCTTTTTTTAACAGTTTCTATTTATTTGTGGAAATTTTAATTTTGCATTGTTTTCCTCAGTTCATTTAGTTGCTTCTCTATATCCTCTTGTAGTTATCTAAGCTTCTATAAGAATTCTTTTGAATTCTTTTGGGTAAGCCATCTGGTAGCACCGAGGGTGGGAAGGGTTCCTGGTTAAACTGCATAGTAAAGTGAGACTACTGGCTACTGTCCATGATCAGTGAAGGCTACCAGCTAGGCTCTGAAATAGGGTGGAACTGCTTGCAAGATTTCAGAGTTGCAGAGAGGGGAGCTAGTGGCTGGGCTCCATGATCAGAGAGGACCTCTGACTGGGCTCTGGTTGAGTGAATTCATTTGTTGTGCTTAGGCTTGGGCAGGGCTCATGACTTGGTTTCAAAGTGGAGTAGGACAGTTGACTGGGCTCTGCCAGTGATAAAGGATGCTGATTGAGCTCATTGTCCTGTTGAAGCTGCAGGCTGGACTACTAAGTTGGGCTGGGCAAGGCTGCTAACTATTTTCTGCCATTGGAAGAGGCTGCTGCTCTGGCTGTCTAGTTACATAGAGCTGATGGCTGGGTTTCTTGGTGAGACAGGGCCACACATTGCACTCCCTAGTTGGACAGGGGTGTTTTGGGGGTCGTCTCATTCTGTCAAAGTCCCTGGTAAAGTGAGGCCACAATGTGGGGCTATCATCAAGATAATACACACGGGCCATTGTGAGCCCCTGCACCTTTTTCTATTCCCTTTTTCCCCCACATGGTCTACTTGTGTCAATTCCCACGCTGTTCCATATGAGGCATGAGAGAAGTGGGCCTCTCAGCAGTGCCCCAAAATGCTATGAAAGTTGGATGTATATCTCACTCTCTCTTTTCCACCAGATAAATTGTGGGCCAAGGGGATTTTTCTTGATGTGATGTTGTGCTGGGAGGAGTACTGTGGACAAAGCGACAAAGTGAAACTGTTTATCTTATCCTTATTAAGGTGGTTTCTTTTGTTTTTTTTTTTTTATGCTCCACTGGAATGCTGAAATCTCTCTTCTAGGTTCTAGGATTCTCACGAAAGCATTCTCATCAATGAATAATTAGTACTTTTTTTCCCCCTTTGAGGGACCTAGGACTGAAGACTTCCTATTCTGCCATCTGACTGGCATCACTTTTCTACTCCTGGAGTTTCTGTTAATTTATTGACAACACCCATCAGCAATTCTGCAAAAAAGGGGAGATAATCAGAAAAAAAGACAGGAAAAATTCCATAGAATCGTATTTGTTGTTTATGGGATATGGTGTTTAGGCATTGATTATAAGGGTCTGAGGATCTATGGCCAACTCTCTGCAAATAACTACAAGATTAGCATGTGAAAGAGAGAACACAAAAATTATACATGATTACTATTGTTTGAAATAATCTCAGATATAAATTTACAGTCAAAATAAAGTAGCATTTGGAACACAGCAAAAGAATGAATAAATAAACTGCTTTGGAAAATTATGTGGTTTCTCTCAATAGCAATCTTTGAGAAGAGTCTTAATAAACACTCAGAGGAGGATTTGGAGATTAATAAAATAAAATAAGGAATGAGTGATTGAGTGTCTTTCAAACTCTTAGATTTTATTATTCAATTAGTTCACTTTAGTCATCAACATATAATTTATTTTATAACCCAGTATTCTACAACATGTTTATAGTATATTAACGTATAATAGTAATATTTTACAAAACATTAAAATATCTAGGAGCATAAAATATTTAAATTTTGAAATCGCATATTATATAGGGAAGTCTACTGTTACTGATTTGCTATATGATCAATAATTAATATAAACACACAGAAACATACACATATCTCATAGACACACAGTATAGACTCATAAACATACACGCATAACATGCAGACACATTGCACACACACTGCATAAACATACACATTTCTGGGGCAAAATGCTGAACTCAAATGATATAAATGTTTTCAAATATGAAATACAAATGGGGCAGAATTTTTAAAATTCTGGTTAATGTTTTCTATAATGGTTGAATGACAGTCAAACAAGTTTTTTGCTTTCTAGGATCAACATTTTAATGCAGGACACACAAACATATGAAATATCAATCAAAATATAGAAAAATAAGAGATTTCATTTGTACTACAAGACTTCTTTTACAGCATAATATAGGCCACAGGAATGCTGTATTAAAAAGAAATAACATTATTTATTTTACTGTTAAAAATAAACATGAAAGTATATTTCTTATAATATAGAGCTATATAGAATTAGATCCTGTTAAATACCAAATGACAATTTAATTATTTATTCTCACAAAAGTATTATAATATGTCTCATAATTATGTAACTCTAGAAATGAATATGTCATAATAGATATAATTATGATTATAATGAAAATATCTACTTAGATAATTATAAGCTGTCTCTCAATGGATGTATACTTATTTACATATATCTATTTATATCAATCTATCTAGAGAGATTGATATAACAATCACACAATACACATAACAAATACAATATTTAGAAATATATGCATACATTTTTACACAAATATACAAGTAATTGTGTGATTAAATATAACAAGTAATTAACTGTGACAAATCATAGTTTTATCTAGTTATACACACGAGTACATGTGCATGTGTGCATAAACATAAATAAATATGTGAAAGCTACAATACATAAACATGCATAATTTATGCATACATGCATAAATACAAATAGATATATGAACAAATATATTAAACATATATAATGTTAAGTATTTATTCATATGTATTCATTTGTTTTCATTATTTAAATACTTATTCACCTGTATTTGTAAATGTATAACTCAAATATTCTGGATAACCTAGATTGATACTTTGCATTAAATTGATACAAGATAGAATCTAGTAAATGTTTATTTATTCAGATATAGTCTGATAAATATATATTTAATACTTTTAATATCATATATAATATATATTTCATACTTCTGAATTAAGATTAAATGAATTGCATAAAAGGCAGATTACTTTTCTTGGACAAATATACACTTACTATGTTCAAAGGAAATAAAAAATCCAAAACTTAACTCATTTAGAATTTATTACATATAAAATAAATTTTTAAAATAAAAATGAAAAAAATCAAGGAATTAAGATAAATTAGAAAGTCACACATAAACTCATTTTATTAAATTATATTTCTTACAATTCAGAGTAAACATTTCTCAGCAAATTAATAACTCCTATTGAGTTTTCACTGTTGTTAAATTTGCAGATGATTATTAGGTAGGGAGGTAGTTATATAGACAGACAATTTGTGAAACTCTTCACATAAACCTTATAAATATTGTTGTTAAAGATGACTTTGAAATAAAAACCACTGTATATATCTATGTACAGAAAATGTTAACTCCCCCTTAATCTGTTACTTTTGCATTCTGTTTTTGCAAAGAAGTCTCTTTCTTTGGAAAACTTTTAGTTTTAAAAATTTTCCTGAAAGGTGATGTCTTCAATAAATCAAAACTCTTTGGCACTGAAACACATAGAAATACATCTTTTCACAGACTTCACTCTTCTGTTAAATAGATGAAAACTCATTTTAACCCATACATATGATCTTTTCAAATTAAATTTTTCTTTCTTCAGTGAGATTAATAAAAAGCAATTTAAACATATTGAAGCATCTGGGGCTTTATTAGTTTTCTACATTGAATTACATTAAAATGAATATTTTTTCTTGCCTAAGTTATTTCAGCCTCTGTTGACATTAGTGATAGAAGACATTGAGTTTTCAATATAATTTTCTGATATTTAATAATTGTTGGTTTATAGAAAATCTGTCTTATAAATCTTTGCCAGTTGGTATTTTGCCCAGTGGAGAATTTACAACCACAGGCTTATCTGTAAGTACTGGCAATCTGTAATTTGTGTGGTCATAACTTGATTAATTATATTCAAACAATGGTAGATCTAGTCTAATGACCACCAGCCTGTGGTTTTGTGACCACCTTTCCCCTCATTATCACAGTAAAGGTTTCCACTTCTGCCTCTTTTTTCCTTCTTAAACCCAGTAGCTTCAAATATGCCTGTCTCTTTCAGGTATTAAGGCATGTGCTGATATTATTTACATATCTACCATGTGAGTCTCTAACTGTCTCTCTATTTTGCCGCATTCTTAACAAAATCTATGTTTACTACACATCCCACACCTGGTCCTCAGTTTTTGCTTTGATCCTCCTTTTTGCATTCCCTGTCACTTTGAACTTGATTCTTAGTACTAGATTACTGTCTTTGTTCTACACTTTTCTGACCCCTGATCCCCTTGAATAAATCTCTCTCAATCTAGCCAAGTCCTTCTGAATGGTAGTTGTAGAAAATGACCACAGGTGATGCTCTTGGCCAACTACACCAATATCTGAAATAAGATGCTAACCTTATTTTTGCTGCTCACCTCCTACTTCTTGTTCAATTCAGCTCTAATTTCTTCTTTAATCCAGCTGGTAGCCCCTACTGTATTTTCACTTCTCAACACAGCATACAATAAATTATATCTGACATTTTTATCATTCTTTTCTCCCCCAACCTCTCAAGATTATTCTAGTCTTGAAGGTGCAGCTCAAATTATAACTCTCCCATAAATCTTCCCAACGACTAGCTTAAAATTAATGTTTCCATTTCTTTACTTACATAAGTCTGTTCCTTGTACCTCTATCACAGTTTACTCTCAAATATACTCTAATCCTGTATATGTGTCTTTCACTGGATTATAAGCCAAGAAAAATATTTAATTGCTGTTTTCATCAATAAATTATATACATTAGTGTTCGCAGACAGAAGGACTCAGTGAATTTAAGATATATATTTACAGTCATGCACCACACAACAATGTTTTAACCAATTACAGACCACATATGGGACTGTGGTCCTATAAGATTATGATACCATATTTTTATTGTATCATTTTTATGTTTAGATATACAAATACTGTTGTGTTATAATTGTCTACAGTATTTGGTACTAACATAGTGAACAGATTTGTAGCGTAGGAGCAATATACTATACTATATAGCCTACGTCTTTAGTAGGCCATACTATCTTAGTTTATACAATCTACGATGTTCACAAAACACAGTCACTAATGGTTCATTTATCAGAGTAAAACGCCATTATTAAGCAACACATAACTATACCGTATTTGAAGAAAGACCTCAGATGCAGAGGGTTAAATTAATCATAATCTTCAGTTGCTCATTGTGTATTATTTTCATTGGTGCATTCAGGGGCCTCTTTCAGTTAAACATATTGATTCATTCATTTTCTCTTATAACCACCATCTATCAACATTTATCTAACATGTAGGAAACAATTTTAATGTGTTTAATCCATATCTTTTCATGTAAATATATTCTTACACATTGTATTGTCTAAGTAAATGTATATAGTATGTATGTACATATGTGTATGAATGTGTGTATATGTATATATGCATTACAATATGCATACATACATCTGCATATGTATATTAGAGAGAGAGAGAATGTATAGTGTTTTCATTATCCATATCAACCACATTAGACTGCATTGTTTCTTTCCACCGTCCCAGTAATGGATATTCACATTCCCTCCAACTTTGCACTTTCTGCACCACTCTAAACAAAGCTATAACAAACATCTTTTCTTTTATTTATTTATTTTTTTTGAGACAGAGTCTCAGTCTGTGGCCCAGGCTGGAGTGCAGTGGCGCGATCTCGGCTCACTGCAAGCTCTGCCTCCAGGGTTCACACCATTCTCCTGCCTCAGCCTCCCGAGTAGCTGGAACTACAGGCGCTGCCACCACGCCCGGCTAATTTTTTGTATTTTTAGTAGAGATGGGGTTTTGCCGTGTTAGCCAGGATGGTCTCGATCTCCTGACCTCGTGATCCACCCACCTCGGCCTCCCAAAATGCTGGGATTACAGGCGTGAGCCACCGCGCCCGGCCAACAAACATCTTTATACATGTCCATTTCGGGAAATATGTAAACATTCCCTAGGACATTCAGCCAGAACTAGAATATCTGAGTCATCTGTATACGTGATATTGTTTTCCAAATAACTAGTATGGTCATTTGGAATCTCATTCCCATCAGATATACAGAAGGATTAGTATGCCCTTACACTACTGTTAAAACTTAGAATTTTCTAGAGTTTCATTTTTTTCAGTTTAATATGTGTAATTATTCCTTGATATTTTAATTTTTGTTTTTTTTTTCTGTCCACCAATTGTTTTAGTTCCCCAGGGCTATTAAAACAAACAGTTACAAACTGGGTAGCTTAAAACAGTATACATTTATTTCTTCTTTGTTCTTTAGTCCAAAAGTACAAAACTGAGATGTCAATAGGGCCACACCTTCTCTGAACTATGACTAAAGCAACCCTCCTTGTTTCTTCCAGCTTCTGGTGGCTCAAGCATTCCTTGGTTTGTGGCTACGTAACTCTAATCTCTGCCTCCCTCATGGCTTTTTCCTCTGTGTTCATGTATCTTCTCCTCTTTTATAAAACATGCTTGTCATTGGATTTAGAGGTCAGCCAGATATCCAAGATGATCTGATCTCAAGATCCTGAGTTTATTTATATCTGCCAAATCCTTATAATAAGGTCACATTAACAGATTCCAGGGGTTAGGATATAGATATAGCTTTTGAAGGCCCGTTGGTCGTTCCACTACAGAATGACTTTCAATCATCTTGTCATATTCTTGTCAGTATTTTTAGTTTTTACATTTAAAAATTCCCTGCTTGTATCTTTTATTATTTTTTCTTTTGGGTGGCGGTTTTTTTCTTGTGAGTTTTTAATAGTTTCTTAACATTCTGGAAACTAATTTATTTTTTGTTTCAACTAGTGAAAATATCTCCTTACATTCGTTCATTTATCAGTGTAGTCCGTAACATTCTTCAGCTAAAAAATGCTTAATTTTAATGTAATAGATTTTTTAAGCATAAAAAAATTCTTGATTAATAACCAGCTTTCTAGTACTCTGAATTCTGCTAAAATACTACATTGAATGGCAAAACAAAAATCTATTCATAGTGAATTTTATACTCTGTTTCCAATGAAGCAGCAAGACATTTTGGGAGAATCTTCTAACATCTCCCTTAGTATCACACCAAGATGGCAATAGTTTATGAGATCATTCCTCTTCTACTACATGCACCACACTATAAATATAGTGAGAAGAAACGTTATTGTTTTAGTGATAGGTTGCCACCAATTACTTCTTTATTACAGATTAGGAAGCTGGATGATAAATATTAGATAATGGCATTTTCCATTTCTGCTTAGAGATGTAAATAAAAAAGTGTAGATATTTACTTGTTATTCCAGTGACTCACACACAACATTATTTAATGCTACATTGTTCTTATAAACAGTATTTGTGTAAATCTAAAATATGATGTTTAATTTAAAGGTTTAACATTAATTATTTGATTTAGGGATAATGTGAACCAGTTCTTAGAAACCATGAATTACTTTTCTCAATCAAAGAGAAAATAGAATACTTTGAAATCTGGAAAACATGTAAAATAAGTTTTCATTAAGAACACTTTCTATTCTTAAAGTTTTACTAATTTAATTTAAATATTGTCTAAACTACCACTTAGAAATTGTACTTCTTTAAAACCATTAGATTTACATTATCTGTTAGTAAAATAGTCACAGTAAGTCATCAAATAGATTCCATCATAAATTTTAAAAGGCTATTTCCTAGATGTTAATATTGCACTCAGCAGAGCATATGTCTCAGTGATAATGAACTTACAATGTAGTGCATGAAGTGGACACTAAAAAGTAATTTAAGTGGTTTGGAGTGATTTAAAAGTCATTTTCCTATATTAATTTGTAAGATAGAAATACTTTATATTTCGGGCACTGTTTTAATTTTATGTGGTGAATGTTCATTCTCTTAATGTGGAATGCTGATAATGGTCATGTTTGATCAATGGCCTTTACAGATATTTTTACTGAAAATAAAATAGTCATTACTAATAATAGCTTTATTGCCATTAACACATATCATGTTATAATACAATTGACGTACTTACCTTAGAATGATGAACTATTTGCTCTTTTTAAGGAATTTAGAGTGCATTGCCTTTTAGAAAGGCAATTTTCTTTTGAAACATATTGCACTGCATAAGAAGATTCTGAATTAAAGGTCTGTTTAAGTTTAATATAGTAGCAAAAAATAAAAACAAAGAAAAGAAGTTTGCTTGAAATACATAATTATAAAACTTTCTATTTATATTGATTTGTTACTCTAAATAAGAGGATAGGCCAAGTATTTGTACCACCACTTATAAAGATGTGTATTTTTGATCTGTAATCCAGTTGGAATATTTTTATGTAATTAAATTTCGATTCTACTTGGAGTTGTATTATTCATTTTGGAACTGAAATGCTTAAAGACATTTTCAGTTCTCTTTTCTCATCTGCTGACCCAAAGCCCAGTAGTCAAATGTTCACTCATTTGCTCTGTTTGTTCTATTGTTCAATTGGAAAACAATATTTAGCAATTTCTATTCATATTGTGGCCTCCATACTCTATTTCTCTCTCTCTCTCTCTCTCTATATATATATATAGATAGATAGATAGATATAGATATATATGGATATATATAGATATGTAACACAATTTATTATTTAAGTTAACATTGAAGCAATCAAACTCAAAAATATGCACATCACATGCTGAAAAATTATCTCCTCTAAATTGTACAAATATGTGTCAAGGAGAAATCCTGGAAAAGTTTTGAGGAGACTTCTCTGAGAATTGAGTTTTACCATAGTCTTCAAATTGTACCTTTGGTAGAATATACATTTATAATCTCTTTTGGGTGCACATGCTAAATTATGGTTTTGTCTACATCAAAGTGAAGTAAGGTCCTCAACATCTTCCCTATTCAAAGGTAAGCCCTCAGGTACTATATAATACATTTCTCCCTGCCATGAATTACCCTGACTCCATTACAGCATACTCTTTTACCATTATCTTTTTTTTTTTTTTTTTTTTAATTTATTTATTATTATTATACTTTAAGTTGTAGGGTACATGTGCATAACATGCAGGTTTGTTACATATGTATATTTGTGCCATGTTGGTCTGCTGCACCCATCAACTCGTCATTTACATCAGGTATAACTCCCAATGCAATCCCTCCCCCCTCCCCCCTCCCCATGATAGGCCCCGGTGTGTGATGTTCCCCTTCCTGAGTCCAAGTGATCTCATTGTTCAGTTCCCACCTATGAGTGAGAACATGCGGTGTTTGGTTTTCTGTTCTTGTGATAGTTTGCTAAGAATGATGGTTTCCAGCTGCATCCATGTCCCTACAAAGGATGCAAACTCATCCTTTTTTATGGCTGCATAGTATTCCATGGTGTATATGTGCCACATTTTCTTAATCCAATCTGTCACTGATGGACATTTGGGTTGATTCCAAGTCTTTGCTATTGTGAATAGTGCTGCAATAAACATACGTGTGCATGTGTCTTTATAGCAGCATAATTTATAATCCTTTGGGTATATCCCCAGTAATGGGATGGCTGGGTCATATGGTACATCTAGTTCTAGATCCTTGAGGAATCGCCATACTGTTTTCCATAATGGTTGAACTAGTTTACAATCCCACCAACAGTGTAAAAGTGTTCCTATTTCTCCACATCCTCTCCAGCACCTGTTGTTTCCTGACTTTTTAATGATCGCCATTCTAACTGGTGTGAGATGGTATCTCATTGTGGTTTTGATTTGCATTTCTCTGATGGCCAGTGATGATGAGCATTTTTTCATATGTCTGTTGGCTGTATGAATGTCTTCTTTTGAGAAATGTCTGTTCATATCCTTTGCCCACTTTTTGATGGGGTTGTTTGTTTTTTTCTTGTAAATTTGTTGGAGTTCTTTGTAGGTTCTGGATATTAGCCCTTTGTCAGATGAGTAGATTGCAAAAATTTTCTCCCATTCTGTAGGTTGCCTGTTCACTCTGATGGTAGTTTCTTTTGCTGTGCAGAAGCTCTTTAGTTTAATTAGATCCCATTTGTCAATTTTAGCTTTTGCTGCCGTTGCTTTTGGTGTTTTAGACATGAAGTCTTTGCCCATGCCTATGTCCTGAATGGTACTACCTAGGTTTTCCTCTAGGATTTTTATGGTATTAGGTCTAACATTTAAGTCTCTAATCCATCTTGAATTAATTTTCGTATAAGGAGTAAGGAAAGGATCCAGTTTCAGCTTTCTACTTATGGCTAGCCAGTTTTCCCAGCACCATTTATTAAATAGGGAATCCTTTCCCCATTTCTTGTTTTTCTCAGGTTTGTCAAAGATCAGATGGCTGTAGATGTGTGGTATTATTTCTGAGGACTCTGTTCTGTTCCATTGGTCTATATCTCTGTTTTGGTACCAGTACCATGCTGTTTTGGTTACTGTAGCCTTGTAGTATAGTTTGAAGTCAGGTAGCGTGATGCCTCCAGCTTTGTTCTTTTGACTTAGGATTGTCTTGGAGATGCGGGCTCTTTTTTGGTTCCATATGAACTTTAAAGCAGTTTTTTCCAATTCTGTGAAGAAACTCATTGGTAGCTTGATGGGGATGGCATTGAATCTATAAATTACCTTGGGCAGTATGGCCATTTTCACGATATTGATTCTTCCTATCCATGAGCATGGTATGTTCTTCCATTTGTTTGTGTCCTCTTTTATTTCACTGAGCAGTGGTTTGTAGTTCTCCTTGAAGAGGTCCTTTACATCCCTTGTAAGTTGGATTCCTAGGTATTTGATTCTCTTTGAAGCAATTGTGAATGGAAGTTCATTCATGATTTGGCTCTGTGTTTGTCTGTTATTGGTGTATAAGAATGCTTGTGATTTTTGCACATTAATTTTGTATCCTGAGACTTTGCTGAAGTTGCTTATCAGCTTAAGGAGATTTTGGGCTGAGACAATGGGGTTTTCTAAATATACAATCATGTCATCTGCAAACAGGGACAATTTGACTTCTTCTTTTCCTAACTGAATACCCCTGATTTCTTTCTCTTGCCTGATTGCCCTAGCCAGAACTTCCAACACTATGTTGAATAGGAGTGGTGAGAGATGGCATCCCTGTCTTGTGCCAGTTTTCAAAGGGAATTTTTCCAGTTTTTGCCCATTCAGTATGATATTGGCTGTGGGTTTGTCATAAATAGCTCTTATTATTTTGAGGTACGTTCCATCAATACCGAATTTATTGAGCGTTTTTAGCATGAAGGGCTGTTGAATTTTATCAAAAGCCTTTTCTGCATCTATTGAGATAATCATGTGGTTCTTGTCTTTGGTTCTGTTTATATGCTGGATTATGTTTATTGATTTGCGAATGTTGAACCAGCCTTGCATCCCAGGGATGAAGCCCACTTGATCATGGTGGATAAGCTTTTTGATGTGTTGTTGAATCCGGTTTGCCAGTATTTTATTGAGGATTTTTGCATCGATGTTCATCAGGGATATTGGTCTAAAATTCTCTTTTTTTGTTGTGTCTCTGCCAGGCTTTGGTATCAGGATGATGTTGGCCTCATAAAATGAGTTAGGGAGTGGATAATTTCCTGGACACTTACACTCTTCCAAGACTAAACCAGGAAGAAGTTGAATCCCTGAATAGACCAATAGTAGGCTCTGAAATTGAGGCAATAATTAATAGCCTACCAACCAAAAAAAGTCCAGGACCAGATGGATTCACAGCTGAATTCTAACAGAGGTATAAGGAGGAGTTGGTACCATTCCTTCTGAAACTATTCCAATCAATAGAAAAAGAGGGAATCCTCCCTAACTCATTTTATGAGACCATTATCTTTAGAAAACTAACACAGGAGCAGAAAACCAAATACTGTATGTTATCACCTATAAGTGGGAGTTAAATGATAAGAATACATAGACACAAAGAGGGAACAATGGACACTGGGGCCTACCTGAGGGTGGAGGGTGGGAGGTGGGAGAGGAGCAGGAAAAATAACTGTTGGGTTCTAGGCTTACTACCTGACTAATGAAACAATCTGAACAACAAACCCCCATGACATGAGTTTACCTACATAACAAACCTGCACATGTCCCCTTAAACCTGAAATAAAAGTTTAAAATAAAACAAAAACACATTTCGTTACACACTAGCAACTCAATAATTTTTTCCCCAAACACTGTCTTCTACTCTTTAATTCAAGCTTCGACAGATTTTCTTTGTTTTTAATTCAAATATTTCATTGAAGTTTTGTACTTATTTAGCCAATCATTTAATTTGATAAAGTCAAATATAAGATAATTTGTTATTCATGGTGTTGAAGATCATCATAATGGAATAAACAATAATTCAATTCTAGGTATTCTGTGTAAATGTGAAAGTTCTGAAAAAAATATTAACTCCATAAGTAGCTAGATAATGTGATAACTTGAAGTATAAATAATCTTTTTGTTAAAACATATGTAAAAACTTAATATTGGAGGGTGATGTAAGTAAGCAGGCAGACCTCGTAAATCATTATATCCTAGGGCTTTTCTAAGACCCATGGATTGGAGCTATTCCCAAAGTATTAACTACATGTTCCAAGCAGGATAGGTATAGAAATGAAAAGCTTCATAGCATTTTCACATATTAATTTGATGTCTATTGAACCTAAGAATATTTTTAAAGATTGGATTTGTAAAACTTTTTTTACAGTGTTAGCTAAAAAATTATTTTGTAATGTCTCAGGAAACAATGTAAGTAATTATATAACTGTAACATTGATCTCTCAAATAAAGATATTCCTCATCAATTTGTTTATAAAAGTCTTTTATTAACTTGTAAAAGGGTAATATAATAGTGTCAATCTACAAAAACTAAAATAATAGCAAACAAATGAAGCATACTTTGGAAAATATGAGAAGTCAAATGAAATTAGTTATCTGTAAAATTTTGCATTTTTGACTTACATTCAGAGCTATTAAATCCAAATCCTTTACCTGAATATGCCATTTCAATAGTGAACACTATTCCTTGTGTTGCCAATACTATTAACTGGTATATATTTTGGAAAACTAACCTCTAATTTGAAATATGCAAGAACTACATGATGAACATTTTACTTAGAACATCTAAAGAAGAAAATACTTTGAATCCATTATTATTTTTATCAAGACAGTAGCATAAGTTACATATAAATTCAGTTGAGGCTGCATCAACAATAAATAACATTACAAAGTAGCTAATGAGAAATTTCACAGTCATGTCTGTTTTTCCAGAAGCTATGTTATAATATTAATAAAGCCTCACAACATAATGATTTTATTCAAGCATATTTATCCAGCAGCACTTTCTGAGGTAAACAGTAAGTGGAATATTTTTTGAAACATGAATATTACTTAGAGAAATGTTTTTGTTTCTAACCTCAATGTCAGAAGAAAAGTCATCACTTTAGAAAAATAAAATATCTAGGTTACTACAATATTACATTTGGGCTTTATACATGTGGGTTACACATTGATGGATTTAACCAACTGCAGATCAAAACTGCTTAAAAAAATAAGATATAACAACACAAAAATTAGGAATACAAATAACAACTAATATAGTATAACAACTATTTATATAGAATTTACATTATATTAGGTATTATAAGTAATCTAGTGGTAATTTAAAATGTACAGGAGGATGTACATATGTACATATGTGATATTATGCATGTATTATGCATATATACACGTATATAATATTTTGTCATATTGAAGTAGGCAATATTTGTCATCAATTTTAAAAAGTAATAAAATTACATAAGTATATGGTCAAATGCCTAAAACTGAATCATTACATTACCAACTAGTGACAGTGGCATCTATGCCAAAATATTTATGTACTCAGCATCCTAAATTTTAATTTATTTCAAAGTCCTGAATTCCTTCTAAATTTATGTAGCTCCTGGGAAAAAAAAATCGCATTGATAAGAGAAATAGAGACACATACACACAAAAAGAAGGAGAGAGAGAAGAATGAGAAAGAAAAAGAATTAATACTTCATAATTACTTTTGACTTCTGACTTCTCTACTGTATCATTTTAAATAGTTAACTTTATCTTGCTGTATAATTTGGTGACTGGAAAATACAGTGTTTTGCAAGAAAAAAGCCACAGAAAAAGCAGTCATCAAAGTTATGCACTTTAAGTACGAGAGGCTCTTTAAACATAAAAATATAGATTGAAAATACAACTGTGGAAAAAGATATAGTAGACAAACAATAATCCACAAAGGCTAGAGTGGTTATATTAACACTGATGATAAATCAACTTCAGGACAGAGGTTATCAGATATCATTTTCTTTACTTCTTATTGTGATATAGGAACTATAGTATAGATTATATTTGTGCTAAATTTACACTTTTGAATTCTCTTATTATTTTCTCTGTTTATTCAAATGTGCTAAAGTAGAATAACATCCTTAAGAACACTAACATTTTAGTGTACAAAGAAGCCATAATCAGAAAGGTGGGCTTTTTTAAATCTTTAATAAAATAGCCTAAAAGCATTAATCTTATATTCTACCTTCTTAAGGACTTATTGTTTACTTAACAGCTGAGCTGCTAATAGTCTTCCTTAAAAGTAAGTTTGGCACTTCATTAATTCTTAATGGCCCAAAATGGCTCTTTAATTGGTGATGGTTTCCTCTGGTCAGCACCAAATCTAACTTACGCAATGGCATTCTATCAGTGTTATTTAAACATGTTGGAGTAAATCAGGAACAGTGAATTGAATAATAAACTGACTGTTTAGCTCCTGGAAGTTGGCACAAATAATATAAAGAGCTATATTATCTTTTCTTGAAGAAGAGAAATGAAAAGAGGAGAAATAAGATAAAAAATTTGGCAGTAATAGAAAATGACAGCATAATATTCTGTGATTATTATTAACTAAATTGCAGAATAAAAAGATTAACACTTCCCAGAATGATATTTTGCAATGTCGTATAAATTTGGAAACATTTCATTTGTATACGTGGTATGCACTATACTTACACTTAATAATGTTTTTAATAATATTAGGGTGGTGCAAACATAATTGTGGTTTTTGTATTGTTTACATTTGCTGCTTGATATTGGAATACATTCTTAAATAAATGTAGGTATGTTATATATCATTTTAATGCATATTTCTCACTTTATTTTTTTGCTAATGACTTATTACCTGCTGTTTATTTTATATTTATTTTAGAGTATGGAAATGATGTTAGACAAAAAACAAATCTGAGCAATTTTCTTTTCAAAGCGGGCTGTAAAGCAGCGGAGACAACTGGCAATATTAACAATGCATTTGGCCTATGAACTACTAACGAATGTACAGTGCAGTGGTGATTCAAGAAGTTTTGCTAAGGAGGCGAGAGCCTTGAAGATGAGGATTATCGTGGCCAGCCATTGGAAGTTGACAGCGACCAATTGAGAGCAATCAACAAACCTGATCCTTTTATAACTGCATGAGAGGATGCAAAAGAACTCAACACTGATCATTCTATGGTCATTCAACATTTGAGCAAATTAGAAATGTCAGAAAGCTCAATAAGTGGGTGCATCATGAACTGAGCAAAAATTAAAAAGAAAATTGTTGTTTTAGAGTGTTGTCTTCTCTTATTCTACACAGCAATGAACAATTTCTTGTTTGGATTTTAATGTGTGTCAAAGAGTATATTTTATATGACAACCAGCAATGATCAGCTCAGTGGTTGGGCCAAGAAGAAACTCCAAAGCACTTCCCGAAGCCAAACTTGCATCAAGAAAGGTCATAGTCAGCATTTGGTGGTCTGATGCTGGTCTGATCCACTACAGCTTTCTGAAGCCTGGCAAAATCATTACAGCTGAGAAGTGTACTCAGCAAAATGTTGAGATGCACCAAAAACTGCAATGTGTGCAGCCAGCATTGGTCAACATAAAGGGCCCAATTCTTCTCCACAATAACGCCTGACTGCATGTCACACAACCTATGCTTCAAAAGTTGAATGAATTGGCCTATGATGTTTTGCCTCATCCGCCATATTCACCTGACCCCTTGTCAACCGACTAACACTTCTTCAAGCATCTTGACAACTTTTTACAGGGAAAATGATTCCACAACCAACAGGATACAGAAAATGCATTCCAAGGGTTCATCAAATCCCAAAGTGCAGATTTTTATGTTACAGGAATAAACAAATTTATTTCTCATTGGCAAAAATACGTTTATTGTAATGATTCGTATTTTGATTAATAAAGATGTGTTTGAGCCTAGTTATAATGACTTAAATTCACAGTCTTAAACCACAATTACTTTTGCACCAACCTAATGTTTTTATTACTTTGTACATCTAGTTAAAAAATAATTATAGTGCACATATGATCAGCAATGTACAAGGTTTCTGTTAATAAAGTTTTTTCACTACCTCTCGTGATTGACACACTAAAGAATAAAAAGGATATTCTTTTTGGTCAATAGCTTTTCTAAATTTGTGCTTCTATGAGCTATTCTCCTCTGCTAGATAAATTAAGTGAATTTCTACCTCTTTTAATCTTCAAAATTATAATATATACAGTGATCTGTATGGTTTTCTACATTGTACTAGAATTACTATGACATATATAGAAATACTCTGAAATAGTCATCATGTTTTTCTTTCCTATAAGCAGCCCCTTTCCTTTTAGCATTTTATAATAGTGGTATTATTGTTATTCTGGTTTGGATAATTTTTCTAGTCTGCTGTCCATATTGCAAGTGTTTTAAAACTCCTTATCTTTGCTCACTAAATGCTGATGGAAGGTCTAGTCATTTTAATAATCAAAATCATTCCACACACATTCAAAATGCCCTCTGTTAGAAGAAAAACTTTAGACAAGTTAATTTTCTCAGAGTTTAATTGAGCAAAGATTAATTTGTGTATCTGGGCAGCCCCCAAAACCAGAACAGGTTTAGAAAGACTCCAAGGCTACAACATGCTCAGATTAGTATTTATGGACTTAAAAGACAAGTGATGCATATGTCAACTGGAAAATGATGAGAGAGGTTTATAAATTGGGAATGGAGAGCTTCATTTCTCATAAAGGGTTACAGCTTGCAGGGTCACCATTCTGACAGGCTGGGAAATGTAGCCTCTTTCCAGAAGCCAGAAAGACACTTTGAGGGATAGGCAAAGGGAACAGAAATGCATGCAGAATGGTGTGGTCAAATATACATATTCAAAAAGCTATAGGAGGAATCACAAATATTTATGAAAGGGGAAACATACGCATGTGCAATGGAGCTTCATGCCCCTCCATGGGATCCATGTCCAAAAAATTCAGTGTTAGAATTACAGGATCTTTGGGGTGTCACTATTGTGTCTGGAAATGTGTGGCTGGTGGCGCCTTTGTCCAAGTTTTCTTGGGCCCATTGGGCTCATTCCAACCACTCAGCCTGGCAGCTTGTGCACAACTCACACTACCGGTCTGTATCCCATTCCTCTAAGGGAGACTGCAAGTCAGGCATGGAGCGACGATGGGTGTGTGAACGAGCATGGGGTCTGGCCTCTGTGCAGTCAGACACACTGGCAGCTGCCATGGGGTGGGCAGCTCTAGGTGCTGGCATGAGTGTCTGCAAGAAGCTAAATCAGGTGCACCACAAGCAGCTTCCCCGTCTGGCACAGGGGAATGTGGTGGTGCCTGGATGATTGGAGATGCCAGGAACTGCAGGCCCCAAGAAGCATGTTTCAACCATTTGTGTTACAGCTCTTTTAGCCCTGCCATTTGATGGTCCCAAGTTCTTGTCCTGTGACCATGAAGAATGAGACCCACAGACAATTAGAGGGTGAGCAAGACAAAGAGGAGCTTTATTGATCAATAGAACAGCTCAGAGGAGATCCACAATGGGTAGTTCCAATAGCTTCCTTCTGCAGCCAGCCTGTCCCATCGAGTGTTCAGCTCCTAGCAGAGAGGAGGCCCTGGAGTGGGTAGCTCCTCTCTACAGGCAGGTCATCCTGATGTCTCTGCAGCTTTCAGAAGAGAGGAGGCCCTTGAGTGGGTTGCCCTTCTCTGCAGGCAGATTGTCCCATTGTCTTCCCAGCTCTCAGCAGAGAGGAGGCTCTGGAGTGGGTAGCTTTTCTCTGCAGCTAGTCATCCCAATGTCTGCTCTGCTCTGACTAACCCCAGGGCTTTCATGGGACTTGGAAGGAGGAAGTGTGTGCTGATTGGTCCATGTTCAGCCATGGGCAGGCTGGAAAAGGCACCACAAATTCCGACGCTGGTCTGTGGGACTGGCAGCCTGGCCCCCAGCCTTCAGGACCTCCCTGGCCTGAAGGTGGGGCCTTACTGGAACCTGCCGTCTTCTACCCAGGAAACTGTCTGCCTCTTGCCACTGTCCATGGTGCCCAGGCTGCTCGCACCAAGGGGCAACTGGAGGCCAGCACTGAGCTGCCCTCAGTCCGCTTTTGGTTTTCCTCACACCGTGCTGTCTGGAGGGGGCCAAGGTGGCAGGTGACTGGTGTGTCTGCACTGCCCCAAGCATATGCATATGCACCCCCAGCTGGGCTGCAACAATGCTCAACTTTGGCCCCACATTGCTCTCAGATCAGAGTGGGTGCCAACAGCAAGAAGAAGTCAGGCAGTGGTATCAGGCACTTCCAAGCCTGCAAGGGTAGAGGAGAACCTTCCTGTGATCCCAGGAGCACATGGAGGCCCAGGTCCACAATGCTGACTTGGGTGGTTGCAGCTGTGCCCAGGTGGGTGGGACTGCTGCCTGCTCCCGGCTCCCTCTGTCTCCAAGGAGCATGCAGCTCTAACTGCACACCCTCGCAACCTGGGACAGGGGCTCCAGACATTTGTTAGGCCTAAGATGGCATGTGGAGCAGAGGTGACATCGCTATGATCTCCTTCAGTTGCCCCAGTGCTCAGAGGCAGCCCACAGCAGAGTGGATTGCCCCTAAATAGAGTAGAATAGGACCTGGAGAAACAGCTAACCCAGAGTGGTCCTTGGAATAAAAAGAGCCAGCATTGACAAGGACACTGGGCCCCAGGATTCTGGAATAGCATTGTAACTGCCCAATGGGTTCACCTTGCCTGCCGCTTAGGCAGGGCTGATTTATCAAGACAAGGGAATTGAAATCAAGAAAGAGTAATTCATACAGAGCTGGCTGTGTGGGAAACAAGAGTTTTATTATTACTCAAATCAGTCTCCCTGAGCATTTGGGGATCAGAGTTTTTAAGGACAACTTGCTGGGCCAGTGAGCCAGGATAGTTGATTGGTCAGGTCAGAGATGAAATCATAGGGAGTTGAAGCTATCTTCTTGTGCTGAGTCAGTTCCTGGGAGGGGCCCAGAAGATCAGATGAGCCAGTTTATTGATCTGGATGGTGCCAGCTGATCCATCCAGTACAACGTCTGCAAAAAAATCTCAAGCACTGATCTTAGGACCAACTCGGAGAGGGTCAGAATCTCGTAGATTCCAGCTGCATGACTCCTAAACCGTAATTTCTAATCTTGTGGCTAATTTGTTAGTCTTACAAAGGCAGTCTAGTTCCCAGGCAACAAGGAGTTTGTTTGGGGAAAGGGTTGTTATTGTATTTATTTTAAACTACAAACTATAAGTTGAGTTCCCCCCAAAGTTAGTTCAACCTACACCGAGGAATGAATAAGAACATCTTGGAGGCTAGAAGCAAGAGGGAGTTGGTTAGGTCATGTCTCAGTTACAATTTTGCAGTGGCAGCTTTAGCATTCCCAGGCTCATATCGGCAGATTATCTCTTCCTGTTAGAATGAACATACCCATAGCCTTTGCTGAGAAGACACATGTGTTGTTCTTTCTTCTGACTGAGGTAGGACATCTGTAAATGCCTCCCTTTACAGCTCACGGAGCTCTTGCAACCAGTGCTCTGTCTACCTATGTCCCTGGAACAGATAAGCTCTGTGACCTACGTGGCAACTACACTCTCTGATAACTTTCCCAAACACACATAAGTATGTCTGAAACAGTGACGGGGGTTTTTATCATCAGGAAAGATGAGGACAGTGTGACAAACAATACTTGTCACAGGAAAGTAATGGACACAGGTAAAAGTCTTTCAATTATGATCCATTAACATAAAAAAGAAGAGTTATGCATTTGACAATGGACATACGTCTATATATATCAAGAAAAAAAGGATACAGCTCCATATTTTGTTAATCTTGCCATTTTTATTGTTTTTCTCATAAGACATCCTTAGATAAAATAGAAAGGGGAAAATGCCTTGATTGTTAAATTATAGATTTCACAAAAAAGAGAGATCATTAAAATCAATCTCTTCTTTGCTCTTTCTTTCAATAGTTATTTTTTCTTTCTTACTTCTGGTAACCAAGCATATGAATACTTGTTTGTACCATTCAATATATTTCTTTTTTTTTTTTGAGATGGAGTCTTGCTCTGTCATGCAGGCTGGAGTGCAGTGGTGCGATCTCGGCTCACTGCAAACTCCCCCTCCCGGGTTCAAGCGATTCTTCTGCCTCAGCCTCCCGAGTAGCTGGGATTACAGGCACATGCCACCATGCCCAGCTAATTTTGTAATTTTTAGTAGAGACAGGGTTTCACCATATTGGCCAGGCTGGTCTCGAACTCCTGACCTCGTGAGCCACCCACGTCAGCCTCCCAAAGTGCTAGGATTACAGATGTGAGCCACCGTGCCCAACACCTTTCAATGTGTTTCTATTTTAGTAACAGTAGTTCAGCCAAAGCCCTAGTTAACTTCCATGGAAATTTGGAAAGTTAGTTTTCTAAATTTATCAGTGCAGCAATACAAAAAAAGAAAATTTTTTTACAATGTATTGTAGCTTCACATTTCTTGCATTCTCCAAATCCTTCTATCCATCATGGTTTGTAACTGGTAACTTTAGATCCGTTTTTTGTCTAAAGGTATACAGACTGATCCTGACTTGGTAGTAAGCCTGAACAGTGCAGATGTTATTCAAGTTTTTATTAATTATATGGCGAATTTTGCTTTCAGTTTCTCTCCATATAGTTTATAATATATTCTTAATTCATACTAGTTAAACATATATTTAGATTGCCTTTGCACTTTATATATAAAAGTGTATATAATTTTACTCGATCCTGAAATCTTATCATTTGGCTCTGATGCTGACCCTCTCAGGGGCCCAGTAGAGTTAGTGGCCAAGAGCTGCAGTACAATACGATTACTGAAAACGTGACCCTGAACGTGCTTTTACCAATTCAATACTTGTTCAATAATTTCCGTACTAGCAGATCTGTGACTTCAGCTGGTGTGAGCATTATTTTCCTCTAATGACATGGGTCAAGCTTTATAGTCTCAACTGTCATTTTAGATTATTTCCACAAAGGTAATATTTAATGTTAAACATAAATTATTAACACTAATTAAGCAGTAAATGTATAGCACATTTGCATGTGTGGAATGATGAAAGTTTATAACCGTTTTGCCAATAAAACAGTGTTGACCTGTGTTTGTGGAATATTTTCCTTTAGTGTTCAGACACCATACTCTACTAAAACAGCTTTTACATTTCTGGAAGATTCTTTTCAGTCAATTTTGTTTCCTATTTATTTTTCTCCTCCTCTTTAAGTCCTCAGAATGCTAGTATTTTCTTTCCTCTTTATACCTATCTCATCTTGGTAAATTAAAAAAAAAATATGGAATCAAATAACACTCTTGTAGCTATCCAAACCTACAACTCCCAACTCCTTCCTAAGTTGTAGAAAAGTATTCTGAAATGATGATTGGCTAGCTCTATATCCTGAGTCCATGAACAAACTAAATTCACTTTATGCGTACCTGAACCTCTCTCCTCATAGCAAACTTACATAGTCAGTTCATATGATTAATAAAATGTATTTATGCAAACTGGAAGCATATGTTTCAGCAATACAACTGAATTATATTAAGCCTGTAAGGTATGAAATGCTTAGGTTCTGTGAGCATTCCATGTCCTTTCACATACATGCCTTTCTACAATGCTGCTTGCTCTGCATGATCCTACTTGCCTTGTTCTACTTAATCTATATCTTACTATGTGTGGCTTAAAATAAGTGTCTATAACATTTGTGTCACACTGTGATGAAAGTCATTTTTTGATGCCTTTACATTTTGGTTCATCATAGATCCATTCTCTGATATCCCATATGAATTCCTTTATCATTGTTGGAGAATACAAAAGTCAATTTGCCTTAAAAAAAATCTAAAGAAATTGGAAAATGGGCATAGTATAAAGAATCCCTACCCAATAAAGATAAATATCCTTTGTAAAAACTGCATAGAAGCTTATCATTTTTATCTATTAAGGTGGCTCAAAGATTATTATCTCTTTTCAGATCTTACGAAACTGTATAATGCGAATTTAAAAGTATTTGTCACTTCAAGGTGTTAGTTGGTCTTAAATACCACTAATAATATATATTATAACAAGTTATTCTATCAAGAAATGGTAATTTCATATATATCTTGACTGTTTATGTTGAAACATATTATTTGCTAATTATAAAGGAAACCCATTTCCCATGCAGAAAATTGGAAGTTATAGAAAGGCACAAATTAGACCATAATCACATTTTATTACACTATCTTGAAATAAACATTTCTTAACACTGGGTCTATATCTTTCTAATAATGTAATAATTTTATTGTAAAATGTTAATAATGTACCTATAATAAAGTAATATCGACATGTTTAAAATAAGACAAAGGTGATATGTGTATGAAAAGTAATATTTATTTTGCCTACAATCATATTACACATCATAAAAAAGAACAAAGAAATTTAAAGGGATCAGTGTAAATACAAGCACCAAAACCATTTTTTAAAGTACATTTTCATATACTTTGCATTGCGTAACCAACCTTAATTTGGAGACAACTTTTTCATCATCCTCAGTGCAAGCAAATGATCCCAGAAAGACAGAAACACGTTCAACAAACAAAACCAAAGCCCAATTGAATTAGGTTGTCTCTAAAGAAATAATATCAATACAAACAAAAAATTAATGTCAACAAATAATTTGTTTGTATATCATCATTTTAAATACGGTTATGTTTGAGAAGACTGCCTACATCTTGCAGATTGGAAAGAACAAGTCACAATGCCCTCCAGTAAGACAAGGGCTTATCTGCAAAGATTTTGTCTGAGAACTGGAAGAACCTGCACAGAAGGATCCTACATACGGCTACTTATCCCAGGTTCCAAAGGGCATTAATAGCTGCATAAGACTTAGACTTACAGACACAATATTGTGGTTAAGAGCATGGATGCAGAGAACCCTTAGGATCAGTAATAATCTGAAGTTAGTTAGAAGAAATGGTGATGGAGGAGTAGGGTAGAGTAACCACGTATTTCTTTATTGCATGTTGCTGGAGAGAGCCAGAAAGGAGATCAGGTGCCAGACATGACAGATTTCTGGGCAGGGCTTTCATTTTCCAGAAAGAGCAGGGAATTTTAATGGTCAGCAATGACAAAGAAACCAAGAAGAGAAAATGTAAACTGTAAATCAGGCCAGAATAATGATCAGAGGAGGTAGTATTTATTTATAGAAGATATTATTCTAGAAGTCAGTATGGTTTGAGGAATGACCATTGACTTTGAAGTTAGATACATTTGAGTTTTTATCATGAAAGTTGGTGAATTTCTGTAATTCTCAAGCTCCTCATGTACAACACAGGTTAATTTATGTAGAGTGATTATTGTAGTTTTCTGAATAATATAATAATACAATGAATATTTGCTCCTTTCAATCTTTATTTTCTCCATCTAACGGTCTAAGAACCAAATACAAGTGCATTATCTCAGGTTTTTGGCTGGGAAAGAAGATTAGGGAAGAGGTTAGTTCAATTAAAAACAAAACAAAACCAGTAGCTGAACCACTGTATTCACATTCTGAAACTGTCATGACTCTAAGTGATTTTAATGAGGCAACCAGAGCTACTAATTTTGTCATGATTCTTTAAAAAATCAGAGCAGAATAGAATCCACAAAAATTATCTGTTGAAAATGTGCATTTGTGAGGAACAGAGTAAGGACAAAGAACAGCAAAAAAAAAAAAAAAAAAAAAAAAAAAAAAGTAGGATCTAAAGTAAATTCATAGGTTTATTTTAGAATATAAGGGAATAAAGAAACAAGGCATTTTGTATGTCCAGCTTCTTTGTTTAACCGGAAAAGCTGAGAAATGAGATGATTTTTCTAAGGTATAAAACGTAACAATAAATATGGAATTAAAAATTGTATTTGTTGGTTCCTAGTTCAAATATTCAGTGCAATATACAAAGACAACTCCTTAGTTTTCCACAAAGAAAAAGAAATTCTGAATTAATATAAAAACTGTAATTATAGACAATATTATGCTGTGTCAAGATGTGAAGTTTTCATGGAAGTTTTCTAATATTTTTAAGAAAAGTTTTAAGGGAGGATAAACTTCAAATAATATTAATGGATTTAAATATCATTATATACAAGGAATTAATAGTATTTCCTACCACTGCTTATTTTTAAAATAGCATATTATAATTTGTATTCAGTGTGCTAAATGATCTTTTTTTTATTATTATTTTGAGACTGAGTAACCACATTAAGAAGAGCTTATGAAAAAGGAAAAGCAATGATACAACTAACTAGAGTATCTTATTATTAATTATTATTTTCACTGTTACGGGCTGAATGTTTGTATTCCCCCAAAATGCATGTGTTGAAGCAATAACCATCAATGTGGTGATATTTGGAGATCAGACCTTTAAAGAGGTAATTAAACTTAAATTAGGTCATAAATGTGAGTCCCTGATTTTATGGAAATAGCATCCTTATAAGAAGAGATACCTGAGAACTTGCCTGCTCTCTCCCTCCATGCTCAGAGGAAAGGCCGTATCAGGACAAAGTGGCTGTCTGCAAGCCAAGAAGAAAGCCTCCACCAGAAACCAAACCTTGTCAGACCTTGATTTTGGACTTTCCCATGTCTAGAACTGTAAATAAATTTCAGTTAAGTCTACGGCATTTTGTTATGACAGCTCAAATTGACTAATACACCAAAACAAGACAAAGCAAAAGAGTTGTTTGCTATATACAACTAGAATTACTTCTCATATCCAAAATAGTTTTCTGCCCTTTCTTATCTTAATACTCCAAATTATATCTTGCTGTCCTTCAATTTAATTTGATCAACTCAACTCATTTCTAACTGTATTTTTTCATTTACTGATCCATTCGTTCATTCATTCATTCGTTTTACTCCACCTAAGATATTTCCTTTTAGATAGAGTAAATTTTTAAAAATACGAATTTTACATAATCAGTTGTTTTAGTAAATACATTTGATGTGTTAACATCTGTCTACCTGATCAAATCAAAAAACTTAATTTCCACATACTTTTCCTTTGGCCCACACTTACTTAAAACCACTTATTTTTAATATTATGCAAATAATATGGCAGAAAATTGAGCAAGAGAAAGTAAAATTCAAGATATATTTGCTTTCTGTACCATCAGCTGAAACATTTTATTCATGTTGTCTATAAGTAAATGCTACAGTAATATTTTTACAAAAAAAAGAAAATTATTTTAATATCTCTAACATACTACTAGAATATATTTTCTTAAATAACAATTGCATCATTTTAAATTAGTACAGGTTTTTAAAGGAACAAAAGCTACCCAAATCACTATATAAAATTCTTCCTAAAGTGTATAAAGAAAATAATATTTATCGCTAACTAGACATTTAATTAGGTACGTAAATGAGTGTTAAGCCTAACCTACTAATTTGAGGAAGAATATAATTTGATTAAATGTATTTAAATGATTTATTTATACTTTTTTTGACTCATATAGAAAAGTTGTGTGATATTGGCTACTAATACTATGTATTGGTGCATTTATTTAAATATTTATGAAACATTTGGTGCATTTACTATGTGCCAGATATTATGTGAGATACATGAATGACAAAGGTGAAAATAGTGGATTAGAGCCCTTGCTCTGATTTTTTACATGTGTATGTTCTTAACTGGACACTGTGATATTTAAGAACAGAAAATGAATGCTAACAGTTTTTGCATGCTGTCCCTTCAGAATAATTCCTAATACCTGGCAAATAATTAATAAATATACAATAACCAAATAGATAAATGTATTAATAAATAAAATAATGCATTAATGTCAATTAACGGCACTCAACCTATGATAAATGCTATAAATTTGTAGTAAGTTACAATTAACATTGTACATAAAGATAATTGAGGAGAGCATGAAGAAAGCTGATAAGGAGTGTCATTTTAGAGTCTAAAAGAAACCGCGCTTCAGTCTTGTCTGCTTCCTTCGAGTGTGCATGTTCTCAGTAAGACTGAACTTAGAAGGAGTCAATATTCATTGACCATTTTCTTCTATTTCCTGGAATTCTCCTTTGTGACTTCTGCTTGTCTTCCAATCAATTTGTTGGATGCCTGAGAACAAATTTACTTGGGAACTTTCAGAAGGGACTTTAACCTGGTGGCATCCTAGTTCCGACAATGTCCACAATACTTTTTGATTTTATCTACTTGATGTTCCTTTTACTTTCTGATAATAAAGCTTCTTCAACTCTTAACGTATATGATTTAGGTTAGGTTAGGGACATGCCCAGACCTGGCCCATCAGCGTCACAGGTCCCTGATATAATGATTAAATCTCTATGTGATCTCTTGAATAATACAATTGTATGTGAGTTTTACATTGAGCTTGTAGAAGAAAAGACACACTCTCGACAGAGTTGTTTATTTGTTCGAATATAAGTTTGGTGCTGTCTGTTACCATTTCTACCACTGCCTAGAAACAGACTTCTTGAGAATTAGATCAAAGAGTTTGGAAGCAGAGTATGAGAAGCTGAGCTAAGAGATGTAAAGAGCTAAAAGATGTGGTAGGAATACAGGGGCATCAGCAAGAAGATGCTGGAATGTAAGTTTCGCCCTGGGGTCTGTCGCTGACAGAATCTATCTCTGGCAAAGGAGGCAGGCTCCAGGGGAACTTATTATTGCCCCAATACTACATGTTATGTTTTAGATCCAGCTGTGCTTGAAGCCAGCTTTACTACAGACTTCCTTGTTACATAGGGTAAATACTTTTTGCCTTCTTATTCAAATTGCAGTGCAAGTTAGAAGTCTATCCTTGACCATTCCTGGGTAAAAACTAATTGATGTGAATCATATGACTCCAAATTTCTGTCAACGAAAAGAGTCAAAGTCAGCAAAAAATTTGAAGAGATTTATTCTGAGCCAAATATGAGTGACCCAATGGCCTGTGACAGAGCCCTCAGGAGATCCCGAGAACAGGTGCCCAAGGTGGTTGGACTAAAACTTGGTTTTATACATTTTAGGGAGACATAAGACATCAATCAATACATGTAAGATGTACATTGGTTCTGTCTAGAACGACAACACAACTAGAAGTGGGGGCTTCCAGGTAATAGGAAGATTCAAAGATTTTTCTGATTGGCAATTTGTTGAAAGAATTATATCTAAAGACCTGAAATCAATGGAAAGGAATGTCTGGGTTAGGATAAGGGGCTTTGGAGACCAAGGTTTTATCATGCAGATGAAGTCTCCAGGTAGCAGGCTTCAGAGAGAATAGTTTGTAAATGTTTCTTATAAGACTTAAAGAGTCTCTTCTACCAGTCTTAAAGTCTCTGTGTTGATGTTGATGATGGTCTGCTGTGAGGCATGACCTCTACTTCTCATCACCACCCGAACTAGCTTTCAAGTTAACTTTGGAATGCCCTCGGCTGAGAGGAGGGACCCATTCAGAGACTGGGGGACTTAGAATTTTATTTTTGGTTTACATTTCCTAATAGAGAATGCAGAACTGTGTACGTTCAAATAGTTGTTTTTATAGACTGTGCCCAATGCAAACATTAATAATGTTATCTGAATGTGAGTTTGGTAAAAATAATTTATAAAAACTTTAAAATTAGAAATTAAGGAGACAAATTTTCAATACTTATGTCTCCATATTGTAACAGGCAAGGAAGTAAGTTCACTTATATTTCATTCTATCAAAATATCTACTGTTTATGTATATATATAAACTGTACATATAAATATAATCTGTGTATATATATGTAGTTATGGCACGTTGTATGGTATGAACACAGATTTAAGTCTGGTCATTTATATACACACATATATATGACTTATAACTCTCTTTAAAATGACTTAATTCTTTTACCTTTTCATAATAGTAATTAAATTTTATTCATGCTGTATACTAGATATCATAATTTACACCAACCTTCTTATAACTCTCAATATCCAAATGTAATGTTTCTACATTTAGAGTATTTTGTAGTAATAATAAAGCTAACAACTCACCTCTCTACCCCTCAGCCATTGAAAACACACACACACACACACACACACACACACACATGCATGCACAAACACAGCCCCAAAACATTCACATCAGTAACTGAGAAAAAAATGTTAAATCAACTTGGGTTTTACATGTGTTTATCTTAAATACTTTCTGTTCTTCATGACACAATTTTTAAAATTTTGGCTGACACACACAGACACACACACACATACACACACAAAATCCAAAAAATCAATTGCTCAATTCATTTATTTGTTTTACAGTTTTCTTAGGTCAAGTTCCCTTGAAGCAGGACTGAGACAAAGATTTGTGTAAAAAATGATTTTTCAAGAAAGTGCTCCCAAGAAACAGTAGTAAGTGTATAAAAGAAGGAAGACTTAGAAGAAGAAAACGACATGCAGTGGTAGGAATACAGGGGCATCAGCAAGAAGATGCTGGAATGTAAGTTTTGCCTTAGGGTCTGTTGCTGACACAATCTGTGTCTGGCAAAGGAGTCAGGCTTGAAGGGAACTTAAGTCCCAGGCATGGGTAGCTCTCTGCTGTTCTACTAGAAGAGGACAGTCCTCCTAAGAGGAGTAGTAAATGAGGCCGTTGGAAGTAAAAGCACATGGAAGAGGACCCAGAAATAGTAAGAGGAAACATGACGGATATGGGCAGAGTGCTGAAAATGCCCCACTACAGCAGTGAAATTAAAAATCTCGAACATCTTTCTTTATTGAATGAGCTACATTGAAATGTAGAAACACAAGCCAAGTATACTAATAAAAAAGTAATAAATGCCATAAGACATTAAAAAATATTTAGTTAGATAAAACAAATTTTAATCAACTGAGAAAGCATACTGATATAACATATACAGTTTTCTTGAATTTGAATTGAAAGAATTATCTGCATGTACATTTAATTACTTAAATGGTACCAGATTGTTAATAAACATATTTACACCTTTTTTTTCTTTTCTTTTTCTTTCTTTTTTTTTTTTTTTTTTGAGATGGAGTATTGCTCTTGTTGCCCAGGCTGGAAGGTAGTGGCACAATCTCAGCTCACTGCAACCTCCATCTTCCTGGGTTCAAGCGATTCTCCTGCCTCAGTCTCCTGAGTAGCTGGGAATGCCCGCCTAATTTTTTTTTTTTTTTTTTTTTTTTTTTTGTATTTTTAGTAAGACGCAGTTTTACCATGTTGGCCAGGTTGGTCTCAAGCTCCTGGCCTCATGATCTGCCCGCCTCAGCCTCCCAAAGTGCTGGGATTACAGTCATGAGCCATCACGCCTCACCTATACTGTTTTTTAATGGCTAATAATTGCTATCAAGCAAGCCATTTGCTGCTGTTACTTTATCATTTTATCTTTACTCCTTCTGCATCTTTTTCTTCCTCATTTCCCTCCTCTGTTCTGTTATTTTCCCTTCCCTCTTTTCTTTTTAATTCTTCTCCTACTTTTACCTCTTTCTTTTCTTTCTACATTAAATTATTAACTACTACTATCAGAGCTACTGTTACCAGAAAGGGGTCCTGATTCAGACCCCAGAGAGGGTTCCTGGATCTCATGCAAGAAAGAATTTGGCAAGTCCATAGAGTAAAGTGAAAGCAAGTTTATTAAGAAAGTAAAGGAATAAAAGAATGGGTACTCCACAGATAGAACAGGAGCATGGGCTGCTTGACTGAGGATACTTAAAGCTATTTCTTGATCATATGCTAACAAGGGGTGGATTACTCATGAGTTTTCTGGGAAAGGGGTGGGGATGTCCTGGAACTGAGGGTTAGATCATCTAGGATATCTTCCAGATGTTGCCATGGCATTTGTAAACTGTCATAGTACTGGTGGGAGTGTCTTTTAGCATTTTAATGCATTATAATAAGCATGTAATGAGCAATGAGGAGGACCAGAGGTCACTTTCATCACCATCTTGGTTTTGCTGGGTTTTGGCCAGCTTCTTTACTGCATCCTATTTTATCAGCAGGCTCCTTATGACCTGTATCTTGTGCTGACCTCCTATCTCATTCTGTGACTAAGAATGCCCAGCCTCTTGGGAATGCAGCCCAGCATGTCTCAGCCTCATTTTACCCAACCCCTATTCAAGATGGAGTCACCCTAGTTCTAACACCTCTGACATCACAAACACAGCCACCACCGTTATTACAATCACCATTTAATAAAAAATTATGAGGTATTAATTAAAGATATTTCCATTATAATTCACACTTTGTTTTTGTTTGTAGAATACAGTTCATAAACAGGGATTGCTATACATATATTTTTTCTTACATATATATGTGTGTGTGTGTGCATATATATATGTAAGAAAAATACCAAGCACTATGATATAATTATTGCTGGCATGCATGCGTACACATTCATCTATGAACCCAAACTTGAGGACTGACAGAAATAGAAAGAAGCATGAGGTGAATCTGTGGAAAGTTTGGTGTGTGTGTTTTTTTTTTTTTGGTTTTGTTTTGTTTTTAGAAAGGGTCTTATTCTGTTGCCCAGGCTGGAGTGCAGTGACACAGTCATGGTTCACTGCAGCCTCAAATGCCTGTGCTCAAGTGATCCTCCCACCTCAGCTTCCCAAGTAACTGGGACTACAAGCATACACCACCATGCCTAGCTAATTTTTAAATTTCTTGTAGAGACGAGGTCTCACTATGTTGCCCAGTGATACCTCCATGGTATCCAGTAGAGACAGGATTTTACCATGTTGGCCAGGTTAGTCTCAAAATCCTGGCCTCATGATCCACCTGCCTCAGCCTCACAAAGTGCTGGCTGTGGCTCTACCCAAATCTCATCTGGAATTGTAACTCTCACAATTCCCAAGTGTCATGGGTGGTGACTGAATTATGGGGGCAGGTCTTTACTTTGGTGTTCTCATGATAGTTGATAAGTATTGCAAGATCTGGTGGTTTTAAAAATGGCAGTTTCCCTGCACAAGCTCTCTCTTTGCCTGCCACTATCCATGTAAGACGTAACTTGCTCCTCCTTGCTTTCCACCATGATTGTGAAGCCTCCCCAGCCATGGGGAACTGTTAAGTCCATTAAACCTCTTTTTCTTCCCAGTCTTGGGTAAGTCTTTATCAGCAGGGTGAAAACAGTCTAATACTCCCAGTCTGATCTTGAACTCTTGGACTGAAACAAGCCTACCACCTCAGTTTCCCAAACTGCTAGGATTGCAGATGTGAGCCCCTGTGCCCAGCTAGAAGTTACTTTTAATGTTATATTTATTAATATGGATCAATAAGGCCTAAGAGTACTGGGACATTCAGAGGTAGAGAGATTTGCTTTAGGTTTGACACAACTAATTTTAGTATGAAGATATATGATAATTATGCTTACATGTTGACATTGAGGCAGTGGCTCAAATGCCTTGAAAATATAAATTACTAAATAAATAACAGTAAAAATTAGCAAGAAATCATTCAATAAAAGGTCAAGTATATTGTTTTTTAAAAAAATACGAGTAAACACACTGATAACCTTAAGGTTTATATGTGAGCTTCTTGTCAGTTGTAAATTAAGGGAACACAAACTCAGATATCAAACTAAACTGCTGTGGGCTTAATTAATTACTTAAGATCAGATCAGGCCCTGCATTTATAAGTCCTTCTCTTGCCTTTATAATGAGCTCATCTGGTAGATTTCACATGTATTCTTATTAGTTCCAACAGGACAAGAGAGAATAGGAAGTTTCTAAATGCTTCATTTTCTAAATGTGACTAAACTTTTTAATGTTCTAAAAGTGGACGCTGTGATTAGTATAAAATTTGTTTTATCACTTTAAAATATTTTGGTACTGTTTTATTGTTCTGTAGCTGCAGATTAATTTGGCTGTTGTACTGTAATGTGTTAAAGGAACTTCTGAATTAAAATAATAATGATGCATAAAGACAAACAATTTTCAGTTATGCAAAATTATGCAATTATTTTATGTCTTAAAAAAATAAGTTGCTTGTCTTTAGTTGCAATATGGTCCTTTACAGTTAACTGATTGAAACTGAAATAAGCAAATAGACTGAAGCATAATTTGAAAAGCAATACAATTTGTCTGCATTTGCTTTTAATTTTAGCCATGGATAACTAGATTCCAAACAAAATGTATGTTTTATATAGACCTGTCTTTTAGTGGATATCAAATTTCCAGGTGGATGATTTATTTTTCATGTATGAGTGAGAGCCACAACAAACAAATACACCAGATAATTGACCTATGGCTGTTTTTAAAATCCAACACTTGACCTACATTTCTTTTATGCTGTATGCTGGACAAAGATGCATTACCTGGATGATCTGTAGAGAAAAAGAAGGCAGAAAGCTTTTTGGCAATAGTAACTGGTGAATGCGCTAGACTTTTAACTATTATCCTATTAAAGATGAACTGGTTCTTTATTTTTTTATTTCATTTAAAACTTCAAAGCAATTTGAACTACAGTGAGAAAGTCATGTCAGTTTGTAATCTACAAGCCCTTACCCAGCTGCCTTCTGAGCGATATTTTAACATCTCCAGCAATAGAGAGTACTTGATACATAACTTGTGGCTCTCCACAAACATAAAGTCAGAGAGATGTTTAATGATCACATTTGCCCAACAAGTATGGGAGAATTCATTGGTTTAATGACAATCATTTGATGTTATTTTTTAAAATAGTGAAGAAATTACATATCATAAAAGAAAAATAAATATTATGTGCCTGTTTATGCATTTCTGACTACACAGATGCCATGTTTGTACAGAATCACGTTTGAGGAAGGTCGTTAATAAGGAGGAATTACCTAATTCTCTGCCATTTCACGAGAGAGAAGGTAGGCCCACAAAACTGAATTTCTCACTATCTATGCTATTTTGGTGAAAAGAACAATAGGCTAAACGTAAAAGTGACTCAGTAAACATCTGTTGACTGAATGCATCATTGCACAGAGCCTTACATATATATAGACAACAGAGGAGAGGGAATCCCATACTTCTTGGTTAGAATAATGGTCTTGAAACTTCTCAGGTCCATTTGACTTGAAAAAATTAAATAATCTGAGCCTCAATTCCTCATTTTTTAATATAGGCTGAGGAGGCCTATAAGGGGGATTGTTGCTGGGAATGACATGGCTCCAATGAGTGGGGATAACCAGATTGTTTCTCTGGAGTGGAATTAGAAAAAAATGATAGGGACACAGGTGGAGTAGTTTTAAGGAGCAGGGAGTTTAGCAGGCAAGAAAGAAAGGGGAAGAAAGAAAGAATTTCCCCTGTACAGAGACAGAAGGAGGGGGCTCCAAAGCTGAGAGATGGAACCCCAAGTGCAGTGGACACCAGACAGGAATATATGCAGAGACTGGAGGAGGCGCTGCCTGATTTGCATACGGCTCAGGGGACTGGTTTGACCAGGCATGTCATTCATGTAGCCTGTGAAAAAGCTGGCCCTCCATCCTAGTTTTTTAATATGCAAATACAGGGCGCCATGATGTTCCACACACCTGGGGATATGTGAGGGTGGCCATGTTGCCAGGAGCATGTGGAGAAAGGGCAAGAAGGCTGCGGGAATCGCTATGTTTGGGTGAACCCAGTTTTTAAGGCTGGCATTTGCATATCAAAGGTTTCTGGTCTAGCTCGAAGAGCTGGGGTTTTACAAGAAACTTTTCTGGAGATGCTTTCAAAAGTGAAAACTTCCCAAGGACCCCTTTTCCTTTCTATCTGTCTAAAATAATTTTTTAATAACTCCTGACACAGAAAGATTAATTGACACAAGAAACAGAGCACTTAGATTAATTGCTTAGAAATAGCTTCCTTCCTTATTAGGGTTTCAGCTTTTTTAAGTTGAATTTTTCCTCTTTGTTAGTATGCATTTTATAAGCACTTTTGAATCTGCTTACAGTATGATAAAAATATAGAGTGCTCTAAAGTGGCCTAAAATGCTCTAAATAGATTATAGAATATTGTAAATCATATCTTTGCTTTATTTTGAGGATTTTTATTTTCTTTGCTTTCTATGATTTGTTGAAGAAAAAAGATAAACAACTTTTGAAAGAAAATTCTTATTTTCTGACATTTACAGAATATATTATTCCATCACAAAGACAATCATATTTCTGGTTTTTTTTAGAAGAAATGTAATTATCCTAAGAAATTCTCCTTATTATTTTTATCCTAAAATCTACTTGCATCCAAATTTCTAATTGAGAAATAAAATAAATGTTCATTTTTCCTGGATCCAGTGGCGATTCAATTTTTAAAAATTGTTGTTTAAGGTGAATTATTATTTAATTAATTTTATAGGAAAAAGAAGCATCTGTACAATTATAAATGGAACCGTAAGAGTGAAGATATATTATTTAACACATTTCTGGCATAATAAAGGTGTAGACTGATCAACCTCACCAGTGACTTTTTTCCAAAGCACACTGTAAGAGAGCTTTCAAATACAAACATCTGTATGTGGTAGAGATCTTTTAAACTTTTACCAAGCATCATTTCTGTAAGAATAACATTTTCTAGGATAGTCAGAACTCTTGTAAAATCTAGACGGAAAGAATACAAATACCTGTGAGAAAATTACCCAGGCAAGGAAAAAATACATATCCATTACAAAGAAATGGAAAACAAAAGAAAAGGGAACAGATTTTGAAATGTATCTTGATAGAAATGAAATTTAAATTTTCAGTGCAACTACATCAAGTAGTCCTTTTTATGTTTAAAATCATTACTATTATAAAAAAAAGACTAGGAACCAAAACATCACTTCATATGCAAGTCAGTAGTTTAATGGCCCTTATCAACTGTGACTTTAGATCTTCAGATTCAAAACCCTACTTTGTCAGTTAGAGAAAGGTTTTTCTCAGGGAAATGGAGACAGAAGGCAGAAGAAATATGCAAATCACTTTCACATAACCATTTTTGATACATACCTCGAAAAAGACAAGAACATACATTTTCTCATAGAAAGGAGAGGTGGAAACTTCTTTGATTCATATAACCTATAGTAATTCATTATTTGAATCATTAATTCATTTGAAGTCTATTTTTCAAGCACTGTGATTGATAGGCAGAAGAAGTTTAATACTTATCAAAAGAAATACAACCTCTCCCTCCATGGCAGGACAGAGACATAAATAAACACACTAAAACAAAAGTTATGATGAGTGTGTTGTGTGTGTGTATTATGAGTGATGTTGTATGTTTATAAAAGAAAAGTAGAATATGTTATAGAATGTATATTTGCATAGAGGAATGCAATTTCAAGTGAATTTCAAAGGAAAAGCCTCATCAAAAGGAGACATTTAAGTTAATCCTAAAGATTAAGTTGAATTTCTTTCAGGGAAGAGCGTGGGTGTGAGGAAAAGTCCTAAGGGAAGAAAGAATCAGTAGAAATTTTGTTTGTTTGCCTTTCCCCTTCCCCCACTTTCTGTGTTGGAGGCTAAGTTAATAACAACCTTCTAGTTCATGGCATTTTTGTTACTAATCCTCACAAAGTTGCTGTCTTGTTTCATTTATTTATTCTTTTATTTAGATTTCTGACTCCAAAACTTTTCATTATATAAAGACATTGCAATGGGATTAAAGTCCCCTTTTTGTTTACATATTTTATTTTAAAGTATGCATTGGTGTTTTTAAACATATCTTCTCAACTTGCATAAATTATATGTATCTTATATTACACAAACTAATTTGTCATTATGGTTTACTGTTTTTTTCACTTGGCATTTTATTTTATGATCCATATTGCTTGGTGAAATTGTAGTCTGATACTCTTTATTGCTCTATAGGACTCAGTGGTATCCTCAATATTTTGCTTTTCCTTCCCCAGTGTTTGATATAGTGAACTCCAAGTTTCTCTTCAAAGAATCAGTATGTCAGTATGTTCAGCTCTCTCTCTTATTCTTTGATTCTCCATTTTAAAGTTTAACTTCCTGGTTGTCTTCACTCCTTTGCCTCTAGTTTCAGTAAACAACTTTCCTTCCAGTTCTAATCATTAATTCACATCTGTTTCCCTGGTCACCTGCTTTGACCTGAATCATCCTGTGCCACCTTGAGAGGTGAAGCTGGCTGGGCTTCTGGGTCAGGTGGGGACTTGGAGAACTTTTCTGTGTAGCTAAAGGATTGTAAACACACCAGTCAGCACTCTGTGTCTAGCTAAAGTTTTGTAAATGCATCAGTCAGCACTGTGTATAGCTAATGTCTTCGTATTCACTTATTATTCGGCCTGAAAAATCACACATAGGTTTTCACCCAGAAGCCAGACACCCCAATGCTTTGATACTATGTTGTCCAAACTCCTGTAAGTCCTAAATCTTAATAATTCCCTGAATTTGCCAATCCACTACTCCTGACACATATTAGACTCATACACATAGACTGAAGTTTGGTACATGGTATAGGATGTTGTTAAATTTCAATGTCTAATACCTCCTCTTTATTGAACTTATTTTTTTCTATCTACACCCAAGCAACTTCAATTAATTTATTTTAAACATACAAATTAATAAATTGTTATGTTAGTCTTATTTTGACACATAGAAACAGAAGAGCAATATTTCACAAATAACTTCAAAACACAAACTCAAGGCTTATTTTAGTCAATTTGATACAATTAACTGGTTTAAATGAGTTTTAATCTGTATTATTAATAGCATCTTATTAGCAACAAAATATATTTATAGCATATATATTAATCATGTTCAATTTATACATGTTTTCATATAATTCCCTGAAACCATGAAGCACTAAAAATACACAATTTTCTATTAAAATAGTTTAATCAGAAATTTCTCTTAAGTAACAGATTTTATAAAACAAGTCCTCACTGTAGTGTACTATTTATTATCATTCAATAAATAACCCACTGGGAAAACTTATTAATAAACAAATACTTATAGAAATTATATTTCTACTTGGACATACTCTTATTTCAAACTCCACTTAAAGGGTTAAAAGCTAGTTAGAATTTTTTTTATGACAATGTTTTCTAGTAGTCATTCAGAATTTGCTTTTTAGATGTATAAATATTTCATAAATGGCGGCACCAGTGAGTCTGATTATAATGGGCACCTAAAGATAAGATGCAAGTCATAGACTCTTGAATAAAATATATCCCATTTTTAATATCACAAGTGACATCGTTTCAATTCAGAAAATTGTGATCTTGTTGGAGTAATACTTAGTGCAGTCTAGACAAAAGATTGAAAAGTTTTGAAAATATTTAAAGTAAAATCATATCAAAGACTAGGTTAGGTTTTGCAATGCTTTTGATTAGCTGCAATCTTTTGGAAAAATTGCTTAAGATTTCAAAAGTTTCTTATCAACGAAATATTTTTATTTAGAAATGAGAAATTAAATACATATTTAATATAGCTACAGACTATGATTGGAGAAGTGATACTTTATTTTCTTAAAATAAAATTATGTGTATTAGGCTCTTTTCAAATGCCTATATTCGGAGAATGAATGCTATGAAAAGCTATTACTAATTCAACATGCAGCCATCATTTTGCTCTTCACTATTGGAATTTCAAGACTTCCATGATTTTCTTACATAAATCTCGAATTTTTTTTCTTTTTCATCAATCATAATATATGAAAATTGAGTTGTAAGAGAATATAATTGTAATTTCATAGCCATATGTCCTAACCACACTCTATTATCCTTAAACACTTAGGAAATTAGACTCACACATGAGAGTCAGGGTGATGCGGAACGCCTTCGATGAAGCGTTAGGTACTATAATTATTTGGGGGCTTGGATACAAAAATGAAGGATCCTAGATTTAAATTAAAGGTATATGTGGCAGGACGCAGTGACTCATGCCTGTAATCCCAGGACTTTGGGAGGCAGAGTTTGGCAGATCACTTGAGACTGGAAGTTCGAGGCCAGAAGTTTGAGACCAGCCTGGGCAGCAGGGTGAAAACCCATCTCTACTAAAATACAAAAGTTAGCCTGGCGTGGTGGCATGCACCTGTAGTCCCAGCTACTCTGGAGTCTGAAACACGAGAATCACTGGAACCCAAGAGGCAGAGCTTGCAGTGAGTGGAGAGGTGCCACTGCACTCCAGCCCGACAGAGTGAGACGCTCTCACATGCACACACAAAAAAACAGCCGCCACTAACAACAAAATAAGTAAATAAATAATAAGTATATGTTTTTCATAGTCTATGTTAATCGAAATATAATTACAATACAATGATACGTTTAGATGTTACCAGACAAAATGCAACTTTTCTTACTAACAAGCGTAATTCTTTGCCTAAATTATCAGTTCTTCAGACATATGAACGGCATGAATTACCTTTGTCTTCATAGTCATAGACAGAAACCTTTTTATGTGTTCACACCAATTTGTGTATTTGGGTAAGACTGTAAGGATCTAATCAGACTTATGGAGGATGCGCAGCTATCGGGGCTCAGCTTTTGCCCGGGAACTCATACATGGTTACGATCTACCTCCATGAGAGGTAGAAGGAGAATGATTTTCCTATAGAAAATTGGTCTTGAATAATTTTAAGTCATGCCTACATCCCTGAAAATTCTGAGCCAGAAAATTCCACAAAGATCCTCTAATCTCTTGTCATTTTTTTTCAAGAATGTAAAATTAATGTTCGGAGAGTTTCAGAACTTGTCAAAATGTATGCCTGATGATTCATCAAGCAGGTGTGATGGGATTTGTGTAGCTAATGAAGCTACAAAGCACTCTCGGAACCCGGATTTCTCCATTCCCTATATATGAATCCTGCTACGACACAATATTGATCAAAATTTTAATATTGCATGGATTTTACAGCACCTCCTGAGATTGTTATTAATAAAGAAGTAAATGATACTTTTTATACTTTTACTATTTTTTCAACATTATCAGATATTTGCAATAAAGCTGGAAGAAATACTAATATGAAGGGAGTAGGTTTATGTCTCTCTCTTCTAGAACTTAATATCCTTTTTGTGGATTGCAGAGCATGTTTTTCAGTGAATTATTTTGCTTTTGGTTGTTAAGGACAGACTATGTAAAGGAAGGTGATTGTAAGGATTCATTTGGATATTGATTTAGCCTATATGATTTCTAAGCTGTTTCCCAGAACATAGTCTTATTATTTCACCAGTATACTCATTTATACTGATTTATAAGACCTTTTCTTGTTTTTTAATGCATGCTATATAACCAGCACACTTTCCATTTTACTGCATTACTGCAAAATAATTACTGTTGTTCTTGATGTTCTTTACCTGACATAGTTCACAGGACAGTGAATATTATGGCAAATAATTAACTACAGGCTTCCTTACCTTTATATTCCAGTTTGTCTATTAATACATATTAAAATATAGAATTATAAATACATTAAAATAACTAAATAGCTACCTGCATATATAATTATAAGTAAATGTGTCTGTGTAAAGATATAGACATAACGCATACTTAATACTTGAGGACAAGATAGACAATTATTTGATTTTTAAAATATTCCTCTCTTTAATTTGAGTAGCAGTTTTCCACAGTAATGAAAATAATTAGTTTCCCCAATTAGGATGAGTCCTAACTACAAACGGCTAAATAAGATCCTTCAATCAAGTTTAACTCTACATAACATAAAATTATGTATGTATATGTGAGTGTGTGTGTGCATGTGTGTGTGCATGTGTGTGCATGAGTGTGTGTGTGTACAGTCATTCCTTGGCAGACTGTGGTGAGGCTGGTTCCAGAACTCCACCAAAGTCTACCAAAATCCACATACTCAAGTTTCATAGTTGGCACTGTGGAACACACCTAAATACAAAGCTGGCTCTCTTTAAATGTGGGTTTCACATCCCTTAAAAACTATACTTTGCATCTGCATTTGGTTGAAAACAATCTGCATATAAGTGGACCTGTGCAGTTCAAACCTGAAGTTCAAGGATCCGCTGCATATATATATACACACAAACGTGTGTGTGTATCTGTGCATGTGTGTGTGTGTGTATGATTTATAACTGGAGATGATGGATGTCACTTCTAGGTCGGATCCTTCAGACAATGTTCATTTCTTCTCTATGCTCCTTTTTCTTTTCTGTCTTCCATTGCACTAATCCATCATGTGCCTGGGTGATGCACATAATGTCAATGTTTAAAGGGAAGCTGAAGAGAAAATATTTTGCTGAATTGTTTCATTAGGAAAAATTGCTCCACTGGGCATGACTACTTATGTCAGGAATTATATTGAAAGAGGAATGGGTTCCTTTGTTCTTAGTAAAGTTAAGGTATTTGTATTTCTTGATCTGCATTAGCTCCAGCTTCACCAGCATAGTTTCTGCAGACTATGGTGGGCATTCAATACATATTTGTGGATAAAAAAACTGAGCAGTAACCCTATTTATTAAATATAAGGACCTATATTTATTAAATATAAGAATCCAATGTTAGCTGATGGTAAAAACAATTTTTAAAACATTTAAAAGTTATGAAAAGAAAATAAGTTGATTCTTAGAATTTCCAGACACTTATATCTCTAAGTGAAGATAAAAAGTCATTACCTAATAACTTAATGCCTGATAGTTATATATTGCTGCATTGAAAACTATCTCTGACTTAGTGGGTTAAGATGAAAATTTATTGCTTATTGCTTGTCATGCTTTGGTGGGCTGCCTGGGTGATTCCTGCAGGATTTCCATGGGTTCACTCTTGCAGCTGCAATCAGCAAAAGAGTCAGATGAAATGAAAAGTCCTGTATTTTTTATTTACGTGTGTGGCAGTTAGTTCTGGCTGGATGTCAGTTGGCATCACTTGGATCCTATCTATGTGGCCTTTTATCCTTAAATGATCTAGGTCACCATCCTTGCGTGGTGGTCTCAGGTCAATATTCCAAATGGATGTTGACAAAATCAGCAAGAGCCATAGAGGAACCGCAAGTTTCCAGAACTCACAATGTCTTTTCTGTCATGTGCTGTTGGTAAAATGAATCCACAAGTTCTGACCAAACTCAAAGTATGAATAAATAGATCCTATTTCTTCCAAGAAAGTACTTGAAAGAATTAATGGCCATATTTAATTTATCACAGTGTGTCCTTTAGCCAACACATGAAAAATGCTTACAGTCAACCAAGATTCTTCCAAAAATGGCATTAAGCTCCAAGTTTATATTATTACCATATTTTCTCTGACAATGATACAAATCAATCCCTTTTGATCAGAATCTTCAGGAATGGCTCCTCTTGATCAAAAGCTTTTAAACTGTAAAGGAAAGTTTCTCCCCACACATCCAAATTAGTTTGGGGAGACAGTAACAGGTAGTCGCAATAGACACTATCACTCAAAAGGAGGAAGAAGATACGCACATGGACGTCACTGATTAATAGAAGATTTCATATCCAGCCAAAAACCTATTGCCAATTCCACAAACTCTCCTATCTGGCTATGGTTTCCAAATCCCTTGTCACCCTGAGCTCTTGGTACTGCCCTCAGGGTTCCCAGATCTACCCTTTGAGAGACATTTCCTTTTAGATAATGAATGTACTATATTTACAATTATGTAGCTCTGTTAGCTCCCTTCCTGCCTAAAGAAATTTGGAGCTCAGAAATCTTTTTCCATTTTAAACTGTTATTGACTGTTTTATTTCTGGGTGTCAGTGTTTTCACTAGAAAACTGTCTTAAAATCTTAGAAGGCATCTCATGAATATAATCAGGATTCATTCCATACTTAAATCACCACGTCACTAATTATTTCTAAAATATGCTTCTGTCTCCATTAGGTTTGGTTGAGACTGCTTCGATACAAAGCCATTAACGCTCTTGTAAGTCTCCTAGGGAGGACCTAGCACCCTACATATTCCCGAGGTCTTAACAATGATCCAGATAGCTACATTATAATATGATTTTGCTCTAATACCACGTATTTCTTTTAAAAATCTGCTTCATGGAGAAACAGAAAATATGAAATAGCTTTATTTTCCAAGCCCAACACATCCTGGGCCTTCTGTACAACCTCTAAGTCCTGCTCACAAACAGAATCCCTCCTTCTTTAGGTCATCTCTCTAGAGCTCTCTTGATCCCAATTCATAAGTTCTGTGGGTACTTTTTGCCACCTGCCATGTTATCAGAGACAACATTGCAAATTGCCAATTGTTCTGCAACTACACAACTTTGTTTCTTCTTTCTCCAGTTTCTATCATTCTCTTTGCTTTTTGGTCACTTACAGGACTTTTTTTCCCCCAAGTCCAAGTGTTCCAAAATATCACATTTCCATGTTTCTTATTGCCTTTCCAGCCACAATCCGCTATACGGTATCAAAGTCAATGTCCCCTATATTTAGATTTAATGTCCTGCACCCTACTTCTAGATATTTATTTCTGTATTAGTTATGTATTACTGTACAAAAAACTGCCTTAAATGTAAGAACTTTACATTATCTATATATTTATGTGTATATATGTGTGTATGTGTGTGTGTGTGTGTATATATATATATACATAAGACAGAATAAATTTTTATTAAATCAGTTTTCCCTTGAACATCTCATGCAGCAGCGTTCAGTGGAATGTGACTTTGCCAGAAGGTTATTTGGGAATAAGGCTTGACTGTCATGTTTGGGAACTGGTGCTGGATTCACATAAGCTCTTATCTTCCATTGTGCTTATCCATCTTTCTTTCACAGTGAACTGAAGACAGTGTTTCACGAGAACCTAGGTGGAAATTGTAAGGCCTCCTGAAGCCTAAACTCCGAAATTAAAAAGAAATAACTTCTGTTACACACAGTTAAAACCAGTAACAAAGCAAGACTAGTTTTAACAGATGATAACATAGGCTCTTCCACTGAACAGAAGGAGATACAAAAAATGTGTGGCCACGTGCAGTCTACACAATATTGTGCTATAAATTATAGGTTTTTAAAATTAAATGCATAGTATTATCATCATTTATATATTGATTAATTATATTGCCAAATGCATATTGAATATTTTTATTGTTTAATGGCATAATAGATGAAGAAATGGAAAGGTCAAAGAGCTTATCTGGAATTAGATTTTATTTGGGGAGGGGACTGATGAAAATAAAAAATTAAGCAAGTAGGATAAGTTGAAAAATTTTGGAAAAAAACAACACTGAGATGCTGTGAGTGAGAGTGAAATGGGACACCTGTTTTAGGGGAAAAAAATTCAAGCAAAGGTAAAAAAGGTTAATGCAACAGGGAAGGCTAGAATGTAGTCAAAAAGATAAAAGAGCAGAAATACTGGTGAATATGTATACCCGATTTATTAAGAGAGAACATGGGAATACATGGGGGTTACAACATTGATGGGGTCCATACATTAAATTTCTGTCAAACACGTTGAAGGTTTTTTGTTTGCTCATTTTATTATTAATCTGTTGAGAAGACATTGCCAAATTTTAAGCAGAGGGGTTACATAGTTGATTAATGTTTTAAAACAATCATTCTTACTGCTATGTGGAAAATTGAGTTAACTTTGGAAGCAGAAATAACACTTATAAATATTTAAATAGCTTGTGTATTATGGGGAAAAATGATGACTCTCTGAACTAGGATGTTAATTGACTTTTTTAACAGGTAAAGTTGGTGTGATTTTCTAAAAATTGAATGCAGAAGGGGAAGTAAACTGAGGAATCATAGGTTTGAGGGTAGACCAAAGGGATAAAATTCAAGTGTTACTAGAATGGGAAAGAGGATGTTAGAAACCGATTGGGACAAGAAAATAGCTTTATTTTGGCCATGTTAAGATTTTGAAGACTTCTCTCAAGTAAGGAAGTCAAGTGTAATGTTGGCAGTATGAAGTATGGATTTTATTGGAGAAAGCAAAGCTAGAAAAGTAAATTTATAGGTTATCAGTATGAAGTTGGAGTTTCAAGTCATAAAAGTAAATTAGATTATTTGGAGCTCATACATAAGGACAAACAAACCAAAGACCAAGCCACGGGCATTCCAAATGTAAAACCTGAAAAAATGTCTATATAAAATATGCATGACCATGAAATCGATTTATAGCCAAAAAGACAAATATGAAATACAATCTAACACAGAACATTTTTTCATTCTTTCTATATTAAATATTTATCCAATTGAGAAAAAATTAATTGCTTATATGTTTTCTCTTCAGTTCTCAGGATTAGTTATACCCACTTGATTGTACTTTTGTTTACTATGTATCAATCAGTAGTAAACACAATTTACATTCCTAGCATAACATAGATTTATTAAAAAACCATTGGTTTCCATAACACAAAGCTACTTCCTTTCTCCAGCAGGAATCTTAAAACTGTGTAAATATTACATCTTACCTAGTAAATGTTCCATCATATCTAGTATTTCAAATATTTAACTGGACATTTATAGAGAGTTATTGCTAATTGAAAATGCTACTTGAAGCATTTAATTTGAAGGACTACTGATTATTCTGATTAAAATCTATCTTTGTATACACATAAAACATATTATAAAATGTCTTACATTATCAACATTAAAATATCCCTTATTTGAATGAAAGCACCTATGTGACCATAACACATTTATGTTAAGATTTATATTTCCACTTTATCTCAAGAAAAATATTTTCAAACAAACATTTAAGTTTTGGTGATTTAATATTATTCCTAATAATTAAAGTTCTATTACAGTCAATTTCTACTTAAATATTAAGTAAAAGAAAATGTAATAGTAATACTATCTCCAATTTACAAAGACTGAAAATAATTAAGTACAAAGAACTTTAAATAATAAGATTTAGTTATCCTTTTGTAGAATCTATTATAAGAAATAACCAGGAATAAAGGAAATAATTTATTTTAGTCTAGCACAAGAGTTACAAGGTATGAACTGCCAGACAAATTTAGCCCGCTGCCTGATTTTGTTTGACCTGAGAGCATAGAATGATTTTGACATTTTCGAAGAGTAGTACAATAAAAATAATAATAATAATAATAAAAAGCACTTGTCAGAGTGTGTGTGGCTCACAAAACCTTAAATATTGACTATGTGGTCCTTTACAGAAAAAATTTCTGACTCCTGATGTAGTATTTCGGTTCAAGGTCAAACACCTTACTAGATATATGTATTCTTGGGTGAGTTACTAAAAGTTTTTTGTGTCCCAGGTTCATCATCTGTAAAATGGAGTCTTTAATAGTTTCTACTGTTGCAGTCTCCCCAGTGTACCTTAATGTAACAGTTTCTTATTGTCTGAACTAATACCCAGGGTTCTTTGTCCTACGTCCAAGAAAACTAAGGAACGTGGACACAAAGGTGAGGTTGGAGTGCAAGTTTAATAAGCGAAAATAGAAAGGGGTCTGCAGTGAAGAGGGGAGTCCAAGTGGATTGCCGGGTTACAGCTGAATTCAAAAGCTTTTTTTTAGAAACTCCTCTCGTCTCTGTAGCAGTTTGAGTAACTTCTCTTACCAGTAAAGCTGTCCGTGGAGGTCCCCTTATCTTATGCAGCTGTGAGTATGTCTCTAGGCAAGCATAAACTGCCACTTCTCTTGTTTATATAACTATGGGTTTGTTTTAGGTAAGCCCTCTCCTCCTTGTGCCAGTTTCTGTGGAGCCCATTGTGTATACGCCCAAAAAGGGGAGGAAACTTCTCCTAGTAGTTTACTATACAAAGAACAAAGGGCTTCTGTGCTGGACCCTGTCTGCTTATCTGTGTGCAGGTGCAGCCTGAGTTTTTTCCCAGGTTGTTAAATTTTATCCTGTTGCTGTGACTTTTCAGGCAGGCTGCTTCTGCAGTCTGTTTTCCCCAAGTGATTTTTCCTTTCCTTCTCTCTCGTTACCACATAGGGTCATTGTTATGGCATCCACATTTACATTTGCAAATTTCTTCAAATGTAGAAGAAATTGATAAATGTTGGCCCATATTGAACATTTGGTGGCAATATAACCTATAAAATAAGTCATTTTTTCCTCATTGAAGCAATAAATGGCAATCTGATTTTATAAAAAGAGTAACTTTTTAGATATCAATGAGATTCTTTAAAAATCTAGGTAAATATATTAATAAAATTAATAAAAGAAAATTAAGTTTATATTTGTATCTGTGTGTATGCATGTATTACTATATATTCACATTATATATATGCTTATACATATATTCACAAATTATTATATATACATATATAATATATGCTCATATATTGTTATATAGATGCTCATTATACACATAGAGCATTGTTTTATTTTATTTTTAATTTTGCAGAGACATAGTAAACGTATATATTTATGGTTTACATGAGATATTTTGATACAGTCATATGATACATAATAATTACATCAGGATAAATGGGGCATCCATCACTTTAATAATTTATACTTTCTTTGTGTTATAAACAACCCAATTATACTATTTTAGTTGTTTTAAAATGTACAGTGAATTATAGTTGACTGTAGTAACTCTGTCGTGCTGTCAAATACAAGATCTTAATCATTCTCATTTTTGAACCCATTAACTAACCTCCCTCAACTTCCCACCCCACTACCCTTCCCAGACTCTGGTAACCATTATTCTACTCTATATCTCCACAAGTGCAATTTTTTAAATTTTTACCTCCTAGAAATAAGTGAGAACATGCAAAGCCAGGCATGTCTTTCTGTGCCTGGCTTATTTTATGTAATATAATGACCTTCAGTTCCATCCATGTTGTTGCAAATGACAAGATCTTATTTCTTTTTATGACTGAACAATACTTCACTGTGTATATATACCACATTTTCTTTATTCAGACATCTGTTATTGCACATTTAGGTTCCCTCCAAAACTTAGCCATTGTAAATGGTGCTACAATAATCATGAGAAAGCAGATGTCTCTTAGATATACCGATTTCCTTTATTTGGGGTATATGCCTAGCAGTTGGATTACTTGTTCCTATGGTATCTCTATTTTCAGTTTTTTTTATTTTTTGAGAAACTATTGGGGGAACTAGTCCCCAATATTTCAAAAAAAGTAGGTTCTTTTCTACTTTTCCTAAGTGTTGGCCAGTCTGAGAAATAAAGAGAAAGAGTACAAAGAGAGAAAATTTTACAGTTGGGCCTCCAGGGGTGACATCACATATTGGCAGGTTCCCTGATGTCCCTTGAGCTGCAAAACCAGCAAGTTTTTATTAGGGATTTCAAAAGGAGAGAGGGATACGAACAGGGGGTAAGTCACAATGATCACATGCTTGGAAGGGCAATAAAAGATCACAAGGCCAGGGCAAAATTAGAATTATTGATGAGGTTCCATGTCCTGTTGGACGTTCATTGTCATTGATAAACATCTTAACAGAAAACAGGGTTCGAGAGCAGACAATCGGTCTGACTAGAATTCATTAGGCTGGAATTTCCTAATCCTAGCAAGCCAGAGGGCAGTGCAGGAGACCAGGGCGTATATAATGTGAATATAGAGTAGTTTTCTTTCATAAGACAGACACTCCCAGAGCAGTCATTTTAGACACCTCCCCATGGGAACGCATTTCATTCCCAGGGCTATTCCTTGCTGGGAAAAGACTTCAGTGATATTTCTCCTATTTGCTTACGGCAAGAAGAGAAATATGACTCTGTTCTGCCTGGCCCCACAGGCAGTCTGACCTTATGGTTATCTCCTTTGTTCCCTGGAAAGCACTGTTAGCCTGTTCTTTTTTAGGATGCTCAGATTTCATATTGTTCAAACACACATGTTTTACAAACAATTTGTGCAGTTAACACCATCATCCCAGGGTCCTGAAGTGACATACATCCTCAGCTTCTGAAGATGACGGGATTAAGAGATTAAAGTACAGACAGGCATAGGAAATTATGAGTATTGATTGGGGAAGTGATAAATGTCCATGAAATCTTCACAATTTATGTTCAGAGATTGCAGTAAAGACAGGCATAAGAAATTATAAAAGTATTAATTTGGAGAACTAATAAATATCCATGAAATCTTCACAATTTATGTCCTTCTGCCACAACTTCAGCCAGTCCCTCCATTCAGGGTCCCTGACTTCCTGCAACAAGAAACCAAACTATTGCCATAGTGGTTGTACTAATTTACATTCTCACCACGTACAAGGGGTTTTCTCCACATCCTTTCCAGCACTTGTTACCTGTTTTTGGATAAAAGTCATTTTACCTAGGGTGAGATTATATCTCATTGTAGTTTTAATTTGCATTTCTCTGATGATCAGTGACATTGGCCACCTTTTAATATATCTGTTTGCCATTTATATATCTTCCTTTCAGAAATATCTATTGAGATATTTTGCCCATTTTTTAATTGAATCATTACATTTTTTCCTGTACAGTTGCTTGACTTTCTTATATATTCTGGTTATTAATCCCTTGCCACATGGATAGTTTGCAAATGTTTTCTCAAATTCTGTGGGTTGCCTCTTCATTTTTGTGATTGTTTTCTTTGCTGTATAGAAGATTTTAGCTTCATGTGATTCCATTTGTCCATTTTTGCTTTGGTTGCCTGTGCTTGTATATTATTATTTAAGAAATCTTTGCCCAGTCCAGTGTTCTTGAGAAGACATGGAATTCTAGTAGTTTCATAATTTGAGGTCTTAGATTTAAGACTTTAATTTGTTTTGACCTGATTTTTGTATATGGTGAGAGACAGGTGTCTAGTTCATTTTTCTGCATAGGAATATCCAGTTTTCCCAACATAATTTATTGAAGATACTGTCATTTCCCCAATTTATGTTCTTGGCACCTTTGTCAAAAATCGGTTCACTGCAGGTGTATGAATTTGTTTCTAGGTTCTCTATTCTGTTTCATTGGTCTGTGTGTCTGTTTTTCTGCCAGTACCATGCTGTTTTGGTTTCTGTAGCTCTGTAGTATAATTTGAAGTCAGGGAATGTGATTCTTTCAGTCTTTTTCTTTTTGCTCTGGATAGCTTTGGCTGTTCTGGATCTTTTATGGTTCCATATAAATTTTATGATTTTATTTCTATTTATGTGAAGAATGTTATTGATATTTTGAAATGGATTGAGTTTAATATATAAATTACTTTGGGTAGTATAAAAATTTTAACAATGTTAATTCATCCAATCTATGAACATAAGATAACTGTCATTTTTTCTGTGTTCTGTTAAATTTCTTCCTAAACTTGTCTTATAGTTTTCATTGTAGAGATCCTTCACTTCTTTGGTTAATTTCAAAGTATTCTGTTATTTTCATGTTGATTTTGGATCCTGCTAATTTGCTTTATTTATTTGTCAGTTCTAGTAGGGTTTTTTTTTGTTTTTTTTTTTTTTTTTTTTTTGGTGAAATGTTTAGTTTTTTCCAAATATAAGATTATATTACCTGCAAACAAGGATAATTTGACCTCTTCTTTTCCAATTTGGATGCCTTTATTTTGTTTTCTTATCTGATTGCTCTAGATAGGACTTCCAGTACTATGTGGAATGACAGTGAAAAGGGACATCCTTGTCATGCTCCAGATCCTAGAGGAAAAACTCAATTATTCCCCATTCAGAATGATACTAACTGTGGGTCTGACATATGCAACTTTTATCATGTTGAGTTATGTTCCTTCTATACCCAGCTTTTAGAGGGTGTTTATCATAAAGAGATATTGAATTTTATCAAATGCTCTTCAGCGTCAATTGAAATGTTCATATGGTTTTCATTATTTATTCTGTTGATATGACATATGACATTGATTGATTTGCATATGTTGAACTATCCTTGCATTGCTGGGATAAATCCCACTTGGTCCTGATGAAGAATCTTTTTAAGGTGTTGTTGAATCCAGTTTGCCAGTACTTTGTTGAGAATTTTTGCACTGATGTTTACCAAGGATATGAATCTACAGTTTTCTTTTTTAGATGTGTCTTTGTCTGGTTTTGATATCAGGGTAATACTAGCCACATAGAATAAGTTTGGAAGCATATCTTATTTGTCTGTTATTCAGAATAGTTTGAGTAGGATTAGTATTTATTGTGTGTGGGTTTTTTTTTTGTTTTTTTGTTTTTTGTTTTTTGTTTTAAGTTTGGCAAAATTCAGCAATGAAGCCATCAGTTCCTGGGCTTTTCTTTACTTGGAGATTTTTTCACTGCAGCTTTGATCTTGTTGCTTCTTATTTATCTGTTCAGATTTTGCATTTCCTCATGCTTCAGTCTTGGTAGGTAGTATGTGTCTAGGAATTTGTCTGATTCTTCTAGGTTTTTCAACTTTTTGACATGTAGTTGCTCAGAGTAGCCTCTAATGATCCTTTAAATTTTTGACAGTATTGGTTCTAATGTCTCCTTTTTTATCTTTGATTTTATTTATTTGGGTCTTCTCTCTGTTTTTCTTAGTTAGCCTGGCTAAAAGTTTGCCAATTTTATTTATCTTTCCAAACAAACAATTTCAGTTTCATTGATCTTTTGTATTATTTTCTTCATTTAAATTTTATTTATTTTTGCTCTGATCTTTATTATTAATTTTATTTCACTAACTTTGCATTTGTTTTGCTCTTGCTTTTCTAATTCTTTAAGATGCATTGTTAGGTTGTTTATTTGAAGAGTTTTTTTCTTTCCTTCTTTTTACCATTTTGATATAGGCACTTATAAATAAACTTTTGTCTTAGTACTGTTATTGCTGTATTTGATAGGTTTAGGTATGTTGTGTTTCCATTAATATTTGTTTCAAGAAAGTTTAATTTCCTTTTTAATTTCTTCATTAATGCACTGATTATTCAGGAAACCATTGCTCAATTTCCATGTGTTTGTATAGTTTCCAAAATTCCTCTTGTTATTGATTTCTAGTTTTTTTTTCCATTTTGATCAGAGAAGAGATGATATAATTTCAATATTTTTGAATTTTTAAGACTTGCTTTGTGGCTTAAATATTGTTTATGCTTGAGAATCATCCATGTGCTGGGGAGGAGAATGTGGACTACGTAGCCATTAGATGACATGTTTTCAAAAAATCTATTAGGTTTATTTGGTCTACAGTACAGATTTTGTCAGATGTTTCTCTGTTGATTTTCTGCCTGGATGATCTGTCCAATGCTAAAAGTGGAATATAGGAGTCTCCTGCTATTATTGTATAGGGTTTATCTCTCTCTTCAGCTCTGATGCTATTTGTTTTAATTTCTGGGTGATCCAGTGTTGGAACATACAATTTATAATTGTTGTATCCTCTTGCTGAGTTGACCCCTTTATCATTATATAATGACTTTCTATGTCTCTTTTCATTGTTTTTACATTATTGTTAAAGATACTCCTGCTACCATGCAAATAATACCAGAATGTATTCTTACTATCTAACTGTAATTTTGTACCTATTTGTCAGCCTCTCCCTATCCCCATATCCCTTTGCCCTCCCCAGTCTCCAATAACCACTATTCTACTTTCTATTTTGAAATCATCTTTTTTAGACTCCAGATATGTGGTAATTTTCTTCTGTGCTTGACTTATTTCACTTAACATAAGGTCTTCTAGGTTTACCCAGCTTGTCATACATAAGACTTAGTTCTTCTTTTATGGGTAAATTGCATTGTATATTTATACAATACATTTTTTATTGTTTCATCCATTGATGAATACTTTGGTTGATGTTATGTCTTTGCTATGATAAATAGTGCTGCAATAAACATGGGAATGCAGGTATCTCTTTGAGGTGTTGATTTCCTTTCTTTTGGGCATATACCAAGCTATGAGACTGTTGGATTGTTTTGCAGTTTTATTTTTAATTTTTTGAGTAAATTTCATACTATTGTCCATAAGAACTACACTAATTTACACTGTCATAAAAAAGTATAGAAGAGTTCCCATTTATCCACAGTCTTGCCAGCATTTGTTTTTGTTTTCGTGTTGTTTTGATGATGGCTATTCTAACTGGGGTAAAGTAATATCTCATTGTGGTTTTGATTTGCATTTCTCTAAAGATAAGTGATATTGAGAATTTTCCCATATACTTGGCCATTTGTATGTCTTCTTTTGAGATTCTATTTTTATTCAAATCTTTTGTACACTTTTTAATCAGATTCTTTATTTTTATTTTTTATTTTTTTGCTTTTGAATTGTTTCAGTTATTGGTATATTTTGTATATTTTAAATATTAGCCTCTCGTCAGATACATAGTTTGCAGATATGTTATCCTATTCTGTGGGTTGTCTTCTTTTTTTTTTTTTCTCCTGTGCAGAAGCTTTGAGATAATCTCATTTGTTTGTTATTGCTTTCGTTTCCCATGCTTTTGAGGTCTTGTTTAAAAAACTCCCTGCCCAAACCAATCTCATGAAGAATTTTCCCTATGCATTCCTTTAGTCCTCCAAATTTTCATAGTTTGGAGTCTTATATTTAAGGATTTAAATTATTTTGAATTGATTTTTGTAAGTGGTGAGAGATTAGTATAGTTTAATTATTTTAAAGTGGGTATATAATTTTTCCTGCAACATTTACTGAAAAGACTCTCTTTCTCCATTGTGTGTTCTTGGAATCTTTGTCAAAATCATTTGCTGAAATGTGTGAATTTATTTTTGAATTTTCTATTATGGTCCATTGGTCTATGCGTCTTTTGTTATGTCACGTTGTTTTTGTTATGACGTTGTTATGTCATGTTGTTTCTTATTATGTTGTCATGTCCTGTTTTGTTATTGTTGCTTTGTAGCATATTTTAAAGACAAGTAGCATAATGCCACCAATTTTGTTCTTTTTGCTCAAGATGCCTTTGGATATTCAGGGTCTTTTGTAGTTCTATACAAATTTTAAGATTGTTTTCAGTATTTCTATAAAAAATGTTATTTGTATTTTGATAGGGGTTGCATTGAATTTGTCAATACCTTTTGGTAGTATTGGCATTTAAAAATATTAATTCTTATAATCTAGAAAAATCGGATATCTTATTTATTTGTATTCTTCTCAATTTTTTTGCTAATATTTTATAGTTTTCCTTGTAGATGTCTTTCACCACCTTGGTTACATTCAATTTTTGTAGCTATAATAGTATAATTACTTGCTTAATTTTTTTAGGTTATTTACTTCTGATGTATAGAACACTACTAATTTTTATATGATGATTTTTCCTGTTGCTTTACTGAATTTGTTTATTTTTTCTAACTGTTTTTAGTGGGGTCTTTAAGGTTTTTTGTGTATAATTTTATGTCATCTGCAAACAAACAATTTGATTTTCTCTTTTTCTAATTGGATCTCTTTATTTATTTCTTCTGTCTCTTTGTTCTGGCTAAGTCTTCTAGTACTGTGTTGAATAGAGGTGGTAAAAGTTGGCATCCTTTTCTTGTTCCAGATCTTAGAGAAAAAGCTTTCAACTTTTCCCAATTCAGTATGATGTTAACTGTGGATTTTCATATAGTGACTTTAATCTGTTAAGGTACATTCTGTGTCTATTGAAATGATCATATATGGTTTTTGTCCTTCATTCTGTTAATGTTCTGTATCACATTTATTGATTTATCTCTCTTGGCCTGTAGTTTTCTAGAGTGCAGTGCCTTGATCTCAGCTCATGACAACCTCTGTCTCCCCACCTGCAGGGATCCTCCCATCTCAGCCTCCCAAGTAGTTGGGGTTAGATGCACCTGTCATCATGACCAGCTAAGTTTTGTATTTTTAGTAGAGATGGGGTTTCACCATGTTGGCCAGGTCGGTCTCGAATTCTTGACCTCAAGTGATCCTCCAGCCTCAGCTGCTCAAAGTGCTAAGATTACAGGCATGAGTCACCACGCCTAGCTTGATGGGATATTCTTTATTATTGATTCATTCTCATTATTTATTTTTTGTCTGTTCAGGTTTTCTGTTTTCTCATGATTCAGTGTTGGTAGGTTGTATGTGACCAGGAATTTATCTACTTTTTTCACAGTTCTCGAGTTGGTTAACATATAGTTGTTCATAACAGACCCTAATGATGCTTTCTCTGGTACTTAGTTGTGATGTCTCATTTTTTGTCTCTAGTTTTATTTGAGTTAACATTTTTTCTTTGTTGAGCCAACATTTTTCTTGTTTTGTTTTGTTTTTTCTTTTTTTGTTTAACTTTTTAAAAAACCAACTGTTTCTTTTATTGAACTTTTTATCTTTTCTTTGGTTTCATTTATTTCTACTCCTTTCTCTATTATTTATTTTCTTCTGTTACTGATAAATTCAGTTTTTTGTTGTTTTTCTAGTTCCTTGAGATGCAAAGTTAGGTTGTTTATTGTGATACCTTTCTACTTATTTTATGTTGGCATTTATTGCTTTAAACTTTCCTCTTATAATTGATTTTTCTGTATCTCATAGGTTTTAGTGTATTGTGTTTCCCCTTTCATTTGTGTCAATAATTTTTTTTTAAATTTGCTTCTCAATCTCTTCATTGACCCATTGGCTATTCAGGAGGATTTATTTTATTTTATTTTTATGTATTTGTACAATTTTTGAAGTTCTTCCTCTTATTGAGTTCTAGTTTTTGTTTTATTGCAATCAGAAAATGTAGTTGATATGATTTCAATTGTTTTAATTTGTTAAGATTTCTTTTGTAATCCAACATATAATCTATCCTGAAGAATGTTCCATATACCATTGAGAAAAACATGTGTTCTTTGGCTGTTGGAGGGAATTTTCTGTAAATGTCCATTAGGTTAATTGTCTAAAGTGAGGTTAAACTCTATCATTTCTGTTGGGGTGTTCAGACCCAATACCAGGTAGTGGGGGCTATGAAGTTCAGTAGAGTCAAAGGAATGAGACAAGTTAAGAGTACATAGGGTGGGTCTAGGGGGCCAACACTAGTATGTAGGCTATGAAGACCCCAAGCTCTGGGAGCCCACACTATTTATTGGTAATGAAACAAAGAAGCAGGTGGTGAAGATGTGTGGACGTGGGGGTAGACAGGTGAGGACTTGAGGACGTGGGGGTAGAAAGGTAGCAGTGCATCAAGCGTAGATGTGACGGTTTAGCATGTGCTCTGCTACTTGAGATAAGGGAGAACAGGTTCTTCCAAGTCAAGATACAATCAATTTATGATCTTGGGAGAGCAAGAAGCAAGGGGCCAGTGAGTCTGGGCATGTTCCAGAGGCTATGAGGGGTTTTATGCCCTGAGCCCTGGGTTCTCTCCAAGCCACAAGGGGTTTTGTGCCCTGGGCTTACATGTAGTGTGGCAGGGCAGCCTTCCACCATTTGGCACAGAGCTCGGTGTTCCATAGGTCATGAGAGATTTTAGAACCTGGACCCAGGACATGTTCCAAGACTCTTTTACATAATGGTAGACAAGCAAGCCCTGTCTCAGCCCTTCTACCAACAGTTTCTTTGTTGATTTTCTGTCTGTATGGTCTGTCCATTGTTAAAAGTAGGGTGTTGAATTCCCCTGATATTAATTGCCATAGTCTATTTTTTGCTGTAGGTTAATATTCACTTTATATATTTAGATGCTTTGATGTTGGGTGCATGTATATTCATAATTGTTGTAACTCTTGCTGTGTTGACTTTTATCATTATATAATGACTTTCTTTGTTTCTTTTTACTGTTTTGGCTTAAGTCTATTTTATCTGATATAGGTATATCTGCTCCTGCTCATTTTTGGCTTCCATTTGCATGGAATATCTCTTTCTATCTCTTTACTTTCAGTCAGTGCATGCCCTTACAGGTTAAGTGATTCTCTTGTGGGCAGCATGTAGTTGAGTCTTTTTTAAAAAATCTCTTCAGCCATTATTTCTTTTAATTGAAGAATGTAATCCATTTACATTCAAGGCAATTATTGATGAGTATGAGTTTACTACTGTCATTTTGTTGTTTGTTTTCTAGTTGCTTTATAGATTGTTTCTTTTTTTCTTCTTTTTTTAAAACTTTCTTTTTGACTAAGTGATCTTTTTCCAGTAGTATCTTTTGAATCCTTGACTTGTATTTTTATTGTATATATTATAGGTTTTGGTTTTTGATTACCATGAGGCTTACAAAAAAAAAAAAAAATCCTGTAGTTGTGAAAAGTTATTTTATACTAAAAACTAATTAACTTTAATCACAAAGAATTGATAAAAGAAAAAAATGTGTATTTTAACTTTATCTCCTTCCCATTTTGAATTTTGGATGTCACAATTTACATTTTATATTGCCCATATTTTAACAATTTATTCCAAAACAGCTTCTTTAAATACCTTTTTTTGATAATTCATGTCTCCATCATGTTAGGGTCAGTATTTGGCACATTATTTTGTCTGTAGGTCACATATTCCTGAAAGTTCTTGATGCTTGTAGACATGTAATGATGGCTTCACAGTGAGGGATTATGTATGTATTCCAATCTTTGTAGTCTGGCTTTGTGCCTATTCTTTTTCACAGGGCCTTCCAGAAATTATAAATTGACTCACTGTTGTAGTCCCTGTGCCAGTGACCACTGCAGCTATCTCAACACTAAAGGGCATGCTAAGCCCAGGTTTTCTGCAAGTCTTTCAAAGACTCCAAAGTTGGCTAAGCTGGTCAGCTTGGATGAACCTGTGGAAGACCCAAAGTGGATACCTGGGCTGCGTGAGAATGCTGTCCAGGGACCCAAGCCTGGAAGCTGGTCCAAGTGGCCTTGATCAGCACAACTCCTAGCTAATTCCTGCACAAGTGCGATAAGATCCTGGCAGGATAGGAGATACTGCAACAGGAGGGGCCAGATCTGAGACTGGGTCCCCTCAAGCTCTTCATGGAGGCTCAGATTCTTGGGCTGCAAGATTTTAGTGAATCTCCCTCTGGTCATTGTGTGAGCAGTTGTGAGTTGATATCTCAGCTGAGGGGATTTGGAGGCAGGCCATAGAGCAACACTCAGTTTTATTGCTGAGATCAGTGTCTGCAGGCAGATAAGCCACTCCACTGTGGTACAAATGTTTGTGATTCTTCTGGACCACTAGATAGACGATTTTAGTTTCAGTCTTAAGGTTCAATAAGGTTGTAGCCAAACACCTTCGTGAATCAGCTGTTTCCAGGCTTAATTCCAGAAACACTATCAGTGGATCTGCCACCTCAGTGCCAGTCTGCTCTCTCAAAATGACACTCTTAAGTCTTGGGCTTCACAAAGTTATCACAACCTCCTACCCAAATTCTGAGGCTATAATGAAAAGACTTTTGTCTGTAGTTGGGTGCAGAATTATTGTTGGTGATGTCAGAATGTTATCTCCTATTTTACCATCTTGCTGATATCCTAAGCATTATTATATATGCATTCTCATATTAGCTACCATGTCCTTGGTGGTGGCTATATGCTAGAAAATGTGCTAATCGTGTTATCTCTTGCATAGTCCTCAAAATGACTGTGAAAGGAAGATTATTTGAGGCCTAATTCATGGGAAAATAGTTGCTGAGATCATAGTACGTGTGGAAGGATATTGTTGCAAAGTGACCCCAGAAATAATATCTATGAGGGAATGTAGGCAGCAGGATTTCATTGAAAAAGAGGTTGAACTGTGATGTGGTTGCAACCAAGACTTTCTTTTGACAGATAGTTGAGAAGCAGGATCTGCCATTCTGCTATGCTTAAAACTGAAGCAACGGGACTAGGTCTTTTAATTCCCACCAAATCAGTCATCAAATGGGGAGATAAATTTGGGAATAGGCAGCTCCCTTTGGCTGAAGGAAATTACTGGGGAGAATCACAATTGTGAAACTTTAACTGGAAAATTCTTAGCAAGTGGGATCTGTGTGGTATACCACAGTAACTGGTGCCGCTGCCCTACGTGGAGCTCCACTTCAGACAGTAAGCTGACCTCAGGAAGTTCTGCAAGATTCTGTTTTGCCTGTTATCTGAGGAAATTTACTTGAGGAAGAATAGTTAGGCAAAGTGAAGACTCATTCTCAGTATCTGGCAGTAAAATATGATTGATATTTATCATTTTCTGCCTCTATTACCTATTTCAGATTCCTCTCAACATCAGACTAGCTCCTTGGCTGGTTGAAGTGGCTTATGTGGTGAGGCCACCCACATTCTTATCCCTCAGAGAATGGAATCCCTTGTCACCATGCGTTTCTCAGTCTTCAGCTGCTGCACTTTTCCATTAACTATCAAACCTGGGCAGTGAAACACCAGGAACTACTCCAGAGGCTACATTGTTGACAGACGTATTTTCTTTTGTTCCTTTTGTTTAACATTAGTCCTACCTTATTCTAATGATCAAGGTTAATTGCTTTTGCCTGACTGGTTACTACTCTCCTTGAATGGTAACTTGCAATAATAAGCTTGAAGGTTTAACATAATCCCAATTGAAATCACAGAAGGATTTTTTTCTTACAAAGGCTTATATATTACCTAGATCCATAAATGCTAGAAAAAATATACCAGCTATGTTGTGGAAATTTATATGAATTTAAATACATGGTCATAGATAAGTGATTATATTCAGTGTATTTTCAACAAGTTCATGAGTTCTATATTTACATCAAAAATTGATAATGGCTAATATTGATAAAATATTGGACATTGGGAAGACTTCATATTGCTATTAAGAATATACATTTGGAGACAATTTTAGAAATAATTATTTACATTAAATTATATATACTTTGAACCTCCAATTTTACTTCAAGAAATTTATACTAGGGACATTGAAACAAAAGATTGTGTAATTTAGAAACCATCTAGATTACAAGCATTAGCCAATATATGCTATCAAGAAAATCCCATGCAGCATGAAAAATATATAAATAATACTGGCTTAAAAACAAAATATTGAGTGTCTGAGTCCATATGAAAAAAATGGGAAAACATATGCATGTTTTGGAAAATTCCGGAATATGTGCCAAAATTTTAACATCAGTCTTTTTTTTTTTTAACGCAACTGCGAGTGATGTTTGCCGTCTTATTTACACATTTCTGAAGTGTTTTTTTAAGCAAACATGAATTACAATTTAAACACACACAAAAAAGGATTTTCTTATTGGTTATTTTCACATTAAATGTTCTGAATGTATTACCTAGATTTGTACAGAACAAAATTTGTTAGGCATAATTAAAATGTCTAACCAAGGATTTTTTTTCAATTTTTTGAGACAGAGTTTTGCTCTTGTTGCCCAGGCTGGAGTGCAGTGGCACAATCTCAATTCACTGCAACCTCCACCTCCCGGGTTCAAGTGATTCTCTTGCCTCAGCCTCCTGAGTAGTTGGGACTACAGGTACCTATCACCACACCCGGCTATTTTTTTTTTTTTTTTTTTTTTTTTTTGTATTTTTAGTAGAGACAGGGTTTCACCATGTTGGCCAAGCTTGGTTTGGAACTCTCAACCTCAGGTGATCCACCCACTTCGGCCTCCCAAAGTGTTGGGATTACAGGCGTGAGCCACTGTGCCCAGCCAGGAATTTTTAATCATAGAAAAAGTAGTTGCTATACAAAATAGTTCAAAATTTATTTTGGTATTAGTAGTATTATACTTCCTGTCCCACTGAAGTCAGACAGGTTTTGGTCTGTACTGGTTACCAATATGTGAGTATCCATGGCATGTGATTTTTCTTGGTGGAAGCTTTAGAAACCAAACATGAATTTCTGTGTTTTGTCTTGCCTTTCCAGTGTTTTAGCCTGTTGCTCTTCCCTCAGCTCAGAACATACAGATGGGAGAACACAGAGCAAACCTCCTAGCCAAACTGCAAAGAATATGCAGAGTGAGCAAGAAATAACCCTTTGTGGTTTATATATTGTCTTCTTCTTCTACTTAAATATAGATACTTCTTAAAAAGAGTTACAGAGCACAGTGATATCAAATTGATCTTCAATATTTTTAATATGGATATTAGAAGTTGAATTAAAAGAGCTTCCAAAGTAAAGTTTAAACAAATTTCCATTAGGTTAATTTGAAACTTGTAATACTTAAATTTAAAGAGTTGTTTTAGAATGGAGGTCAATAAATAGTTTTTATTGCCTTTGTGGTCTAGCTAAATAGCTAATTATTTTTGTTTTTATGGGTTTTTTTCGTCATGAGAATGAAAAAGGAATTACAGGAATAGATGTTTTGAAAAGATGGGATGGGAAGAAAAAGTTTGTAACCAGAACTGAAATTCTGTAGCATATAGTAAGAGACAAGAAATACTCCTTGAGGTGAGTTACCAGAGTTGAAATTGGGGAGATAAAAATAAAGTAAATGTGAAAAGATATAAAACAAAAGTTTTGTTTTCATGCATTTGAAGTAAAGATGTTTCCTAAAATATAACTAAGAAAAAACATGTATTTAGAAGAAGTTGTTTGACAATATATTTTATATAGAAGAAAGCAAAAAACAAACAAATAATTGTTTTTTAAATGTTTTATTTTATTTTATTCTAAGTTCTGGGATACATGTGTGGGACGTGCAGATTTGTTACATAGGTAAACGTGTGTCATGGTGGCTTGTTGCATCTATCAACCCATCATCTAGGTATTAAGCCCATCATGCATTAGCTATTTTGCCTGATGCTCTCCCTCTCCCCACCCCCACTTTCCAACAGACTCCAATGTGTGTTGTTCCCCTCTTTGTGTCCATGTGTTCTCATTTTTCAGCTCCCACTTCTAAGTGAGAACACACAGTGCTTGGTTTTCTGTCCCTCTGTTAGTTTGCTGAAGATAATGACTTCCAGCTTCATCCATGTGCCTGCAAAGGACATAATCTCTTTCTTTTATGACTGCATAGTATTCCATGGTGTATATGTACCACATTTTCTTTATCTAGTCTATTATTAATGGGCATTTGGGTTTATTTCATGTATTTGCTATTGAGAATAGAAGGAAATAATTCTTAATTTAAACAGAGGGACATGACAAAATGAAGAGTAGGTTGGTGTGGCCAAATCGTAAATAAAAATATAACTTTCTTCTGCTTCTTATTTTTGTCTCATTGAGACTTCACGTCTTCTTTTGTTTTCTTCACTACTATAATAAGGTATGTAATGCATGATTTTTGTTCTTCGCTGTGCAAAACATTGGAATGTTATGATAAACCAGCACTTCTATTGGAATTTGTGTGTGTGTGTTCTTTAATTGTGAATGCCCTGTATTTTAAATCAGGTCGAAGATTATCTTTTGTTTATTTTATTGATGGCTGCTTTGCATATTTGAGAAAGACATACTGTGTGTGATTTCCTTATACAACATACCAATATATTTTTTAAATTTTAGTTATGTAAATTACTTCATTATTCTCCAGTTTCCTTTTTTACTTGTGTTGTTTTTCCTCTTGCTTCTCTTTATCTTCTTTCTCCTGTTGTCTTCCCCCTCTTTTTCTCCTACTGGAAGTAAAAGTTGAAAAGGGAATGCAATCCAAGTTTATACGTTCAGAAATGTAGGACTATATAATTGATTTGATGTAAAGCACAGAAAAAATATGAAAATTTTGATTACTCAGGTGAACTAAAAATTTTATTAAAGTTTCAGCCCAAATAATCCCCGAAGTAGTCATGAGAATATAAAAAAGCCAAACATTTTATTTTAAATATTGTGACACTATTTTGTCTACCATTCACTTTGCTCCACTGAGAAATAGTTATATTTTGCTGCTTAGAGTTGTAAGAGCTAAGACAATAAAGAATGCAATTTAAACCCTGCAGATTGCTTTCAGCAATATGCTGTATGTTAAAAAGAAAATACTCACACAGAGTCAATTAAGCCATTAGATAATAGATCTTTTTTGTTCAGGTAACTAAATAAGCTATTCATTTAAAATGTTTATTATCCCTTCTTTGTTTTTATTCACACTCGAGCTTTTAAAGAAAATGACAATGTTAATGTTTTCTCTAAATGATCTTCTCTTATGACTCATTGTGGAGGTCTATTTTATTCATCTGCTTATGATAATAATAGTGCTGGTTATTCTTAGGATAACAAAAGAAAATGACACGAGACATACTCTCATTCCATTGTGGTAATTCTTTTCTCTAGTCTGCAACATTCAGACATGAGAAAATGCAACCCACTATTTATTTATTTGTTTGTTTGTTTGTTTGTTTGAGACAGGGTCTCACTCTGTTGCCCAGGCTTGAGTGCAGTGGTGCAATCTCAGCCCACTGTGATCTCCACCTCCCAGGTTCAAGCGATTCTCCCACCTGAACCTCTTGAGTAGCTGGGGTTACAGATGCACGCCACCACACCCAGCTAATTTTTGTATTTTTACTAGAGACAAGGTTTCACCATGTTGGCCAGGCTGGCCTTGAACTCCTGGCCTCAAGTGATCCACCCACTTTGGCCTCCCAAAGTGCTAGGATTACAGACATGAGCCACTGTGCTCAGCCCCAGTGTTTATGTTTATGTGGTGACTTCTGTAATAGTCATTTTAATGTAATTACATTATTTACCATCTGCTCATGTTTAGCCAAAATTGATTTTCTATATAGTTCATTTGGACACTTGAGACAAATAACCTATTTATTTTTCTCAGTTTACTATCTTAGCTACTAGAATTTCTTTAAAAATATTCTTCACAGGACAATATATTTTCAAATATCTTTTGATGCAATGTATTATAAAATTATTCTGTTTTGTTTTATACTTTCTTAAAAAGAGCATTATGTAGATCCTTCATTTTCAAGGCCTTACATCATATTGAAAGACACAATTTACTGTTGTAAAATGAACATTAATGTATATTTTGGGGGGTAAAATACAAAAAAGAAAAAAGAATTGCTTCAGGCAGCTGTATTTTAATGACAAGAAGCTGTTTCATGTCACATGACACTATTTGAAGTAATTAATTCTGTCATTATATAATATTAGTTTGAGAAAAATACAAAAGATTGACTTACTAGTTTTTTATATTGGACCACATTCTTTATAATTAAATATAATGTATAAAAAATGTTTTATTTATTAGTACTGATGTCCTCCAGTTAAAGGCCACCAGGACCACACATATACCCAAACACAGTTGTCTTTTTTGCTTTCTGCAACAAGGATTTTACTTCTTCTTGGGATATGGGGGCACAGAGAGAAATTTTCATGACAGGGCCCTCACTGCTCTTTGATTTAAAAAACTGGGCCTCTTTTAGGTGATTTTGGAGATAGCTAAAAATGGCATGATATCCTTTTTCTGGGTTAGGTGCTACAAGATAATGAGAATAATTCTATCATCTGGAATTTTAGTTTTATTCTATTGGATGAGAAAAATGAGGCTGAGTTAAGGCTGTAATTGGTAGAGAAGTAAATTAATTAGGGAAAGAAGTTGTTTTTTCATTGTGATGGTTAATTTTGTGTCAACTTTACTGGGCTAAAGGATATTTAGATAGCTGGTAAAACATTAGTTCCGTTTGTGTTTGACAGGGTGTTTCTGGAAGAGATTAGCATTTGAATTGGTAAACTAAGAAAAGTTGGAGAGACTTTAAAGTTGAATCAGGCTGAATTTAATGACATGGGCTCACTAAACAGACATTCTACATTTAATGTTACAACCTAGGAAGTTAGAAAGAGCTCAACAGTTTGCTCAGGTGGTTGGCTAAAACAGAGCAAAAGATGGCCCACCATGAGCAAATTGAGTTAATTTAGCGAAAGTTATTCAAAGGTTTAGGGAGATTGAACTGTGGGTTTGTCATTTAAGATCTACTCACCACACTGGGTGAATTCAGAAGACACACTTTTCACCAATATTAAAAAAAAATAAATTTCTGAGAGGAGCCTCAGAATCCTTTAGTTGTTGTAAGATCGATCTTCTTTGTAGGCTAGAACATACAGTAGGAACTGCAGCCACTCAATTGGAAAACCTAAATTCAATGGGAGTAATTGGATCTCAGAGTGACAAGAGTCTGAGTGGAGACACTCAACCACCAAAAGGAAGGTGAACGTGGTTACCATAATGGATAGCAGAGTCAAAGCACAAATCAGAATAGTCTGATTAATACAGAGCAATGGCAATGGCTAGTTAATCATGGCGTTATTCAAAGAGAAATACACTTAAATTATATTAAATTCTTACTTGATCTGTATAAGCAGGAAAGTGCTACATCAAGTAAGATCAAGCCCAACTTGAATCATGAAAACAGAAAGTAATACCTCTCTGATACAATAGATAATTAAGTTTAGATGAGGTCATGAGGCTGGAGCTCCCATAATTAGATTAATGCTCCTATAAGAAGAGAAACCAGAGCCCTTCTTTGCTCCCCATCTTATGAGAACACAACAAGAAGGTAGATATCTACAAGCCAGAAAGGGAACCCCTGTCAGACACTGAATCTTCCAGCATCTTGATCTTGAATTTCCCAGTATCCAGAACTGTGAGTCACCCAGGATATGATATTTTGTAATTGCAGCCTGAGCTAAGACAATAATCAAATATTTAATTCTTGACTTTTTAATTGTTATAAAAATGTGTAGTCAGGGTATGACATTAAGATTAAATTGACATTTTACATATTATGATTGATGAAATTAATTAATGACACCATTAGTTAGTTACCGGTTTGGGACATTTCACTGTGTCACATGGATGTTGACATGGTGTTGCAAGGGACAGATCAATTTTTCAGCTAAATTTAACATAAATCTTCCAGTCAAAGAATGTGTCAGAAATTATTACTGGTTCCTACAATATGCAGGTGAATATGTGTTGCAGAAGAAAGATAAGAAAGACATATAGGAGTAAAGTTTACGGGGAGCAGAGAATTATAAAATCAGAGCCATTTTAATAAAGCAGGAGATCAAACCTTAAAATAGCATACAGGAAAAAAGGAATTCTGAATTAATCATTTGAAAAATATTCAGCAATTTAATGCTATACTATAAGCAAGTGTTTAAAAAGGACAACACAGTTTAGATTAAGAGCTTCGATAATAGGTGAATATTTAAGTTCTGATGATTAGGCAAGAATGAAACAGGCCACTGTGCTTAAGGGCCATCACAAGGTCTCTATTGAGGCAAAACAGATTTATATCAGAATTCAACATATATTGCTTGTCACTCTCTAAATGTAAAATGTAATTTGTCATTACATAAATGTTTTCAGTCTTTTGCAACAATCCATTTTTGTATATGTGAAAATCCCAGGATCAAAGTCTTTTCAATTATTGTTCACTATTGGCAGCTAGCCCAAGAGAGCCATTCTAGTAAAGATCCTAATAACCCAGATGGAGAAAGGTAGAAGCAATAGTTTTTACATATTTTGTCAATGCAATTTATTTCTGCCTCTGTATGCTACATATTACAAAGTAGTTACATATTACTCAGGTAGTTAAATACAAATGGGTAATCAAAAATGATGAAAATACACTGTGCGGCATGTGTGCATTTGCACGTGTGTGGTGAACAACATCAGGATCCCAAAAAATCAAATAAATATTCAATTAACATAGGTTATCTATAAAATGTAGCAGCAAATGTCTTCTGATGGCATTTATGTGATCTTAGTCACCAAATTATAACTTTATTTGTTTATTACCAAATCATTACTGAATGTTTGCACTACCCATTGTGATTAGCACACTCATTAGTGTGCCAAATGCTGCTGGCCATATATGGGTGATTTTCTCAATAAGTTTTCTGACTAGTAGAAGGAATAATTGCAACATTGGACAGAAATAGAAACATGTCAAAATAGAGAGGAGTGCAGAAAATGGAAATGTTATCTTATATAGGGGGTTTCTTCCTACATAAAACATTCAGGAAAAAAAGTGGTATTTGAGGTTAGACTGGAAAGATGGTGAAGCAATGCCATTTTTATATTTGGAGAAGATAGAAAGGGCATTACGGATTGCAATAAGAGTAAGAAAAAAAATCCATCATGAAGGGAAGCATTAAAAACACTAAAAATAACTATAGTTGCAGAAATAGCTACACAATAGGAAAAGATATAAACGGTGACATCAGTAACATAAGATTTGGGACAGGTAGTAAAAGTAAGTTTTTGTGTGGCATCAAAGTTAAGCTATCAGTTTAAAATAGACTGTTAAAATAACAGATGTATGTTTATGTATACCTTATAGTAATCACAAAGAAAAAATCTGTAGTAGTTACAAAGATTAGAAACAAAATTAAAGTGGCAGTAGTAAAGTTTTACATATCAATAATTACTTTAAATGTAAATGTAAATAGAATGGCTAAATAAATTAAAATTTAAAAACAAAGTAAGAACGAACCATTTGCTTCCTACAAGACACTCACTTCAGCTTTAAGGATACACATGGGCTGAAAGTAAAAAGATGGAAAGGATATTCCATGTAAATGGTGACAAAAAAAAAAAAAAAAAAAAAAAAAAGGCAGGGATAGCTAGACTCATATCAGACAGGGGAGACTTTAAGTTAAAATTGTCACAAGAGAAAAATAAAGCCATGACCACTCCCAGTGGTTTACACCTGTAATCCCAGCACTTTGAGAGGCTGAGGTAGGAGGATTGTTTGGGCTCAGGGGTTTTGGATCAACCTGCTCAAAATGGTGAGATCCCATCTCTACAAAAAATTGAATTATTAGCCCCAGGTGTGGTAGTGTGCATCTGTAATCCTTGTTCCTCAGGAGGCCTAGGCAGGAGGATCACATGAGCCCAAGAATTTGAGAATGCAGTGAGCTATGATCACACCACTGAACTTCAGCCTTGGTAATAGAGCAAGCCGTGATCTCTAAAAGATAAAAAAGGTCATTATATAATGATAAAGAGTTCAACTTATCAAGAAGATATAAGAATTTTAAATATATATGCATCCAATATCAAAGCACCTGAAGACATTCAGCAAATGTTAACAGAACTGAAGGGACAAATAGATAGTTACAGAATTACAGTAGGAGACTGATATTCTACTAACGATGAATAGACTATTCAGGCAGAAAATCAACAAAGAAACATCAGAGACAAACCTCACCCTAGACCAAATGGACCTAATAGACATTTACAGAACATTGTATCCAGCAATCACAGAATACTCACTCTTTTCAACAGTACATGGAACATTCTCAGGACAGAGCATATATCAGGCCACAAAATAAGTATTAGGAAATTTAAGAGGATTGAGATCATATCTAGTATCATTTCAGATTGCGATGGCAAAAATCTAGAGATGATCAATGGGAGAAACATTGGAAAATCCACAGACATGTGGAAATTAACTCCTGAACAAGCAACAGATCAAGCAAGCAAAACAATGGAAATCAAATAATATCTTCAGACAAACAAAAATGGAATCACCATATACCAAACTCATGAGATTCAGCAAAATCAGTTCTAAGAGTAAATTTTATAATGATCAACACCGACATTAAGATAAAAGAAAGATCTTAAATAAACAACCTAACTCTACACTTCAAGGAGCTAAAAAAGAAGACATTAAGTCTAAAGTTAGCAGAAGAAAAGAAGTAAAAATTGGAGTAGAGATAAATGAAATAGAGACTAAACAATGGAAAGGAGCAGTGAAATTAAGAGTTGGTTTTTTGAAAAGATAAACAAAATTGATAAACTCTTAGCTAAACTAAGAAAAAAGAGAGAAGTTTGAAACGAATGCAATTATAAGTAAAAGGGGGGACATTACCTCTTATTCCACAGAAATAAAAAGGATGATAAGAGACTACTATGATCAATTATATGACAGTGAATTGAATTTCCTGTAAGAAATAGAGAAATTCCAAGAAACATTCAACCTACCATGACTGAATCATGAAAAAATAGAAAACCTAAACAAACAATAATGACTACAAAAATGAAATCAATAATAAAAAATGTCTCAACAAATAATTACAATCTAATAGCTTCACTGGTGAATTCTACCAAATATTTGAAGTATTAACACCAATCCTTCAAATAACTCTTCCAAAAAATTGAAGTGGAAGGAACCCTTTCAAATTTATTTTATGAGCTCAGTATTGCCCTGATATTAAGACCATACAAGAAAACTACAAGAAAAAAATTATAGGCTTAAGTCTCTGATAAAAATAGATGCAAAAACATCAACAAACTACCGAAAAACCACATTTACCAGCACACTAAAAGCATCACACACTGTAATAAAGTGAGATTTATCCCTGAGATGCAAGGTTGTTTTATCATATGCAAATTGATAAATGTAATTGCTATGGTTTGAATGTGTCCCCCCCAAATTCATGGGATACAAAACTCAATTATTAATGCAATAATATTGGTCATTGGTAGGTGGGGACTATCAAGAGCTGTTTGGGTCATGCAGGTTTTACTCTTTTCAATGGATTGATGCCAGTATGAAAAGAGCTTGTAGGAGTGAGTCCTCTCTCTTCTGCTCTGTTGCCACATGAGGGCACAGAGTTTGTTCTTCTCTTGCCCTTCTACCTTCTGCCAACTGAGGGCGTAGCAAAAGGGCCTTCCTCAGATGCCAGGGCCTTGATCATGGAGTTCTCAACATGCAGAACTGTGAGAAATAAATGTCTTTTCTTTCTACATTTCCCCGTTTCAAGTATTCTGTTATAACAGCACAAAATTGACCAAGACAGTGATATACCGCCAATAGGTTTTCTATTTTTCATGATTCAGTCATGGTAGGTTGAATGTTTCTTGGAATTTCTTTATTTCTTCTAGGTAATTCAATTCACTGTCACATAATTGATCATAGCAATCTCTTATAATCCTTTCTATTTCTGTGGAATAAGATGTAATGTTCCCCCTTTTACTTATAATTGCATTTGTTGAGTGATTACACAGTGATTAAAACCACATGATTATCTTTATAGATGTAGAAAAATTAATTGACCAATTCAACATCCTCTTATGATTAAAATAAACTCTCAACAAATAAGAACACAAGCAATATAATTTAATACGATATCATCCATACATAGGAAACCCACAGTGAACAGCATACTCACCCATAAAATGTTGAGAGCTTTTCCTCTAAGATCAGGCACAATAAAAGGATGTCCACTTACACCACTTTTATTCTATATTGTATGGGAAGTCCTGGGCAAAGCAATTAGGCAAGGTAAAGAAATAAAAAGCATCTAAATTGGATAAATTCTTGATCTTCCTTATAGCTTGTTTTCATGATTTGAATTCCAAATGCATGATAAAAGAATACCCTCAAAACTTGATACATTTTCCCCTTCACAATTATAATCAATCATTGGATTATAATATGATTGAGCCTTGTGAGATAAAAAAAGATTTAACTCATTCTAAGTCAGCTAAATATGGCAGAGGAATTGTAGGGAAACAAAGGATGCAATCAACTTGACTAAGATTTTGTCAGAAAATTACTTGCATTAAAATATTCAAGATATACTTAATCAATAGATATAGTAATGAACCAGTAGTGTTGTTAGTAAATTCTGGGCAGGGTGTGTGTGTGTGTGACACAGGTGGGGGATAAAATCCTTTCACTGTAGCATCTGCCAGTTTCTATTGTATAAATTTTATAGCATGACTGATTCCAGATTTATTTACTTATTTTTAATGAGGGAATTTTATTACTTGTAACAAGTAAGGAGAACACTGGGGATAGTTCCCAAAGCAGTGTTTCCCCAAGCTGGGGTCTGGATCAAGTTTTATAAGCATAGGGTAATGAGCTCTGACCTGATTGGATCTTGCAATAAGGTGATGCCAGGAGGTATTATCTGACTGGTTCCTACCATGTGGGGATGCAAAAGCTTGATCTGTTTGTAACCTGGATCTGCTTATTAATTTAGTTTCCACTCCTTCGTCCAAGCACTTTTCTCCTGTGGTTACACAGTTGGTTCATCTGGACATGTTTAGGTTGATTTACCCAAGGGTCCATGGCAAAGTTCCACATGGCTGCGGAGAAGATGAGGGGAGAACAAAGGCACGTCTTAACACGATGGCAAGCAAACTGGTTTCAAAATTCCTAAATATTTAACAATCTTCTCTCCTCAACCAGTCTTAGCAGGCTCCAAAACACTAATGAATGTAACATTTTTAAAAACACTGGGCAAAAGATTGAGTCAATGGAGACCATAAATGGGAGCCGATAATGAAGTGTTTGCCAGTATGAAATCAATACCCTAAAAGGAGTTTATGGTACTCATCAGATGAGAGAATGCCTATTTCCCTAGTAGGGCAATTGATTGATTATGCAATTGTCATATCTGAAAGATTGATTCAATGTAATCCACTCTTCTATGTTCATAAGAAGACATACATAAGTAGACATCTAGAGATAAATTGTTATTAGATAAATTGTGCTTGTGTGTGTGTGTGTTTGTGTTGACATAAAGAGAATGGAGTGAGCAATCAATGGTGTTAGATTATTTTTCTTGTCTATTTGACAGTTATATATGCTGTTATAAATACACTGTCATTCTATTTTACACCAGAGTCTATTGTAAGCTTGATCCGCGCAGCGTTCTTTATCAGCCACCTTGGAGTCCAGCTCTACAGGGAGCTGAAGAGCAACACCAGAAATAGGACCAGATGTTTGAATGATAATATGTAGGCCTACATATTTTCCCCTGGGTTCAGTCAGAGATCTAGGGAATGTCTACTGTAGGCAGAAAATATAAAATTGAAGGATTATGATTAGGCTATCTTAGTGTTCATCATGTGAAATGGGAGAGATATGCTTAGTCTGTTTTGATATAAGGTGAAAGAGTTGAAGTCATGCTAATAAATATATTAATATTCTGAGTGAACAAAAGTAAGGCTTGAAAGATTTGAGCAAATTGTGATGAAAATGTTTATAAATAGATATATATGTACAGAATGTAAATATATTTCATAATAAAAAATATTTATGGTAAAATAGAGAAGTAGATATAGAAAACAGATTGAAGAAATACCAAAACACCACTTAAAAGCAGGTAACATTATTTAGGTTACTTCAATGTATCTGAATCATTAAGCCATTATCCACATCTTACTTAAAAGCAGTTACAGAATAGTCCAAAGTATGCTTTAAATAGACAAGAACATTAATTTTTATCCAAAATTGTGTTCCTCCTTAGGCACATTGTCATTGTCATTTCTGTAGAAAGGTCTTTGAAAAGTGAATTACGCTAACAATATGCAAAATGAAGTTTCATGCAGAGTTTTTATCATATACCATATGAAGCAAATATAGTTCACAGTGCTCTTAATGCCTCAGGAATTTTTTCAAGGTGCTTGTAGCCAGAAAAAAAAAAAATACCTACAAGTTTCGTTTATTAAGCAGTTGCAGACAACTTCATGTGTATAGTTGACCCTCTGTATCTATGCATTCTGCCTTCATGGAGTTTAAAAAAATGGGCTGGACACAGTGGCTCACATCTGTAACCCCAACACTTTGGGAGGCTCAGTCAGGCAAATTGCTTGAGCCCAGGAGTTCGAGACTAGCCTGGGTGTCTCAAGACTAGCCTGTGGTGAGACCCTGTCTTACCAAATAATAATAATAATAATAAAAATAGTTGAGCATGGTGGTGTGTGCCTGTAGGCCTAGCTACCCAGGAGGCTGAGGTGGGATGATAGCTTGATTGCAGGCATTCGAGGTTACAGTGAGCTGTGATTGCACCACTGGGCTCTAGCCTGGGCCACAGAGTGACTCTGTCTCAAAAAAAAAAATTTTTTTAATGAATAAATCTGTATTGAGCATGTACAAACATATTTTCTTGTCATGATTCATTAAACAATAAAGTATAGCAACTACTTATATGATATTTACATGGTACTAGGTATTATAAATAATCTACAGATGATTTAAATTATACAATAGGATGTGCATAGGTTATATCCAAATACTACATCATTTTACATAAAGAACATGAGCATCTGTGAATGTTGGTATCCATGGGAGTCCTGGAACCAATCCCCTATGCCTTGAAATGACTATACATTTTAAATTTGTAATACCGGTTTGCCAAAAAAACATATGTACTCGGAAGAAAAATACTGTTCTTATTTCATCCTTAGATAACCATAATAATTTACCAATGTGATATGTGCTTGTTGTGCATAAACAATTTCAAGTGTTGCTTGATTTGTACCAGCTCTATAGTGATTATGATTTAAGTATGCAAATGAAACTTACATCCTTAATGACACAGAAAATATAAGAGCCTTGAATAGTCACGGTATACTTGAGCCACTTCACTAGCTCTAGAAAGCTTGTACGTTGCAACCTTATTGGATATAATTATAAAAAGAAACTAAACACTATGATTTAGTTATGAAAGGTAATCTGGGTCTATAGTAGTAATTAAAATATTAAGGATTAGTGAATTTTCATAGTTTATTTACTCAGGCAATAAAATCACAGAACATTATACAATTTCTAAGGAAAGTATTTGTCCTTTAGTTTATAAAAAAATGTATATATTTAACAGCAGTCAATCATGCAACTTATTTAAGAAGGTTTTCTCACTTACTTGGAGAGGTACTATTAGAAACTATTAATATAAATGACTATTATAAAAAATCACAAACTATAATGTCAAAGTACAACATGAACTATATCTTCCTGAATCCTGGATTAGATATATATGCAACAATAAAATTAGCTGAGACTAATTAAAGCAAAGCAATACAAACAAACAAAAACATTGGGTTCTTGTTTTGTTGCCTGCCCTGAAAATCAGCATCATGGACATCATATTGACTGTACCTACAGTCATTCCAGTGGGGATAATATTTAATTAGTTACTTCACAACACAGAAAGTAACAATAGTTTCATAGTGGTTAGGAAAATAGGTAGAAAAGTCCTTCAGTTTTTAAAAATAACTTTTACTTCTGAATCATAAAAATTGACAATATTGCCTCCAATACAGACCTTAGTGATTTTCAACAAAATAAACAAAATGTAATCAGTTTTTGAGATGTACCATTGATGTAATGAATGATAAAAGTACCAGTTATAATCCCAGGTTTAATGAGTTTTTAAAATTTTACTCAATATGAATATCTGTTTAATTTATCCCTATAATCTTCAGAGATAATCTTTTAAAATTCATTCTCATTGATTTCCTTGCAGATGAAATGTACTACCATTGAGTTTCTTTTAGGTGCTTTTCATTATTTTAGTATGAATGGTGCCTACATATGCTTTGAACAACATTGTTTTCAATGATTAGACCTTATTGGAAGTAATAATAGTATAATTATATTAACATAGTGACAGGGTTCTAAAGTTAAAAGTAATGATGATGAATCACTCACACAAATGACTTTTGTGGTTATTTAATAAAATCTGACTGAAATAGTATTTTGAAATTACTTATTCAACGCCTTAAACCTGACATTCAGAATTTATTGTTTATATCATGGCTTAATATGACCATTTAAGTTGTGTGTGTATACAAACTAGTTTTTCTTCTGATTCTCAATAATCATAGTTTAGTGTGGTTATTAACTAATTCACTGTTAGATTCCAAGTGCATATGATTCAAAGAAAAAAATTAACAACAACAACTAAAGTATGACAACAAGTAAAAGATTATACTATTTAAAATCTTTTAAAATGATTATAATTCAGGAATATACAATCTGATTTTGGGGATGCTGTGTTTTACCTCTGCATTGTGAATGAATGTTGTTGATTTTCAAAATTTTTATATAAAATTACATTTTATGTCACTTTACTTAGGTCAAGGAATATAGTATGTTCTTCATTTTGTAAAGCAGAATATTTATTTTTAATTCAATGCCATAAAGGAAATACTTGACAACACAATTATGGAAAGGCAGAATAAATGAGTCAGCCATATGAATCTACATAGGAAGGGCTCTCTGATGCAAACCGTATCTGTAGCCACTGGATACAACGTGAATTATTTTTCTTTTTGTCTATGTCCAACCTTGAGAAAATGACTTTAGTTTTTAAGGTCTGAGGTTTATTACTTTAAAAATTATAGAGTGTGATTACGTGATTCCAAGGAATCTTCTGGCTTTGAAAACTAAACATAAATATGAAACTGTAAGTTCTGGTATAAATGTATATACAAATATCCTAGTAATATTATGGAAAGAGTTCAATGCACCCTCAAAGTAGAAAATACCCTGTTAAACATTATCTAGAAATTTGAGCTCAGGATAGAGTATTCTAGATTATCTTTAGAATATAACTATATTCTCTTTATTTTTGAAGCAGAACCATGTTTATGTTTTTTTCTGATCATAATATCTGTCAGACAAGATACAAAAAGGAGTGGTTATTAGTTCCTTGAAATTTTTTTCCTGTAGAATAGTTATTTTTTTCCTGTGAATGACTACCTGGTCTCATGATCCATTTGCATAGTGGCAACAATGTCCTGAAGACCTGTTCACAGTCATGTCTCCTTTCTTGTGAATTCTGTACAAAACAGTTAATAAAGGCTAACCTGCCTCTGTGAGCCATCAGATTTCCCCCATCCTTGCCAAATTATCTGCATTATAACAAATAAAACAATAGCATATGACGCAGCAAGTAGGCAAATATCAGATAAACTGCTGCAGTGTTTAAAATGCTCTTCAGATGTTTTATTAGTATCATAGAAATCAGCTTATTACATGGTACTTTAAGAAAAATTACAAAACTTGTCCAATTTCTATTTACTTGCAAAAGCCAAATAATAGTTCCCTGTAACAGAGCATACAATACAATAGACATATAAAAAGCAACAGTCATTAAAATTCACTCTTTATAATAATAGGGAGAAAGCAGGTGTCTGGAACATAAAGAAATAACAGAGAATAGAGAACATATTTGCAATTAGATATTAGTAGTACATCTTATGTGTAAATTTGTAAAATATGAACTGAAATATTCAGCCATAGGTATTTTCCTCAATGTATATGTGTATATATAAAATGTATACAAAAAATCATATACTGAAAACTTTTAAAATATAATGAATGAATTGATAAAATCTGGGATTCCATTCAGAATTGATGGAATATTCTGGAAAATATAGTCAATCACTTAATAATGATAAACACTATATAGTTAATTTAATTTAAAGGAATGCTTTTTTTCAAAATAGAAAAGTACAGGGTTGACTCTCAGCTTTTATCTATAAAGTACAAATATTCAACATGAAACTGATTGATTACTAATTAAATCAGTAAAGGCCAATTCTAAACCACCTATGCATATTTAATATTCAGTATCATTCTATAAAGTCTGGGAATATTAAATATTCAAATCAATGACTGTACGTTAGCACGTTACTATTATTAATATGATTTCATACTATAATAAATTTACATCAAATATCATACAGCATAGTTTAATAATTATAATACAAAATTAATTGAAAAATTGTGCAGAGTCCTGCTGTCACTTGTAGAGCAATTTGTTATATTTACAAAAATGTGTACAATTCACGAACAAAAGTGAGAATAATTTAGCTCAGAAAATCAGTTTTCCTCATTAAAGAGAAATTGTGCAAGCCTTTGCTTCTCTGTTCTAACCAATGACAGTTGGTGAAGATACTTAATGCTATTGAGTCCTTCCTATGTGAATATACCCAGAGGCATATAATATATATAATATCACATATTCTATAGTTCTGTTTTACTCCCCTTGTTTTTTAGTTCTTTAATACAAATAACTCTTTTTCTTAGCTATCTTAACACCTCCCTTTGCAGGTGGGAAATTCCAGTGAAAACCAGAGCTGCCAAAATCTTTCTCTTCTTCTGCTTGGATGATCATACTTACTCTTCAACACCTTTAGCACTGGTAACCAGGTTAGCCTTTGTCTCGGTGCCCTCTAATGTCCCTGTGCCTCGGTGCCCTCTAATGTCCCTTTGCCTCGGTGCCCTCTAATGTCCCTTTGCCTCGGTGCCCTCTAACGTCCCTTTGCCTCGGTGTCCTCTAATGTCCCTTTGCCTCGGTGCCCTCTAATGTCTCTTTGATCAACTTGGAACTTGAGAAATGACAATTATTGAAGAGAATGGGGTCCTAGGTTTTTAGTATCTTTTTCTCCAGGCTTCTGGCTCTACTAAGGTGAATAAACACTATTAGACCTTAATCTATGTTGCCTTCACAGTGGAATCTACTGTAGAATTTCTGATTTAACTGATCTGAAGCACTATCTCTTAGAAGCTTCCCAGAAGAGTTTGAGAAAGACTGCATCAACAGCTGTACTTGTTGTAACTAAAGAGAACATGTTGTTATCTTGAACCACAATATTTCTCAACCATCTTGGGTGAATATCAAATTATCCCATTTTTTGACCATCTATAAAAAACCACAGAATGCGTGATTGAGCAATCACAGCAGTCCAACTTTGACAGTCTTGGTTACACTGGAAATCACTTAAATGTTGCAGACACCAACTTGAGACCAAGGCTGGCTCTGGCCACATCCACGCTATTCAAAGTGTTTCCTATAGACTAAGACTACTTTTCCCTATAGTCTAGTAACATCAGCATTATCTAGAAGTTTGTTGAGAAAACATAATCTTAGGCCCCACCCTAAAACCACTCAATCAAAATCTATTTTTAACAAGGTTCCCAAGTGATTCACCTGCACATTAAAGTATGAAAAGCACTACTCTAGAGACCCTCTCAGCTATGTTTGTTGAAATTGATTTATCAAATTCACCAGGACTTCATGTTCAGTGTCCAAATTACAGCATATATATATATACACACACACACACACACACAAATATATATGTACACACACACACACAAGTGTGTATATATATACACATAAATATATATGCTGTAAGTATATATATGTATGCTGTAAAGTACATATATACACACACACATATATATATATATCAGCTGTAAAGTGTACATATATATCAGCTTCGTCAAGAGAGTGAATCCAATGGTGATCTTCATGATTGTTTGAAACATCATATGTCTGTAAAATTGTCCCACATGAACTCTATTCTGGCTGTTCCTGGCATTCTAAGCCTTACTCCATTTCATAATAGATGTAAGAAATGCTTCTTCTAGTTTGAACATACTATATGTGTGGGTGTGTGTATATGTGTGTATATATATATAAAATACTTTCCACCTTCACACTGAGATGTAGTTATGGATTTCAGCATATGAATAACAATAAAAAACCACTTTGCCATCAACTGTTTCTAGGGCAGTATGGCAGTTTGATTCATAAATACAACTCTTTTGTTGTTTGAAGCTTTAATATTCCCTAAAGTTTGGCTCAGATGTCATCAGTTCCCTGTATCTGAGAATGTCAGTTTCTGTGCTGTTACACTGACATGCTCTAATTTTCTATTATTTTTTTCAGTTCTTAGCCTCCACAGACAAATTCAAAACTGATCTGACTATAAGTTCTACAATAGCATTCAGGACTCCAAAATTAACTCATCTCTCCTGGAGTAAGAGATCATTGTCTTTAGCATTCAAAGCACATCTGATTTTAATCTTCATTTCTTCAGAGAGATTTAATGTTTTAGGAAATTGTATTCCTGCATAAGTTTGTTTAAAAACAAAATCCTATTGGTAGCTTTGCAGCAAAGTGATTAACCATATGTAAGTTTGGATTTTTTCTAGTTGTTCTGATTGCAAATGTAAGATTCTCCTAATATGCATGATTTAAAAGTTAAAAACAGTTTAAAACATTTCCTTACAACACAATTTACACACACAAAAAAATTCTAAGTCGTGTTTCTATTGTTTAATAACAAATAAAAATTGCACATATTTTTGATGTAAAACATAAAGCTTTGAAATATGTATGGCATGTAAGATGGCTAACTAAAGCCAATTAACATATGTATTGCCTCACATGCTTATTTGTTTGCAGTGAGAACACGAACTCTACTCTCTGAGTAATTTTCCAGTATATAATGCATTGCTATTCACTATAGTCACTACGTTGTACAACAGATCTCTTGATCTTATTCCTTGACACTAATTGAAATTTTGTATCCATTGTCCAACATCCTTCCAGTCTTCCCCCTGCCGTTAATGTCCCCTGCCCTGGTGACCTCCAGTTTGTATTATTAATGAAAAACCCATTCTTACAAAGCTAAGGGTTGAGTCACCAGAAACTCGGAAGTTTGTTGGGGAAGAAAGAATAAAATATTTATATTTATTGATTAATTTTCCTATTACAAAAAAAATCCCAGATGATTTCATAAAAACCTCACTTAAACAATTTGCTAATCTTGTAAGAGATATTATTCCAATTTTACAATAAGAATTCTTCTGCTTTAATTTTCAATGTATACAACTTTTAAGTCACCCAAGTTTGTCTCATGCTAAAGGGAATCCCTTTATATGTTCCTTTCATTCTCTCACACATTCATAAAATAAATGTCAGTCACGGGATTAGCTAGGCAGTGGTGAAAATAAAATTCTGAATAAAATACTGCTTTTGTCTTGCTAGACATTTGAATGTAGCAAAACATACATAAAATGAATAACCAATTCAAAGTAAATAAGATAAGGAAATTGGGTACTATGAGAAGAGCAGATAGGGACAATATATGGGAATCAGTATGTCTACCCTGATAAAAATGAGGCTTAAGCTGAACACTGGCTGTTCTTGTTGATTCATTCTGGATATGGTTTGGCTGTGTCCCCACCCAAATCTCATCTTAAATTCCCGCATGTTGTGGGAGGGGCCTGGTGGGAGGTAATTGAATCATGGGGACAAGTCTTTCTTGTGTTGTTCTTATGATAGTGAATACGTCTCACAAAATCTGATGGTTTTAGAAAGAGAAGTTCCCCTACACAAGCTCTCTCTCTTTGCCTGCTGCCATCCATGTAAGATGTGACTTGCTCCCCCTTGCCCTCCATCATGATTTTGAGGCTTCCCCAGCCACGTGGAAGTATAAGTCCAATTAAGCCTCTTTCTTTTGCAAATTGCCCAGTCTCAGGTTTGTCTTTATCACCAGTGTAAAAATGGACTAATACAGTAAATTGGTGTCAGTAGAGTGGGGCATTGTTGAAAAGATACCCAAAACTCTACAAGTGACTTTGGAACTGCGTAACAGGCAGAAGTTGGAACAGTTTGGAGGGCTCAAAAGAAAACAGGAAAATGTGGGAAAGTTTGGAACTCCCTAGAAATTTGGTGAATGACTTTGTCCAAAATGCTGATAAAGATGTGGACAACGAAATCCAGGTTGAGGTGTTCTCAGATAAAAATGAGGAACGTGTTGGGAACTAGAGCAAAGGTGACTCTTGTTATGTTTTAGCAAAGAGACTGGTGGCATTTTGCCCCTCCTTCGCAATTTGTGGAACTTTGAACTTGAGAGAGATGATTTAGGGTATCTGGTGGAAAAAATTTCTAAGCAGCATAGCATTCGAGAGGTAACTTGGTTGCTGTTAAAGGCATTCAGTTTCATAGGAAAAGCAGAGTGTAAAAGTTGGGAAAATTTGCCTGGCAATGCAATAGAAAAGAAATACTATTTTCTGAGGAAAAATTCAAGCTGGTGGCAGAAATTTGCATAAGTAACTAGGAGTCAAATGTTAATCCCCAAAACAATGGGGAAAATATCTCCAGGGCATGTCGTAGGTCTTCAGAGTAGCCCCTCCCATCACAGACCTGGAGACCTAGGAGGAAAAAGTTCTTTTGTGGGCCATGCCCAGGGCCCCCATGCTGTCTGCAGCCTAGGGACTTGGCACCCTGTGTCTCAGCCTCTCCCAGCATGGCTGAAAGAGGCCAATGTAGGTCTCAGGTCATGGCTTCAGTTTTGAAGCTTCAAGTTTCAAGTCTTGGCAGCTTCCACAAGGGGTCGAGCCTGTAGGTACACAGAAGTCAAGAACTGGGGTTTGGGAATCTCTGCCTAGATTTAATAGGATGTATGGACATGCCTGGATGTCCATGCAGAATTTTGCTGCTGGAGCAGGGCTCGCATGGAGACCCTCTGCTAGGGCAGTAAAGTGGGGTCAGAGCCCCCACACAGAGTACCTACTGGGGCACTGCCTAGTGCAGCTGTGAGAAGAGGAACACGATGCTCCAGACACCATAATGGCACATCCACTGACAGCTTATGCTGTGCGCCTAGAAAAGCTGCAACATTCAATGCTTTCTCAGCCTTCTTTTGCTCCTTCAATCTCTGTTGAAAAAGGGATACTATTCACCCTCTCTTTCATAGCTTCTTGGCCCCATTGTTTAACAGTCAGTATCTTAGTTGATATCCTCGTTGTTTCTTATCTGAGATACTGTACTTAATGTCTCACTGGATCTTTAGAAGATCACCCTAGATGCTTTCCCTACCCTATCCACATTCCTGCACTTATCACATTTCTAAAACTCAATCAGGAAAATCCATCAGATTTATCAGATTTCTTCCTTTACCAAACCGTGTAAATTATTTCCACAATATTGAGGCTAGAATTCAAAACTCTAAACCTAATAAACGTATCTTCCTAGCTTCCTAGTTTCTGTACAAAATATACATTCCTGTTCTATAGACCGACCATTCCAAATTTCAAAGCTATAATGGCAGATATCATTGCCTCTGTTGAAAGTGCCTTGCACAATCATCCCCCATCTCTACAGCTCTCTTCCACATATCTTCACCTGGCCAATTTCAATTCATCAAAATTCAGCCCTCTATTCTTTAGATTCACATGGGTTCTTTAAATCCTGCTTTGATTTTATAACTTGAGTTTGATGCTACCTGTCTTGGTATATATTATACTGTGTGAATATCTATATCAGAGTACTTATAGAATTTAATCTTGATATTTATTTTATTTAATATTTTATTTTATTTTATTTTATTTATTATTATTTTTTTTTAGACGGAGTCTCACTCTGTCACCCAGGCTGGAGTGCAGTGGCGCGATCTCTGCTCACAGCAAGCTCTGCTTCCCGGGTTCTTGCCGTTCTCCTGCCTCAGCCTCCTGAGTAGCTGGGACTACAGGCGTCTGCCACCATGCCCAGCTAATTTTTTTTTTCTTGTATTTTTAGCAGAGACAGGGTTTCACTGTGTTAGCCAGGATGGTCTCAATCTCCTGACCTCGTGATCCACCCTCCTCGGCCTCCCAAAGTGCTGGAATTACAGGCGTGAGCCACTACGCCCGGCCTAATCTTGATATTCAACATATCCCTTGTTCCTCTGCTAGAGCATTATTATCTTAAGGGCAGAGCCTTTATATCTCCAGTGTCTAGGTGAATTTCTGACTTATTTAAACGTTTCATAACTGTCTCTAGAATGACGAATGAATAAATAAATTTATATATGTAAATTTACATATATAATTACATAAATAAATATGTATTATGATAGTTCAATTACAGTTATTTTTCTCCATAGTCATTGTATAAATCTAAAGGATTTACCATTTTCTAAATTGGAAGTGTGGTAGAGCTGGGGATTAGAATAGTATGGTAGATGAAGAAATACTCAAAGACGAAAAGCATGCTATTTAAGTAAACTCTTAATTAGCTCCCACTCCATCAGTAATTTTATATTAATTTTCAATTCCTAAAAAATACATGCTAAATATATATTTCAAAATGATAGTAGGAATAACTTTTTACAAGCTCATATTTGCTTTTTTTTAAAGATTTCCCCCTTAAAATAAATACATATTTAAATGTTCAGCAGGCAAAATCTAACATGATAAAGTATCTAGAATGTCCATATTTCCAAAAGCAGTCTACAAATTCAATGCAGTCCCCATAAAAATGCCACCATCATTCTTCACAGAATGAGAAAAAACAATTCTAAAATTCATAGGAAACCGAAAAGAGCCCACATAGCCAAAGCAAGACTAAGAAAAAACATATCTGCAGGCATCAACTACTGATTTCAAACTGTACTATAAGGCCATAGTCACCAAAACAGCATGGTAGTGGTATAAAAATAGGCACATAGACCAATGGAACAGAATAGAGAATCCAGAAATAAACCGAAATACTTACAGCTAGCTGATCTTTGACAAAGCAAACAAAAACATTAAGTGATGAAAAGACATCCTTTTCAGCAAACGGTGCTGGGATAATTGGCTAGCCATATGTAGGAGAATGAAACTGGATCCTCATCTCTCACCTGATACAAAAATCCACTCAAGATGGTTTAAGGACTTAAACCTAAGACCTGAAACTATACAAATTCTAGAAGATAACACTGGAAAAACCCTTCTCCACATTGGCTTAGGAAAGGATTTCATGAACCAAGAACCCAAAAGCAAAAGCAATAAAAACAAAGATAAATAGCTGGAACCTAACTAAACTAAAGAGCTTTAGCACGGCAAAAGGAACTGTCAGCAGAGTAAACAGACAACACACAGTGTGGGAGAAAATCTTCACAATCTGTACATCTGGCAAAGTACTAACATCCAGAATCTACAACAAACTCAAACAAATCAGTAAGAAAAAAAAAATCCCATAAAAAAGTGGGCTAAGGACATGACTACACAATTCTCAAAAGGAGATACACAAATGGCCAACACACATATGACAAAATACTCAACATTACTAATGATCAGGGAAATGCAAATCAAGACCACAATGCATTATCACCTTACTCCTGCAAGAATGGCCATAATAAAAAAAAACAAAAAACAGTAGATGTTGGCGTGGATGCTGTGATCAGGAAAGCTTCTACACTGCTGGTGGGAATGTAAATTAGTACAGCCACTATGGAAAACAGTGCGGAGATTCCTTAAAGAACTGAAAGTAGAACTACCATTTGATTCAGCAATCCCACTACTGGGTATCTATCCAGAGGAAGAAAAGTCATTATTCAAAAAAGATACTTGCACATGCATGTTTATAGCAGCACAGTTCACAATTGCAAAATCATGGAACCAACACAAATGCTCATCAGTCAATGATTGGATAAAGAAACTTGTATATATACACACACACACACACACACACACACACCACAAAAAGGAATGAATTAACAGCATTTACAGTAACATGAGATTGGAGTAACATGCATGAGATTGGAGACTATTATTCTAAGTGAAATAACTCAAGAATGGAAAACCAAACATCTTATGTTCTTACTGATATGTGAGAGCTAAGCTATGAGGAGGCAAAAGCATAAGAATGATACAATGGACTGTGGGGTAAACTTAGGGGGAAGAGTTTGAGGGGGTGAGGCATAAAAGACTATAAATATGTTGGAGTATATACTGCTCAGGTGACGGGGGCACCAAAACCTCATAAATCACCGCTAAAGACTTAGTCATGTAACCAAATACCACCTGTACCCCAATAACTTACGGAAAATTTAAAAAATAAAATAACATAAAGATTTGCCCTCTTGAAATAAATATATATTTAAATGTTCAGCAGGCAAAATCTAACATGATAAATTATCTAGAATGTCACATTTATTTTTGGGGAAAGGTGGTGGAGTTGAATTAACACATTATTTTGACATGCGTTACGTAAAGCTGTGAAATGAATTCATATTTTTCTTTCCTTACATTTTAAAAAATTTCCTTTCTATGTAGAACCCCCAGTGAATGCACCCAGGGCACTGAAACTAGAAAGAGATAAAGAGTAAATATATCTTTAAAATATACCAGAAATTTTGTAACATAAATATCATTCAAAATTAGAATCACCTTGACTTTAAATTTGTTATGCGTAGAAATTTCAGGTTTTAATGAAAGATCATAAAAGAAACAACAAAAATACAATGTTAACAAGATTATGTAGCATTTTTTCTCATCTTGTAATGAAGCTACTTTTTTAAACCACAAAATTGTATTTATTTAAATAAGAATAATAAATTCCATTATGCATATCATTAAAACACTTTTATATCAGTCTAAAGTGACTCCCTATACTAAGCTTATATTCTCAAGTAACAGTTGACTGGCAGTTTATGGATTGGGAAAAACATATTTGTAAATCATATATTTGATAAGGTATTAGTATCCAAAATTTATAAAGAAATCACATAACTCAAGAGTAAGAAAGAAGCAATGCAATTAAAAAATAAATGGGCAAAAGAACTGGTAGGGTATTTCTTCAAAAATGAAATTAAAATGGCCAACAGGTATATGAAAAGGTGCTCAACATCATTAATCACCTGGGAAGTATGAGTCAAATCCACTCTTTGATACTATACCTCAGACCCATTAGGACGGCTATTATTAAAAAGTCAAACAACACCACATTTGGGCAAGAGTATGGAGAAAAGGAAGCTCTTCTACATTGTTTGTGGGAATGTAAATATACAATCATTATGAAAAACAGTATAAAGGTTTCTAAAGACATTGGAATAAAATTAGAACTACCATATGACCCAGCAATCCCCTTTCTGGGCAGACAACCAAAGGAAATAAAACACTATCTTGTAAAGATATCTGCACCCCCATGATCATTCACAATACGCAAGATATGGAAACAACCTGAGTGTCTGTTGACAGACAAATAAATACAAAAAATAAAAAATAAAAAACCTGTGTGTAAAATGAAGTATTACTTAGCCATAAAAAAGAGTGACTTCTGTCACTTGCAGCAACATGGATGAAACTGATGGAAATAAGTGAAATAAGCTAGGCACAAAATGATAAATTTTGTGTGTTCTCACTTACATGTGGGAGCTAAATAAATTGATCTCATGAAGGTAGTGAGTATAATGGTGAGTATAACCAGACGCTGGGTAGGGGAGATGGAGGGATGAAAGGAATTGGTTAATTAGGTACAACAAATAGGTTCTAGTGTTTGATAACACAGTAGGGTGACTGTAGTTAACAAGAATTTATTGTATAATTCAGAATAACTAGAAGAGAAGATTTAAAATGTCTCCAACACAAAGAAAAAAGTTTGAAGTGATGGGTTGATCATTACACATTGCATACAGATATCAAAATATCATAATACCAAAAATATGTACAACTATTATATATGTATCAATAAAAATGAATTAATTAGACATATTTTCAAAAGAAATGATAAATATTTGAGTTGATGGATATCACAATTACCCTGATTTGATCATTACACATTGTATGCATGTATCAAAATATTACACATACCATATAAATATGTCGGACTATTATGTAGCAATAAAATAAAGATAAAAAGAAAACGTGATAATATATTTTATTACTACAGGTAATGAAATTATACTGAACATGGGATTCATGCTAAATGATTAGATTTTGGCTGCTCTTGCCAAAAAAATAGGTAGCTCGGTGAGATAATGAATATGTTAATTTCTTTCGTTTTAGTAATCTTTTTATTATCCCTCTATATTTCATAACATCATGTTCTATAACTTAAATATACACAATAAAATTTATTTTAAAAATGGAAAAGTAAAAACAATTGACAAAACTTTAAAGAGTCATGAGTGTAAAGGGTAGAAATGAATGATTGATACTTGCAAAGTTAGATGACAAGTCATTATTTTGTCTTATTTAGCTATCAATTATATTCACTTTTAGAACAAATATAAAGAAAGTAATGTTTGTGTTTTATACCCCTCTTGAGCTCTAAGATATGTGGCTTTCTTTCCTACTAAAAAATTCTGTAAATGTTGAATGTAGCTCTAGATATTTTACAGTTTTCTTCAAATAACTTAAGGTAGCTTTTTTCCCCTAAAAATCTGTTGTTTGTTTTTGTTTCTTCACTAATATCTCTCTGCTAGAGAATTTAAACAGAAAAATTGTTATGTTCTCTAATATTTCTGTATTAAAATATAAACATCCTTTTATTGCCCATTACAACTATATTAAGCACACAAATAATGAAAGGCAAATAGTTTTTGTTGCTACAAGTATAGGAATCAAACACACTCAAGTATGAATTACACATTTGTAACATAAAATATTTTATCATTTTCTCACTCTTACAAATCAACCTGTGCAAGTACCTTGCACGCCTTAAGAATTAAAAGCTGACATACGTTTATATCCATGAATGGGTGCTCAGTTTTACAAAATCTGTTAGTATCAAATAAAACTAAGTTTCATTAAATAAAACTCTCAAATGTTAAAGGAATTCCAGTTTGAGTCTGATCTACGAAATCATGTTAAATACACCTTTTTAAAAATTTATTTCTTCAAGTCTGAATTTTTCTAACTGTGCTTCATTCTGAAGAGTCCGTTCTAGTGTCAATGGAGATTGGGTGTAAAGTTGAGCTATACTGAAACCTCTTGGAGTTGTACATTGCATAATCTGCACAGCCATAGGAAATATCCCTGGTCTGAAAGCATGTTTGTATATTATTTTGTCATGTTAAGCACCTCTATAATAAGACAAAGACTAAAGATTCATAATTTTTCTATATCTTGTATAAACCTAATTAAACGGCACATTTTTATGGTACATGCGGAAATTAGGGGAAACACACATGGCTTTAAAATATTCTAACTAGCATTCAGAAGGTTTTAAAGATAAAATTCAGAGCATTTAGGTTCTATCATATTTTATTTTTTATAGATATATAATAGATATACATATTTTCAAAGTCTATGTGAAATATGGATGCATTTATACAATGTACAGTAATCAAATTAGGGTAATTGAGATATCCATCCCCTTAAATACCTATCTTTTCTTTAAGCTGAGAACATTTTAGTTATTCTCCGCTAGCTATTTTAAAATATGCAATAGAATATTGTTTACTATAGGCACCCTACTGATTTTTTGAACGCTAGGTTCAAAAATATAATCTTCTGTTAACCTATATTTTACTTAAATAACCTCTCTTTATCCTTTCCTTGTCCCTACCCTTCCTGACCTCCAGTAACTACTAAACTACTCTTTATCTTCATGAGATCCATTTTCTTAGCTCCCACATATGAGTGAGAACATATGATATTTGTTTTGTTCTGTACTTGGCTTAATTCAAAGTGCATTATGCATCATTAAGAAGTAGTAAAATATTGGTCATAATTGCTAAAAGAGAAACATCAGAAGTTTCCTCCTTTAAATATATATATATATGTGAGCCTATAAAAATAACATATATATTATTTTCAATAACTATAAAATTGTAGGGCAAATCAGTTGTTATACCAAGATAATGAAGTAGTTTTGGAAGATAAAATAATGTTTTAATAATTAACAAAGTTCATGTATACTATTTTGTGAAAGTGAACAATTTGCAAAATGCTGCCAGTAATTTTTCCTAAGATTTCATAAGTTACACTACTTTCTGTTTTATATTTTGACTGTGACTTACGAGACGTGGCTACAAAAAAGAGATTCCTGAGATTAAACATCCCTTTAATTATTTCCCATTATTATATTTCTTAGACAGAAAACAAAATTGAACATAACAAATCACACTTATTTATCATGGAATGAGTATTTTAGTGAGACTGTTATTCCAACTAACTTCTGTATTACTTTGCTGTCTTACAGCAGTTCCTTCTCATCTTTTACGTAGAATATTTCAATATTTTTTCTAATTTTTCTCTGCCACTAGTACCCACACTTTCTAAAATTCCAGTGATAACTTTCAATATATTCCCTTTAAAATGTAATAAATTCTTAATATAAATGATACTAATTTGCACCTTTTCTCATTTAGACTGCAATATTCTTATAAACCTAAATTTTCAACATGGTGTTCTGACTGCAGAAGAGGAGAGATGCTGTAATACAGTGTTTAAGAGCTTGCACTGTGGAATTACACCGTGAAGTATGAATTCTTGCTCTGGCCTGTCTGTTACATGACAGTGATCTACTTGCTTAAGTTATCTAATGACTCAGTTTCTTCAAATATTAAATGACATGACCGTTTTAGCAGTTATCATAGAAGATTTTTGTGAAAAACAAATGAGATCACAAATTGTTCACCTTAGTGCCTGGTATAAAGTGATTACTCAATACCTGTCAGTCATTTTATTCGTACCTACTAATTTATTGATGTCTGAGAGTCTCTTTACTTTAATAATTCTGGAAATTATTTAAAAATTAAAAGATTAAAATGTGTAAGCCATATAACACAGGTGGCCACCAGAAATGATGAAAAGTTATAATGTATCAGCTCCATCTTAGGAGTCCTCTTTCTCTTTACAGGACAAAGTAACAGAGAGGAAAGACATTGCTCACTCCTCTAGGTGAATGCCTCTGCTTTCATTAAAGCTGGCTAACACCTTTAGAACTTAGATTTATGGAGTTCACGCCACTTTTATGTGAAGGGGATAGGTCCATATGGCATAAATCAATTCAGTCAGTCACCTTTGCTGATTGACTCATTATAAATATGACCACAAGCCAAAGGTACATGACAGAGAATAAATGAAAACCATTTACGAAAGCAGAATTGGAATAAAGAAACTGATGCAAAAAGCTAAGGAGCATCTATTCCTAAATGTTTACAGATGCATCTAAAAATGTGATCAGAAAATATTCTGGGTAATGTAATGTAAGGCTCTACATTAAAAATGTTCATCAAGGTATAAGGGTCTCCAGTCAACTATAAAAGTTCTTTTTTGGAGTCTATCTTCCATCTTTCTTGTGTCTCAGCCATTTCATAAATGATTACTTTTGAGGTGTTGCAAATAATATGTTAAAATCCACAAATGTGCAAATCTTGACACTCATTTAGTGGTGGAAGATTTTAAACCTCAATTTAAAGGTCAAATTAAAAGACAGCTTACGCTATGTCACATACTTTTAAATCAGCATCCCAGTATATGTAGAAAGTATGACACATTTTTTTTTTTAAATCAACTGAGATAATAGGATCTGGGTTCTTTTGCTGGCTCTTCTACTAAAAGCTTGCATAAACTACCCAGTCACTTGTTAATTAAAAAGATTTACTGGATGCCTATTATATGTCATGTTTTGTACCAGACACAGGGATTTTAAAAAAAGATAGAGTGTCTTTCATGAGTATAGACAGGTAAAAAACACAATATATCTGAAATATGAGGATGAAAGCATGCATGATATCACAGTGGCAGCTTAAACACTTCTGTGGTTCCACATTTCTTCTCCATTCGTGTAACTACACCTGTAAATTATGGTTTAGGATACAGATTAAGATTCATTATGTTCTATAAAACTCTTCTGATATGTTCAAGATACATTAAATGCTCCAGTCTTCATGAACTTACTGCTATGTCTATAACCATCTTTCATAGGGTAACACTACATTGCAATTAATTATTTAGAAATCACTCTTTACATTAAACCTGCAAGTGCAAAAAGTCTTTTTCTCTTAATTGCCTATCATTCTTATGGCACATATCCAAAATTAAGACATATCCAAAAGTAAGTTCTTAAAATATATATGCTTCTGTGAATGAAGAAATGAATGAATAAATGGCATCTAACTCAGTCTGATCATGGTAAGCTACAACTACAGTTTGAAGGGAACAGTTCACAGTATTGAATGTTGTGGTTGGACCTACAGTCCTAAAAATCAAGAAAACTATTTGGGCTTCACAGCAGCCCATGGGCTTTGTTTGAAACATGGTGGAAATGCAATGTTCCTGAAAAAGAAAGAGACCTTGGTAAGAATGTAAGCACTAATTAAGGCTAAAAGATGCAAGGTCTACTTAATAAAGAGGTTGAGGAGGTAGCAATTTGCTAACCATTGACTGGTATGGTGGTATAGAGAATGTAGAGAGAAGGAGTTGAAAAATGGTGGCAAATGGTATAAAATTGAAAGATCTCTTTATAGCAAGGAAGATAGAGGTGTTGGCAGGTACAGTTGACACTCTATTCAATAGGTTCTACATTTCTGGATTCAACCAACCACAGACTGAAAATATCTGGGGGAAAAAGTTGCATCTGTATTGAAAGTTTGCAGATTTATTATTTTCTAAACAATATAGTATAACAGTCACTTATTTAGCATTTACATTATATTTGGTATTGTAAGTAATCTTGAGATGATTTAAAGCACATAGGAGGATGTGCACAGGTTATATGTAAATAGTGAGCCATTATATATCAGAAACCTCAGCCTCCATGGATGCTGGTATACATGAGAGGTACTGAAACCAATCCCCTAAGAATAACAAAAGATGACTGTAGCTCTTTACATAGCAAAGACAGTAGGTAAATAACCTAGGATAGAAACATAAAGTCTTGCTTTTAAGATATTAACCAAGAATGTCAAGACATAAGAAGTCTGGTAAGATTTGTTTTTACTAGGGTAGAGAATTAATCACATTTGAATGTTTGGGGTAGAAATGGCCTTAGTTATTAATATTACAGAAGGTTTAGAAACAGCTGAACAGTGTCTAGAAGCATCCTTTCTTACATTGTGCCTGAAAACCTCATGGGAGAAAACATCAACTCTGAGATAAAGCTATATACTGGCAAGCTCAATGAAATTGAGAAAATGAACCCTTGAAGAGAGAAATAATAATATTTTAAAAAGTGAATAACCTTGTGGAATGACATCTGACAAATAGGACATGCAGCACTAAGGACAGTGAGAGGTGCTGTCTGAATCTTCCTCAATCCACCTATCCACCAGAATGCCCCTGAAGACTAGTGGTCCTAGAATGCAGGAGGAAATGTGTTAAAAAAAAAAAAAAAAAAATCCCATTTTTTCTGCTGTCTTGTTTCTTCCTTCCTGTCACTCCTCACTGTCCCTTCCAAAAGAGCAGGACAATGGAACCAGAAAGCATTTTTCTAAGAGACAGTAATAGAAATAACCAGAAGACACTACACTTATGGACACATTTAGTGAGGAATTTGTTGAATACATTAGTTATATTATAAATTCAGATGACTAAGGTAGGTTTATACTACCACGTTGGAGTTTTTAAAAATTCAAAGAGGAAAAGCGGAAAGGAGACTAAATGGCAAACTCGGACTTTGAAATTTTTGCATGACCTGCCCTTTGGGAACTCCTGGAACAGTGATTCTCAAACAATACTGCCCATAAACATTGACTCTGAGTGTCCTAAAAATTCATATTCCTCCAGAGTTTCTGATTCAGTAAGTAGAACATGAAGCCTAGAAATCTTTTTGTGCAAACAAAAACAAAAAACTAGAAGTGACTCTGCTCCTGCTGTTTTAGGAAAAAAAAAAAAAAAAACACGAACAAACAAGCAAAAAACGAAAAGTGACTCTGCTCCCCGTGTCTTAGGCTACCTTTGAAATATTGCTCGAGAGCATTAGGTTAAAAACTGTTTTCACGGCCGGGCATGGTGGCTCACGCCTGTAATCCCAGCGCTTTGGGAGGCCGGAGCGGGTGGATCACCTGCGGTCAGGAGTTCGAGCCTGGCCAACATGGTGAAACCCCCTCTCTACAAAAATATGAAAATTAACACAGCTTGATGCGTGGGCCACTAATCTCAGCCACTTGGGAGGCTGAGGCAGGAGAATCGCTTGAACCCAGGAGGCGGAGATTGCAGTGAGCTGAGACCATGCCTTTCTACTCCAGCCTGGGCAACAAGAGGGAAACTCCGCCCCACCCCCCCCCCAGAAAAAAAATGTTTTCACAATAATACCGAGATGTCATTTGTCCCTTTAAACTATGATGACATCTACACTGATGGAGCATAAATAAATAATTGTGGGCAAAATTGCTGGTGCCATAAGATAAATCCAGGTAGGGATACAAAAGTAAACTAATAGTCATATTTTTAAATGCCATATATTTACAGATTTGTTTTAAAGCTAGTTTCATTTAAGATTGTCTTTTATATAGCAGTACAATTATTGATTTTATTAAATCTTCACCTGAATACTCGTATTTTTAATATTCTATATGCCAAAATGAGGCATGCAGATAAAACACTTCTGTTGTATTACAAAAATATGCTGATTATCTAAAACAATTTTTGTTGTTGTTTTGAATATTTGATGATTCATGTTTCCAGATGAACTATTTTTTTTTCATGAAATATCATTTTTACTTAGAAGAAGGAGTGGTGCTAGAATCTCATTTCCACCAGGATTTAGAAGACTACTTTTAGTTGTTGAGGCAGGTGTAGGCTTAAACTAGGTAGAACTTGTCTTCATAAACTATTACCTAACTTTTTTGAATTGTTTAAGAAACTTTTTAGCTATAAAGTTATGTAAGATGTTTATTATTATTATCTGGTTTCCTCTCATTCACTTTTTACTTTTTAAACTAATTTGATAAAAGCTATTACTTAGAATCAGATAACATGGAATCAATCTAAGTTTTGATCACTTGGGATAACCATAACTGAGTCATTTACTTTAAGTCAGAATATTCTTACTGACAAATAGTATAACTATCTCATAAGATAATTGTGAAAAAGAAATAATTAATGGTAGTTAAAGTTTGTGATACCATTCTATGAATGTCAAGCATTATATTTGGTTAGGTTGATAAAAATTGATACAACTTTACATTATTTTGTACAACCTTTTAAGTGGGTGAACTAAATGAAAATGTAAAGGCATGTCATTCAGGTAAGTATTCTTCTCTATCTGTTGCAATACAAGAGTGTGGTATGGAGGTATGCTAACCATCCCTAATGGGAAAAAAGGAGATGATGAGCAACTGTGAAAAAATCTGTGATAAAAATATGCAAAGAAGGCACAGTGAGTTTAATTCAGACCTAAATATGCCAATTTTAATTCACAGAGAGCACAACACTAAAGGCAGTCAATTAATGGGCGTGTTAGGAGTAGCAACACTTTTCATGTTCATTTACCTTGACAAAGGCATCCTGTCTATTACTGAAGGGTATAGTGGTGTGACACATGGCTAGGTCAACGTATAACAAATTTAAACAAAATAGACCCGTGTGAAATGAAGGTCAATTTTTAACAAATAAATAATATCCATGGAGGCTATTTTAAGTGACCTTATTTTAACCAAGCACAAAACAAATTAGAGTGTTAGAGACATGACAGACATTCTAGAAACTCTCTTATGAAGAGCCTGAGAGCAATGATCCCTTGTGAGTGCTTTGTCAGACCGGAAACAAATGGAGGCTTATCTTTCTTGACATTTAGTCAGAACAGGGTTTATGCTTTCTCCACTGGTCAATGTGACCCAGATAATTAAAGGCTAAGGTCAGATTATAGACTAAGTTTTTAAATATCTGAATGAATTACTCCAAAATGTAACAGTAAAGGATAAAAGAATATGGGATAATCATGATAGGAATCAACTGGTGAACTTGGTATTGTGAGGGGCCTGAAAACAAGATAAATGCCTTGGTTTTTTATTTGTATATGTATTTATTTTTTGCTCTCATAACTGCATTATATGAATCTTATTGTGATTTATTTTTCTTGCATGCTTACTTTATTCTAGATATGGGGAAAATCATAGGACAGTTTACTAAAAATTGATTGAGTAGACACAAAAATATTTTAAGTCAGTTTATACTTAGAGCAACATTAAGAGTTCTTGCTTTTAAAGACCAATGCATTTAATTAAACACATATACATGGAAAGCCAAGATCAAATGTATAATCATTTGTATGAGCCACTTAACCCCTTGCCTTTCAAGCTTTTAGTAGTTTTTGTATGACTGTTAGAAACTGCCAGAAACAAGGGCAAGAATACAATGCTCATGCCAATGTTATCTATCAAAACATTTATCCACAGAAGTAATTGAGTAGGCCAAGGTTGCTGGCTTCCGTGGAAGGGTGGGAAGTAACATTCAATTATATATCTTCCTCCTATTGCCTAACAGAATGGATCATTATAACTCACTCGGCCTTTAATCTAACAATTATATTAAAACAAAGCAGTCACTTTTTCCCTTAATTATGCACCAAATACTAAGCAATCACCCAGGATCTTTAAATGCTTACATGTAAAATCCTCTCAGAACATTTTTAAAAATTGAAATTATAAAGTTGCTGACTATCAGAACGTTATCATTATTCACTTTCATATGTGTTTTCCCTAACTCTCACACCCAACACTACCACCTCAAGATAAAATTAAGGATAGGGTTACTTACCAAAGGAGGCAAAAAAAGAGAATAGGACAGAGAAAAGAAAAGAGTAAAAGTAAAAGACAGAAAAGAAAAAGATGTGGGAGGGAGGAATAAAAAGAGGAGAATGAAAATGATGGCATAAAAATTACTTCAATCTTCAATAATTTTACGTTAATAAAAATAAATATTATAACCACATATATTGCCTATAAAAGTGTCTAAGAGATCTTATATTACATCTATTTGCTGAGATTACTTAATATCTAGATCTATTAGTATTTAAATAAGTAATACAATAAAATCCCTTTTGCTGCCTCTTTTCAAATCTGATTGAGGAATATGTAATAGCAGATGGAAAATCAAAATATTACACTAATTATTAAAAATATGCTCTATATGGAAAGCCACATGCATATTTCCAACACTTACTTACAGACCTTAATGAATCTCTTATTGTCTCTTATTGTCTAATGAAAGTACGAGCCCCTGCTGCTGCCTCTGCCTTCCTTGCTTCATGTGTGTAAGCCAGCTTCTTAAAATGTAATAGCCTGGGGGACGGGCCTGGTGGCTCAAGCCTGTAATCCCAGCACTTTGGAAGGACAAGGTGGGCAGATTACGAGGTCAGGAGATTGAGACCATCCTGGCTAACACGGTGAAACCCCGTTTCTCTACTAAAAATACAAAAAATTAGCCAGGCGAGGTGGTGGGCGCCTGTAGTCCCAGCTACTTGGGAGGCTGAGGCAGGAGAATGGCAGGAACCCGGGAGGCGGAGCTTGCAGTGAGCCAAGATCGCACCTCTGCACTCCAGCCTGGGCGACAGAGCAAGACTCTGCCTGAAAACAAAACAAAACAAAACAAAACAAAACAAAACAAAAAAGTAATCGCCTGGAGGAGCATGATAGAATGCTCCACAGATCTTCCTGTCTTTCCTTGATTTCCCCAGTTAGGATTAAATTCCAAGACCTCTGCAATTGTTCTTTCCTCATCTGGAATATTCTTCCCACCATGAAATATATGACATATTCCTTCTCCTGAAACTTTTGGCTGGAATACCAGTTTCTCAGTAAGAACTTTCCTAGCCACCACATAAAAAATTAATATCAACCTTTCACACACCTGTGCATACTATCCCATTTCCTGCCTTCTATTTATCCATTGAACTCATTACCCTCTGATACACTTTACATTTTACTTGTTTATTTTGTTACTATTTTTCTAACTCTTTCATAGTATAAATTCTATGAGAGAAGTGATTTCTCATCCAATTTGCTCACTGCAGTATTCCCAATAATTAGCAGAGCATTTGGCACATAATAAGTACTATGTGAATATTTGTTGAATGAGTAGAAGCTTTTTGAGGGCATCCACATCTCGGAAAAAAAGAAAGGAACATGGAGTAAAGTGAGATGGTTCTTGCCCCACATTGAACATAAGCGTAATTGACTCCACGCCTGTGAGAAGAAAGAGGTCAGGCAAAAATCCCAAGAACCTCTTCAAGGAAATCAGCAGGATTCAAAGAACTGTTGTCTTCACATTCTTCAGCATTTTATTCTTTTAAGCCGTCGGGTTTAATGATTGATCTCATAGACAACCTGCATGTTTTCTCCCTCACAACCTGGTGAAAGGTATAGTGAAACAATAATAACTCATATATGAAACTCATCATTCCAGCAAACCATCTAACTGAAATAGAGAGGAGGTCCAGAAAGTAATTTTCAAAATTTCCTCAAATATTCAAAATGTGTGTGACACTAATTATATCCTATGAAAATCATATTTTTTCAGAAGTTAGCCCATACAAAATGTCATTCAGAGTGTTAGCCTTATACGTGATTGTAATGAAAGTCTATGCATTTTGTCAAATACACTGCAAATTAGAAGTAGCTCAGTTGAAGAAGTAAGATTAGCTGGGACGGATCAATAAACACATCAAAGATTATTCACGCTGTCCTTCATGTTTCTACTATACCATCTAATTATTTCCCTTACATCAGTTAACTTATTTTCTTACCTACTTGTTCAATGCATTAGATAATGAGTTCCTTGATTATAAGGGCCAAGTGTTATGCATTTTACCCCTTGTATAATGCTTAGCTGAATGCCTGTGTTCAATATGGCTCAATACTGAGCCAAATACTGCTCAATGCAGTGTTCCCAATAATACGGGGAATAATGCAGTATTCTCAGTATTTTACCGGAGTAAGTTTTAAGGTAATGACTACAGTTAAAATGTAAATTGATAATAGAAAAATAATGTAGTGTCCTTGAAAAAGTTTTATGCTACAGGGGTTATAATAGCTGAACATAAAAACATGTGAATGTCTGGTGTGTGTCTATAGTTAATGTTGCTGTGTTTTATCTTGTGCTGTTACTATATGTGTATAAAGATAACTGCTGTGGGCAAGCGATATAAATGATGTGCACAGACATAGCCTAATACATTTGACTCAACGAGAACCATCTCTTTTCTTTTTTTTATATACTTTAAGTCCTAGGGTACATGTGCACAACATGCAGATTTGTTACATATGTATACATGTGCCATGTTGGTGTGCTGTACCCATTAACTCATCATTTACATTAGGTATATCTCCTAATGCTATCTCTCCCGCCACCCCCCTCCCCATGACAGGCCCCGGTGTGTGATGTTCCCCTTCCTGTGTCCAGGTGTTCTCATTGTTCAATTCCCACCTGTGAGTGAGAACATGTGGTGTTTTGTTTCTGATCTTGCGATAGTTTGTTGAGAATGATGGTTTCCAGCTGCATCCATGTCCCTACAAAGGACATGAACTCATCCTTTTTTATGGCTGCATAGTATTCCATGGTGTATATGTGCCACATTTTCTTAATCCAGTCTGTCATTGATGGACATTTGGGTTGGTTCCAAGTCTTTGCTATTGTGAATAGTGCCACAATAAATATACGTGTGCATGTGTCTTTATAGCAGCATGATTTATAATCCTTTGGGTATATACCAAGTAATGGGATGGCTGGGTCAAATGGTATTTCTAGTTCTAGATCCTTGGGAGAAAATTTTTGCAATCTACTCATCTGACCAAGGGCTAATATCCAGAACCTACAAAGAACTCAAACAAATTTACAAGAAAAATCAAACAATCCCATCAAAAAGTGGTCAAAGGATATGAACAGACACTTCTCAAGAAAACCGTCTCCTATGAGCTGCTAACAAATTGATCTGTTGATGGTATGTTTCAGTGGACTCAAAGGACTGTGGAAACTTTCTCCTAGAAACAGACCGAAGAGAAACTACCAGCTTCTGTCACTGTAATAGCTTGTGTGCCTATCCTTATGCATTAAGTAATAACCACATTTATTTCTTTTATTAACAAGTTTTTACCATAAATTATGGAACACGTTTATAGCTTAATCCCACTTTTATAATATATAAGGCAGAGCAACAGCATTAGCAATATTGAATCTTGTTCTTTGTATTCTGAAAATACTCTTGATGCAGGTTTGGTTTTGCAGAAGAGACACTGAGCTGACATTTCATGTTTGGGGTATTTTTTACTGGTCAACAAGTAAGGAATCGGTAAAAAACAGGTAGTATGAGGGAGCTGATGTAGAACTGTGATGTGTGTCTATGAAGTCTTGACCAAAACCGTGGGGATTTATGCAGTAAATATTGGTATTTAAAATAGAAAACTTGTAGCAAATGACCAGAGATGTTAGACTCTGCCTTGATCAGAGTATATTGGCTATGGGCCATTCTGAGAAGAACCTGCCCTCAAATAAGGCGGCCTTGAGAAACTGAGACAAGCCCTGAAGAATGTGACTGCTTGGAGCAGCTGCTGGATTTTCCCTTGAAGAAAAGTCTGGTGACACAACTCTTGGTCTACAAGAACACTGCAGAAGGAAAAACTGTATCAATCTGATATAAAAAGCTGTCCCATTCCAGGACAACCTTATCTGTATTTTGAAACACAAAAAAATAACTAGAATTGCTCATTCATTCTGAGTGCAATCCTGGCAGATATGAAATTTAAAGTAACCTGCTTCCAATTATGTATTATTAGGGTTAAATAACTCCTAAAACTTCAATAATTATTTTCTTCCAATAATAAAAAAATAGGCGAGGCCTAGCTATTAGTGTTTATTTTAAATTTTTGTGAAGATATAAATACTAAATACAGATCTAAAAATGTTATTGCGATAGAAGCTAATTATCCTATAATACCTATATCTTTACAAATCTTTAGAGAATATTGATAATCTTTAGCTTTATAATATTAGATACATTTAATGCATATGTATACCTACAGATGTTAAAGTATACTGCTATAATGAGAATCAGATACATTTAACAAATTAATGCATCATTTTGTCAATTCAAAATGCTATTTCATAAGATGATGTAACTGTATGAATTTAATTAATGATTACTTTAAAAGAAGAAAAATAGAAACTTTTGTGATTTGATAAAAATGAAAGAAGGAGTTTCAATAGGAAAATAGAACATTTCAGGTGGGAGGCAAACTTTAATACATAACTAAATTTTTTACCTTAATCATTGAAAAACATTTAAATAACATGATTGTAAATTAAAATGCCTATTTATATTTGGGAAAAAATTAAATGGAAACTTTTTACTTTGTAGTTATTTATGCAAATAGAAAGAGGTATAATTAATCATAATGAGCCAAATAGCAGCTAAATATAACCGCTGTATATTCAACCACTAGAAACTCGTAACACAGTGATTGGCATGCACTTGACTGGTCAATGCTCATACTGCTTGTTTTTATCTATAAGGAATGACATCTGGTTGACAGAATGTAGTAAAAATGTGTTGATAGTCTGCCATACTGACAGCTTGAAATAAAGAATTCTGAATTGTCATAGCATACATTGATTAGACAGAGAAATTATAAAATTTAAATAGGATTTTCTAGTACCAACCAGTGTGGTCATTAATATGCCATATTTATTAAACCATAGTTTGTAGCTATTAGACCATAGTTTGCAGTCTGCTGTAATAGGTATAATTGATTTTTAAAATAAGAGCATGTGAATGAGAGAACATAAAACTTCTATCTTTCGGTAATTTATAATCCATTCTGTGAGAGATGGCAATGCGAAATATACACAGATTTTATTCCATTTTTTTATCAATCTCTTATGTAGTCTATACATTGTTTATTATAAACTTTGCTATGTATAGAGCAAAACATATGACTGAAGTAAATGCTTTCAGTATATCACTATGAAATAGAAAATGAAATCTAAGCACTTTAATTTTATGTGAAGTTTTAATGTTACTTGATATCAGTCAGATCCTCAAAATGAACAGTTCATTTTTCCAGAATATACTTTATGTTTTCTTACCTTTCTGACGTTTTCATGCTATCTATTTTGTGTTCATTGTGCTATTCCACTGTCTACCTTTTCTCTACATTTCCAATTTTAATTGGTCATCATGGGTCAGTAGAAACGATACTTTTTTGATGATGGTTTTCTGATCCCTCAACCCATAGAATTCTCTTTTAACTTTGAACCGTCACCATACTTTTTCTCTTTTACTATTTGCTTTATACTAACCAAGTTTCATGAAAGTCTTATTTCTTACCAAAATGTAAGCTCCATATTGTCAGGGAGAGTATATTTTTTATCTTTTTTTCAATTTTTATTTTAGAATTGTGGGTATATGTACAGATTTATTACAAAGTTATATTGCGTGACTCTTAGGTTTGGAGTACAGAACAGTATATTTTCTAACTGTACCCCCTATGTAGTAATTGCAAAATGTAAGCATTATAATGCATAATTATTGGAGAAATATATTTATTGTCCACCAGACTTGAATTACATAGATACGTAATTAATAAAAAACACTAATATTTGAAAATCGCTACATTTTTAATGTGAAATATAAAGCTCAAAATTTCCTAGGCTCCTGGATGCATGCATTTTGAGCTTTGACAAAATATGTGCTTTGACAAAAGAAGCATTTATGTAAAGGAAAGAGAAAAATAGAATGAATACCTATTTATATTAATTTAGAAAGCAAAAATTTTGAGAATTGTTTTAACTCAAAATCCATTCAAAAATTAAAGGCAATACCACTAATCTTTAGTACTGTACATATATACACGCACACATTAGTAGCTACACGTAAATATGTTTTATATGTACACATATATATACTTACCTTGTTTATAGTAAAATATATTTTCTATAACCTCTACAGCATAAAAAACACTGTATTATAGTTATTGTGAACTAAAAAATTGAAAATTCAGTGCAGTTGTCAGCGAGGTACAGAAAGTTGGCAATCAGTAGAAGAAAGCACTCTAATGAACAACACAAACTATATTAAAATACCTCTTTGTATATCTGGGAATCCAGAGACATTTAATGAACTAAAATTCATGTGTATTATTAATATTTTGATTTACAGAACTCATCCACTTCCCTGGTCCCCAGGCACGTGTAGTACAAGAACACCAATTTAATTAAGATAACACTTATAATTCAAGAGTCAAGTTGTTACCTTTTATGTTAATAAATTCTTGTTCAACAGATTCTACATATCAATTTCTGAAGGTTTACAAAGTCAGAATTGTAAATAAATCGCAAATATCAGGGCCTAGGTTTAAAAACATTATAATCTAGTGCTTCACGGTATTCCCATAGAGGAAGTTTCTTTCTTCTCTCAGGTTAGATGTATCAGAGGTTTTTACACCCTATACGAAAACTACCCAGTTACAGTCATTGATAATGAATTAGAAAACTTGATTATACAGCAGTGATTAAATCACTTATTTGCCCCTTGGGTATTAGCTGCAAAACATCCCAATTCATACACAATCTTACTCATGGTTTTTTGGAAGATGAATTAGTATTCATGAAATTCTTTGAGATTCAGAGATAATGTTTTCAAATACAATAGTTACATAACATTTATATAATGTGAACTATTATCTAAGAAATCAGGATTAATTATTATTATAAAACTTCAAATTAGCTCTTCAAATGTATCAAGAAACAGCCTGTAACATATCCAAAATGAGATATTTTATATATATGAAATCTCTAGAAAACATAACCACAGTGGTGTTAATAAAGCTTTGATACACAAAATAGGTGTTTAAATGTAAAGGTGAAGTTAAGGCTTTATAGAAAACACAAGACCGATTAAGCCTATAATGTTATGCAACCCATACAATTTTAAAGGACAAAAGTCAAGACATTTCAAAATCGTCATCCACATCCTCATAATGTGGAAAGTCATTAAATGACTCCATGGGGGACCTTCAAGACCCTCCCTGCATTTCCCACCACACCTCTCTGACTGCTCATGGCATCCTCATATGGACCCTCTGTATGGCCAAGCAAGTATGCTGTTGTCTTTTCTCTGCAACTCCTACCCCTTTGTGACTTTCTTGACCTGTCATATGCCCTTTCCCTCCCTGCCTCCTCGTATAACAATCCCTTTTTGTTATCCATCCCTCCAAGATTGCCTCCAAAATTCTCAACTCTCTGCAACTAATACTTTTAGACTTGCTGTATTCACTTGTTCTCACTGACTTGTGTCATTCACTTGCCCATCAGCATTTTTGCACATTTGTTATATGCAAGGCACCATGCCTCACCTGTCAAATGAAGACAGGTTCCTCTTAACTTACTTCATTGTACAAGTCACTTGGAAACCACTCTCGGTTCTTGCTTATAAAATAAAAACACTCCTCAATTGCAAAAAAAAAAAAAAAAAAAAAAAAAAAAAACTCTTTTAATGTGTTATATTCCTAATCCTAATATGTAATAAATAGTATATATAAACACATAATAAACACATTCTTAATGAATGTGCTTATAATACTAATGGGAATAAGCAAATATTTGAAAATATGAAACATATACTAGATTATGGTTTCATTTCCTAGTCAAATGTAAAATCAAACACTCATAACCTGAGTAAAATTTTACCATTCCAAACTTTTAATAATATACTTAACCTTAATATGAATATTCTTAAGGGGATATCATTAATGAAAGGAAAGTATAGAAACTGATAGTGGTAATTATTATATTTCTTTGTGTCTCATTGGTCATTAAAACAAGTCCTAATATTCACTGTGATACATCCTTCTCATGAAATGAGCTATCAAGTTATGAAAAGACATGTAGGAACCCTAAATTTATAGTATTAAGTGAAAAAGATCAATCTAAAAAAGGCCACATGCTTTACGATTCAACTACAAAACATCTTGGAAAAGGCAAAACCGTGGATATAATAAAAAGATTATTGGTTACCAGGAGTTTAAAGGGAAAGAGGAACGAAGAGGTAGAGCACAGAGAATTGTTAGGACAGTAAGACTATTTTGTAGGATACTATAATGGTGAAGAAATGTCATTAATGCATTTTCCAAACTCACAGAATACACACCAGTAAAAATGAACCTTAATGTAAACTTTGAGTGTTAAGTGATAATGACATGTCAAGGTTGTTTCACTGATTGTAACATATGTACATTGGTGTGAGATGGTAGTGATGAAGGCTGTGCATGTGTTGAGAAAAAGAGTACATGGGAAGTCTGTCTTTTCTGTTAAATTCTGCTACGAATCTAAAACTTCTTTAAAAAATAAAGTCTACATTAAGACAAATAAGCACAATTATAATAATTAAAATTGGTTTTAAAAAGACTTGTAACAGAAAAATGGCACTGGCATCAGTGATATAATAAAAATTGCATGTGAAATTATTCATTTTTTTGTCAACTTTCTGTTTTAATATATAGACTTCGTGAAGTGGACAATAGATTTGTTTCAAATCCTTATTTTGTTGGGACAAAATGTCAACTAACGTAAAATAAAACTGACCAGGACGGTGCAAATGGTATAAAGAAAGCATTAACTTTATGCATTTATCTTCAGTTAAAGTTACTGCATACAGGTTACGAAACAAACTCTTTATGATTAGAAGTAATCACGTAATTTTAAGTCTACATAGCTTTAGTCCAGAAAAGTATTCATTCTCAGTTTAAGGAATACTGAAAGAGTCATCTCTCAATGAGAAGTGTTTGTTGCAGTGGGGAGATGTGGTGAGTAGGGAAGGGGGACTGTTGAAATGATTAATACAATTATCTCCACACAGTTTTGTCGTTCTTTTGGGTTTTGAGAAACTCTACACTCAGATATCCTGTACAATTATGAGAAAGATTATCTTTCATTGACACAATTACCTCCTTTGAACTATTTTCAAGAAAGGCCATTCCATAAACCAGATTAGAGTGAAAATCTATTTTTAAATGTGTTTGGTATACTCTGTCAAAAATAAATTTTATGTACATGACCTTTGACATCTATCTCTGTATGTGAATGTTTATTTGTCTATTTCCCATTAATTTTAGGATGACATGAGGAAACAACAAGAAATTATTTGATGCCTATTCTACAAATCCTACATACATGTTAACATGCTGTAAAGGGCAATTGAAAACATAAGCAGTTATAAAAAGTTAAAATAAGTAATATCCAATCACACTCTAAATATAATGTATTTTAAGTTCTAATACTGTATATGAAAAATGAGACAAACTAAACATAGGTTGTCAATAAAGGGGAGGTTCCCAGACACACACGTTTTCTCCTCACAGGATTAGCATACTTAGCTGCTGCTTCCTCATCGTTGGTCTATTGCTCCCTTTTAAAACTCATGACATGTACTTATTGTTGGCTTTTAAAAATGCATATTAACAACTGTTCCTGTATCCCATTTTTTACTTTTAACCACCAGTACTTTAAATCAAGATTAACCTTGGGGAATCTTCTAGATTTTTTTCCCCAACATTTTTACAAACTCCTCCATGCTGATGAATAGAGGGAGAAGAAAAGGAAAAATCAGATAGGTACACGGTGAAGGCCAGCCCTTGTAGATGCAGCCTGTCTGAAAAATCACAGCTACAGGCACAAGTAGAGCAATCTGCAGAAAACTCAGGCTGCACCTGCACAGATAAGCAGGCAGGACCCAGCACAAAAGCCTTTTGTTCTTTGTGTAATTGGTGGGCTCCCAGGAAAAAGTGTGCTCCCCTTTTCAACATGTACGCTCTGGGCTCTGTGAGAACTTGCACAGGGAGGAGGCGGGCTCACCTAAAACAAACCCACCATCATACAAACAAGAGAAGTGGCGCTTTTTGCTTACCTAGAGACATACTCATAACTACATAGATAAGGGGAAGTTTTGCAGACAGCTTTTCAGATAAGAGAAGTTATTCAAAAAGCTACAGAGATGAGAGGAGTTTCTTATAAAAGCTTCTGAATTCAACTGTAAAAATGGCAACCTACTCAGGCTCCCCTCTCCACTGCAGAGACTTTCTTCTTTAGCTTCTTAAACTTTCACTCCAACATCACCCTTTGTATACATGCTCCTTATTTCTCTTGGTCATGAGACAATGAAGCTTGGATAACACCTTAGACAACAAGACCAGTGACCCTGGCCTGTTTCTATATCACTATTAATTGTTTGGAGAATCAGCATTACATATTATTATTTTAAGAGTGGAGGCCCCTTAAAAATGTCCTCCTATGTCTCAAAACCAAAAAAAAAAAAAAAAAAAAAAAAAAGATGTGTTGAGTCCTTCTCATGCTCGAGATTTCTTCTGCCTTTCTCTTTTATTGCATTTCTCTCTTATCATTCTGCCTTCTTGTTTTACTGTTAGGAACTCAGGTGATTACAGTGGTACTGCTCAGATTATCTCCCTATTTTCTCCCTGTTTTATGGTCAGCAATTATTAGCTATAATTTCATCTTCAAAGTTCCTTTACAGCAATGTAATTAGTGTTTGTCTGAATAACATTGTGGTAAATGGAATTTTATCCACAGAACCTGAAAATGTATTACCTTACTTGGCAAAGGAAACTTTGCAAATTTGATTACATTAATGTTATTGAGAAAGGGAGATTATGATAGATTATGTTTGGGCCCAGGGTGAAAACAAGAATCTTCTAACAGAAAGAAGGAAACCGAGGGTCAGAGTCAGAGAAAGAACTGAAGTTGTTACACTGCTGGCTTTGAAGAAGGGGCCATGAGCCAGTGAATATAGGTGGCTTTTAGAAGCTAGAAAAGGGTAGGGACCAATCATCTCCTGGAGAATCCCCAGAAGGAATGCCAACACCTACTAGCACCTTGATTTCGTCTAATAAAACTCAGTTTAAGCGTCTGATAGCCAGAACTGTAAGGCAGTAAACTTACAGTGTTTTAAGCTACTAAATTTATGATCATTGGTTACAACAACAAGAAACGAAGACAAATATCTTTAGAATTCTGCCTCCACAACAAGCTTCTTTGAATTAATTACTGGTGGCCAGCAATCTTTTCTCTGCAAATAATCTAATATAAAACCAAACAAAAAATAAATCTGGTTGTCAATATAGTAATAGCTAAATTAGTGTTCTAGTCACTATATTGAATATAGCAAGCAATATTTCAATTAATTTCATATTAGCTTCGATTTTATTAAAAAAAAAAACTCCTGATAATCAGGGAATTTAGCAGTTACAGTCACACAGCTAATAAATGAAGAAACTAGGATTTTAAGTCAGATAATCTATCTCTGAATCTGCACAGTCTTAATCATGTAGCACAGCCATAGTGGCTCTCTCCCTTAAAACACTAATCATTTTTGTAGGTCTCTTGAGGAATTTAAAAATTTGCTTTTATGTACTAGAGAAAAAAATGCATGCACATTGCCTCTTATATAAATTAAAAATTTAACATATGCATTTTAGAAAAGTAAATTTATTGATATTTGTTCTTATAATTTGCTTATCAGAAGGATACTTTTGGAGGGGATGAGAGGACTGAAAACAATACTATTAGAAGAAATTCTGTTTAATAAATAGAGAGATGTGCAAATTCCTTCCCTACACCAGTGCAATCAAGTTTACTTTGCAGACAAAAATTAGAGGTTTACCCTGTAGAGATATTAACCCAGAGAGGATTTGACCTTGAGGCATCAGAAGCATCTGGAGGGAAAGGTTGTGCTGGACATCTTTGAGTGTGTCCTTTCCCCTGGTTCTTTTCCTTCTGGATATTGACTAGCTGCATATTGATCACTATAAGATTGTCTTTCCTCCATTCAACTACCTTCTTCAGGTTCTGGTAAGTGCTCTCTGCCCTTGCACATTGGTTCCTTGGGCTCCTACCAGCTCTCTCTTGCTTCTAGTAGAAGTTATTGAATTACAGGTAACTGAATTTTTGCTTACTCAATTCTTGTAAACCTGCCATAACTATTTAAATAATCTTAATATTAAACTCTTTTTTAAAGTTAGTTTTAAGTATATTATCTTTTTTCGTCCAGACCTCTGATTGATAAAAAATTTACTGGAAAACATGAGGTATAAAGCAAAGTTAGCTTATTGTAACACTAAGAACCTTTTTAAAAATTAGCTATTAAAACCTAGCATTGATACTGATAGACCAATGTTTCAATGAGACTGGAGGATTTTTCTCTGGCAAAATAAATGAAGCAAGTAAAAATATCCTGTTATGAAAAAAAATTCTTGACCCTCACCTTTTACACTTCAATCACAGAAACCCAAAACAAAACACTACTCATGATCACACAGATTCCATTCAACTTTTTAGTACTTTGATTTTAAATATTATTAGAAAATTTATGATTAGTGAATATTAGAAAAAGAAATAAATTTCTACCATAAAAGTACAGAAACACAAATAAGAAGAAAAAAAGAAAGTTAGAGAAAACAGAGGCATTACCAAAGATGATAGAACTTAAAAAAAAACTTAATTTAATATACCAAGGTATATGTGATACTATATTACATCCATTAATATACCACAAGTTTAGACATTCCTTCTGTTCATATCCTATCGAGAAATTTTTATGTAAATTGCCACATCTAAAATCAAGGAAAACAGGAAACATAGTTTGGCTGAATAGAAAATGATTTGAGAGTGGGAAGAGCAAATATATGTATCCACTAAAAACAAAACAAAACAAAACAAAAAAACAAAACAAAAAACTAATATCGTTATAAAAAGAGTTTTTAAAAAAGGAGAACAAAAAATATAGAGATCACAACATCAAACAACTTTTTCAATAAATACTTTCTGGAGAAAGGGATGACAACAGTTGTCTCGTGTTCATTTGCCCCACAAAAAGAGACCACAACGTCAATAAACAAGTTTACTTCAATGGCAGTGACGGAGGAGGTATGCTGGAAAGAACCAGGGGAGCAGCAAAATCCCTGTAGAACATAGAATCCCAGATAACACCATAGAGAGGGGAACAAGACACTCCACCCCTGCCACACTGTCTCACCTGATAGGATTGGCTCAGAGGTGGGAGGACTCATTTTAGGAAAAAGATAAGCTGGAGATCCCTCGTGGTCCTCATTTCCATCATGGACACCAGGCAACCTTTCTACAGGAAAGACCCACCGTCCTCACAGCCCCTAAATCCAGTTTGGAGAGTTGTTAAAAGTTTACACCATGTATCCCCCACTCTCATGATCTAAGCTGCTATGGCATGGTTCCATTTTTAACTAATGAACCAATTAGGTAAAGTTGCATGATACAAAATCAATACACAAAAATTAGTAGCATTTTTATACACCAATAGTGAGCTATTTGAAAAAGAAATAAAAGAACAATTATAGGTAAAATATCTACACAAAATGACATCTATGAACAAGCAATCATAAAAATGAAAGATCTCTGTACTGAAAGCTATAAAATACTGATAAAAGAAATTGAAGAAGCAAAGAAATAAAAAGATTATCCATCTTCATGACTTGAAATAATTAATATTGGAAAAATATTCATAGTACCCAGAACAATATACGGATTTAATGCAATCCCTAACAAATTTCAAAGATATTCTTCACAGAAATAGGAAAAAAAATCCTAAAATGTATATGAAGCCATAAAAGACCCTGAAGAGCCAAAGCAATACTGAACAAGAAGAGAAAAAATATCTGGAGGCATCACACTACCGGATTTCAAAATATACTACAAAGCCATAGTTACCAAAAACAGCATAGTATTGGCATAAAAACTGACACATAGATCAATGAGTTAGAATAGAGAGCCTAGAAATAAATTTGCATACATACAGTCAAGTGATTTTCCACAAATGTGCCAGCAACACACATTGGGAAAAGATAGTTTCTTTGATAAATAGTGCTAGGAAAATTGTATATCCACATGCAGAAAAATCATACTAGACCCTTAACTCTAATCATATACAAAAATCACTCCAAATTGAATAAAAATGTAAATATAAAACCCAAAACTTTGGAACTACTAGAAGAAAACACAGGGTAAATGCTGCATAACATTGGGCTAGGCAAGGATACTTTTAAAATAAGACCTCAAAAGCACAGGCAACAAAAGGAAAAATAGACCAATGGGATTACATTTGTTATGTAACAATACTTAACAATACGTGTTATACAAATATATAACAATACTTGTTATGCAAAGCTTTTGAATAACAAAGGAAAGTTAACAGATTGAAGAGACAACTTACAGAATGGAATTTGCAAACTATACATCTGACAAGAAGTTAATATCCAGAATATACAAGAACTTAAAAGTAAAAACAATCAATCAAACAAACAAAAACCCTGATTTAAAAATGGACAAAATACCTGAATAGAAATTTCTCAAAGGAAACAATACAAATGGCCAAGTATATTTAAAAAGGCTCAGCATTACTAATCATCAGAAAAATACTAATCAAAACCACAATGTGATATCTTCTCACTCTAGCTAAATGACTGTTATCAAAAAGACAAATGATAACAAGGGTTGGTGAAGATGTGGGTAAAAGGGAACCCTTATACACTGTTGGTAAGAATATAAATTAGAATAGCCACTATGAAAAACAGTACAAAGATTCCTTTAAAAATGAAAATTGAACTGCCATATGATCCAGCAATTTCCTACTGGGAAGTCTTAATAATAAAGATTGTAATTTCCCACATATATATTTGTAACTTTATTTAAATTCACACATAAATGGTCATGCAGAAATGTTTAACCTTTGTCCACATTCACCCAGATTAGAGAGTAACCAAATGTTATTAAAGCATGTCATTTAGAAAAATGTATATTTTGAGAATGTGATTCTTTTTAGGTAAGAATATATATATATAGTCTGTATATATATACACACACATATATAATTATATATATGTATGCATACATATATAATTTTATAAATGTATGTATACATATATAATTTTATAAATGTTTGTATACATATATAATTTTATAAATGTATGTATACATATATTATATATATTTATATATACACATATATAATTTTGCCTCATCTTGGGGTTGAATCAAGTTGAAATTTATTTAGCAGTCTTGAGGTTTCATTCAATTGTCTGAAATTCTTGTAAATGACACAGTACACATGCTTAAAAGCACATACCCATAAATTTTTAAACTTCTATTATTGCTTTATTTATCATAGTATTGAGAAACACAGCAGTCATCACTGTAACTGATATCTATGCCATGGAACCTGCAGCAATTACACAAGGCCCTGACTAGGAGTGTCTGTTTTCCTACATTTTCAGGGTAAGTTACTGATCTATTAATACTATTTGGTGGATAGTTTAAAAAAGAGAGATGTCAGTTTATATTTTGAAACATATTCATGACCCTAGTTAAGAATTGGCATTTCTTTCACATATATTTATATACAAGAATTTGGGGATATCGAAACCCAAACTGCTAACTCATATTCAAGATTGTAGGTAAACTAGGAAAATGATTTAGAGATAAATCAAGCATGAAGCACATTTTGCAGTAAATTATAGCTACTAATTTACATAATTATTTGTTACATTATTAGACACCTTTTCTGAATAGCATTCTAAATATAAAACACCCTGCCCTCAATCATGTTTGGGTCAATTTATACTACTGTGTAATATACATTTCAGGTTTGGTCCTTAAGCTAAACACACCATGGGAAAATTGAGTTTAAAAAATACACCTCCTTCAGGATTCTCTTTCATTAAAACACAGTTTAAACTTGGAAACATTACTGGTTTTTATAATTCTATTTTCCTTCACTTGTGAAGTTGAAAATGTTGAAAGAAAAACTTTAGATAAATTCAATTTAGTAGAGTTTATTTGAGCCATGTAAAGTTCATGAATCGGGGTGCACTCAGAAACAGTAGAGGTTAAGGGAGCTCCACTCAGCAATGTGGGCAGACGCTATTTAAAAGCAGAAATAGGAAGTGACATATAGAAACAGCGTCATTGGTTACAGCTCAGCATTTGACTTATTTGGGCATTGTTTGAAGAAGCATTTGCCTCATATAACCACAATCTGATCAGTTGGCAGCCTTCAGTTGGCTGAAGTTTGGCTGCTGTGATTGTCTAAGACTCAGCTACTTGTAACAAAAATATACTCATTGTTATGTGTTATCCAAGAGAGAACAAGTCACATCAACAGAGAAGTGAGGGAAAACTCCAAAATTGTGAGTGAAGGAAGAGGAAGGGCAGCTTACATGGCCTGGACCAACTAGGATCTGGGAGTAAATCCCCAGTATAGGAGAGGGTGAGTCACTGTCTCTCTGTGATCCATTTTCCCACTGGGAAATTACACAATCCAGGCCATGAAAGTGCACCTTGACCTCCCCAAGCACTGACTTGACTTGGGGAATGGCTGGAAGACTGTGAGAAGGAACTGCTCCAGGAGGTAACATGCCTTAGGTCCTACATCTGCCCTTAAACCTAAGTTGCTACAGCAAGAAGACATTCTTAGTCTTAGATTTTAAACAGCACAGTCCTGGAAACCAGTGGTGCCAGTTCAGGGTATTATGGAAACTTGAGCTGTAGCTCATTGAACTGGGGCCTGAACTAATGAACTGTGGCCTGAATTGAACTGATGGGTTCCTGCAACCAGGATTAAAAAGCAAGGCTAGTATGGGCTCCAGCCACCAGCACTAGAGCCAGACAAATTCCCCCAGGACATAATCAGAATGAGAGTTGCCAAAGAGGCTTGGTCCTGAGCTGGGTGGGTGCTTCTATGAACCAGGGCTTAGTTATGAGCTAAGCAAAAACTGCCTGGTTGAATGGAACTCCAGGGTCAACTGTAAGAGCCAGAATGAGAGAAGGAGCTCCACCAGGACCGGGGTGGGAGATGGACACAATTCCACACTCGTCAGCCAATGCTGCAATTGCTGGAACCAGCAACCCCAAAACCCACCCATGGGAGGACCTTGGTGTGGGGGCAGTTGCCCCTCACTCAGGCATTTTTGTCAGGACCTGAGGACTGCCTCAACTCACTCGCATCACAGCTTGTGCATACACTTGCCACTGGGGGTCTGAATTCAGGCTGGCCTGATCCAAATCATCCTACATTTGCTTCACCCTCTGAGACTCAGTGTGGGACATAGGCTTCTGAGGAATCCACACCCCAGCCCTCCTCCTGGGGCACCTGAGCAGTTCTCCCAGAGGTCAGAGGTCCTTCTGCTACCCTTCTGCTACCACCTTAGCTGGTTTCTACCTGAAAACACCACCTACTGACCTGGAGGCTGGCCCACATGACCCATTGCAACCACTTCCAACACAAAAGCACAGAGATTAGGAACTTAAAGAGTCTCTCACTACCACCGCTACCACCATTGCCCATGTCAACCTAGCTGCTCAGGAGCTTGAAAGCCCATCCACCCACTCACTCAGTACACCACTACTATCATTAGATTCTGAAAAAGTCACCCAGAAACCCAAGAGTCGGCCTGTCTGGAACCACCAAAACAGGTGCCACCATATGCTGTCCCTGGTCACAAAAATAGATATACTCAGCCCATCAACACTACCATTGAAACACGAAGAAGGACCCACCTGGCATTCTAGTTCTCAGCACAACTTCACTGCAGCCTCCACAAATAACCACACCTAACACATTGAGGCAAACACTGATACCAATGGCAATAAGGCTATTTATAACCAAGTCAGTCATACAACGTCTTCACCACTGCATCCACCAAAAGGAAAGCCAGACATCCAAACAACCCAACCAACATCATAGACACACGTCAAGAAAAAAGCACCTACCCCCAACCAAAGTAAATTTAAAAATAAGAGTGACTGTTGCTTCGGATGCACAACAATCAATGGAAAGACAAAGGAAATGTGAAAAAGCAAGGTAATATGACACCCTCTAGAAAACACACTAATTCTCTAACAATAGACCCTAACTAGAAATAAATCTCAAATAAAGAATTTATAATCTTAATGGTAAAGAAGCTCAATGAGATGTAAGAGAAAATACTGTAAACTGTGCATTCGTCAGGGGAGTAACATTTAGAATACACAGCAAACTCAAACAACTCAATGACCAAAACAAAAACCAAAAATAACCCTATTAAAATGTGGTTAAAGGACATGAATAGACATTTTTTTTTTCTCTGAAGAGTACACGCAAATGGCCAACAGGTGTATGAGAAAATGCTCAACATTACTAATCATCAGAGGAATAACAAAGCCACACCGGGATGATATAATCTTAATTCAGTCAGAATGGCTGCCATTAAAATGTCAAAAAACAACAGATGGTGAGGATGCAGAGAAGAGGGAACTCATACACTGTTGGTGGGAATGTAAATTAATATAACCTTCATGGCAAAGAGTAGAGAAAATTTGGAAATTTCTCAAAGAGTTAAAAATAGGACTACCATTCAATCCAGCAATCCTACGACCGGGTATACTTCCCAAAGGAAAAAAAAAATCAATACATAAAAAGATACATACAATACATGCACTTGTATGTTTATTGCAGCACTAGTCACAGTAGCAGAAATATGAAATCAACCAACGTGTTCATCAATGGATGACTGAATAAAGAAAATGTGATATATACACACAATGAAATATGATTTACTCTTAGGAAAAAACTAAATCACACATTTTGCAGCAACATGGGTGGAACTGGAGACTACTATCTTAAGAGAAACAAGTCAGCCAAAAAAGACAAATATTACATGTTTTCACTATTAAGTGGGCACAAAAAAATGTGCATACGTGGATGTAGAGTGGACTGATAGACAATAGAAACTTAGAAGTATGAGGGGATGAGAGTGGGTAGATGATGAGAAACTTCTTAATGAGTACAATGCAGGTTATTTGAGTGATAGATACACTGAAAGCCCTGACTTGACCAGTATGTAATCAATGCATGCCATGAAATTGCACCTGTACCCCATACGTTTATATGAAAAAAGACAAACTTATGATGACATTAAATTTAATAGGTTATTTGAGAGGAAAAATAATTCATTAAACAGACAGCCCTCAGAACCAGATATAGGTTCAGAGCGCCCCCATCTCCTAAATGCAGTGAATATTTACAGGCAGAAAGTGGAGTAAAGTGTAGAAATAGCTGAATGGTTAAAGCTAGGCCTTTGACTTATTTGGAAATGGTCTGAACCATTGGAAGCTTGTGATTAGCTGAAATTTGTCTGCTAATGATTGGCTGAGACTCAGCTATGTGTTACAAAAACGGAACTCCTAAATCAGGTTTCAGTTTATTTATGTACTAACTTAAGGTGCAGTTTGACAGATAGAAACCTAGTCAAGAGACAGTTTCAAGCCAATGTCTTCTTGTTTATGTAATTTAACAAGTTGAAAATTAAAGCAACTAATTTTTCTTTGATAATTGAATTCAATTCAATAATTGAATATAGTGACTTTAGAAAATCACAAGGACTTATGTCAAAATTTATCTGAATAGGAAATGTGTTTATAGAGCTACCAAGATTATGGAGTTATTCTTACCCTCATATAACTTAGCTTATACTGATGAAAAACTTACCATATTTGACACATTTTATTCCATATTGTTTTGGTCTAGTTTACATTGTTGGATTTGGTTTCCTTAATTATAACAAAGTTTATTTTCTACTGCACAAAAATATAAGAAGATAACATTATAAGAAGAATATATTTTATTAATAATTAGTATTAATACATATTCAAACCTGTCTACTTCAAAGACAAAAAAACTAATGAAAGGAAATTTTCCAAATTAGCAAAATAGGAAAACCACAGTCAAAGGTAAATATTATATCTATCTCCTGACTTTTAATGCAGATAGGATTCTCATAGATACTACTTCAAATTAAATTAATGTTATGAGTGGAAGATTGGAGGAGAGAGAGAGAAAGAATGACCGGGAGGTAGAAGACAGAAAGAGACAGAAATTAATGGCATAAAGAGTTGTTTTAATAAAATGGGCCATAGGATGATTTATCCACATATTCCTCATATTTATAAATTTATCATTGACTTGTATAGTCATGAAGAAATGAGAAAACAATTGATTTTACTTAATAGGGATGAAAATAAGGTGCACTTTTTATCAAAAGTAAAGGAAATCTATATGTACATCCAGAAAATGCATGGTCATGATCATAAAGAAAACTTTTCATGATATATTTAGGTGCAAATTACTATTTACTTTGAATAATGAAAAATTGAAATCATCAAATAGGTTAAAGGAATATCTGACACTTTTGTATGCTGTTGAAAACCCAGTAAACAATATTCAGTTCAAACTATTAAAACTGTGATATAATTTATGTGGAATCAATTTTGTTGCCAAAAAGTAAATTGAATTACATATGTAGAAAAGTTTTCAGACTATCAAAGTGACTTGCTAGAATGCTTATTAAAATGGAAAGTCAAAATAAATTAGAAGACATTTAAAACTCCTTTCCATCAATTTTTTAATAATTAGGTCTTAAAAGCTAAAACTTAAGAAACTTTGAATCAGAGGTGAAGGAGCTATTATTGTTGCCCTTGATTAAGTTTAAACATATTCAATGGAGCCAGGAATAAAAGCTCTGAGCCTCTTTCTGAGTCATTAATTATCACCAGTGCTATAATAAATATTTTCTGTGGAAATAAAACAAATTGGATGCCAATTCAGCATTTCACACATAAAAGAGGCATCGGTAATTAAATAAGTGAGGTTCTTTATAAAACAATTGTTTTGTTAAAAAGGAGTATGAAAGATTCAAATTGTTTCATTAAAATTAACTGAAGTAGACATTATTATTCTTATGAATTTAGACAATTATTTCCACAACATAACCATGACTGAATTACATATTTAATTATTGACTTTGCAAGTATTTTCCATAATGTACTTAAACTCTACTACTATCTCAAGAATTTTGAAATAATTTGTAATGTATTGATTTATATAGCATTTATCAAAATTAATGGTAATACCCCATAGAAAATAACAAGCAAACGAATCTCTAGGAAATCCAAGACTAGAAATGAAATTGCTTTTTAAAGTACATTATTGAAAAGCAGTTGGAATTTTTCCAAATTTAATTAGGTGTGATAACAAACTTTTTATAGTCTCAAATGAAAATTAGCCTATGTCAAAATGAAAATCCACTTTTGTGTAAAACTACTCTTCTACTTACTTTATGATTTTCCTGGATGCATGCTTGGATGCTGTATTTAAGGACTTCTATAATATGTGTCTATATCTGGTCATTATTTTATAATCTCCTTGAAAATTAGATACTTGGAAAATTAGATTCTAGGAATCTAATTACTAAAAATTATAGTTAGGGAATTCTATACAACTAATTATTTGATACAGTTCAGCAAATTGAAACATTTACATTAAATGCATAATTAGATTTAATTTCCAAAATCAAAACAATAAATAGAAAGTTAGCTTTTAATATGTGACTTCTACATCTTACATTTAGAAGCCATCTGATTTGAAAACATGAAAAAAGTATTATTACTTTTAAATGTTGTGTTTTTGATTTTTAGACTCAGGTCAAAACAGCTTTTACCATTGTGAACAAAATATATCAGTGAATTACTTTCATATTTTTCATCAGACACATTTACATATAGTATACCACTTGTTTCAATGAACACAACTTATTTGTATTAGTTTTCTTGGGTTGCCATAAATCTGCAAAACAAATTGGATGGTTTAAAGAAAAGAAATGTATTGTCTCACATTTCTGGAGGCTAGAAATGTCAAGGTGTGAAAAAGGTTGGTCCCTTCTGAGGTCTGTGAGAATCTGTTCCTTGCATCTCTGCTAGCTTCTGGTGGTGTGCTGGCATCTTTGACATTCTTTGGCTTGTAGATGCATCACTCTGATATCTGTCTTCATGTTCATGTGGCATTCTCTGTGTGTGCATATCTCCCTTTGTCCAATGTCCCCCCTTTTTAAAAGACACAATCATATTGAATTAGGGCCCATCTTAATTGATCATCTGCAAAATTCTATTTCCAAATAAGGTCGAATTCATAGTTACTGGGGTTAGGACTTCCACATCTTTTAGAGGTATACAATTTAAGCCATAACTATTCAAAATGGCCAGTCCGTAACTATTCAAAATGGCCAATGAATTGTAAGCATCGTCCATAGGAATTGCAGGGAAATGTCAAAAACATAAAATGTGTTTTTATCATTTATTAAGTTTGAAAGTTAAAAGAATTGTCTGCATGTGAAATAAGCAATCAGATGTGCATAGCGACTTCAAGTCGGAGAAAAGAACATGGGTAGTTGCTGCTTTGCCTCTATCTGTCTTATCTTAAACTCCATGAATCTATGTTTACTTAGGGATGAAATGCAGACAGTGACAGCATCTGCCTTATTATATTGATGTGAAAAATCAAATTCATTAAGTCTGTAACGTTTTTAGCAACACCCCTGGGATATAATAAAGGGTTTATTAATAATAGCCATGAAAACAAAAATAATAATTAGCATTAAGAGCAAATCCATGAGTACCAAATTTGATATGCTGAAGTCATTAAATGAAAGTGATCAGGTTGCAGTGGCACATTTCACAAAGACTTGAGAGTTAAAAGGGTCAAGAAATCAATTGTGCTGACAGTTAATAAAACCAACACATATCCAGAATCCAGCTACTCTACTTCCTTCTTCTCACACACCTTTCTTTGCTTTTAAGCACAGTAACCTATGAATCATGCTTACAAGTTAACAAGGTTTCCCAATGAATCACTGAGGGCATATTCCCCTTGAAATACTGCTGCTCAAATACACATACAGTTTATTTGGATCATATAAATTCTTAGGTGTAATTGAATAAAGGGTGAAATATTACTCAAAATTAGAAGAAAAAAATGACTTTTTATGCATCAAAGAACAAAATTAAATGTGGTATTCAATATAATGTTTAAATTAATTTTAGCAATACTTTGAAAGATTAGTGAATATATTATAGGTAAAAAATAAACTAATCCACTCGTTTCTTTATCAGAACAGAACATTTCAATTTTTCATCTATCTTAATTTGCTTCTTTTCTCACATATTTTATCTAATTTATTATCAATTAAACTCTGGTCTATGGTCTTTAGCGGTGCCATGAAAAATGTTTAAATAATTTAAGTTCAGTTGTAAAACTGCAATAGGGCAGGGTAGATTTTAAACTTGAAATTCAATTTCAACATGGTCGCAGACTATAATAGAGAGCATAATGGAAGTGCTGTGCCACTCGAGATGTTTTATTATTTATCATGAAATATAAATGACATCCTGCAGACCATCAGCATATGCAATTCACAGAAACTGTATGATGGGCATAAGAGTCATTCATTAGAGTAGATGTTTGATTTGCATGGAGAGGTGACAGTTTGTACTGCTCTGAAATTTTGTTTAATTTTTCTAACCACCAAGGTCATTCCAAATATAGTGAACATTTTCAAAAGACCTGTTAGTACATAGTACAGACACTGTACTTAATATTCATTTTATACTATATTTCCTTTGCACACATAACTCTTGTTGAAGTTTTTCACAATACTGGAATCAAATTCAGTGAACAAGCCCTGGATCTAGGGCACATCCTTAAAATTTAAAAAGGCACGCTACTAGGACAAAAGGGTTCACCCCAACTACGACATTGTTTTTGTGTATGTATCATATCCTCTAGTATAGGTGTCTATATTGCATGTATAATTAACATGTCTATATTTTAGAATTGATTATGCTTTGGGAGAAAACATAGCAATAAAATATGTTCAGAGACGAAAGTATATAACTATAATTGGTATTTCAGTTACATAAAATTAAAAATATACTTTTTCACAAACTGCAGTGATTATATTATCCCCATTGGCGACTCTTATTGACATCACTCTATGGAAAACCAAATTAATAATTAGAAGGATGCTTAGAAAGCATCAGTCTAGAGCAAAAAGAAGGGACGCAACCACTGTGGAGAAATATTCTCCTCAGGCAACTATGCATCTTACTGAAGTAATTCTGCTCTTCCTGAGAACACAATGTGTCTCTATCTTGGACTTTGTTGAGAAAGTTGTTCATTTCTGACTTTTGAGGCTTCCATTTTCTATGATTTACCCTGATGATGTCTTTTAATCACACATTAATTTTTGAATCAGAGTTTCATAGGATAAATTAAGCTCCCCCATGTGGCATTATAATCACATTGTAATTGCACTTCTTTGAGATTAAAATTAGATCCCCTTGATTAGAGTTTTGAGAATTCAAGACTTAAAAATTTTCTTTATTTAGCCAGTTGAATGACTAACCACATTTGTGTGTGGATTTTTGAAGTTTAAACCTCAGAAATCATTCATTGCCCATATAACAATGAAAATATTTGTCTACAGGACTCCAGATTGAGTACAAAAATGCATTGGAATTACACAACCTTAAACATAATAGAAATATCAGTGTATCCTAGGAGATCATACAAAGCCAAGAGACCATCAAAAGGCAAAGAAATGGAAAAGAAAAGATTTGTGGAGCGCAGGATATCACAACTGCTATGATGGTATGATCTAAGGTATCCAGCATTTTGTAATGAGTGTCAAATTAGATAAACATAACTAATTTCTGAAATTACTTCATAATAAAAATTCCAATTCAATCATGTTTAGGTTAGTAACAGGAGCATCACACTCAGAAAATACATGTATCAGTAAATTATTATTATTTGAAATATTATATATTGAATTAATATATTACTAGATATGCTGTAGTTTTAGGATAGATTAATGAACATAAATTCCCAATGCATCCAATGAAAGTAACAGCTAACATATTTTAAATATAAATTATTTTCATCATTATTTGACCATTTTCTTAATATCTGGAAAAAATTGTTTCTCGGATTTCTTTTACAAAATTAAAATTGAACATCAAAATATTCTGCAATCTTGAATTTTATATATCAAATAATAAGCACTATATTATATGCTACATGCTCATGACAATGTACATGTCTAAATACATATTCTGCAATAGTTAATATGTGCCATTCTACAATGGAATTTGCAGATGTGTGCTGATAGAGCCCATAGGAAAGTGATGTAAAATAGAAAAATATTTATAATATAAGCATACTTAATATGACAAATTAGAGTGAGCATTCTGCTACAGAGAAAAGTGAGGGCAATATCTTTTGGTATAATATATTTGATCATTTATAGATAATGACAAATATGATAGTAGTTGAAGTTTTAAACATTATTCTTTAAATATCTCAAAGCAGTAAAGAAGATGTTCTCATATATATATGATGCATATATATGAGATGAACTTCTGTGCATCAATTTCCTATGTTAAATAAAGTATGGAAGAAAAACTTAAAGTCTACTGTCTTTGACTGCCAAGGGTGCTGAAGAAAGTTTAAAAGTAGATGCAGTGCAGGAATAATCTTTCTTAATTTGGTACATCACATATCAAGTAGGATTAATAGGCTATTAGCCTTTGCATTTATTATCATGCTCTGACATTGCATCTATCATATTTTAGTTTCATCTGGAAGGTGTAAACAGCACATCTCCTTCAATTTATCTTGTGATATAGTATAAGATGGCAAGTTGCTATTTTGTTAATTAACTTATAAGACTTAAAGATTACTGTAAATAGAAACAATAATGAATATTCAAGATCATCTACTGTGCCAAAATTAACCTGCATTCCAATAGCTGCTCCACCTCTCACTATCAGTAAAACTTTGAAGTTTGATTAAAAAAAATATTATTGAAGTTTGTTTTTAAAGTATTTTGTCCTCAGGTTAGTACATACCTATCAGTTAAAAACCATATGTCATATCCTCTGTGAAAAAAAAAATGAATAGAATTTAAAGGAAGCTGATTCCATGTTTAAGTAATTTATTTTGTTTTTGTTCCACTAATTCCAACTTAGAAAACCTTTCACTAGATTCAGAATTAACAGGAAGATAGAAACAATAATGATACTTGCTTTCATCTATGGTGAATATTTTCAACTTTTTTTTTAGTTTATTAATTTATTATTTCATATTTATTAAGCTTTTAGGATGTGCTAGGATATAATATGACAATATACTGATAATAATGCTATAAAGAAGGTCATACTTGGTTAGGGAGATAGAGAGTGACTGGAGGTGGTGGCACTGTAGGTCAGGTGCTCAGAAAGGACATCTCAGAAAAGTTCACATTTGAGCAGAAACCTAAGTGGAATAGGGAAAAAGATGAGAATATCTCCCACAAGAGTATTTGGAGCACAGGAAAAATCCAGAGAAAACCATGGGCCAAATTTTAATTGAAATGTTAAAAGCCCATATGAGAGTGGGAAGAAATTAGAGAAGTGGCTTGAGTTTGTTACCATAAATACCTTTAAAAAAAATCAGTCCAAATTACCTCTTTTGTGTATCAAATAATTTTCAATGACAGAGCTACTTTAGGATAAATAGGATTATACATAAGATATTCAAGAAGTAGACTGCTATAAAATTGCTTAAGCTAAATAATTGACCTATTCAGTTATTCCAGTAAGCCTTAGAATTAATTTAATAGACAAAAATAAAACACAGTCAGATCCAGTCAGTAAGAAATGAACTTTGCTTCATTTTTGAGATAGTACTACACAAAAGTTGCATTCTATCTTGTGTTGAGGTTTTATGAAATTATGAAAAGTCAAGGGCAATCATCACACTTCTCTCGATAAAATCAGTTAGCAGTTTCCTATTGCTGGCATTTTCCTTCCCCTAGTTCACCAATATCATCTCACACACACTTACACCATTTTACAAGTACATTTAAAATACTAAGATCAAATATTTATGATTCATCAATGTCCTAAAAAGTAAAATGGAGGACACACCTGTATTTGAATAAAGTTGGGTTTATTGTCTTGTAGCAATGAGGGTAAATGCACACGATGGGAATCAAATGGCTTTGATTTGAGAGTCTTTGAATATTTATCATAGCAATTTGTCTTGTGTTAGGGAATTTTTCATAGATTCAAGGAAGTAGTGCTTTGTTCTAGACTGGATTTTATGAGGAACTGAAGATAACTCTATGATTGGGTATCCCAGTATTGCTTATGTAGAAGCTGGGAAGAATAACGTAAGGCTAAAGCTGTCACGGATAAAGCAGAAGCAGTAATTTATATTAGACTGATGATAAAAGTATTTGATAACTATTGTATTTGTACATAGTTGCTGTTTCCTCTAAATTTGCACGTGAATATGGAGTGGTCTTATTTTTGTCTGATTCACTGAACTCACAGAGAGTCTTTGTCTGATGTTGATGCTGAATTATTTATGAAAAAGAGCATCACGGCAAGTGCCATACAAACTCGGAGGAACACCAAGGCCTTGTTGAAAGTGCAACACCAGCCCCAGGCCAGATCCTGGGTCTCAAAGGTACTTTTCTATTCCTTTAATGTGCATGTCGGGTTTGGGAGATAAAGTTTCCTGGACTTACAAAAACCCTCAACAACTTTCACTCTTATTTTCCAAAAGAGAATAAATAAGATACATATCAAATGTTTGTAAGCAATGATTGAGGGGAAGACACCTGGGCCTGGAGATTTTGGGGGGGTATTCTTTTAATTACAAATTATTTCTTAAAATCAGTATTAAAAATTTCAACTTTTTATTGCTTCTTTCAGTTTTTAAGGGATATGCATTTCTAAAATTTGTTTCGTTTCTTCTAAAGTTTCAAATTATTGGAAAATTTTCTTCCAAATATGTTATATTTAGAATATAGTTTTGATATGTAGTGACATTTCCTTTTCACTTTTTTTTTTATTTCTCTCACTTTTTAACCAATAATTCTGCTAAATGTTGGCCAATGTTTCTAGTCTTTTCAAAACATCAAAATTGGCTATATTTATTTTTATTTATCATATGTTTCTATTTTATTCTTTTGTATCTTTAGGTTCAGTGGGTGTTAACTTCTTGAGATGAAATTGCAGATTCTTTTATATGTCTTTTTTAATCTTATGCATTACAATTTTAAATTTTTCTTTTGGTTTATCACAAGTTTTGATATATTTTTAATTACTTAACTCAGAGTATTTTATTATTCTCATTGGGCTTTCTTCTTCGATTTTGAGATATTAGTGAGTATATTGTTTAATTTTCAAGAAGTTGGTTGTTGTTCATTTACCATGTTATTACATTCCAGCTTAATTTATCTATTGCCATAGACTATTCTATGACTGTTTTTGAGGCTTCAAATTTACTGAGCTCTATCTTCCACTATGTGATTATGTGAACATGAATACAATGTGTATTTTGCCATTGTCAGTTGTTATGTTGTATATATCAAGTAGATAGGTTTTGTTAATTGTGTGTTTAATTATATTGTTCAGAGCTTCTATAAATTTGCTGGTTTTTGTTTTATTCTCTTTAGATATGGTTGTTAATATTTCATATTTTAGTTTTGCTGTGGTCTGAATATTTGCGTCCTTCCAAAATTTATATGTTGACATCCTAACCTGCAATGTAAGAATATTAGGAGGTGGGGCCATCAAGAGGTTCTTAGATCGTGGGAGCAGAGTCTTCCTGGTGGGTTAGGTTTGGGAGATAAAGTTTCCTGGCCTCATAAAACCCTCAACAACTTTCATTCCTGAAAGTATCTATTTGATCTTTTTCCTAAAATTTCAATCATCTTGGCCAGGCTGTTCTTGAACTCCCGACCTTGTGATCCGCCTGCCTTGGCCTCCCAAAGTGCTGGTATTACAGGCGTTAGCCACCACGCCCAGCCTTTCATATGTTGAAATCTTAACTTTCAAAGTGTTGGCATTAGGAAGTAGAGTCTTTAGGAGTTGGAACCTTTGGGAGTTTCGACTGTGGAGACCCTCACGAATGGGAGTAGTGCCCTTATAAAAAAGACCCAGAGAGCTCTTTAGCCCTCTCTCTGTCACATGAGGAGGATACTAAGATAAGTTAGCGGTCTGGAAGAAAGCCCTCACTAGAACCAATCATGCTGGCATCCTGATCTCAGACTCCCAGCCTCCATAACTGTGGGAAATGAATTTCTGTTGTTGTTAGGCACCCCATTTTATGGTACTTTGTTATAGCAGCCTGGACTAACTATGATACATGCCGTTCTCCTAAATGGTATTCTCAATTCTTTTACCTTTATTTATTTTTCTTCATTACATATATCTGCATTCATTATATTAGAATTCCTTTATTTGTCCAGTTTTGTGCATATCTATCATACTAGAACTCTTTTACAACAGGAGTTGTTTTGTGTGCTAGGACTCTAGTACTTACAAGATTACTTATCACATAATAAGTGTTAATTAGTTAATGAGTAAATGCATAAATGAATAGAATGTAAATAATTAAAGGAAAAGATGAGTGGATATTACATAACAGTTACCATTCAATGCTACAGTTGAAAAATGCCTTTGAGATGCCTGTTAAACAATTAAACACTAATGTTGGAAATGAGGAGCTACAGCTCAAGGTAAAAATTGGAGTTGCAATATTTTAGTGTATGGATAGCATCCAAAGTAATCATAAGAAATAGGTTGCTCTATTAAATTCTGGTAAAGGTAGAAAATTTACTTGAAAATAAATTCTAAATTTACAGAGAGCTCAATGACCCTTGAACATTTTATTTAAACTATATCTATATATGCCAGGTGCAGTGACTCATGCCTGTAATTCCAGCAGTTTGGGAAGTTGAGGCAGGCAGATCACTTGAGGCCAGGAGTTCGAGACCAGCCTGGTCAACACGGTGAAATCCTATCACTACTAAAAATACAAAAATCAGCCAGGACTGGTGACACACACTTGTAATTCCAGCTATTCAGGAGGCTGAGGCATGATAATTGCTTGAACCTAGGAGGCAGAGGTTGCAGTGAGCCAGGATTGCACCACTGCACTCCAGCCTGGTGACCAGAGTGAGACACTGTCTCAAAAAAATAAAATAAAATAAAATAATACAATACAATAAAATAAATCTACATAGAATGAACCAAATTACCTAACATATAATATATACACATACATAATATTTTATTTGTTTTGAATTTTTTCCTGTAGCGAGAAACGCTTGAATCAGATTATATGTAAATTCTTTTTCTAATCTACAAGTTTGTATCTCTGATAAAGACAAAATAAAATTATTCTCTACCACCTGGTACTAAAGTAATTTAAATCTCTTAGAGACATGCTTTAAATTCTTATAGACAACATTTGAAGAATATTTTCTTGGATCTTTTCAAAATTTGCAGGTGCTAAGAGGAAATTCCAGTGTTTTGTCTTTCCAATTCATTAGTTCTTTTAAAAAGTCCAAAGTAGGCCGGGCGCGGTGGCTCAAGCCTGTAATCCCAGCACTTTGGGAGGCCGAGGCGGGCGGATCACGAGGTCAGGAGATCGAGACCATCCTGGCTAACATGGTGAAACCCCGTCTCTACTAAAAATACAAAAAACTAGCCGGGCGTGGTGGCGGGCGCCTGTAGTCCCAGCTACTCAGAGGCTGAGGCAGGAGAATGGCCTGAACCTGGGAGGCGGAGCTTGCAGTGAGCCGAGATCTGGCCACTGCACTCCAGCCTGGGTGACACAGCGCGAGACTCCGTCTCAAAAAAAAAAAAAAAAAAAGGTTCAAAGTAGACATTTTTTAAACATTCAGACTTCTGAAGTAGTAGTGTTTTCATTTCTAAGAAAGTCCTGATTGTCAGAGATTTCATAACCTATAAGATTATGGGATCATTTTCTAAAATATTTCATAATAAAAGCTGTAGATATAGCTAGCATATTAGCTGGCCAAGAAGCTATTTTTATTTTGTAGAAAATCAAATATAGAACCCTCTAACTACTTTATCTAATTGCTTTATTAATTCCAATATATTTAATTTTTTAAAAAAATTTCTATTTAATTTTTTAAATCATTAGTATGTCGAGAATAGTCTTATGGGTTAACGTGTAACTTTATTATCTTTCTAAATGCTCTGGAACTTATCATCTGGAATTCTTTCAATATTGAATGTCCATTTTAGTATTATAAACAATGAAAATAATATATATTAATGACTACTTTCTATAATCTTGAAAATAATTTAGGAATGTCACTGTTTATAACCATGCTTTTTGCTGATATTGCAAAGACATTTTATCATCTGATAAATGTTTTTGTTTCATTTAATGTACAATGTTTACTAGGAATGACTTTTGAAATTATGCAAATTATACTTTAAGGCTTATTAATAAAATCATACTTTACTTGGTTATAGCGTAATGCTCTTCTAATACATGATGGAAAGTTTTCTCAGTGTTTATGCATATCTAATTGTGGCTGAGAGCCCTATAGTCATTTTCTTAGTGGTGAATTATTAAATAAATTGATTTTTGAAAGATTGAAGAGATACTGTAACTTACTTAGTTCAAACTAAAAGTTCCTGATTATTTCCTAAAATACCTTCATAACAGGAACATCAAAAATGAGTTTTGAGTAAATAGTCCAACCCAACTCTATTACTCTACATTTGTAACTCCTTTTTTTTTTTTTTTTTTTTTTTGAGACAGAGTCTTGCTCTGTTGTCCAAGCTGGAGTTCAGTGGTGCAGTCTCAGCTCACTGTAACCTTTGCCTCTGGGATTCAAGTGATTCTTGTGCCTCTGCCTCCCAAGTACCAGGATTCCAGGTGCATGCCATCACACTTGGCTAATTTTTGTACTTTTAGTAGAGATGGGGTTTTGCCGTGTTGGGCAGGCAATGACCTCCTGGTGTCAAGTGATCTACCTGCCTTGGTCTCCCAAAGTGCTGAGATTACAGGCATGAGCCACTGAGTCTGGCTTCTAACTGTATATTTATGGTGATTCTTCATTTAGACATAGATATCTGAATCTGAACACTTAAAACTGACTTTTTTCCTAATGAAGCTTTCACTTGTTCTTTATATGTTGAAATATATTATTGTCAATTAATTACCTTTATTCTCTATCTTACAGTTATAATCTTATATTAGATTTTGATATGTATAGTTTATCAATTAATGAGTGTTGTTCAAACAGCATTTAGCAGTATAGTTGAAACAGCATTACAGAATATATATTATGAAAAGAGGTTAAAATATGTTTTTGGAAATGAGGAAATTGAACACACATATATATCGCTGTTTTTGTGGTTTTGAAATTAGTGTAATGCTAATGTATAAAATAAATTGGAGTTTTTATTTTAATATATTCTAAAATAGTTTAAATATTTTGGAGAAAAATATTCATAAATTAACATTTTCTCAGTTTCAAACAATGTAGTCTTGGTGTCTTTATTTCAATAAAGTACCTTTAATTGCCTTTCAAGTCTTTTCTGTGCTGTTTTGCTGTTGAAGCATCTGCTTTTTTAAGGTTAATTTTAATGATATGTATTTGCTTAGAAATTACTCATTTTCTCTATGTTTTAAAGGCATGCTCAATAATTATCCGCAGCATTTTCTTATAATCTTTCTGATTTTAGTAGTATAAAAAATTATATTTGATTTTTTATTAGTAATCTTTTTGTCTTGTACTCTTTCATTAATCTTTTCAGAGAAGCATTTTTGATTGTTTTTTCTTTTGCATTATTTCAAAACTGATATATAGGAAAAAACACTTCAGAAAAACAGAAATTTCTAGAATGCTACGTAAAATGGTTCTATTATTAGACAGTCTAGTGACAGAATGCTTACATTTATTTATATTACTTTGTTCAGCATTTAATCATTTTACTTTCATCTTCTGTTTGTGGAACTTTTGATTTTTACTATCTGTTTCTCAAGCGAAACACTCTGAGATGATAAAAGCTCTTAAACAATAATAAAAAGGCTGACTACAGGGTTCTATATTTTCTTGTTTTAAGCTTGTTCCTTGTTTCTGTTCCTCAAAGGCACATAATAGAGTTTGTATTTGTATGTGCACATGTGTGTTTCTATATGTGTGTTTCTTAGACAGTAAGTACTTCTTGTGGTTCATAGTGCAGTTTGATACTGAAAATCAATAACCTCCAGTTAAGTGATGATTTAGGCAGCAGAATATAAAATGCTTATTCTGGGGCTTACATAATTTATCCTGTAAAAATTCAGAATCTGTTGTGAACTATTATGTTCAGAAATTCAGATGAAGGAAAGAAGTTATTTTTAGTAATTTTATATAGAGATCTGAATCTGTCTTGGATAATAGAGTCTCATTAAAAACCAGCAAATAATTTTAAGTCTGCATACATTTTTTCTTTTGTCTACATAACGACTACCTTACATATAAGTCTGTGTAATCAATCAAAATCAATACAATAGTATAACTGAAATGTAAATTACCATCAGATTTGTTTTAAAAGTGGTTTCTGTATAATAGAAACTAATAGAGCTCTCCATAATGGATCTTCTGGGGTGCCATTTTAAATACTGGAAAGGTAATTCGATTGAATGCACTTAGACTGTTTTAAAGGCCAAATAAATGATGTATGTGTTCACTTGGGACATCAATCTGAAATATTTCTTCAAATTCAACTGAAATCCACAGAGAAAATTTTCCAGCTAGGCTCTACAGTGAAGAAATATAATTCATTGTTTTAAATATACCTTATTGGCAATAATCCCATTACATTTTTTTATCACAATGCCATACTAAAAGCACACTCATGTTTCGCTTCACAATGAGGATACGTTCTGAGAAACATGCTGTTAGGTGATTTTGTCATTGTATGAATATCGTGGAATGTACTTAGACAAACCTAGATGATACAGTCTACTACACACCTAGGATCTGTACTATAGCTTAAGGCTCCTAGGCTACAAACTTGTACATGTCACTATACTGAATACTGTAAGCAATTGTAACACAATGGTATTTGTGTATCTATACATATCTAAGCATGGAAAAGTTATAGTAAAAAATACTGTAATTATTTCTACTGGATAACTTTATGTTAAGATAATATAAATAATATGATATAAATTTATATTATAAATTAAATTGTTAAATTAATTATAAATGTTTATTTACTAATACAAAAAATTAAATTATCTATATTATATTTTACTAAAATGTAAATTCATAGATTTTATTATATACTCTATATTACTGTAATATAAACATATATAATATGTATATTACATAAATGTTATATAATATGAATTTATATCTATAAATTATTTACAAAGTAATATTCATATTTATAATATGAATTTATATTATTACAGTGAAATACTGTAGTTATCGTCTTAAGGAACCATTGTTGTGTGTGCTGTCCATTGCTGACCAAAATGTCATTATGCAGTAGATGACTATAATGGAAAACAGTTGCGTGTGAAGTGAGGAAGACAAAACAGAAATTTAATACTTAAAAGACCTTATATTTTGGGGCTGGCTAATAAAGATCATAATAAAAATTTTAACTTTGTTAATTTAGTATTACATGTTAACATATCAGGGAATGTGTTCCAAAAGAACAAAAATGAGCTATATTTTAGATTAGTGGGGGAAAAAACAATGGGACAATAAAACTTAATTCAATTAAAAGAAGGCAATAGATAATGGGAAAATAAGAGCAAGACCATGACTTAAAAAAAAAAGTTGGTAAAAGTGTATTCAAATATATGCATAATCAATCCTAAAATATGTAAATGCTATAGATTATCCCCTGAAAAGTAGATTTATAAAAGCAGATTAAAATATGACCCAAATCCAGTAATCTTCTGTTTTTAAAAGATGCAGCAATACAATATTGACAAAAAGGAACGATATAATAGGAAGATTTGATTTATAACAATTGAATAGGTAAATCAGGAATTCAAAAACTATCTCTATAAAGGATCATATTATAAATATTTTAGGCTTTGCAGATTTAAATTTCTCTTGCAACTTTTCACCTCTGTTGTCGTAGGATGAAAGCAGGAATCGATTTGTCTGTGTGACAATAAAATTTTACACGTGGAAACAGTACACTGGCAAGATTAGATGACCTGAATAGCCCTTATTGTTGAAATAACCAAATGGTTGGATTTTTTAAAAAGTTGATTTTTTAAAAACTCGACAAACAATATCTTAATAAAAAAGGAAACTAAAGGTTTTAACAGATATTCTGCCAAAGAATACATATGCATTGCAACTTAATTACATGAAAAGATATCCAATATCATTAGATGGTAGGCAAATGAAAAAGAAAACCCTGATATATCCCTACATTACGAAGATGGCTAAAATTTAAAAGACTGGCCATACCAAGTATTAGCTAAGATGTGGAGGAAATGAAATTTTATACACTGCTGGTGAAAATATAAAATGGTATAATTACTTTGTAAAACAGTTTGACAGCTTTTTAAAAATATATACTTTCTTTGGAACTTGGGGCATTCTGGTTTCCTATTTGACCGTCATTTTTTTTTTCTTTGTGAATCTGCTATCTTCTGTGTAACCTGTGAATGTGGCTGTGTGAGACTTTCTATCATTTCTACCTAAAAGTTATCGTTAAGAAATTCTATCTACTCTCGTGGATTTAAAATGCTATATACAATGCTATAAGTAGAAAACTTTGCCCAAACCGTTTCCTCAGGCTTAACTTTTCTTCTTACATCTACAACTCACATTCTTAATAGGCACATAAAATTTACACGCTAAAAGTAGAAACGTTAATTCCTACCCACTGCCTTTACACACACACTCTTCCCTGCTTTTCCCTTCAGTCACACACACACTCTTCCCTGCTTTTCCCTTCAGTCTTCCTCATCACAATAATCTTCACTCCTCAACTCTTCAGCCTCTCAAGCAAAAACATGAGACTCTTTTAATTCCCCTGCTTTGTCACACACAAAATCAGTTAGGTCTGATGAATTTACCAAAAGTTTGGTACATATACTAGACTGTCATCAAGATTACTTTTTTGGTTATTTAACATAGATTTTGGTTAATTTCCAGTTAAGGGAATTATTATTTTAAATAATATTGCAAAGATTATTCATAATAATACTAACAAAGAGTAGCAGCACAAACTCAATTTAATATATGCAACTATATAATTTTCTAATATACAGTAGAAAGCAGACATTATTCCTTCAACTAAATAATTCATTTAATTAATCAAAATCCTTGTTAGAGGTGAACATGAACAGTTTGTTCAATACTGAAAATATTTTCAGAGAATGAGGTAGAAGATTTGTTAATAACAAGAAAGCAACCTTGATCATATATGTTCTAAAGTTATGCATTTATTTATTAAAGGTATACATATTTCATAAAGTATATCTAGCAGTCTGAATAAACAACTTACTGAAAACTTGTATCTATTTAGTATTAAATTTTTAAAAATAATTAGTTGTTATATGCACTATAGTAATTATCCTTATAGTTATTTACTTTATTTAGTTATTATGATAATTTAATTTAGGGGACATAATACTAGCAAGTGTAACCAGAACTAAATTTCTCCCAAATGGAAAATTCCAAATTTTCTTAGGCATTTAGCATAATATTCTAATCATGTATAATGATTTCAAGTTGTACTCTAAAATTAAAACATGAATATTTTATGATTGCAATTCAAATGACTGCAGGGATGGAGGTTATAGATGAGCTCAATGACATGGACTTCTATTCACCAAGGCTGGCCTGGCTATAGCCACTGCCAGCAACCGTAATGAACACTAAGTTCCAGATATGGCACTATTTCCTGGGGTAATCAGACAACTACCTGGTTTGCAAGTTGATTATATTGGATTTCTTCCATCACGGAAGCAGGGGTGTTTTGTTCTTAAGGTAATGGACATTTACTATGGGTATGGATTTGCCTTCCCTATATGCAGTGCCTCTGGCAAACCTACAATTTGTTTACATACAAAATGCCATATCTACTGACATGGTATTCATAGAGCATTGCTACTGAAAAAGAAATTCATTTCACAGAAAATTAAATGTCCAGTGGACCTGTGATCATGGAATTCACTGGTGTCTTCATGTTACCCACTGGCCCTGAAGCAGGTGGTTTGATAGAATGGTGGTAGATAGCCTTTTGAAGTCTCAGGGCTTTGGGGTAACAGTTCTGCCTTCTGTGGAGAGCTAAATAAGTTAAGGGCCAGTATACAGCGGCCACTTTTGGCCTATTTATCTAACAATTTATTCTTCAGTTTCCAGTCTTCTGAGCTGCTGACAAACTTCAGACCTGCCAGACCACACAATCACATCACATAACCCAATTCATATATATGTATATGAATATATATATATATATATATTCTTAGGTTTGAATGTGTTCCTTTCAAAATTTAGATGTTGAAACTTAAATGGTCAATGTGATAGTATTAAGAGGTGGAGCCTTTAAGAGGTCATGAGGACTCCTCCTCACCAACAAGAATGGGTGCCTTTATAAAAGGGATTGACAGAAAGAATTAATCCTTCTTTTGTCCTTCTGCCTTCTGCCATGTGAAGTCACAAGTATTCCTGCCCTCTGGAGGTGGCAACATTCGTCTTGGAAGTAGAGACCAGATTCTCACCAGAAATAAGCTTGCTGGTGCCTTGATCTTGGACTTCTATGGCCAGAACTATGTGGAATGAGTTTTCATTGTTTATAAATTATCCAGTCTCAGGCATTCCATTATAACAGCAAAAAATACACTGAGACTATATGTTCTTAAATGATGTCTAAAGTCCATCAACTTCCCTGACCATAATCACATGTATAATAATTTCCCATGCTCATTGTGTCTAAACACACTAGACTCCATCTTGCAACTTGAAAGCCTGCCAGGCCTGCTTTTGACTTGAGGATTTTGTACTTGTCACCTCTGCTAATAATACTTGTCCTACATCCATCTATATGACTCACATCTTCACTTTCTTCATGTCTTACTCAAATGTTGCCATCTCATAAAGGCTTATTTGAACATATTCCCAACCCAGATTTTCTTTCCTTGCTTTATTTTTTATTCTTAACATTTATGACTATTTAATTGGTATAAGTGTTCTAATTCATCTCGTTTATTATGTGTCTCCTTCATTAGACTATAAGCTTCTGAAGGGCAGGAACATTTGTCTCTTTTGTTAGTTGCTGTACACTCCACCTTGAAAAGTGCCTGATATATAGGGGTGGTTAAAATTGACAGATTTTTGGAGACAAAAGAGTAAATTATTATTTTTCCCCTTATTTAAAAAAATATCCCCTAATAGTATCTAACTGCTGTGCAATTGAGTGCTCTCCCCTTTGTGTGTGGGGGAGAGTAGGGGTAAAAAGTCATCAACTATCATATTCTCGTTTTCTGTCTTAACAGCCTTAATAAGCCATATTTTCTTTAAACAATAAACAAAGCAATTTTGCGTGTCTCTTGCTTATCTTTGAACCAATGCATATATTCTAAAAAATAGTGAGAATAATTATTGAACAAATAGAAGTTTTTCTACAATTGATAGATTTTTCTCAATATTGTGCTACCGGTAAAACATTGGCATTTTTATTTTCTCTTAACCCATTTCCTGTTTGCCCTGAAAAATAGTCTTGCCTCCAATCCTAATATAAAATTATATACATTTCTTTTTCTTTTTCCTTTTTTTTTTTTTTGAGATGGTGTTTCGCTCTTGTTGCCCAGGCTGGAGTGCAATGGCACCATCTCAGCTCACTGCAACCTCCACCTCCCAGGTTCAATCAATTCTCCTGCCTCAGCCTTCTGAGTAGCTAGGATTCCAGGTGCCCACCACCAGGCCTGGCTAATTTTTTGTGTTTCTAGTAGAGATGAGGTTTCATTACGTTGGCCAGGCAGGTCTCAAACTCCTGACCTCAAGTGATCCACCCAACTCGGCCTCCCAAAGTGTTCGATTACAGGCGTGAGCCACTGCACTGGCCTACATTTCTTGTTTATTGTGATTAGAGACAAGTGCTGTTTAGAAATAACTCCAGAAGAGTTTTTATATTTTATTTTCACATTAAAATTAGTCAGATTTACTTCAGCCTCAAAGAGTTTGTTTATGTAAAATTAAGTGAGCTCTGGCAGTGAACCGAACTTTTTTTTGTCCCTGAATGGTAAATGGGTTAAAAGGTATATTAACGTGAAATATGGTTTATTCAAGTGTCAGTTCAGTGTCTTAAGCTTTCTTAATAAAACTTGTGATCACCAGTGCCTAAGTGACTTGTGGTCGCAACTCAATCTCCAAAACACAAAATGGTTCTACTCTACACTGAAAGAGTTAAGATGTCTTCTCTACTGAGTAACTTATTCCCAGAGAGTGACTTACTGGGTCTATTCACTTCAACTAGATACAAACGAACAAAAGGAATTGACCTGCCTTGTTTGAAATATATCCTAATCTGTTTTACTCAAGTAGGAAGCATGAAATAGAGTTGTACATAATTTATAGATCCCAAGTTATCTACATTTAATCAATAGCTATTGAGCACCTACTATGTGGACCATATGAGATAGTTACAGTGAAGAATGTAACTGTATAAAATAAATGATCAAATCATGGTTGATTTACACATCAGGGTTTATTCAATAGTCTTAAAAGTTTATATATTAGAAAAGTATGAGCAAAGATTACTTCCAAAAGAAAGAGAAGAGGAAAAGAGATAATACCAAAAAGCATTGAAATATGTGTTTTGGGGAACACAACATTGTACATAATACATTTAAATATCCTAAAATTTTATAATATGCTTATAATTATGATATATTTATAACTATCCAGTAGTAAGTTTATGTATACTAAGATAACATGAATTATGCTTTATCTTATGACATTAAAAGTCTAATTTAAAAACTTTTTAATGACATTTTATTTCTTTCAAATTACAGGAATATTAAATAGCATTGGGTGAATTTACAATCATTTTAATACAGAGAAATATTTTTAATGACTTCCCATTCTAGAGCAAATTGGGGCTCACAACAAAATAGAGATTTTCCATATACCCTTTGCCCACAATATGCATAAATACCAGCATTATCAATATCTCCTAACAGAGTGATATACTCTTTATAATAGAAGAATCTATATTGACACATAATCATTCAAATTCTGCAGTTTACATTAGGGTTCACTCTTGATGTACATTCTATGAGTTTGAACAAAAGTATAATAGCATGCATAAACATTTCTAGTAACATACAGAGTATTTTCACTTCCCTAAAAATCCTTTATATTCTGCCTATTCAAACTTCCCACTCTCCCATCCCCCAACCTATGGCAATAATGAACTTTTTATTGTCTTCATAGTTTTATCTTTTCCAGAATATCATATAGTTGGAATCACATAGTATGTAGACTTTTTTTCTATTGGTATCATTAACTTAGTGATATGCATCTAAGTTTTCTCCATGTTTTCTTATGGCTTCATAGCGCATTTATTTTAGTGATGAATAATATTCTATTGTCTAGATGTACCAGTTTATTCATCTATTCACCTACAGAAAGACATCTTGGTTGCTTCCAAGTTTTGGCAGTTATGAATAAAGCTGCTTTAAAATCCCATGTGCCCCCCCTTTTTTTTTTTTGTGGACATACATTCTCAGCTCCTTAGGGTAAATGCCAAGAAATGCAATTACAGGGTTGTATAGCAAGAGAACGTTGAGTTATGTAAGAAACCACCAGCCTGTCTTCAAAAGTGGTTGTGTAATTTTGCATTCTGAGTAGCAATGAATGAGAATTTTTGTTGATCTATGCCATCACCAGCTTTGGTGCTGTCGGTGTCCTGAATTTTGGCCATTCTTATATGTGGGTAGTGGTATATCATTGTTATAATTTGGATGCCCCTGATGACACACGATATGTAACATCTTTTCATATGCCTACTTGCCATTTGTATATTTTCTTTGGTAAGGTATTTCTTAAATTATTTGGTCCTTTTTTTATAGTTTTTAAAAATATGTTTTAAGAATTCTTCATTTATTTTGGATAATAGTCCTTTATCTGATACGTCTTTTGCAAATATTTTCTCACTGTCTGTGGCTTGTTATTTTTTTCCTCTAGGCAATGCCTTTCACATAGCAGAAATGTTTAATTTTAATGAAGTCCAGCATATCCATTATTTTTTCTCATGGATCATGCCTTTGGTCTTGTATCTAAAAAGTCATCAGTAAACCCAAATTTATCTAAATTTTCTCCTATTTTATCTTCTAGGAGTCTTATAGTTTTGCATTTCTCATTTAGATCTGGGATATGTTTTCAGCTAATTTTTGTAAAGGGTATGAAGTCTGTTTCTAGATTCATTTTTTGCATGTGGATACCCAGATGTTCCAGTACCATTTGTTAAAAAGACTCTTTTCTGCATGAAAATGTCATTGCTCCTTTCTCAAATATTAATTGACTATATTTGTGCTGGTATATTTCTGGGATCTTTATTATGTTAAATTGATCAATTTGTCTCTTTTTTCCATTACCACACTGTCTTGATTATTGTAGTTTTATAGTGAGTCTTGAAGTCAGGTAGTGTCAGTCCTCCAATTTTGTTCTTCTCCTTCAATATTGTGTTAGCTATTCTGGATCTTTTGCCTCCCCATATAAACTTTGAAATAAATTTCTCAATATTTATAAAATAATTTGCTGGGATTTTATTTGGCATTGTATTGCACTTATAGATCAATTTGGGGAGAAATGACATCTTGATAATATTGAGTTTTACTAAATATAATCGTGAGCTATATGTCCATTTATCCTTCTTTAATTTGTTTCATCAGAGTTTTGTAGTTTTCTTCATATGAATCTTCTAAATATTTTGTTAGAGTTATACCTAACTATTTCATTTCTTGGTGTGCCAATGTAAATGACGTTGTGCTTTCAATTTCACATTCTTTGTACACATTGTTGGTTTACAGAAAGGCAGTTGTTTTCTGTATATTAACCTTGTATCCTTTAACATTGCTATAATCTCTTATTAGTTTCAGTAATTTTTGTCAATTCTTTGGGATTTCTATATAGATGATCCTGTCATCTGCAAACAAAGATAGTTTTATTTATTTCTTCCAAAACTGTACATCTTTTATTTTATTTTTCTTGTTATTGTATTAGCTAGAATTTCAAGTACAATATTGAAAAACAGTTGTGACAGGGAACAAACTCACCTTGTTCCTGAGCTTAATGAAAGAGCCTTAAGTTCTCACAGTTGAGTATGCTGTTAACTATAGACTTTTTGTAGATATTTTTATCAAGTTTAGGAAATTCTTCTCTATTCCTAATTTTCTAAGAGTTTTTATGATGAACAGATGGTGGATTGTGTCACATGCTTTCTCTGAATCCAGTGATATATTATTTTCTTATGTTACTTTTTTATATGATGAATTATATTAATCAACTTTTGAATTTGAACCAGTCTTACAAACCTGGAAAAAAATTTACTTGGTAATGGTGCATAATTCTCTGTATACATTTTTGGCTTTGATGTGCCAACATTTTGATTTTTGCGTTTATGTTCATGAGAGAGATTAATCTGTAATGTTTTTTTTCTTGTAATTTCTTTGTCTGGTTTTGGTATTTGGGTGATGCGGACCTCATAGAATGAGCTAAGAAGTATTCCCTCTGCTTCTATCTTCTCAAATAGATTATAGAGAAATTGAATAATTTCTTCCTTAAATGTTTGTTAGAATTCACTATTGGACTCATCTGGGATTTGTGCTTTCTCTTTTGGAAGAGTATTAATTATTGATTCAATATCTCTAATATATATAGGCCTATTATGAATGTCAATTGTTTGCATGAGTTTTTGCAGATTCTCTCTCTCAAAGAATTGGCCTATTTCATCAACATTATCAAATTTGTGTGCAGAAAAGTTGTTAATAGTATTTCTTGGTTATCCTTTTAATATTCATAAGATCTATAGTGATGTCCCTCTTTTATTTTTGATATTAAAAATTGTGTCCTCTTTCATGTTTATCTTAGTCTGCTTAGAGACTTACTGATTTCGTTAATCTTTTTTGAGAATGAGCTCTTAGTTTCTCTGATATTTCTCTATTGATTTCCTGTTTCCAATATTACTGGCTTCTCTATTTTTAAAATAATTGTTATTTCTTGACTTCTGCTTACTTTGAATTTAATTTTTTTTAAATTTTTTTCATTTACCTGAGGTGGAAGCTTAATGACTGATTTTAGACAGTTCATCTTTTTTAACATATGTATTCAATGCTAGAAATTTTCCTCTATACACTAGTTTTACTAAAACCCACAATGTTCGATACGGTGTTTGTGTGTGTGTGTGTGTGTGTCATGACCCTAGAGTTGTCATTTTTACAACTAATTCAATTCTAGTTTTACATAACACTATATTGCCTCATAGGTGCTGTGTATATCCCATAATAACAAAATAATCCTAAGTTTTTCCTCTCGTGTCTTGTATCATTTCTGTCATTTATTCCAATTCTATTCAAGCACACATATAATGTGTATATATATGCATATATATGCATATGTATTTAAATACATTGTAGATACAATTATTTTGAACAAACTGTTGCTTATTAGACCCATTAAGAATAAAAAAGCTTTTATTTTAAGTTCATTTATTCCTTTTAATATCTTTCTTTCTTTTTGCAGGTCTGAGTTTCTAACCTATATTATTTTCCTTCTTCATAAAAAAATTATCTTAACGTTCCTTGAAGGGTAGATCTCCTGACAACAGCTTTTCTAAATGTTTGTCTGACAAAGTTTTATTTATCCTTCACATTTGAAAAATAATTTCACAGGTACAGAATTCTAGGTCGCTAGTTTTCTTTGTTTTTCTCAGCAGTTTAAATATTTCACTGTACTCTTTTCTTGATTGCATGGTTTCTGAGAATAAATTGAATGGAATTCTCATCTTTGCTCCTCTGTATTTAAGTTATCTACCACCATCTCCCACTCCTCACTGCTTTCAGAATATCTTCGATCTGCAGTTTCAGAACATGCCAGGTGTAAGATTCTTTAAACTTATTTTTTTATTTATTCTGCTGGGTATCCTCTGAGCTTCTTGTATCTGTCTTTTGGTGTCTGACATTAATTTGGAGAAACTTTCATCCATTATTATCTCAGGTATTTCTTCTGTTTCTTTCTTTCCTCTCCTTCTGGTATTCCGATTTCAAACAATTTTCAACTTCTATAGTTGTCCCAGGTTCTTGGATATTCTATTCTGTTTTTAAATCTGTGTTCTCTTTGCAATTCTGTTTTGAAAGTTTCTAGTAACATATCCTCAAGCTCAGAAATTCTTTCCTCAGCCACATCAGTCTCCTAATGAGCCCATCAAAGTTGTCTTAGTTCTTTTTTACTACTATAACCGAATATCTCTGACTGGTTACTTTATTTATTTGAAGTGGAGTCTCACTCTGTCACCCAGGCTGAAGTGCAGTGGCGCGATCTTGCTTCACTGCAGCCTCCACCTCCTGGGTTCAAGCAGTTCTCCTGCCTCAGTTTCCCAAGTAACTGAGATTATAGGCACCTGCCACCATGCCCAGCTAATTTTTGTATTTAGTGGGTACAGGGCTTCACCATGTTGGTCAGGCTGGTCTTGAACTGCTGACCTCAAAAGATCCAACGTCCTCAGTCTCCCAAAGTGCTGGGATTACAGGCATAAACGACTGCACCCAGCCTGACTAGTTACTTTATAATAAGCAGAAGCTTTTCTTAGAGTTCGGGAGGCTGAGAAGTCCAAGATCAAAGTGCCTGCCTCTGGCAAGGGCCTTCTTACTGTGTCATACATGGCATAAGTCAGAAGAGAAAGAGGGAAAAGGGGGCCTAATTTGCCCTTTTGTACTGGCATTGATCCGGTATCTTTTTTTTTTTTTTTTTTTTTTTTTGAGACGGAGTCTCGCTCTGCCGCCCAGGCTGGAGTGCAGTGGCACGATCTCGGCTCACTGCAAGCTCCGCCTCCCGGGTTCACGCCATTCTCCTGCCTCAGCCTCCCAAGTAGCTGGGACTACAGGCGCCCACCACTAGGCCCAGCTAATTTTTTTGTATTTTTAGTAGAGACGGTGTTTCACTGTGTTAGCCAGGATGGTCTCGATCTCCTGACCTCATGATCTGCCCGCTTCGGCCTCCCAAAGTGCTGGGATTATAGGCGTGAGCCACCGTGCCCAGCAACTAATCATATCTTAAAAGTCCCTTCTCTTAATATTGTTACAATGTCAATTACATTTTAACATGAGCTTTGGAGTAGGAAATCAAACCATAGCAAAAGGCGTTTATGCTATTATAGTGTTATTGATCCCTAGCATTTCTTTTTGCTTCTTAAGATTTTCATCTCCCTGCTTACAGTGCTTATTTGCTCTTGCATGTTGCCTATTTATCCATTAGAGTCCTTAAGTATTATTAATAGTTATGTTAAATTCCCTGCCTTATAATTCCAATATCCTTGCTAAATCTGATTCTGAGACTTGCTGTTTTAGTCTGTTTGGGATGCTATAATAACATATCATAATGCATATAACTTATAAACAACAAAAATTTATTTATCATAGTTTGAAGGCTGGGAAGTCCAAGATAAAGAAACTGAAAGATTCAGTGTCTGGTCGGGGACAGCTTTCTGATTCTTAGATGGTATCTTCTTGCTGTGTCTTCACATAGTGGAAGAGTTGAGGAATCTATCTCAGGCTTCTTTCATTAAAGCACTAATCTGATTCATGAGGGCAGAGCCTTCATCACCTCATAACTGCCCCATCTTCTAATACCCTCACATTGGAGATTAGGTTTCAACATACAAATTTGGGAAACAATACAAAAGTTCAGACCACAGGCTGGCTCTTTCCTTTTAAGCTATGTTTTGACCTTTCAGTATGCCTTGTAATTTTTTTCTTGATTACCAGATATGAAGTAGTAGACAAAAGGAACTACTATAAATAGGCCTTTGATTATAAAATGGGGAATGACCTACATTCCTATAATTCATTTTCAGATTTCAGTAAGCCTAGGTCTTTGGATTCTGTATTTCATAAGTGTTTCTCAGTTTTTTCCCCCTTCCCTTATGTGGCATGGGATGGCTAGAGTGAGCTGGAGTTGGGCGTTCTTCCAAGTCGAGGGATAGAGCTATCTGGAGTTGGTAGTTCCCCTGCCGTTAGATCAATTAGGCTCTGATAAAACCTCAGCACGTTAAGCTAGTTTTTCCTGAGGGCAGACCTTGTACAGAGTACGTCACAGAGTAACGTACTGTGACATATTTCAAAATGGTTCCTTTTTCCTTCCCTCTGACAGAAGCATGAGGGTCTATTTCTCCAATATTTACTGTGAGAATCCAGTGTGTTTCCTAGAGGTAAGACTGACAAAAGCATGGGGATCCCTCCTAGTCCTGCTGGTGCTTTCAACTCTCAGACTAGTCCACACCTAGCCTCCAGCAATTCATCAATTGGAGTTCAGATTTGTGTGCCCTGTATTTGTTCCCATGAGGGGGTCTGCTCCATTATTGTGTATTTCTCTGTGGTTACCTTTCTGTCTTCTCTTATTGATCTAAGAAGAGTTGCTAATTTTTCATTTTATTCACATTTTTATTGGTCCTTAAGATGGTGTGATGACTTTCAAGCTCCTTGCATGCAGAATTGGAAACTGGAAATTCTCATTAACATTTTAGTGCAAATTAAAAAACATCCCAACTGTATAGATTCTAATATTTTGAAGAGTAGTTAACAAATACTGAAGCTGTCTGAACGTTCATTCTGTCTTTAAAACTGAACTTCCATTATGAGGGTGCCTCATGAAATAAACTTCTTTTTCCCTTTACATCTCTGGAAAGGATTTTCCTCATTTCAATTTTCAATAAATTAAATACCTGAGAAACATTCTAATTTTAACCTCTAATAATAAAAATTTTCTATTACTAGACATTAAATATCTTGCCTATTAAATACCCACTTTCCCTGAATTCAAGCCGAGTGTATCAGGCCCCAAAGGGAGATCCAAAAGTGGTTGAGGCAGTATTTAATTTAGAAGTTTAAGAATCAATCTTATTAATCACATTGGTTTAATAATTATTTTAGACATCTGTTTCAAAATATAATATTGGTGTGGTTTTGTTGTCAAAACTGTAGGAACTGTAAGGCAGTTTAAAGATAAGTAAAAAAAAATATGTCAAAACCCACAAACTATTATCATTTGAATATTTCATTGTACTTTTTTCATAAAATGCATTTTTACCAACACATTTAAGATCACTATAGAGATGTATGACTTTTGACATCATTTAATTAGCATTAATTATTTCTAGTCAGTAACATATTGTTTCATAACTAGCTGAAGTCAATACCCAACATCATATTTATTGAAAAAGACTAAATTTTGTCATTCATGTAAAAACCAAATAAAGAACTGATGCTCTCTTAATACTATATATGTTCTTAAATCATTCTTTTTTGCTTTGGAACATTAGAACATTTGATTTGTACATTTAGAAATAAATCCAAAGAAACTTATCAGAGCTGTGCACAAGAGTATCAGTATATAATCTAGATAGATTACTAAATAGATTATCTAGTCAGACTAGGTAATAATCAGGAAATTATAATGATATAATATCAAGAAAGTCTAAATCCTCACTTTATGTATTAATATTCATTCATTGACATTAAGACATAAAATAATATGACTAGCAGATTATCAATTATAACTTAATAAAATAATGAAATATCTTCACTTTTATTATGGTGTCAAATATAGTTTTAAAAAGACAACTACAAATCTTAATTTTTCTTTAAAGATGATACTTTGCAAATGAACCCATTTTCAGCAAATGGAGAGTGTGATTAGTGGCCTGTGTTTTTCTCAAAGTCACAGTACATTTCAGCTTAAACTGGGTTGGTCACTGACCACAAATATACTGTCTCCTCTTGGCATAATGAAGGGAAGGAGAAGTTACTCTCTAGAAGAAAATTCAGGGCATAAGGCATATTATATTAATGCATATATGCATTAGTAGGCTATTTCACCAAAAAACTGCCTAGGTAAACCCAGGCTGCCATAACAAAATACCATAGGCTGAGTGAATTAAGAAACAGGAATTTATATCCCCACAGTTCTGATGGTTGAGAAATCAAAGGTCAAGGTGGCAGCTAATTTATTGATTTTATTATTTTAGAGACAGGGTGCCACTCTCTTATCCAGGCTAGAGAATGGCAGAATCACAGCTCACTGTAACCTTTAACTCAGACTAACCTCCTGCCTCAGCCTCACAAATAGTTAGGACTACAGGTTTGTACCACCATGCCCAGCTAATTTATTTTTTATTTTTTATTTTTAAATTTTTTTGCAGAGACAAGATCTCACTTTGTTGCCCAGGCTGGTGTCAAATTCCTAACCTCACGCAATTCCCCTGCCTAGGCCTGCCAAAGCACTGGGATTATAGACACAAGCCACTGTACTGGGCCCCAGTACATCTTTTTGTAAAGGTTCTCTTCCTGATTACAGAGGTCCACCTTCTTGGTGAGTTCTTACATGGTAGGAGGAAAGAGAGCAAGCTCTCTGGTGTATCTTCTCATAAAGGCACTAATACCTCATGACCTCATCTAAACCTAATTACATCCAAAAGTTCACATGTTTAAATACCATTACCTTGTGGTTAGGACTTCAACATGTGAATTTTTGGGGAACACATTTCAATTCAAAACAAAAACATTTTAGAATTTTAAGAGCTTATAAGAGCTTATAAAATATTCATATTTATTGTTATTTCCATTATTTTTTGAAGAATTGGTTAATACACATCCTAAAAACTAATTTGTTTCAACATTCTCCTTTTTCTAATAAAATAATGACTATAATGTTTTGACTTTATACTATACTGATAATTACTCACAATAAATATCTCAATTTATAAGCTCACCAGTATGACATGAATATGCTGATATGTATGCATAATGTTAATATTTGATAACTTAATGAATAAATGTGGTACCGATGCTGGTTATATTAACATATCCTAAGTTTGAGGATTGAGTTTCACATTTAATACCAACTGCCTATATGCAGTTATTTTTTGAATTGTTATTTTAGACTCCTATCATGTTCAGAAAATTAGTGTTACAGGTGATAATCAAAACAAAGTAACCTTCTTATATGCATTTGCTCAGTTTTACATTGTAAATTTTACAGAAATAGTTAATATTTTATCATTTTTTAAAACTTTATTTTAGGATTTACTTGATTTTGGAACAACAGGAAAAAAAAAAGAAGACATTTTTCCATGACAATACTTAAGATTTTAAATTTACATTTGTTTTCATTTTTCTCAGGAAATTTCACTTCAATTATATATTATTATTATTATCATACTTTTTACTTGAAAAATATATATTCATGTACTCAGGTAACTATTCTTTATTTTTCATTTACATTATATTCTGCTTATTTTCCTCTCCAGTTTTTATCTCTTTATTCTGTCACGGCTTTATTTTCTGGCTTCATTTTCTTAAGGCACCATTGTGTACTTTATTCACACAATATACATTATTTTCCTTATTACATTTTTACTTTCTGCCTATTTATTCTTCTTTGCTCTCATTCTCTCTTGGTTTTGCTTAGAAATGAACACTTACTCCCATGACACTCAAATTTCAGTTTCTAACATTATTTCAAAAATCTGAACTTTTCCTATTTGCTATTAATATTTTTTCAAATGTATAATTTCTCAATCATACTTTGTTATCTAGGAATGCCGCTTCTTGCCAGAGGTCCACTTCCAAAGTCTCCATTCTGCTGTTCACCATGGACACCCTACTTCCAATTCTGCTGGGCTTCTTTCAATGAAATCTGCATTGACAGATCTCATTTATTAGTCTATTCTCACGGTGCTATGAAGAAATACCCAAGACTGGGTAACTTGTAAAGAAAAGAGTTTTAATTGGCTCATAGTTCCCCATGTCTGGGGAAGCCTGAGGAAACTTACAATTATGGCAGAAAGCACCTCTTCATAGGCTGGCAGGAGAGAGAATGAGAACCAAGTGAAGGGAGAAACCTATAATAAAACCATCAAATCTCATGACAACTTTTACTATCACAATAATAGCATGAGGGAAACCACCATCATGGTTCAATTATCCAAGACTGAGCCCCTTCCATGACATGTGGGGATTATGGGAAACACAATTAAAGATAAGATTTGGGTGAAGACACAGCCAAACCATACCATTCTGCCCCTGGCCCCTCACAAGTTTCATGTACTCACATTTCAAAACACAAACATGCTTTCCCAACAGTCCCCCAATATCTCACCTCATTCCTACATTAACCCAAAAGTCCAAGTCCAAGGTCTCATCTAAGACAAGGCAAGTTCCTTCTGCCTATGAGCCTGAAAAAATCAAAAGCAAGTTAATTATTTCCCAGATACAATGGGGTACAGGCATTGGGCAAATAAGCCTGCTTCAAATAGGAGAAATTGGCCAAAACAAAGGGCCAGCAGGCCCCATGCAAATCCAAAATCCAGTGGGACAGTCAAATCTTAAAGTTCTGAAATGATTTCTTTGACTCCATGCCTCACATTGAGGTCACACTTATACAAGAGGTGGGATCTCATGACCTTGGACAGCTTCACTCCTGTGGCTTTGTCCAGTACATCCTCCCTCCTGGCTGCCTTCATAGGCTGGCATTGAGTGTCTGAGGCTTTTTCAGATGCATAGTGCAAGCTGTCCATGGATCTACCATTGGGGTCTAGAGGATGGTGGCCCTCTTCTCAAAGCTCCACTAGGCAGTGCTTCAGTGAGGAGTCTGTGTGGGGGCTCTGACCCCTCATTTCCCTTTTGCACCACCCTAACAGAGATTTTCCATGAGGGCTCCAAACCTCAGCAAACTTCTACTTGGGCATCCAGACATTTCCACATATCCTCTGAAATCTAGGTAGAGGTCCCAAACCTCAATTCTTAACTTCTATGCATCTGTAGGCTCAGCATCACATGGAAGCTGCTAAGGCCTGGGGCTTGCACCCTCTAAAGCAAAGGCCCAAGCTGTACCTTAGCCCCCTTTAGCCACAGTTGGAGCTACAGTGACTGGGATGCAGGGCAGCAAGCTCAGAGGCTGCACACAGCATTGGGGCCCTGGACCAGGCCCAGGAAACCACTTTTTCCTCCTAGACCTCCAGGCCTGACATGAGAGGGGCTGCCTGTCTGACATGCCCTGGAGACATTTTTCCCATTGTCTTGGAGATTAGCATTGGCTCCTGTTACTTATGCAAATTTCTGCAGCTGGCTTCAATTTCTCCACAGAAAATGGGTTTTTCTTTCCTATTTTATCTTCAGGCTCTACATTTTTCAAACTCTTATGCTCTGCTTCCTCTTGAATACTTTGCCACTGAAAATTTTTTCCCCCAGATACCGTAAATCATGTCTCTCAAGTTCAAAGTTCCACAGATCACTAGGGCAGGGACAAAATGCTGCCAGTCCCTTTGCATAGCAAGAGTCATCTTCATTTCAGTTCCCAACAAGTTCTACATCCCCATCTGAGACCACCTTAGCTTAGACTATTATCCATATCACTATCAGCATTTTGTTTAAAGCCATTCAACAAGTCTCTAAGAAGTTCCAAGCTTTCCCACATCTTCCTGTCTTCTAAGCCCTCCAAGTCTCTAGATAGTTCCAAACTTTCCCACATTTTCCTATCTTCTTCTGAGCCCTCCAAACTGCTCCAAACTCTGCCTGTTACGCAGTTCCAAAGTCTCTTCCACATTTTCAGGCATCTTTACAGCAGCACCTCACTCTCTATGGTACCAATTTACTGTATTAGTCCACTCTCACACTGCTTTGAAGAAATATCCAAGAGTGGGTAATTTATAAAGAAGAGAGGTTTAATTGACTCAGTTCTGCATGGCTGTGGAGGTCTCAGGAAACTTACAATCATGGTGGAAGGCACCTCTTCACAGGGTGGCAAGAGAGAGAATGAGAACTGAGTGAAGGAGGAAGCTCCTTATAAAACCATCAGATCTTGTGAGAACTTACTCATTGTCTCAAAAGTAGCATGGGGGACCACCCCCATGATTCAGGTACCTCCCAGCAGGTACCTCCCATGACACATTGGGATTATGGGAATTACAATTCAAGATGAGATTTGGGTGGGGACACAGCCAAACCAGGGACATAGCCAAACCATATCATCAGGCTTGCCACCTTGATTTTTTGAACTAATTTAGGGTATATTGCACAAATACACTAAGAATTTTTGCATTATGCAGACTTTCTGTATCTTTCTATGTCTGAACAAATCTTTACTTTTAATCTTAATTACTAATTTTATTCAGCAAACATACAGGTTGAAAGGATTTTTCTTTAAAACTAAAAAGTAAGATGGAAGGAAAAATAATTCTACCCAGAATTATAATTATATATATTTTAAAGTATTGCATGTGCCAAAAAGTAACACAAAGACTTTTAAAGTAAAAATCCAAAAGTCACATAAATGATAGTGATAACTATGAAGGCAATAAGAACAGTTACCTAAAATAACTGTGATCACAGGAACATTCTTATAACCAAATATCAAAATGAATTATTCATGAAATGCTGAGACTAAAGGAATAATTTGCATCCCAATCATAAAAGGTGATATATGTACTCCATCTTTGTTTATAATTTTAGCACAAGATTGAAGTCAGTTTCCAAATATAGTCCACATAATTACACAACTGACTCTATATGGAACACTATGTAGAGTTAAGAGCTAAAAATAGTTCACAAATTCTCTTCTAATCTTTGGCATTATATTTGTTACTCTAAATCACTAAACTAATTTAACATCCCAAGTGCTTACTTTTGCTGAGTTCCCTGAACCTTGACTTGGATAACTGTAGTCATCATACAGAAAAAAAAGTTATTTTAAGCCTGAATGCTTTCTTGGCTTTGCCACAGTTATCGGTCCTTCTCAACTCAGTCTCATTTCCGCTGGCATATATCAAATCACTGAAACATAGTACTTGATTCAAAAATAAACTTAATAGTAGCCAACAAAGTTATATAAAATCCAAGCAGGAGCATGGGGAATAAAGTACATCCAAATTTCTAAAATATATCCTAAGAACTTATCCAGCTATGGTTTGGGTGTTTGTACTACCCACTGCCTAAATCCATTTGTTGAAATCCTGACCCTCAAGATGATGGCACAGGGAGGGGGGCCCTTTGGGAGGTAAATAATGTCATTAGTGTGGAGCCTTTACACGTGGGATTAGTGCCTTTATGAAAGACACTCAGAGAATTTGGCCCTTCTACAATGTAAGGGTACAGTGAAAAGAAAGTCCTCCGTATTTTGCTGCTATCTCATTAAACTAAAAAGCTTCTGCACAGCAAAAGAAACTACCATCAGAGTGAACAGGCAACCTACAGAATGGGAGAAAATTTTTGCAATCTACTCATCTGACAAAGGGCTAATATCCAGAACCTACAAAGAACTCAAACAAATTTACAAGAAAAAAACAAACAACCCCATCCAAAAGTGGGCAAAGGATATGAACAGACATTTCTCAAAAGAAGACATTCATACAGCCAACAGACACATGAAAAAATGCTCATCATCACTGGCCATCAGAGAAATGCAAATCAAAACCACAATGAGATACCATCTCACACCAGTTAGAATGGCAATCATTAAAAAGTCAGGAAACAACAGGTGCTGGAGAGGATGTGGAGAAATAGGAACACTTTTACACTGTTGGTGGGATTGTAAACTAGTTCAACCATTATGGAAAACAGTATGGCGATTCCTCAAGGATCTAGAACTAGATGTACCATATGACCCAGCCATCCCATTACTGGGGATATACCCAAAGGATTATAAATCATGCTGCTATAAAGACACATGCACACGTATGTTCATTGTGGCACTATTCACAATAGCAAAGACTTGGAATCAACCCAAATGTCCATCAGTGACAGACTGGATTAAGAAAATGTGGCACATATACACCATGGAATACTATGCAGCCATCAAAAAGGATGAGTTTGTGTCCTTTGTAGGGACATGGATGCAGCTGGAATCCATCATTCTTAGCAAACTATCACAAGAACAGAAAACCAAACACCGCATGTTCTCACTCATAGGTGGGAACTGAACAATGAGATCACTTGGACTCGGGAAGGGGGACATCACACACCGGGGCCTATTATGGGGAGGGGGGAGGGGGGAGGGATTGCATTGGGAGTTATACCTAATGTAAATGACGAGTAGTTGGGTGCTGACGAGTTGATGGGTGCAGCACAGCAACATGGCACAAGTATACATATGTAACAAACCTGCACGTTATGCACATGTACCCTAGAACTTAAAGTATAATAATAATAAAAAATAAAAATAAAAAAAAAAAAAAGAAAGTCCTCCATAGAATGTGGGTTCTTATCACATTCTAAACCTTCCTGCAACTTAATCTTGAACTTCCCTGTCTCTAAAATCATAAGAAATAAATTCTACTGTTTATAAGTTAATGTGTGTATGTACTTGGTTAATGTAGTCCAAATAGACTTACGCATAACCCAAATTTCAAAAAATTATTTCGATAGTATCTGTTTTGGCATCATCTGTATTTGTTTCTTCAATATTTATTTCTCTTATCTACATAAAATAGGCTAAAAATTTGACTACATCTTTCGGCCAAAAATTTGAGAAAGCCACTTGGGTCAAATGGTTAGTCACTTTAGTGATCTGTTTTTGACTGAACTTTTAGAAAAGTCTTTTATTTACTTATAGTGGTTTATTTTCATTTTCTTTTGTGTGCAACGTATAGACAAAAGTACACTATTATGTATGTTTTTTATGAGTATTCATTAATTTTATGAATAACAGTTTTATATCTTTAGGTTTGCTGATATATGAATCTAAAAATGTATAAATTTTAAAATTATTTATAATAATTTACAAACAAACCACTGAGTATCAATTTATCATATATTTTTCACATATTGTTCACAATACCCTCTTCATTCCGCATCATTTGTCATTTTCTTTCTCTCTTCAACTTTTTCACTTTATTCACATACTAATCAAATGCAGCTTTTCATTACAGACTTGAGAAACTCAATTTAGAACTTTTTATATAATAGCATTCAAGTTCTTAAGCCTTCAATCTGTAACTTACAATTATCTGCCTATTCAAAAAGCAATAACTAACATCAAATTCAAAATTATATACATCATACCTGATTGTCATTCCATCAGACCAGTCTTTTGTGTGTGTGTGTGTGTGTGTGTGTGTGTGTGTGTGTGTATAAACTTAATTATTGTTGACAAGGCTAAATTGGGATTTAACTTGTAGCTGTAGCAGGGGTACATTTAAATGTAAATGTCTTTTCTCAATGATACATTTTGAGAACTTAGCCAGAAGAATGTGAATCTAATCAAGGTATTTGCACATAAAATTTCCTGTGCAAAACAATTATGCAACTAATTTAGCAAGCATGCAATTGCCATCAAGTTGTAAACTTCCTTAATCCTATGTCTATAGGGCAAAAACTTCTCACAAAGTAAACTTTGAACACAGAAAACCTGATAAAGAGAAATAAATGGATATGTGATACAAGTGTTATGGAGAAAAATCCATTTGAATAGTTAGTCTTATGTATAAAATCAACCCACAAAACATACAAAAATCTGTAGCAATTTAAGAAAAATACACCTTTCACTAATAAATGACATATTTATTAATTTTGGAGACTGCTAACATCCAAGCAAAAAGAACTTAGATCCCAATAATGATTATATACTTAATACATTCTCTGATAGCTGTCATTTAAACTTCAGTATATAAGCTAATGCAAAATTACAAACTATATTAAAAAATGTAACGCTAGTCATTATGTTTGCATAGGACCTCCAGAAGATTGCTTTATTCAAATTGAGAAATAAAATATTGCAGCAAATTTCACAACAAGTTGTGTACAGTTCTCTTTTTTGAACATCAATAAATAAATTATGTTAAAAACATAGGAGTTATGATTTATAAATACCAGGTTTACAATGAAATCACACAATGCATTCTATTTGAAATTAAATATAAGATCTTAAGCTTTCTTTATCTGTTTAGCATCAAAACAACATGCAAACCATTCAATTAAATAAAAATAAATCAGTGAAACTACAAACTTTGTTATTTAATATCATGCTGACCTTCCCTCAAAATGTTCACTACAAATTTCTTTAAGTTTTGAAAAGGTACAATCATTTGTTCTGTAATAACTAGCTCTTCAGCTGAAGTGGCATTATCCCTATAAAAGAGATATCACTCCCTATATCCTGATGAATGAAAGATTAAAAAAAATAAAATAAGGCCTAGGGCAGTGGCTCATGCCTGTAATGCCAGTGCTTTGGGAGGCCGAGGAGGATGGATCACTTGAGGCCAGGAGTTCAAGACCAGCCTGGCCAATGTGGGGAAACCCCATCTCTACTAAAAATACAAAAATTAGCAGGGCTTGGTGGCGCATGCCTGTAATTCCAGTTACTTGGGAGGCTGAGGTTCGAGAATTACTTGAACCAAGGAGGTGGAGGTCACAGTGAGCCAAGATTGCACCACTGCACTCCAGCATGGATGATGAAGTGAGATTCTGTCGCCAAAAAAAATTAATTAAATAAATTTTAAAAAATAAAAATGCAATGAGACTTTTGCTTCAGTGTAACTTAAGTGTAGAAAATGGTAAACAAAATATAGCTAACATTATAGAGACTACAGTTAACAGTATAGTAAAAGAGGTTGCTCTTTATTGAACTGGTAAATAAAACTGTAGTTAACATATAGAATATTATTGACTCTCATCAGATAATAATGTATGTATAGAATATAGCTAATGTATTTTTTATTATGAGTATTATTATAGTCCAACAAAATGTCACATTCAATTTCTTTAAAAAGCGCAACAAATGATCTATTCTTTTTGGACTTTCAGCCACTTTTGGCCAACAGTAATACAATTTTGGTGATATCTCCAGTAACAATGAAGCAGACTTCTAAATATCATTAAGAATTATCGAATGATTAGACTTCAAATACTACGCCGTAACTGTTTATTGTCAATGTCTTTTTCTAATTATTGATAATGAGTGCATGAAAACAAATGCAAAGTAAAAATAAGTGTTCATTTTATTAGCATACAACTTAGATGATTATGACATATTTCTGATACAGATATTAGTATTAAAGAAAAACATTGTTGAATAAACTGAAAATTACCATATGTTGTGTTAGGTTGTTCCTACATTGCTATAAGGAAGTACCTGAGACTGGGATATTGATAAAGAAAATAGGTTTAATTGACTCATGGTTCTGCAGGCTATACAGGAAAGGTGGCACTGGCACCTGCTTGGCTTCTGGGAGGCCTCAGGGAGCTTTTACTCATTGTTGAAGGTGAAGCAGAAACAGTCATATCACATGGCAAGACCAGTAGTCGGGGTGGGGGGAGGTGTCACACAATTTTAATCAACCAGATCTCATGAGAACTCACTCTCTGTCTTGAGGACAGGACCAAGCCATGAGGGATCCAATGCCTCAGTAGAGCTTTTGTGTGGAAACTCTAACCCTACATTTCCGCTTGGCACTGCCCCAGTAGAGGTACTCTGTGAGAGTTTCACCCCAGTAGAATGCTTCTTCATGAGCAGCCAGGTATTCTCTTACATTCTCTGAAATCCAGGCAGAGACTTAACCAAGCCTCCTTCACTCTTGCACTTTGGATGTTCCCAGGCTTAACTCCACGTGGAAGCCATCAATGCTTACAGCTTGCATCCTCTGGAATAGTGACTTGAGCTGTCCTGGGGACCCTTTGAGCTGTGGCTGAAGCAACCAGGATGGGGGGAGTAGTGTCCTAAGGCTGATCAGGGCAGTGGGGCCCTGGGCCTGTCCCCACAAACCATCCAGGCTTCCTAGGCCTCTGGGCCTAAATGGGAGGTACTGCCTATTAGATCTCTGAAATGCCTTCCAGACTTTTTTCCTTTGTCTTGGCTATAAGCAGTTGCTCCCATTTACACATGCAAATCTCTCTAACAAGTGGTTGTTCTGTAGCCTGCTTGGATCCCTCTCCTAAAAAAGCATCTCCTTTCTTTGCCACAGGACTAGGCTGTAAATTTTCCAACTTTCACCCTCTGCCTCCCTGGTAAATATTAATATTAATATTAATATAACTTCCAATTTTAAGTAATTTCTTCACTCCTGCATCTGAGAGTGGGATGTTAGAAGAAGTCAGGCCACATCTTGAATTTTGTGCTGCTTAGAAATTTCTTACACCAGCTACCCTAAGTAATCACTCTTAAGTTAAAGCTTCCACAGATCCCTAGGGCGTGAAGATGAGACAGCTAAGTAATTTGCTAACTAACAAGGAAGACTGGATTAGTTCATTTTCATAATGCTGATAAAAATATACCTGAGACTGGGCAATTTACAAAAGAAGGGGGTTTATCAGACTTACAATTCAACGTGGCTGGGGAAGCCTCTCAATCATGGCAGAAGGTAAAAGGCATGTCTCACATGGCTGCAGACAAGAGAAGAGAGCTTGTGCAGGGAAACTCGCCATTTTAAAACCATCATCAGATCTCATGAGTCTTATTCACTATCATGAGAACAGCATGGGAGAGACCTGCTCCATGATTAAATCACCTCCCACCAAGTCCCTCCCACAACATGTCAGAATTCAAGGTGAGATTTGGGGGGCACAGCCAAATCATATTATTCCACCTATGGCCCCTCCCAAATCTAATGTCTTCATATTTCAAAACAAATCATTCCCAAGAGTCTCCCAAAGTCTTAACACATTTCAGCATGAACTCAGAAGTCCACAATCCCAAGTCTCATCCAAGACAGGGCAGGTCCCTTCCACCAATGCACCTGTAAAATCAAAACAAATTAGTTACTTCCTGGATACAATGAGGATACAGGCATTGAATAAATGGAGCCATTACAAGTGGGAGAAATTGGCCAAAACAAAGGGGCTACAGGTGCCATGCAGGACCTAAATCCAGCAGGGTAGTCATGTCTTAAAGCTCTAAAATAATCTCTTTAACTCCGTGTCTCATATCCAGTTCACGTTGATGTAAGAGGTGGGCTCCCACAGTCTTGGGCAGTTCTGCCCCTGTTGCTTTGCAGGATAGAGCCCACCTCCTGGCAGCTTTCATGGTCTGATGTTGAGTGTCTGAGGCTTTTTCAGGCATACAATGCAAGCTGTTGGTGGATCTACCATTTTGGGGTCTGGAGGATGGTGGCACTTTTCTCACAACTGCACTAGGTGGTGCCCCAATAGAGACTCTGTGTGAGGGCTCTGATCTTACATTTCCCTTCTGCACTGCCCTAGCAGAGGTTCTCCATGAGGGACCCACCACTGTAGTAAACTTCTGCTGTGGTATTCAGGTGTTTCCATATAGCCTATGACATCTAGGTGAAAGTTCTCAATTTTTGGTTTCTGTGCATCTGCACGCTCAACACCACGTGAAAGCTGCCAAGGCTTGGGGTTTGCATCCTCAGCAGCCACAATACCAACTCTATGTTGGACCCATTCAGCCATGGCTAGAGCAACTGGAAAGCAGGGTATCAAGTCCCTAGGCTGCACAGAGCAAGGGAGCCCTGAGCCCGGCCTATGGAAACATCTTTTCCTTCTAGGCTTCCAGTTCTGTGGTGGGAGCGGCTGCCATGAAGATCTCTGACATGTCCAGGAGACTTTTTCCCCATTATTTTGGAGATTAGCATTTGACTCCTCATTACTTATGCAAATTTCTGCAGCCAGCTTGAATTTCTCCACAGAAAATAGGATTTTCTTTTCTATCACATTGTCAGACTGCAAATTATTATAACTTTTATGCTCCATTTTCCTTAAAAAACTGAATGCCTTTAACAGCACCCAAGTCACCTCTTTAATGCTTTCCTGCTTAGAAATTTCTTCTGCCAGATAACCTAAATCATTTCTCTCAAGTTCAAACTTCCACACGTCTCTAGGGCAGGGGCAAAATGCTACCATTCTCTTTGCTAAAATATAATAAGAGTCACCTTTGCTCCAGTCCCCAACACATTCCCCATCTCCATCTGAGACCATCTCAGCCTGGATTTCATTGTCCATATTATTATCACCATTTTGGTCAAAGCCATTCAACAAGTCTCTAGGGAGTTCCTAACTTTCCCACATTTTCCTGTCTTCTGAGCCCTACAAACTGTTCCAGCCTCTGCCTGTTACCCAGTTCCAAAGCTGCTTCCACATTTTCAGGTATCTTTACAGAACCACCCCACTCCTGGTAACATTTTGTTGTATTAGATCATTTTCACACTTCTGATAAAGATGTACCCGATAATGGGCAATTTACAAAAGAAAGAGGTTTATCAGACTTACAGTTCCACCTGGCTGGGGAGACCTCACAGTCATGGTAGAAAGTGAAAGGCATGTCTCACATGGCAGCAAACAAGAGAAGAGAGATTGTACAGGGAAACTCCCATTTTTAAAACCATCAGGTCTTGGGAGACTTTTTTACTAATATGAGAACAGCATGGGAAAGACCTGCCCCCATTATTTGATCACCTCCCACCAGGTCCTTCTCACACCACTTGGGAATTCAAGGTGAGATTTGGGTGGGGACACAGCCAAATTGTTAGTGACCTTTGCTTTCGTTCCAAATATATATTTTTTTATTTCTGTCTGTTACCTCAGCAGCCTGGACTTTACTGCCCACATCACTATCCACATTTTTATAACAACCATTTATCCAGTCTCTAAGAAATTCCAAACTTTTCCTTATTCTCTTGTGCTCTTCTGAGCCTTCCAAACTCTTCCAAACTCTGCCTGTTACCCACTTCCAAATACTTTTCCACATTTTCAGGCATATTTATAGCAATGCCCCTCTCCTCAGGATGAATTTTCTGTCAAACTATTTTTGCATTGCTATAAAGAAATACCTCAGACTGGGTAATTTATAAAGCAAAGAGGTTTTATTGGCTCACAGTTCTTCTAGCTTTGTAGGAAGCATAGTACTGACATCTAATCAGTTTCTGGGAAGGTCTCAAGGAGCTTTTTCCTATGGCACAAAGTGAAGCAGAAGCAGGCATGTCACAAGGCAATAGCAGGAGCAAGAGTGGAAGGAGGTATCATACTTTTAAACAACTAGATATCATGGGAACTCACTCACTATCATGAGGACAGCACCAAACCATGAGTGGGTCGTCAGCCTACCTCTTACGCAGTCTCACATCCAAAACTGAGGATTACATTTCAACAGGTGATTTAGGAAGGACAAATATCCAAACCATATCAAGTAAACAATCATTATTTCTCCATCGATTTGAAATAACTTTTTGTCCTCCCAATAGCCTAAAATTGATTACCTACCATTCAATTCTGTTTCAAGTGTCACAGTTACTTTAAGTTCCAGTTTACTTTGGTTTTGATAAAGGAGGAAGAAACCGAACTCTTTTGCTGTTTACTTATCTGATGAGCTTCAAAAATGTAGACACAATGAAAATGCATAGATTTATTGAGTTATTTTGTTACTCATATATCAATAATGACTCTCTAGTTTACTTGTTATTAGCCAGAACAGAAAGCTCACTGTTAATCAAATTTACATTTAGCAGCAATGAGATGAGTAGAGTGGTTTATTCCAAGTGGTATCTTCATATACTTTTAGTAAAAACTAGAAGAATTATAATGCAATTTAGAAAATATATCTTAAAAATTTTGATACATGCCCTTCATATGTTAAAGCATGGATGATTACATATTACAAAATTGCATTTTATTTATATATTTGGTCATCATAGTAAATAGCAGTTAAGACCAGAGGCTTTGGAATCATAGTATCTCAAATATTAGTATAAGTTGTACTTAGAAGACCTGTAAGTATTCAGGCTGAATAACCAGCACCATGACTGTATTTTACTCCTGAATGTACCACTCCTGGTTTTGTAATGTTAGCATATAGCTTACCCTCTTTGTTACTGAGGTGTTTTTTGTTGTTGTTGTTTTTTGTTTTTTTCCAGATGTAAAAGAGTAGCAACAATGCCCATATCACAGGGTTATTTTGAGGCATAATGAATTAATGGAAGTAAAATGACTAGAACGAATAACGGCAATTGTAACTGCTCAATAAATGTTGTGTTAATATTATTGCAGAATTTTTGGCAACACAACTAAACTAGCTCTGACTTTACAAATAATTTGAGTAGGTGAGTGCCTGGTGAAGGTTATGCAGTCATTCCTACACCATGATGTTTCCTGAAATTTTATCTCTAGAGATTGGTCCCTCTGGATTTGAAGATTTTTTTGGTTTCATTTATCCTCTAATAACATGCCATGGATGAACCGATGTAAGAAATGATCAGCTTCCTCTTTCAGGATGAAATTATCAACTCACCAAAAGTCATTATGTATGCATGGGACGACAGGCTTATTGGTTGCCTTGAAGCTAGTGACCCTGAAAGGTGAACCGCAGCTAGAAACAAAGTTTTTCTAGTTTTCAGTACTGATTTATACTTTATAGAATTAGAGATTTCCTAATATTGTATTCTTTTCAACAATCCACACTCATGTTAGATTCTCTTTCATTCATCATTAGTCAAACAGTCTGAAATTTTTACACACATACACACACACGCACGTATATAGTATATATAATATTTTTGTTAATTATCATTTGGTCACAAAATTGCAGATGAGAATTTCTTAAATAACATTGAGTTTTCACTGTACAAAAGAAATAATAAAAAGGAGTGTTGGTACTAATGTAATATGTAAATCTTACAAGTCCTGTTGGTTTCTTTTAATGTAGAACTACTTTAAGCATTGTAAAGTTCATTTCTACTAATGAAGAACAATAATAGACATTTTATTTAACCAAATACTCAGGAATTTTACTCTGCCTGTGGGAATTAATTCAATTATGTCAGTCATCCCTGGAGAAGCCAGTCCTTTGTGTATGTCCACTTATAACAAAATAGTTTCTTAAAAACATTATACTTTTATATGTTTTTCATGCTAGGTCCACAGTATTTCTAACTGAACTTACTTTTGCAATAATCACATAGTTCGGGGTAATGACTACTTTCTGGTATTGAAAGATTAAGTAACAAGTAAAGGTGATTGGATTGCAGAAGCAGAAAAAGAACACAGAACAGTTGAAGTATTAACATAATCTGTGAGTGAGGAGCTGTACATGTTCAAGTTGAATTACTTGTATTCTGACTTACAACAGAAGGATAAATCCTACCTATGCTTTCCCTGAAAACAGCAATGGTAATATATTGCCTAATATTGGAAAGAATCTGTAGTTCTTAGGAACATCAAGCAAGCACAAGAAAGTGAAGGCATTAACTAGAAAAGGAAAAGAGATATTCATTTCAACCTTATAAAAGATACCTTCTACCTTAGTAAAAGTTACCTTCTACCTTGTTATTTGTATTTTAGCAATTAGCGAAAGCAAAACAATTAAAATAATTCTACCAACATAAATCAAGAATAAGGAATATGTTTGATTCTTCCTGTTTAATTAGTTTCAACTAGCATGGGAGTTACATTAGATTCGCCTTTGTGAACTCTTCCTTTCATCTTATTTGAAAGAAATTTAGATAATTCTTTTCCTCTTGTTAAATGAGGACATTTTACATTTTTAAATTCCTTCTCTTTATACCTCACAACATCCCTGGACTAAGAGTTAATGAATTTCTGATGTTTTTTTAACATCTGATGAATCTGATTAATGATATTGTTGGAAAAAGTATAGACTATTGTTGAAATAACTAAAGTAGCTATAAAACTACTGCATACTCTTTCAGTCACACTTTAAAATGGGATATTACTCGGGGTGGTTTTTTTTTCTGTATTTTTTTTTTTTTTTTTTTTTGAGACGGAGTCTCGCTCTGTCACCCAGGCTGGAGTGCGGTGGCCGGATCTCTGCTCACTGCAAGCTCCGCCTCCCGGGTTTACACCATTCTCCTGGCTCAGCCTCCCGAGTAGCTGGGACTACAGGCACTCGCCACCTCGCCCGGCTAGCTTTTTGTACTTTTTAGTAGAGACGGGGTTTCACCATGTTAGCCAGGATGGTCTCGATCTCCTGACCTCTTGATCCGCCCGTCTCAGCCTCCCAAAATGCAGGGATTACAGGCTTGAGCCACCGCGCCCGGCCATGCAAATCAAAACCACAATGAGATACCATCTCACACCAGTTAGAATGGCAATCATTAAAAAGTCAGGAAACAACAGGTGCTGGAGAGGATGTGGAGAAATAGGAACACTTTTACACTGTTGGTGGGATTGTAAACTAGTTCAACCATTATGGAAAACAGTATGGCGATTCCTCAAGGATCTAGAACTAGATGTACCATATGACCCAGCCATCCCATTACTGGGGATATACCCAAAGGATTATAAATTATGCTGCTATAAAGACACATGCACACGTATGTTTATTGCAGCACTATTCACAATAGCAAAGACTTGGAATCAACCCAAATGTCCATCAGTGACAGATTGGATTAAGAAAATGTGGCACATATACACCATGGAATGCTATGCAGCCATAAAAAAGGATGAGTTTGTGTCCTTTGTAGGGACATGGATGCAGCTGGAAACCATCATTCTTAGCAAACTATCACAAGAACAGAAAACCAAACACCGCATGTTCTCACTCATAGGTGGGAACTGAACAATGAGATCACTTGGACTCAGGAAGGGGAACATCACACACCAGGGCCTATCATGGGGAGGGGGGAGGGATTGCATTGGGAGTTATACCTGATGTAAATGATGAGTTGATGGGTGCAGCACACCAACATGGCACAAGTATACATATGTAACAAACCTGCACGTTATGCACATGTACCCTACAACTTAAAGTATAATAATAATAAATAAATTTAAAAAATAAAAAAATTTTATAAAAAATGGGATATTACTATAACTCTCAGGTGTGTGTGAGTATGAAGTCTATTAAAAATCATTCTATTAATTTGTAAAATCTGAGCATAAACTCTTATGAAATTATATACATATGTATTATTTAAGTACAAATCATAGGTATTAATAAGTATCCGAGTTGAAATTTTTCTCTGATAGTTTTTGTATCAAATATATTAGTTTTTTATAGCACTGGTAGGTATATCACGGGTCACTTCTGCCTCAGCAAATAAAAAATAATTTTCAAAGTAGAACGACTTATAAGGTAAAAATTCTTCATTGGTAATGTAAAATTGAATCTGTAAATAATATAAGTACTGATACAAATTAATGACTATATTTTGATATTTAAATAATTGATATTTTTATAATACCTGGTTTATTTTTTTTCCCTTCCACACAGCACAATCTATAGATACTGTAAATAGCTTTTCTGACTGTTCAGTGAGCAAATTGTGCTTTTCTAATGCCTTCATCTCGAGGTCATTACCAGGAAGAATCTCAGCCATCACTTTCCCAATAGTACCCTATTTGTCCATAAATAATATTATATGAGTAATCTTTTTTAAAAAATTATTTTTCCATCATTTTTGGTACTAAACTGTGGTCTCCCAAAGTTGTATGTTGAAGCCCTAACCCCCATGTGACTGTATTTGGAGACAGGGTCTTTAAAGGTAATTGAGGTTAAGTCAATTTATAAGGGTGAGGTCTCAAACCGATAGGGTTAGTGTTTAAGGGGAAGAGACATCACAGACGTCTCTTTCTGCATTTCAGAGGAAAGGCCATGTGAGGACACAAGAATAAACTGCTGTCTACAAGATAGTAGAAGAAACCTCACCAGAAACCAGTCTGGCTGGCACCTTGATCTTGGACTTTTCACTTTTAGAACTGTGAGAGAATACATTTCTGTTGTTTAACACTCGTAGTCTGTAGTCTTATATTATAGCCGCCCAAGAACACTAACATGACTTCTTATATTATAGCCAATTTCTTTAAAGACAATATTTTTACGAATCACAATTAAATGCTTCTATATATTTTCTGGAATTATCTTTTCTATCTTCCGTAATTGACCAGTTACCCCAAATTTATTTTACCTTCTTCTTTCTCTTTTTCACTCACCTACTATATTAGCCTTGTTTTCTTATATTTATAAATTAAAAGAAAAACACTATGCAATATGATCAAAGATAATGAAAATGTTTTTACAACCATCACCATTATTATCAAATTGCCAATTACTTACTACAGCAATACCCCATTACATAATATAAACCAAATGTCTTAAAGCAATTATCATTCTATTAAAACTCAAGATGAAGGATTCAATAATGACAAAATCAATTGCAATCTTTATAAAAAATGTAAAAATCTTAATCTTCAATATGAAAGACATTAAACCAAACCTAATTCCAACAGTAGTTTGTACCTTCTTCAATAATATCATTAATCAGATTGCCCTAATGGTTAAAAAAATCAGAAATTCATTAACTCTTGGGCCAGGGATGTTGTGAGGTATAAAGAAAAGGAATTTATATAATGTCCTCATTCAACTATTCTAACCCTGCTTATCATCCACTTTGCTGTCTTTTTTTTTTTTTTTTAAACTTTCTGGGATAGATTAATAAAAGATATTGACAGTAAGCATACGACATCTGACATGAAAAGTATGCAAGTCGGAAATTAAAGAAGAAAGTAAAGGCATGCTTCAGAATGTTTACACATCCTTGAAGTCAGTAAGAGAATGATGGATTACAAAAGAAGCAGTGATTTTTTTTTTTTTTAATTTCACCACATGTGCTGCTAGATTTAAAATATGCTTGTATTTTCTAAGAAACAGTATAATCTGGGTCCCAAGTACTATTTTTATTTTTGAATGTATCATAATCATGACTAGTATACTTAATCTGCTTCTGAGGCATGAATTACAACAGCAAGCTGTCCCATGACATCATCATCTTGGGACACAGTCCTCTCAAAATAATTACCATCTTTCAAAGTAGAGATTGAGACTTCTTCAGTACATCCACATCTTCTGATTTTCATCTTATGATTTTCTGACACAACTGATATCAAAGGTACAGGCAAATATTGGCAAACATGTTGTACAAGTTACACGTTTGCCAACTTTCTTGAACAGTGAAAATGTAGTTCTTAATTTTGGAATAAATATGCATGTTTCTCTTTATCAGGTCACTGATAATAATAGTTAATTACAAAATAAAACAGTGATCAAACAATAAAATAAACAGTTAAAATATCATGTCAGAAAATGAAAAAAGATTAGTAAACTCTATTAGTCTGTACTCTCACTGCTAATAAAGACATACCCAAGACTGGGTAATTTATAAAGAGAAGAGGTTTAATGGGCTCACAGGTGCACATGGCTGGGGAGGCGTCACAATCATGGCAGAAGGTGAAAGAGAAGCAAAGGCACATCTAACATGGCAACAGGTAAGAGAACTTGTACAGGGGAACTCCCATTTATAAAACCATCAGATTTCATGAGACTTATTCACTGCCATGAGAATTGTATGGGGGAAACTGTCCCCAAGATTTAATTATCTCCACCTGGTTCCACCCTGACACATGGGGATTATTACAATTCAAGGTGAGATTTCAGTGGGGATACAGTCAAACCATGTCATAAATCAATATAGCAGAGGCATTCAGACTACTGTCTATATAAATACTGGAACACATGCATTTCATGTACACCAAACATTAATTTTCTACATTTTCCACTGACCCCAGGAAATGGGCTGCCAAATGGCATCATAAATCTTATATTTTTTATTATGGACAACTGCCAAATTGGCTGCTACACCACTGGCCAGAAAACAAAGAAGAGTGGAATTTTTTAATCAAATTTACCAGAGACCAGTAGGAAGTTGTTGTTTCTATGTACCCTGTTGAGAACACTTTGTTTCATTCATAAAATGTGTGCATGTTGTGCTGAGGGAGATAGAAGGTATTAGTGTATCTGAAAAGAGTTGGAGAAATGAGCTATTTCTGTTGGCCCTTCTGCTTTAATCATCTGTTGAAGTGAGAAGTTTATGTTCACTTTCCTGGATTTCACATGCTATTAGAAAGACAATGACAAAACCTGGAGGTAAAAATGGAAGTCTAGCTAATAAACTCTGATTTTTAAAAAAAATCTCTTAATGGAAATATAATAATAAGCTATAAGTAAATATACAAAAATAATAGCATACTAAGTAATAATTTATTAAAAATGAATAGTCTGCTAGGTGCTACAAGTAGATGTGTACGCCATCGACACACAGAGTGAATGCATTTATTGAAGAGTGACTAGGAGAACTTTCAGATAATGTTAAATATTACTAATAATTTAAATATACAGTATCAGTACACATTTTATAGCAAAGCACAACTATTATTTGGAACATTATATCGACATAAGTTAGATTTTACATATGCATAAGCATTCTGGAATGCTATTTTAACTCACATATTTATGGGCTATTAACTTTTATTATTATAATTTTAGATAGGTTAAAATCAGAGAGTACCTTTCAAATTGCATATATTTTATAATTTTCAAAATAAGAAATTCTGTAGTAGTCTTTGATATGGTTTGGCTGTGTGTCCCCACACAAATCTCATTTTGAATTGTAATCTGTATTGCAAACCCCAGCTGTTGAGGAAGGGACCTGCTGGGAGGTGACTGGATCATAGAGGGGGGTCCCCCATTCTGTTCTCATGATAGTAAGTTCTCATGAAATCTGATGGTTTTATAAAGGGCTCTTCCCTCTCTACTCTCGCTCTCTCCTGTCGTCATGCAAAACGTGTCTTGTGTGCCCTTCAACTTCTGCCATGATTCTGAGTTTCCTAAACCCTTCCCAGCCTTGCAGAACCATGAGCCAATTAAACCTCTTTCTTTTTATAAATTACCCAGTCTCTGGTAGTATCTTTATAGGAGTATGAGTAAGAACTAACACAGTAAATTGGTACTGGTAGAGTGGAGTACTGCTATAAAGATACTTGAAAATGTAGAAGCAACTTTCAAAATGGTTAACAGGCAGCAGCTGGAATAGTTCAGAGGGCTCAGAAGAAGACAGAAAGATGTGGGAAACTTTTGAACTTCTTAGAGACTGTTGAATGGCATTGACCAAAATGCTGATAATGAGGTGGACAATGAAGTCCAGGCTGAGGTGGTCTCAGATGGTGACAAGAAACTTACTGAGAACTGGAGGTCTTTGTTGCTATGCTTTAGCAAAAAGACTGGTGGCATTTTGCTCCTGCCCTGGAGATCTGTGAAACTCTGAACTTGAGAGAGATAATTTAGGATATCTGGTGGAAGAAATTTCTAAGCAGCATACAAGACGTGACACAACATAAAAGTTTGAAAAATTTGCAGAGTCTGATGTTGTGGTCAAAAAGAAAAACCCATTTTCTGGGGAGAAATTCAAGCCAGCTGAATAAATTTGCATAAGTAACTTGGAGTGGAATGTTAATCATCAAGATAATGGAGAAAATGTCTCCAGGGCATGCCAGAGATCTTCATGGCAGTCCCTCCTATCACAGGCCTGGAGGCCTAGGAGGGAAAAAATGGTGTCATGGACCAAGCCCAGAGCACCATTGCTGTGTGCAGCCACAGGACTTGGTGTCCTGCATTCCAGCCACTCCAGCTCCAGTCATGGCTCAAAGAGGCCAAGGTACATCTCAAGCCATTGTTCAGAGGGTGCAAGACCCAAGCCTTGGTGGCTTTCACGTGGTGTTGAGCCTGTGGTTACACAGAAGTCAAGAATTGAGGTCAGGGATCCTCTGCCTAGATTTCAGAGGATGTATGGAAATGCCTGGATATTCAGGTAAGAGTTTGCTTCAAGGGTTGAACCCTCATGGAGAACCTCTGCTAGGGCAGTGTGGAAGGGAAATGTGGGGTTGGAGCCCCCCCACTGGGGCACTTCCTAGTGCAGCTGTGAGAAGAAGGCCATTGTCCTCCAGCTCCCAGAACGGTAGATTCACAGACAGCTTTCACCATGTGCCTGGAAAAGCCGCAGGCAGTCAATGTCAGCCCGCGAAAGCAGCTGCAGGGGCTGAACCCTGCAAGTCACAGGGGCAGAGCTGCGGAAGACTGCAGAAGCCCATCATTTGCATCAGCATGTCCTGGATGTGAGACATGAAGTCGAAAGAGATTATGTTTAAGCTTTACAGTGTAATGACTGCCCTTCTGGCTTTCAGGTTGCATGGAGATTGTAGCCCTTTGTTTTAGCCACTTTCTCCCATTTGGAATGGAAGCATTTATCCAAAGGCTGTACCTCCCTCATATCTTGGATATAACTGACTTGTGTTTTATTTTTTTATTATTATTATTTTACAGGCTCATAGGTGGAAGAGATTTGTGTCAGATGAGACCTTGGACTTGGACTTTTGAGTTAATGCTGAAATGAATTAAGACTTTGGGGCACTGTTGGGGAGGCTTAATTATGTTTTGCAATGTGAGGACATGAGATTTGGGAGAGGCCAGGGGCAGAATGATATGGTTCGGCTCTGTGTCCCCACCCAAATCTCATCTTGAATTGTAATTTGAATTGTAATCCTCAGTTGCTGAGGGAGGGACCTGGTAGAAAGTGCTTGGACCATGGGAGTGGTTTCTCCTATGCTGTTCTTATGATAGTGAGTGAGTACTCATGAAATCTGATGGGTTTATAAGGGGCTTTTCCCACTACACTCTCACTCTCTCCTGCTGCCATGTAAGATATGCCTTGCCATGTTTGTAAATTTTCTGGGGCCTCCCCAGCCATGTGGGGCTGTAAGTCAACTAAACTTCTTTCTTTTACAAATTGCCCCATCTCGGGTAGTATCTTTAGAGCAGTGTGACAGTGTGAGAATAGACTAACATAGTCGTTATTTTCCTCTTCCTCCTCCTCGTTCTCCTTCCCCTTCCCCTTCCCCTTCCCCTTCTTCCTCTTCCTCTTCCTCTTCCTCTTCCTCTTCCTCTTCCTCTTCTTCTTCTTCTTCTTCTTCTTCTTCTTCTTCTTCTTCTTCTTCTTCTTCTTCTTCTTCTTCTTCATAAAAGACATTTAAGTTTAACACTTTTGGGTAAACTTTAGGTATCTCCTGTAGCATTCACTGCTGTAATAAATCTAACACCTTACTGGTCTTTCATATTCATAGTGGCACTCAATAGTCAAAAGCATCTTCCATAAGGCTCTAGATGATCCTTGAAAGACATTCAATTAGAAATTTAGGCTGAGTCTGTCTTGTTTGTAAAATTTTGACCTAAGAAAATATAAAAGTAGTTCAAATGATTATATAATAATTAAACTTAACACTTCTAAATATCATGAATGTTTACATATATGTTTGAAATAAACATTACTTTCATTGTGGTATTGTGAAAGATAGTTTATAACATTTCAAATAGTATTACACCAATCATGAAAACACTAGAAATTTTGATGCTGAATATAATGTCTACATGTTTATATGTGTATGTATACATTTACTGACCAAATTATTCAGTGTACACATTTCAGAAGCTATGTAAACTATAACATTAAAGTTTGATCAATATTTATGTGAAATTAGGGTTAAATTACTCTTTAGATACAAAATTCAAGTGCTAACAGAAAAATGTGCATCAAATGCAGCACACAACATATATTAATATAAAATACAGTAAATTATTACATCATTGATAATAGCCTTAGACATAAAATTCTTTAATGATTTGTTGTATCTATTTATGTATAAACAGTATTATAAGTTAATTTATTATTTTAGTAATTGTGGTCCCACCTATAATACAAATAATGGATTCATGGTTGAATACACAGGTGAACTGAAACATTTTCTGTGACATATTGTTTTAATCTTCACTCTATATTTTAACTAAAACATCCATTCTTCTCTACACATTAAAAGATATTGATAGACAAACAATATGTAATAAGGATCTATGATACATGAAATACTCTAGTACAATATCACAGAGCATGCGATTCTACTCTTAATTGGGAGTTATACCTGATGTAAATGACGAGTTGATGGGTGCAGCACACCAACAAGGCACAAGTATACATATGTAACAAACCTGCACGTTATGCACATGTACCCTACAACTTACAGTATAATAATAATAAATAAATTAAAAAAAAAAAAAAATTTTGAGACTAACATCTTAAACAAATAGGAAAAAAATATAGCTTATTGAAATAAAAAAGGTTATAAATTATTTTTGAAGAAAACATCAAAGTAAAAAATAAACAATTGAAAGTTATGTTTGGTTATTCCTGTATTTTTTATTTAATGGTACTTTGTTGCCTTCAAAATTGCCCCTAAGTCTTATGTAATTTTATCAGTTATTCAGTAATGCTTTGAATTTAACAAAATTTACATAAATTTATTTTCATTCATTTTAATTGGCAAAGAAATTGAGACCTAAAATAAAAAAATCATAGCACCTGCTATAAAATATTTATATGTGAATAAAGAGATATCACAATTTCACTGGCACCACAGGAAATAAAAGCCTCATTATTTTGTAATATACGTACATATTTAGGGCAAACTGTCCCTTATGAAAATCAAAATATATATACATTTACTTTCTTGCATACTACTTGTGGTTAAAATGAATGCAGCTATTTGCATGTATTCTTAATCTTCTTCAAACATTTCATATCTATCAATAAGATAAACTGTGCAAACCTATAATATTATATTTAATCATTATGAAAACTATATGGTTTTATTTATCAGGAAAATTTGCAGTAGTTTAATGATCAAGCATTTGCATTGTTTAGCTAATTTTATTATGAAAAAAAGTTAAAATTTGGCCAGTATGGTGAGAAATTGGAAGCCTTATGCATAACTGGTGGTAATGTAAAATAGTGCAACTGCCTTTGCAAATAGTATGGCAGTCCCTCCAAATGTTAGATCTCAAGTTACCAGCAATTCTACTCCAGGTAGACAAGATAATAAAAGCATATAACCATGCAGAAACATGTACACAAAAATTCATAACTTCATTGTTCATATTAATTCATATTTATATTGATCTATAGTGGTGATGAAGTCGTCTGTTCACTTATTGTTACTCTGACTGGTTGTTCTAGCCACAAGTGCAAGTGGGCCATTGAAGACTCCTACCATTACTGTGGATCTATTTCTCCCTTTAGTTCAAAAACCTCACATGACCCAATTGTTTATTACGGATGAATTTGTTTAAAAAGTGGTATGTCCATACAATAAAAATGATTCATGAATAAAAAGGATTAAAGTAGTAATACATGCTACAACATGAATATACCTTGAAACAATTATGCTAAGTGTAATAAGACAGTCACAAAAGACCATATACTCTATGATTTCCTCAGATGGAATATATCGAGCTGAGGCAAACCCACAAGTAGATTACTGTTTTCCTAGAGTTGAAAGGGGGGGTGGTGGATATTGGTAGGTTAGGTGGGAAGAATGATGTGATTGCTACTGGGAATGCAGCTTCTCTTTTTCAGGGAAGGAAATGTGTGTTCTAAAATCAGATTTTGGTGGTGATCAAACAACTATGAATTCACACTTCAATAAAAGAAAAAAAATCAACTGTGCACTTTAAATGTGTGAATTGTAGATTATGAATTACATGTCAATAATTCTTCTAAAAATCTAAGAATATTTTCACTTAGAACAATTTAATTTCAAATAATTATAATACTTTACACCTTCATTGATGATTACATAGTATATTAAACTTCAGTGGGTAAAAGCATCTTTGAACATATGGAAGATAATAAAATGAAAGACATTTATTTCAATTCCCAATTAAACTGATGTAAAGTAAAAATGTTGGCAAATTCTGCATACTGCAATATTTAATAGGTGAGACCCCAATATTGAATTTTTACTAAAATTGTAGAAATACTAACAAAAGAACTTCATTATTAAATTCTATCTGACTATTGTATATTTGAAATTAGATGTTAAATCACACTAAAATTTATATTTAAATCAGTTTTTAAAACACAATCAGTCTTTGAAGAGATTAAACTCACCTTTACCAGCATCTGTCTATCAAAGTGCTTAAACTCCATATGTTTTTGATTTTTTAGTGGGTCATTAGCCCATGAATGGTTAGCAGTACGCTCACAAAAAAAAAAAAAAATCAGCAATGCAATTTGAAAAGTCTCGCTGTTGATAATTGAGACATGCTCCATATTGATTTAGGAAGTGCTTGCCTTATCGTTTAACATTTTCAGCTTGATATAGCAAAATAAGCATTCAATAAACTGTTCACCTACACAGAGAACCATGCTACTTCAATTACACTCGAGTTGATTGAGGCCAATTTAATGATAATTAGTAATTTACAAGGTCAAGAGACACACATTTCTAACTCCATGTTGCTAAAATGGTCACATCTTATGTGTGGGTAAGAATGTCAAGTGAAGTAAACATATGAAAACTATGTGTAATAGGATTTTGTATTTTATGAATCTAAATAAATTACCTAAAGTTAAATTCAGCTACTTTTCATAAGATTCACATATTCATCTTTGGCTGCTGACACATTTTTATTTTTATGATTATTTCTAAATATAAAGATAAAACACCTGTTGATTTATTTCCAGCAAAGAAGAATCCATATATTTAATTAATTTTCAGTTTCTGTATAATGCTGCTCTTTGATTTGGTATGACATTTCTTTTTTATTACTAGAGAAGTCTTATGATATTTTTGTAGTACATATGTGTCCTTAATTACAAAAATCTTACTTTATTGTTGATTTCATCACTAAATTATCCAAAGGCCAAAACATATGTATTGGTACACACATTGAAAAGCATCACACATAACTCAAAAAATGTTAAAAATAAGTGATACTTACTATTTGTAAGTAAGATTACATTTATCTTATTTGAATGAATACTTAGGAAAATTCAGTTGTTCTAAAACACAGTGAGTGAGAGAAGGACGAATAGAATTTGACTTTCTTAATTTCTTGACCATTATACTCCCCCTTTATATACCCACACACACAAACTTTCTCAGTATTAGAAATAACTCAGTATGACTTTGTAGAATGATATATATCATCCAGCATATATTTTAATGAAATATTTGGCATTGTGTTATGAAAAATATTGAGAGTGAGCTAAAACTATTTTCACTTGAAAAAAATTGGAGAGACATAGGTCCAAAATGCTTAATATAAACTTGTTAATATGCAACATCTGAATTTAAAAGACACAAATGGAATATGCATTCCTTAATAGGATTTGTTAGGTATAAATGTAAAACAAATAATTTCCTTATTTATAGCCATCAAAGAAAGAGATGAATTGAACTCAGTCCAGCTTGCTATCTTTTATTATTTCTATCAATGGTTTTACATTTTTCATTAAATGTTGAAGGTGTTTAGATTAAGATGTGTTTTCAAACCAAATATATATTATGTGAGATGTCATTTACAACAGTATTACAATTAGCAACATGATGTTAATCTAGGTTTTAATACGATCCTAAAAGTTTCTCTGTAGATTTTTAATTTGTACTATGGAATCACTGAGACTACTATTAGTAAAAATATGAAAGATATTGATTCAAGATTTGTTGCTGTTGTTATTAGACTTAATGTTCATAAAAAACTTTGTAAATATCTCAAAAATACAGAAATGTGTCAAAAATACATAAAAGTCTTACCAAATTATGTAAATTCTCACTAAACTATACAAAAATATACAACTTGAAGTATATTATAAAATTTGTATTCATTTTCAAAGAGAATACTTTTTTGTCCCTTCGGTAAATGTAACATTATAAATTTATAGTCTGAAGCCCAAAATAAAATTGACACAGATAGAAATAATGTGATTTTGAAAGGCAACATTTAAAAAAATTCATATTTGCCTTTAATGATGTCAGACAGTTTCAATTATTAAAGACGATTCACTAGATACAACATGATGATGTTTAAAAATCTGAAGTTTATTATAGGAAAAAGATGCAATATAGCAATAGTATTAAAGTGAAGATACGCATCATAGCCAGTAGCTGCTTCACAGTAAAGGATCCAGAGAAGCCTCACTTAAGCTCCTATCACCATTCCTCTGTCAGAGCCATGCTTGGACAAAATTTCTTTTTTAGATCAGAAACCACTAACATGAGCAAAGAACATCTCAGAATTTTGAATTCCAAAATTGAGTGTTTGAAGTTTATTTCATGTTTAATGTTTGCTGTTATCACATATTTTAATTCTAACTCTTCCACTGAAGGGTAAATTTCACAGGAACAACTATGTTCTTAATATATGAATTATCTTTAGGAGCCTTCTTTGCGCTGTTCTTGGACCTACTGTCACAGGATCCTTAGGGTGTTTTTTGCCAGCAAGAAACCTCTGTGTCCAGTGGTGAATTCTGCCTGAATACTGCTTATACCTACTGGGCTTGTTCTGCCTACTCAGCCCATCAGACTGTGCTCTGCTTGCACTACCAGCCCAGATCACACATCCACCCCCTGCAAGCCAGTTGCAGAGTGGCAAGGGGTGTGTGGGTGAGCGAGCACAGGGTCCAGCCACAGCACACAGCCATGCATGCTGGCTCTGTGGTGGGATGAGAGGCTCCAGGCACCAGCACAGGGGCCAGTTCTGTGTGAGGCTATTGCTGGACCAAATGTACTGCTCATGGCTTCCACTGCAGGCACCCATGTCTGGAAGAGGGGAACACAGTGGCACGCAGAAGCTTGGAGATGCCAGAAACTGCTGAACCCCAAAAAGGGTGTCATAGCCCTAGCTCAGGGATCCCCTAGGTCTGGGCTCCCCAAAGGGAGCAGATCTTTTCTACTTCTCATCACTTGCAATGTGGCAAGCAAGGCTGTTTCAGCCCTGTTTCTATGTTACAACTCTTTTATTCCCACCGTTCGGCAGGTCCTGTGTTCTTGTCTCATGTAGAGGAAGAGTGAGATACGCAGACAACTGGAGGGCGAGCAAGGCAGAGAGGAACTTCATTAAGTGGCAGAGCAGCTCTCAGGAGAACCAAACTGGGTACCTCCCTTCTGCAGGCAGGTCACCCTGATGTCTGTGCAGCTCTCAGTTGAGAGTAGACCTGGAGTGGGTAGCTCCTATCCTCAGGGAGGTCTTCCCCTTATCTGCCAAAATCTGGCTGGGTCTGGGGTTTTTATGGGCTTCGGAGAGGAGAAAATGCATGCTGATTGGTCCATGGGTGGCCAGGGTTGGGTTGAGAAAAAACACTGTAAGTTCTCACTCTGGTCGTAGAACTGGCAGCCCCAGCCCAGGCTTCAAGCCATCCCTGGCTTGAAGGTGGGGGTTCACTGGGGACCCACCCCTTTCTGCCCAGGAACCTGTCAGCCTCCTGCCATCATCAAGCCGCCATCCATGGTGCCCAGGCTGTTCATGCTGAGGGACACCTGCAGGCCCACACTGAGCTACCCTCAGCCTCTCCTCAGCCTTTCTTCTGTTCTCCTTGGTGCCCAAAGTCTGGAGGAGGCTAAGGCAGCAGGGACTTGGCATGTCAACACTGCCCCAACTATGTACACACCTGGCTGGGTTGCCACAGTGCCTGGGCTAGGCTTCAACTTTGCTGCAAAATCAGAACAGGCACCAGGAGTTGGGAGAGTCCAGGCAGCAGGAGCAGGCACTTCCGAGCCTGTGAGGGAAGGGGGACTTCCAAGGTCCCCACGAGCACAGGGATACCCAGGTCTGCAGCTGCGGCTGGGTGGCTGCAGCTGCTCCCGGAGGGGCAGGGCTCCCACTCCTCCAACTCAAAATGAGATAGTGCCACTGCCTGTTACCAACCCTGCCAGCTTTGTGGAGCTCACAGACCCGGCCATGCCTCCCCCACTGCAGCTGGCATCATGGCAGTGGCCATTCTAGATGGGCTGCCCCGCCATCACTACTCTCCTGTTTATTTCAACTCAATCAAAATTCCAAAAGATAAAGTTAATACAACCTAAAACTGAAGGCAGAAAACTCCAATAGGTCCCTCTTAATAGCCCAAAACCAACTCAAAAAAAATTTTGTTGTTGTTGTTTTTAACAGGAACTCAGATTTATTTTGTATTTCTAGAACAGTTATGAATCAGAATGTATTTTCTTTTTATTATTATTATTTTTATTATATTTTAAGTTCTAGGGTGCACATGCACAACGTGCAGGTTTGTTACATACATATACATGTGCCATGTTGGTGTTCTTTCAGGAGTAAATTCCAGAATTCTTAAAATGGCTAATAAGTACTTATGCAGTCTGAATTTAGTCTATTTTTTTAGTACTATAAACTTAGATCCAAGCAATTATAGATTTGACAATACAAAATTACCATTTTGTATTTGTGATTTCATAGGATCACCTATGTTTATATTTTTGTTCCTATGCATCATTTGTATCACAATACAAAATTATCATTATTGTATTGTAAAATCTGTAATTCAGTAAAGAATTCTTGTTCTTTATAGAAAGATAGCCACACAGAGCATTTTTCACCTTATGGACTCCTACTCATTATTAAATGAACGTGTTTAACGTCAACTTCCTCTGAATTCTTCCTGTGTCCCTACATTTCTACTAGTACAGGAAATGTAGTCTTTACAGCCTGCCACACAGTGGGATCACAAACCTTATTTAGGTAGCAGTGGTCCTAAATAGTTCTTGATTTACCTGACCTGTATTGAGATGAGCAATCTGCATCTTAATTATTTATTCCTGTTTATGGGTTGGTTTTGTTTTGTTTGTGTTTTTCCACTGCAAACTTTAAGCAACACTATTCTAAATACAATTGCTTAAGACTGAATATTTGGGAGCTGAAACGTTAAGGGGAATTTTCAACAGTTATTCATTGATTATAGTAAGCTAATATTAGAAAAAAAATTTCATTAGGAATTATCAAGGGACTTGGTTAGTCTTTGCTATTAATAGATATTTATAATTTATTCTCAATTTACTGATGAGAATAACATTAGATAAATGATAAATTGCGTGTAGTATTCTCTGGTACACATTTTTAACTTTCCATTGCTAATCAACTATCAATTTGGCCAGAGAATCTTGTCTCTCCTGGCACCATCTGGGTTGTCTATCTGGGTTGTCTCTGCTTTTGATGATGTAATCCTCCCATATGATTTATTTTGTTTTATTTATTTATTTATTTATTTTACCATTCTCCGTGTCACAACTGGAAAGAAATTTACTGTTTTCCGTTTCATTCCCAATTTTGTTGGCAATGTAGCTTTCAATAAAGTCCACATGAATGAATAAATTTACAAACAAAATAAAATGACTGTGAAATAATATCTAATATATAAAATTATGATAATTTATTGGCTAAATGTACTCTTAATTATTTATCTTTATTTGCATGTGCTTTAACAATGCTTTTGTTGTTCAAAGTTTTCTTTAGCATGATTATTTTATCCTTGGTTTAAAAATCTGTTACACATTTGTTTTGAATACCCTTAGTAGGTATTCAAACCTGGAGGATAAGGGAATTCTTTAAAAATAAACATCTTTGACTGGGTGTGGTGGCTCACGCCTGTAATCCCAGACTTTGGGAGGCCGAGGCAGGCAGATCACCAGTTCAGGAGTTTGAGATCAGCCTGGCCAACATGACAAAACCCTGTCTCTATTAAAAATACAAAAATTAGCCGGGCATGGTGGTGGGTGTCTGTAATCCCAGCTACCGGAGAGGCTGAGGCAGGAGAATTGCTTAAACCTGGGAGGAGGATGTTGCAGTGAGCCAAGACTGTGCCATTGCACTCCAACCCGGGCAACAGGAGTTGGCTCAATCTAAAAAAAAAACAAAACACAAATAAACAAACAAACAAACAAACAAATATCTTTGATCCAAGGATAATGTAACTTCGGAGACTCAGTTTACCATTAATTCAGTTTCAGTGGTTTATGCATGCTGTTATCTTGCACATTGTATTCATTTCCTGGGACTATTATAACAAATTACTACAAATGGGATGGCTTCAAACAATGCAAATTAGTTCTTTCAAATTTCTGAAGACTAGAATTTGAAATCAACATGCAACAAGGCCATACTCCTTCCAAAGGTTCTAGGAAAGAATCATCCCTCGCCTCTTCCAGCTTCTGGTGGCTTTAGGAATTCCCTGGTTTGTGGCAACCTAATTTCAGTCTCTGACCTTCTCTTCTCTATGTCTATGTCTCAAATCTCTCTCCGTCTTTTCTTATAAGGGCAGTTATCATAGGATTTAGGATAATAAATCCTAAATCCAGGATGATCTCATCTGAAGATACTTAATTACATCTGGAAAGATTTTTTTAAAAATTATTTTTCCAAATGAGGTCATTTACATGGGTTCCAGAAATTGAAACTTGAGCACATCCCTTTGGGGGTTAATTTTCAACCCACTGCCCATACCAAAACATTTGTGAACTTTTCTATGAAGGTTTCCTGAAATATTTTCAATAAAAATTATTGTATTGATTGATGCAGACAACCTGCTGAGAAACCGTTTTATTCTCCTCCCGCCTCTCTCTCTCATTCTCTGTATTACTCTATACATAGTCACATACATGTACACACACACATCATCTGGGATATTACTTTAAGAAACGAAAGTAATCCCATTGCTTTAGGTTTACTTTACATTTCTCAACAACCTTTTTTCAAAATCTCACTAATTATCATGGGAATAAACATCAAACTATGCAAATATAAAAGGGACAATAACAGAAATCCTGCAATTTGTATGGTGACTAACAAGTCAATATACAAGAAAAAGCACGCATGTATAGCTACTTTTCATTGATGAGGAAATTTAAGCTAATAAATTCATTGTTTTTGCAAGGTTAAATCACTGAGAGAGTAGAGGATGTCTACAAAGACCATCCTCTTGACTTCAGGCTCTGATCTCATTAGCAAACAGAATGTTGAAGTCCTTTCGTATTCAGAATCTTGTTTGCCCCTCTCCCTCTGCCATTCTACTCTGAACTCAGTTTTGGATCAATCCATTGCTACTTCAGAGATTGCCTTTTCTTGAGAAACTACATTCCTCTTCCCATATATCCTCAGATGGCGTGCTGTGCCTGAGCATCTTGAATAGACTCATTCTCTAGGTTTGGAATTCTTCCTCTTTTAAAATCTGCAGTCTCTCCAACACAAACACTACAGTGAGATATTTCAAGCTGGATCCTAAAAGGGGCAGGTGGTTCCAGAGATGAGATAAGTTTCCAACAGATGAAAAAAGGAAGTGTTAAGGGGAAAAGCAGTTTCTCAAAAAGATAATATCACTGATATATGTTTCCATGGTAATTTTGTTCTTTAAAATTCTTTCTCTAATATAAGTATTTTTCTTAGCATCCAATACAAGCATGTTTCTGTACAGCTCTTTTCAGTGTCTTTGGATGAAATACAAATATATATATATCACTTGTATATCACTTTGTTTCGCATTTTGTAGAAGGTTTAGTGATGTTGATACAGAAAAACTATTCTCTATCTGTTTGTTGTGAGACTTCTCAACTGAAAGAACACAGTTTAAATTTAATTAAATAAGACATACCTACTTGCAGATCTATATACTGCTTGAGAAGTGAGGAAGATTTTTACTTTGGAATTCAGTAACTTAACTAAAAATGGTATATCCAGTTTGGGAAGAGAAAGACCTCAAGCTGATCAGTCTCCTTGTCTTGATATTGTGAGATATATTTCTGCTATCTCCAATTTCCAGAAATAGCAAATGTGTTGAAAATTACATTTTATCCTCAGTGTTCTGGATTCAATTCAACAATAACATAGTCTAACAAGTTAAATAAAAATATATTTTAATAGAAAAACTAACAGACAAGCATTTCTTACTGAATCAATAAGTAAAAAGAGTTTAAGTTGTATCCCTAAATAAATGGCTGCTGTTTCATTCAGTTAGACCCTAGTATTTTATTAAAGATAAATAATATTTTTCAGAAGATATTTACATGACAAGTTAAACCTGTCTCTCACAGATCACATTTAAATTTAAATATATTTTAACTTACTGAAATATATATTACTTCACGTAAGTATAAATGTACTTATAAATTAGTATAAATATTTGATGAACTAGTTTACAAAATTAAATCAAATAAAGATATGTACATGTAAAGAATGTAAGAATATGCTACCATATTGAATTCAATATGTAAAAATTATGTACTAATCTAAGAATAAATTAAGGGAATATGCACTAGTCTAAGATGAAAATAAATTAATAGGTAAATGTAAGCAATACATTTTCTTTGACCAAATTAATCCACTATTGATGGTTTATGTAAATTATTTTAAGATAATATAAAAAGGTTTAGCTAGCATGTGTAGCATTGCTTTTGTAACAGAATATATGACAGTGATTTATTTAATAGTAAGATGGATATTTTTATATAATTTGTAAAAAATGTTTTCTTTATGCAACAAGCATTCATAATGGAGAATAGCAGAGAACAATAACCTATTGTATACCTTCATATAATTGAGCTTAGTCACAGAGTATTTCTCCCAATAGGGAGTGAAATGGAGGCACAGACAGAATCATAGCCTGGGTTTCCTTTAGAAGATGGAGAAGGCTTCACAGAAACTAAATAATGCATATGGAAATGTAAAAAACAGTTGATGATAATTTTATATATGAAAAAAATGTACTACTAAATCACCTAGAAATTATTATCATGTTTTTAATTTCACATAAATCCAATGAGCTTTTGGCTGAGTCCAGAACCATTCAAATAAAGATAAACCAATAATTTTGAATTGAAGTCTAAATTTTCTTACATTAATTTTAGAGAAAAATATCCCTCAATATTTCCTTTGTACTGCCTTATATCATCTTTCAGAGTAGATTGAAAAACCAGTCTGTACGGTCTTTACAGGAGTCACATTTTAAACTAAGGACACCAAAATGTTGAAGGTAGAAAAACATGGTTAGCAAAAATGCGAATTTAGAAAGTTTGCTGAATACAATTCTGAATGATCTGGGAATACTTCAAAGTGGCTACTTCTTCCCTTCCCCATGGAAGCACAGGAGAATTATCTGATCTTCATCCTGATTATCTAGTAGGACTCTTGAAGATAAAATTTACAAAAGCGTGTTATCTCCTCATTCCTCACCAAACCTAGACTCTTGGAGATTTTATCTTTCAAATTAGTCTATGTTCAAACTCTTGTAATTAGTCAGTTACCATTTAAGTGTTGCTAACAGCAAGTGCTGTTACTAGTAGCAACTTCTGTTCCTAGTAAATTGAGATTCTGTCTTCATGTGTCTCCTCCTTTTATTTCCCCCCTCTTTGGGTGGAGAGGTTGTTGGGTTTTAATTGGTACAGCTTTTTTTCTTGTTATAAGGACGACTCCCAAGCTCTAAACATGTCAGAACTTCAGAGCTTTTCAACTTCTGCCTGATGTAAATTCAAGCTGTAGCTAAGGATTTAAGGCAAACATTGGAGGTGACTTTGAGTCGGGCTACTATTCTTTTTATTTCCTAGTCACTGAAGACATTTAAAATGTTACTGTAATTGAGATGTATTTGGCCTAATGGTCTCCTATGCAATCCCAGAATTCAGCAAAGTCCCATTGGGGAAGTCCAACTGTGTGTTTGAGGCCCTTTAACTATCTGGTTTGTAATTCTAACCTCACAAGACTGCTGGCAGCTTTTCTCCTTATTTTTCAGAGCACAAATTTCCTCTGACTGTTCAAAACTTAGCCTCCACAATAAATGAGCAAATACCGGCAGGAAAAATGTCTGTCAATCACTAATATGCCTCTGAAGAGTTTAGTCCTCTCTGGAATTTTTATTTATTTAGATTTAGTCCTTGTTACTTTCTAATACCTTCACAAGTATTTTTGTGTGTGATTTTCCTAGTTTTTTGTTGTGGTTGTTTCCACAGGATCATTGACTAGCCATGGCCTTTACCTTTTACATGTAAATAAATGTTTCCTTTCTGTCATTTTAAAAGGCTATTTGTGTCAGGCCTCTAAGCCCAAGCCTGCCGTAGATATCCAGATGGCCTGAAGTAACTGAAGAATGACAAAAGAAGTGAAAATGGCCGGTTCCTGCCTTAACTGATGACATCACCTTGTGAAGTTCCTTCTCCTGGCTCAGAAGCTCCTCCACTGAGCACCTTGTGACCCCCGCCCCTGCCCGCCAGAGAACAACCCCCTTTGACTGTAATTTTCCACTACCTACCCAAATCCTATAAAACAGCCCCACCCCATCTCCCTTCACTGACTCTCTTTTTGTACTCAGTCTGCCTGCACCCAGGTGATAAAAAACTTTATTGCTCACACAAAGCCTGTTTGGTGGTCTCTTCACACAGATGCGTGTGAAATTTGGTGCCGTGACTCAGATTGGGGGACCTCACTTGGGAGAGCAATCCCCTGACCTCCTGCTCTTTGCTCTGTGAGAAAGATCCACCTCCGATCTCAGGTCCTCAGAACAACCAGCCCAAGGAACATCTCACCAATTTTAAATCAGGTAAGTGGCCTCTCTTTACTGTCTTCTCCAGCCTCTCTCACTATCCCTCAACCTCTTTCTCCTTTCAATTTCTGCACTATCCTTCAGTCTGTCCCTTCTCTTAATTTCAGTTCCTTTCCTTTTCTGGTAGAGACAGAAGAGACGCGTTTTATCCATGAACCCAAACTCTGGCGCCGGTCACAGACTCGGGAAGACAGTCTTCCCTTGGTGTCTAATCACTGCGGGGACGCCTGCTTGATTATTCACCCATGTTTCAGAGGTGTCTGACCATGCGGAGATGCCTGCCTTTGTCCTTCATCCTTAGTGGCAAGCACCACTTTCCTGGGGGCAAGCACCCCCCCCACTCCTTCTCTCTGTGTCTCAACCCTCTCTTTTCTCTCCACTTTCCGGGGGCACCCCCAACCCCTTCTCTCTGTGTCTCAACCCTCTCTTTTCTCTGGACTTTCCTCCTTCACTATAGGCAAATTCCATCCTCCATTCCTCTTTCTTTCCCTTAGCCTGTGTTCTCAAGAATTTAAAACCTCTTCAACTCACACCTGACCTAAAATCTAAATGCCTTATTTTCTTCTGCAATGCCACTTAACCCCAATACAAACTTAACAATGGTTACAAAGAGCCAGAACATGGCACTTTCAATTTTTCCATCCTACAAGATCTAGATAATTCTTGTCATAATATGGGCAAATGGTCTGAGGTGCCTGATGTCCAGGCATTCTTTTACACATTGGTTCCTCCCTAGTCTCTATTCTCAATGCAACTCGTCCCAAATCTTCCTTCTTTCCCTCCTGCCTGTCCCCTCAGTCCCAACCCCAAGTGTTGCTGAGTCTTTCCAATCTTCCTTTTTTATGGACCCATCTGACCTCTCCCCTCCTCCCCAGGCTGCTCCTCACCAGGCTGAGCCAGGTCCCAATTCTTCCTCAGCCTCTGCTCCCCCACCCTATAATCCTTTTATCACCTCCCCTCCTCACACCCCGTCCGGCTTACAGTTTTGTTTCACAGCTAGCCCTCCCCGACCTACCCAACAATTTCCTCTTAAAGAGGTGGCTGGAACTAAAGGCATAGTCAAGGTTAACGCTCCTTTTTCTTTATCTGACCTCTCCCAAATCAGTTAGCATGAAGGCTCTTTTTCCTCAAATATGAAAAACCCAGCTCAGTTCATGGCCCGTTTTGCAGCAACCCTAAGACACTTTAGAGCCCTAGACCCAGAAGGGCCAGAAGGCTGTCTTATTTTCAATATGCATTTTATCACCCAGTCAGCTCTTGACATTAAAAAAAGAAGCTCCAAAAATTAGATGCCAGACCTTAAACCCCACAATAGGACTTAATTAACATCGTCTTCAAGGTGTACAGTAATAGAGTAGAGGCAGCCAAGTAGCAATGTATTTCTGAGTAGCAATTCATTTCCCCCCCTGTGAGAGAAACCGCAGCCACATCTCCAGCACACAGGAACTTCAAAATGCCTCAGCCGCAGCAGTCAAGCATTTCTACAGGACCTTTTCCATCAGGATCTTGCTTCAAGTGCCAGAAATCTGGCCACTGGGCCAAGGAATGCCTGCAACCTGGGATTCCTCCTAAGCCTTGTCCCATCTGTGCGGGACCCCAGTGGAAATCGGACGGTCCAAATCACCCGGCATCCATTCCCAGAGCCCCTGGAACTCTGGCCCAAGGCTCTCTGACTGGCTCCCTCCCAGATCTTCTTGGCTTAGCGGCTGAAGATTGATGCTGCCCCATTGCCTCGGAAGCCTTCTGGACCATCACAGACGCTTTGGGTAACTCTTACATTAGAGGGTAAGTCTGTCCCCTTCTTAATCAATACAGGGGCTACCCACTCCATATTACCTTCTTTTCAAGGGCCTGTTTCCCTTGCCTCCATAACTGTTGTGGGTATTGATGGCCAGGCTTCTAAACCTCTTAAAACTCCCCAAGTCTGGTGCCAACTTGGAGAATATTCTTTTATGCACTCCTTTTTAGTTATTCCCACTGCCCAGTTCCCTTATTAGACTGAGACATTTTAACTAAATTATCTGCTTCCCTGACTATTCCTAGGCTACAGCCATACTTCATTGCTGCCCTTTTCCCCAGTTCAAAGTCTCCTTCACATCCTCCCTTTGTATCTCCCCATCTTAATCCACAGGTATAGGACATCTCTACTCCCTCCTTGGTGATTGATCATGCACCCCTTACCATCCCATTAAAACCTAATCACTCTTACCCTGCTCAATGCCCATATCCCATCCCACAGCACGCTTTAAAAGGATTAATGTCTGTTATCACTTTCCTGTTACAGCATGGCCTTTTAAAGTCTATAAACTCTCCTTACAATTCCCCCATTTTACCTGTCCTAAAAGCAGACAAGCCTTACAGGTTAGTTCAGGATCTGTGCCTTATCTACCAAATTGTTTTGCCTATCCACCCCGTGGTGCCAAACCCATATACTTTCCTAATCTCAATATCTCCCTCTACAACCCATTATTCTGTTCTAGATCTCAAACATGCTTTCTTTACTATTCCTTTGCACCCTTCATCCCAGCCTCTCTTCGCTTTCAGTTGGACTGACCCTGACACCCATCAGGCTCAGCAAATTACCTGGGTTGTACTGCCACAAGGCTTCACAGACAGCCCCCATTACTTCAGTCAAGCCAAAATTTCTTCCTCATCTGTTACATATCTTGGCATAATTCTCATGAAAACACACGTGCTCTCCCTGCTTATCATGTCCAGCTAATCTCCCAAACCCCAATCCCGTCTACAAAACAACAACTCCTTTCCTTCCTAGGCATGGTTAGGTACTTCCACCTTTGGATACCTAGTGTTACCATCCTGACAAAACAATTATATAAACTCACAAAAGCAAACCTAGCTGACCCCACAGATCCTAAATCCTTTCACCACTCTTTTCCGTTCCTTAAAAACAACCCTAGAAGCTGCTCCCACACTAGCTGTCCCTAACTCATCCCAACCCTTTTTCATCACTCGCAGCTAAAGTGCAGGGCTGTGCAGTCAGAAATCTTACCCAAGAGCCAGGACTGTGCCCTGTAACCTTTTTATCCAAACAACTTGACCTTACTGCTTTAGCCTAGCCCTCATATCTGTGTGCAGCAGCTGCCGCTGCCTTAATACTTTTAGAGGCCCTCAAAAATCACAAACCATGCTCAAGTCACTCTCTACAGTTGTCATAACTTCCAAAATCTATTTTCTTCCTCACACCTGATGCATATACTTTCTGCCCCGCTCCACTACCTCTTAGCAAGCTGAACTCATCGTCTTAACTCAAGTTCTTACTCTTGCAAAAGGACTATGTGTCAATATTTATACTGACTCTAAATATGACTTCCATATCCTGCACCACCATACTGTTATATGGGCAAAAAGAGGTTTCCTCACTACGCAAGAGTCCTCCATCATTAACTCCTCTTTAATAAAAACTCTTCTCAAGGCTGCTATACTTCCAAAGGAAGCTGGAGTCATTCACTACAGGACTGTCAAAAGGTGTCAAATCCCATAGCTCAGGGCAAAGCATATGCTGATAATGTAGCTAAAAAAGAAGCTAGCATTCCAACTTCTGTACTTTATGGCCAGTTTTTCTCCTTCTCATCAGTCACTCCCAGGTACTCCCCCGCTGAAACTTTCACCTATCAATCTCTTCCCACACAAGGCAAATGGTTCTTAGACCAAGGAAAATATCTCCTTCCAGCCTCACAGGCCCATTCTACTCTGTCATCATTTCATAACCTATTCCATGTAGGTTACAAGCCGCTGGCCCGCCTCTTAGAACCTCTCATTTCCTTTCCATTGTGGAAATCTATCCTTAAGGAAATCACTTCGTAGTGTTCCATCTGTGATTCTACTACTCCTCAGGGATTGTTCAGGCCCCCTCTCTTCCCTACACATCAAGCTTGGGGATTTGCCCCTCCCCAGGACTGGCAAATTGACTTTACTCACATGCAGGAAACTGAAATACCTCTTGATCTGAGTAGCCACTTTCACTGGATGGGTAGAGGCCTTTCCCACAGGGTCTGAGAAGGTCACTGCAGTCATTTCTTCCCTTCTGTCATACATAATTCCTCAGTTTGGCCTTCTCACCTTTCTACAGTCCAATAATGGATCAGACTTTACTAGTCAAATCACTCAAGCAGTTTATCACGCTCTTAGTGTTCAGTGGAACCTTCATACCCCTTACCATCCTCAATCTTCAGTAAAGGTAAAATGGACTAATGATCTTTTAAAAATACATCTCACCAAGCTCAGCCTCCAACTTAAAAAGAACTAGACAATATTTTTACCACTTGCCCTTCTCAGAATTCAGCCCTGTCCTCGGGATACTACAGGTTACAGCCCATTGAGTTCCTGTATGGACACTCCTTTCTATTAGGATCCAGTCTCATTCCAGATACCAGCCCAACTTGAACTGCACCCCAAAAACTTGGATAGAGCCTAAAAACTCACCAACCAAGCAAGTAATTATGCTGAACCCCCTCGGACACTCTCTAATTGGATGTCCTGGGTCCTCGAAATTCTTAGTCCTTTAATACCTGTTTTTCTCCTTCTCTTATTCAGACCTTGTGTCTTCTGTTTAGTTTCTCAATTCATACAAAACCACCTCCAGGCCATCACCAATCATTCTATATGACCAATGTTCCTTTTAACAACCCCACAATATTGCCTCTTACCACAAAATCTTCCTTCAGCTTAATCTCTCCCACTCTAGGTTCCCATACTGCCCCTAATCCTGCTCAAAGCAGCCCTGAGAAACATTACCCATTATCTCTCCATACCACCCTCAAAAATTTTCACTGCCCCAACACTTTACCACTATTTCACATGCATGAAAATTTTAACTCTCTGCAATACTGGACAGCAGGCATTTAGTACTTTCCCAATTTTTTTTTTTTTTTTTTTTTTTTTTGAGACAGAGTCTTGCTCTGTCACCAGGCTGGAGTGCAGTGGTGTAAACTTGGCTCACTGCAACCTCTGCCTCTTGGGTTCAAATGATTCTCTTGCCTCAGCTTCCAGGTAGCTGGGACTACAGGCATGCACCACTATGCCCAGCTAATTTTTGTATTTTTAGTAGAGACGGGGTTTCACCATGTGGGTCAGGATGGTCTTGATCTCTTGATCTCATGATCTGCCCACCTCAGCCTCCCAAAGTGCTGGAATTATAGGTGTGAGCCACTGCACCTGGCCGTACTTGCCTAATTTTAAAGTTGTCTTCTGATTGTCTTTTGGTTTCAGCATTTCTTTTAACTTATGTTTTGTTCCTTCTCTCTGAATTTAAGATTTATTGTTTGTTTCTGATTTCCAGAAGTTTTGTTATACTATTTTCTCTGAATTTATATCACATAGAAATTACAGAACATTTGAATCTTTGAGATGCTAGTTAATTTCTAACATCGATCTTTGAAAATTCTCAACTACTATCTCCTCAGATATTATTTGTGTGAAATCCTTTAACCTCTGCTCTTGAGATTCCAGTTATATGTGTGATAGATAATTTTATAGTATCCCAGGTATTTTATTCTCTTTTATTTAATTTTCTTTAAAGAAATCCCCATGTTTTTAGTTTCTGAGGGTTGCTGTAACATATTTCCACAAACTGGGTGGCTTAATAAAACAGAAGATATTCTCTCACAGTCTAAAGTCTAGAAGTCCAAAATCAGGATGTCTGAAGAATGGGTTCTCTCTGAGGGCTTTGTTACACGTATCTCTTTTAGCTTCTGGGGCCAGCTAGCAACTGGCTTGTTGATGCATCCTTCCAATCTTAGTTCTTACCTTCACATGGTATTCTCCTCATGTTTCTATCTTCACGTGACTGCCTTTCCTCTGGGGTTCTCTTCTCTTCATATAAAAATTCACTTGTATTCAATTAAGAGTTCATCCTAGTCCAGAATGACCCCATCTTAACCAACTATATCTGCCAATAATTTTGTGTCCAGACAAGGTGCCATTCTGTGGTACTGGTGGTTAGGGCTACAACACATACCTTTGGGGAATCACAATTTAACCCGTAGCATAGCAATTCATTTTGCATATTTTCTTTTGAGCTATCTTTAAGTTTAGTAACTTCATCATCTGTTCTTTAATTCTTTTATTAGTCACCATTCTGGAAGTTAACCTTTAACGCTTTTTAAGCAATTATAATTTTGAAAATTATTTCATTCATTTATATTCCAGATTTATTCTATTTTTTCATAAATAATTGCCTATAAGTTTCAGTGTATTAACTTTAATATCTGGATTATATCTATTTCATTTTTTTTCTCTTGGATTTGGCTTATATTGTACTAGGTCTTGAATGCTTGGAAATGTTTAAATGAATCCAGTACACTTTACAAATAATTTTGGAGTCTCTTAGAATGGGTGCTCTAGAAATAAATTCCAAGACAGAGTTCTTATTGAAAAATACATCTTGTATAGATAGCTATGAAGTGGGATAGGAAATGAAATCACAGAGCAAAAATGTGGCTTCACTAATGTCTAATCTTTTCTTGATCCATAGCAGAAGGTCTAAGAAGTATACCTTGTACAAAAGTGTTGAACCCTAACTCCAAAGCAACAGGATTGCCTTTTGTATTCTAAGATAATCATTAGCCTTGGCCATATTTGATCATCTGAGAAGGGGGCATAACTTTCCAGAAAAGGAATCACTGCGTCAAGGAAAATTATTTGGAAAAGTAGGATTTCTGTTAACCATATTAAGTTTAATTACATTGAGTCTAAAGCAGCCTCTATATGTGGCAAACTGCAACATGACTTAGTATGTAAGCAAACTGCATCATAAGAGTGTATTCTTAGTCCTTCAATCCAAGGAGACTAGAACTCTTTCATCTGGATCTCCGGTCAATTTTACATATGAGAACTGTGGACCCAGAACCTATGTTTTCTGGGGAAATGGGTGAACCTTACCAAAGGTAAGTTAGAGTTACCAAGGATAATAGAGTTATAGTGGCCACAGTGAGAAAACTCTTTACAGAAAGGCAAATAGGCACAGGTCTTTATAGCTACAACAGCTACAGGCATCAAGGAGACTCCTTCCTATGTATTTTAAGCCCAAACAATGAATCTCCAATTTAAAAATTCTGCTTTCCTATATATCTCCCTTTATTGTTAACAGCCCAATCATTGGAAAATAAACTATCCACTTTTGCACCAGAAGTTCTGATGGACTCATTCCCTTTGGCCTGGAATGTTTCCGCCACTAGAGAGGCCCCACTTAACTGCCAGGACAATAATCAACCAGTCTCTCAGAGAGATAAAATAATATTTCTTTGGTTAGGGTTTTCAATAAAGTCTAAAATGTCTCCATTTCAGAATCTTTCCAATTGAGACTATTTTTCGGAAAACATTTATAAGAATCCTCTCTACTTTCTCTGTTTCATCCTACTTCTCTCATAAGCACCACTCAGTCAGCAGAAACCCATCTTCTCAAACCCCTTTTTGACTATGTGTTCTGCCAATTCTGTTCACCTTTCTTGTAATTATGTTTGCTATACCCTCAAACTCTTTCTTGAGGTGGGGGAGGGGAGACACATTAGTCTGTCTTTCAGTCTTGAAAAAAAAAAAACAAAAAGGATAAACCAATCTCTGACAATAAGGCAATTTTAGCAGTGTCCACACTGGATCTAGGGATAGAAATTGCTCTTCCTAGGGTTCAGTAGTTCCATTCACTCAGTATTCTAGTTAAAAGACACAGCTGAGTTAGGAAATTGTCAATCTAACCGAATTAGTCTCCAAAATATGAATTTCTGTCATAAGAGCTATTTATTTTCAGCTGGTTATTTTGAGACCCTTTTGTAAAAACAATATACATCTATAAAGGAAATCTTCATTTGTGAAGGGTGTCTCCTTCTTTACACCTAAATTACTAGAAATATTTACAATGGAGAAGGCATTTGTTTAAAAATGTGTAACAACTCTTGTCTTTGTTAAAGGCAGTCTTCCTCAGGATCTTGCCTTAAAAATGGGCCTTTATCAATATCCTTCTTTTTTTAGTTTAAGTGAATAATGGTATTTAGGTCTGAAGTCTCAGCTCTGTGCCTATGAGACATAAATTTCCTACCTGGTCTTACCTAAGAACCATCCCTTTGGATATGCAAATTTATGGGAGATGACATCAGAAGAAGAGAGAGCAAAAGAAAAACAACTGTTTAGAAACTGGCAAATAATTTTTTTTCTTCTCTTTTCTCTCTTCCTCTCTCTCAAAAATTAGCCAAAGGTTTTGGCCATTTGAGTAGGTAATCTTTTTTCCTTGGAGAAACAGAGTTTGACCAGATATTCTTTAGTAAATTAGTGAACTTGATAGTGTCGTGTCTGGTCCATGGCTAAAATTTTAGAATGAAAGCTATAAGATCTGTTTCGGCCTTAAGAAATAAAACAAATTTGTGTATAGGATGTGTTTATGTATATCTGTGTGTGAAATAAATATGTTTGGTCTCTCTCTTATCTTACCACATTGCCAAAATTAAATTGTAAACAGCTGTATTTAATTGGCTTAGAGAAAAATAAAAAAAAAAAATCACTTATATAAATTAAGTGTCCCTTCAGAAAAAGAAAAACTAACCTAAATGCTTTTCAAGTTAATGCCACTTGGGTAATGTTTGATAATAAGAATATTGATGGTTTGGTTAAAGCGAACATATCTCCAGAGTTGTCAGCCTTAAATATAATACATAATCATGGCTTTTCCTACCTTTGTTTACTGGTAAAATATGTTATTTCTATATCACAAAATTCATCAGCTAAACAAAAAAAGTTAAACATGATTGCTAGTTGTTTACTATCCCATTTTCATAAGCATTCCAAACATGATTGTTAAAAACAAGTGATTTAAGTATATGTAAGATGTAATTTCTATGCAAAAGATTTCCTTCTCAACCCAGAAGGTTTTAACATTCTCGAGTCTGAGAGAAATCTGTAAAAATAACAATTTAATTCTCAAGCTCACCCAAACAAACAAACAAACAAAACCAAAACCAAAAACCTAAGCTGATAGCGATAAACTTTTTCCTTTTCTACAGTTTCTTAATACTGACAGATTAAGTATATATGAAATTGTTGGTAGACATGTTCTGCACCATACTGACAAATTATACTACAAGAAATGATATGCTTTTAGATATTATGATTCACAAATTTGCCAAAGTACAGACTACTGGTGTGACTGCTCACAATTGCTTGCTTCCTAGTGTTCATTGGGAATTAACATCACTATGAGCTATGTAAGACTTCTGATTAATATACGTAATTAAAATTACTAGAAATAGTAAGACAAAAGCTCCATATGAAACTACAAAAGGAAAGTAACATATATTTTTGGTAAGAAAAATATATAATGTATAAGGATGTTTTGTTAAGAAAAAAGTAATGCTTGTACTAAAGTAGAATAATTAGTTATTTCAAATAAAAAAGAAAATTGTAGGATGAAAAATGGAATGGATAAGAAAATTGGAGAAGATTTGTGGAGCACAAATCTTATAAAATAAATTTTATGTATGATGAAGCTGGCTAAGATTAGAAGGGAATTATTTAAAGTTTTTCCAAAAATTGAGCATTAATATAAAAGGAACACTGATACACAACTAAAATTTGGTCCACTGTGTTAAAACAACACAATTTTCTTGGACTACTGGTCTATTCTTAACAGCATCCATGCCCACGATTTCGGTCAGTCTCTCAATTAGAGACTGACTCAAGGGGGACAATTGTTAAATTTAATTAAATTGTGCCTAAAACCGACTCCATACATAGCAAACTGCAATACAATTTAGTAGATAAACAAAATGCAACCTATCTTAAAGCTATATTCTTATAATAGATAGCTGAGTCTCAGCCAATCAGAGCAACCAAGTTTCAGCCAATCATAGGTTACCAACTTATAACACCATGTCCATAAAAGGCAAATTCCTTATCATACCATACCCAAATAAGGCAGTTGCCACACTGTAACCAATCAAGTGGCCTCTGTGTGTCACTTCTTTGTGTTTATAAATACTCTCTGTCTACATTGCTGGGAAGACCTCTATGAATCGCTACTGGTTCAGGGTGTTACCCAACTTACAAATTGTTCTTGGTTCAAATAAACTCATCTAAATTGAATTTGTCTAAAGTTTTTCTTTTAATAACTATTTCCAAATAACCCTAACAGCAGTTAGAGATGTGGACACTAGCTTGTTCAGGAGGCTTTGATACCAAAATAACATCTCTTACAGAGGCTGAAGTCTACATCATTTTTTCTCTGTACAAAAACAGCTCACTTTTTCTTCTGTATGATACCTAACATAGGTTCAATGCAGGATTTAGCTGAGTGGATGCTGAATTGTGGTTTTGACAAAAATCAGCATCCCACAATTTTACTTCTTCCAAGTACCTAGACCTTCAGAGATGTTGGTTGGGTGCAATGTGTATGTGCCCTTCAAGGCCACAGATTCTGGATGCAAATCTTTATCTCTTCAGTTTAATCTAATTTTAGAAAACTCTGCTCTCCTTTTAAAAGTTTTAAGTGAAATCTGACATCTCCCAGCTACATGGCTTTAGAATTGAGCAAATATGTTGAGGAAATAACTATGAATTTGAAGTCTCAAACTTGCTACTTCTCTCTGTAGCCCATGAGATCCACAAAAAGCCTTGAATATTTTGCTTTCCTACAGAGGTTCCTATTTGCTCACATAAAACCATATTTTAAGCTTCTTGAAAGTGAACAAAATCAGCAAATACTCTTAAGAAAAAAGAATGTGGCTGCAAATTGTCAGGTAAGTAGTCCATGCTTTTACCTCTCTAAAAACGTACTTCCTCTCTGTCGCTTTTGTTTTCCCCTCTGATGTCTATATCTATTTTTCTAATTTTTCTATTTGCTCATGAAAAGAACATTGGTCTGCAACAAATTAGTCTATCCTGTCCAAAGAAATATGTAAACATGGCCGGGCACAGTGGCTCAGGCCTGTAATCCCAGCACCATGGGACGTCAGGGCAGGTGAATCACCTGAAGTCAGGAGTTGGAGACCAGCCTGGCCAACATGGTGAAACCCCGTCTCTACTGAAAATACAAAGATTGGCCAGGCATAGTGGCAGGCACCTCTAATCCCAGCTACTCAGGTGCCTGAGGCAAGAGAATCAGAATCGTTTGAATCTGGGGGGCAAAGATTGCAGTGAGCCAAGATTGCGCCACTGAACTCCAGCCTGGACGACAGAGTGAGACTTCGCTCAAACAAACAAAACAAAACAAAACAAACAAACAACAAAAAAAACTAAGCATTTTTTAAAATCTCTTAATTGGAAGTTACCATATGGTGATACATTTTGTTTAAATGATTTTATCATAATTTAGGGCAAATCAGTCCAATAACTATAACATACAAATATTACGGAGTTTTAGAAAACAGAGATAAATTATTATCTGGGGGAATAGAAATGTGAAAAACAAAAAGTGGTATGTGTTCTGGGCTTTATGGTTTTGAAAACATATTAGTACAAATAAAAGTAAACATCCTAAGCAAAGAGAACAACGGAACTGAAGTCATAATCTACAAGGTATGGATTTAAAGTTATGGATTGGCAGTAATAAAAGATAAAACTATGAAGTTTGGCTGATACCAGGATTGGAGAAGAATTGGATTGGCACCAAAAAAAGTGATCATTTTAAATAGATAGAGGCTTGCTTAGCATTTTGTAATGATTCTTGAAATAGGTAATATATATCAAAGTTATTCTGCAGAAAAATTAACCAGCTCCAAGTATTCAAGTAGGTTAGGAAATGTCTACAACATTCTTGAAGATCATTATGAAAATCTAGAAAATTAGAAAGAATAAGAAATATCAAATGGAACCTATACAGAAGTTAAATTATTTAATAGCTATATAAAGAAAGAATTAAAATTTGCACTCGAAATTTGCTAATTTGATATAGCAGATTGGCAATGTGCCCTTAAAATGTTTTTTCCATTTACTTATGATAGTAGTGAATTGCCTGAGCATGTGGCCACTCTGCTAAAGACCAATTCCTGGTCTTTCTTGTACACAGCACTGTATGGTAATTTGACTAAGATCTGAAGAGTAGACTATGAGAGGAAGTGATTGTCTAGCTTTTTCTGTCCTCTTGCTTAAAAGAAAGTTGTCTGACCTGGAGTTTCACCCTTTCTCTTTTTAGAAAGCCAATGTGATGGTTACCTATGCTCAACCATGAAAAGGAAGAACTCTGTCTAGCAAGAATGATCATGTGGAATACAGCTTCCCTGCTATCCTGGAGCACCCACCTCCTGATTTCTAAATGAGAGTGAAATAAAATCATTTCTCATCTAAGTCAGGGACTTCTTATATAGCAGTTTATGCTATACTCTGAAATACACAAATGTAGCTGAAAGGGGAAAAAATATTCCTGTTGACAGAAACAGGTAACGTAGAGAGTGGAGAAGACTGATACATGTTGGAGAAGAGGGTAAAAAAAGGAACCTACATCTCAGATATAAAGACTGATTTTTATGTACCAATAAGACATTCAAAAGAAAACAGTCACTAGAAAGTTGATGACAATATGAGGATTAGGGAGAAAATTGAAAAACATTGCAGAAAAACAATGAAGAAACCAAATTCCACAAGCAGTTATGTCATGTCTAGCTATACAATTTATTTTTAACTTTAATAATTCATCATATTAAGACTAAATCACTTAGCCTCAGCAATAGGAAGTAGAAGGGTAGAAGGAAAAATTGTAATCTGTTTTCTTAACTAATTGAAAACACATTCATAATGTATCATTTCCATTTTTCTGTGTTGCTTTCTTTCTTTTCTTAAAACCAGAAGTGACTTTTGAAAGATATTTTACCTTGGCCTTTATAATGGTTCTATATATTTCAAAACAGATAAACATTTTATTATAAATGAGAGGTGAAATATTTTCTCGTTATTTGTAACTGATATATTTGGCATCTTAGCAATCTTTACCATTACAATATAAAAAGTCAATATAAATGCTATTAACTAATGAATCTAGCATCCATTTAGACATTGTTAATATTTATATTTATTCTACAATATATTTGAAACCTAAATCTGTTCTAAAAGATTATCTTATAAAACATATGTTCATTTTTATGCTATTATAAGAAGCATCTTATGCCAAAATAGGCAAAAAGTACATTTTCAAGGGGTATTATTTTAAAATCACTGAATTTGTTATTGAAAAGCCATCAAGAAATTATAGAGACCAGTGTCCTTTGATAGCATTTAAAAGCAGAATGAATGATCTCAGAATTATCCCATGGGCTAAGAAAGATTATTCCATGGGCTAAGAAAGATACAATTGTTTTACAAATGACCTGTGAAGTAAGAGCTTCATCATTGCCTACTTGAAATAGAACTGCAGTTTGTATCTTGAACAATGCTGAAGACATGTACTTCAATATATATTTATAATTAAATATGTGGATTGCTTATATTAATGTAAATGGGTTAGAAAAATAAGAAAAAAAAATAGTAAATACCTGGAGGCAAAATTATCATTCGATTTATTATATATTCTGCATTGTGAAAAAAATTCACTCCTACTTTTTATCAACCCTAAAAATAATTCACTTATCAGAATGCTATCTTTGATAGTTCATCCAATTAATTATGCCTGGAGAGAATACTAGAAAAGTGATGCAATAAGGACAGCTTTTCCCAGGAAAATGCAGTTTCTTTGGGTGAGATCACTGTGAGTGACTTTTGCTTAAGGTATCGGACCCTCAATTCTCTAGGAAACAATTACGGAAATCCCAAGGGGAAAACATGTGACATGATTACAGAGGTCAGCAGTAGACTGGGGGTGGCTCCCATAATTGTTAAGTCTTATTTTAACTTAAAATATTCTAGCATTATTGAAGAATACACCAACCGATTTACTGAAAAATGAATAGAACATTTTTCTAAACTTCCTACATACTTTTATCAACCTTTACCAACACCTTAGTGTTTATGTTATAGAATTATAAAGCCTACAGCTAAAAGGAACCTAGCAGATAACATCATATTAATTTGCTTTTTAAATTATATTGCCTTGGGTTACAACAATGCCAATAATATTTTCCATATATTGCTTAAAAATACAGTTCCACAAGAAATTAATCAGCACATTGTATACAATGAAATATTACAGATGAATAAATTAGCTAGCAGTAATCTATAATAGTATCCTTTAGCAAGACAAGATCTTTGACACACCAATATGAATACAATTTTAAGAACAGATACTTGTCCAAATATAATTTTAGCATTTCCTGCTAAGGAGTGAGGATATGGTGGGAAACTGGGAAAATAGATAATTAATGTTATTGAATATTTTTAGTAAAAATTAGTACAAGCACATCTAAAATCATGACTAAAATTATATAATATAAAATAAAGCTTTAATAATTCAATAAAATTTATGTCTACAAAATACCAAATATAGTGTTACTTGCTAACAATTACTTGCCAAAGAGACAGATGTCTAGAAGGTATCTTTTTCTTTGAGGTGCTCAATTTTTCACAAATTATACAACTAAAAATAGTGATTTAGAAATTACATTTGAAATTGATGTAAATGCTTTTTTCTTCCCAGGCAAGATGGCCTAATAGGAACAGCTCCAGTCTGCAGCTCCTAGTGAGACCAAGGCAGAAGGCGTGTGACTTTTGCATTTCCAATTGAGATACCCGGTTCATCTCATTGGAACTGGTTAGACAGTGAGTGCAGCCCACAGAGGTCAAGCAGAAGCAGGGTGGGGCGTCACCTCATCCGAGAAGCGCAAGGGGTTGGGGAGCTCCCTCCACTAGCCAAGGGAAGCCATGAGGGACCTTGCTTTGAGGGATGGTGCATTCCAGTCCAGATATTATGCTTTTCCCACGGTCTTTGCAACTGCAGACCAGGGGATTCCCTTGGTGCCTATACCACAAGGGCCCTGGGTTCCAAGCACAAAACTGGGTGCCCATTTGGGCTGACACCAAGCTAGCTGCAGGAGGTTTTATTCATACACCAGTGGTGCCTGGAATGCCAGCAAGACAGATCCATTCACTTCCCTGGAAAGGGGGCTGAAGCCAGGAAGCTAAGTGGTCTTGTTCAGCAGATCCCACCCCAATGGAGCCCAGCAAGCTAAGATCCAATGGCTTGAAATTCTCGCCGGCAGCACAGCAGTCTGAAGTTGACCTAGGATGCTTGAGCTTGGTGGGGTGTAGGGTGTTCAACATTACTGATGTTAGAGTAGGAGGTTTTTCCCTCACAGTGTAAACAAAGCCTCTGGGAAGTTCAGACTGGGCAGAGCCCACTGCAGCACCTCAAACTGCTGTAGCCAGACTGCCTCTCGAGATTCCTCCTCTCTGGGAAGGCCATCTCTGAAAGAAAGGCAGCAGCCCCACTCAGGGGCTTATAGATATAACTCCTATCTCCCTGGGAAAGAGCATCTGAAAGAAGGGGCAGCTGTGGGCACAGCCTCAGCAGACTTAAATATTCTTGCCTGCTGGCTCTGAAGAGAGCAGCAGATCTCCCAGCATAGTGCTAGGGCTCTGCTAAGGGACAGACTGCTTCCTCAGGTGGGTCCCTGACCCCCGTGCCTCCTGATGGGAAAATACCTCCCAATAGGGGTTGACAGACACCTCATGCAAGAGAGCTCTTGCTCTCAGACCACAATGCAATCAAATTAGAACAGTCTCTCAGATCACAATGCAATCAAATTAAAACTCAGGATTAAGAACCTCACTCAAAACTGCACAACTACATGGAAACTGAACAACCTGCTCCTGAATGACCACTGGATAAATAACAAAATTAAGGCAGAAATAAATATGTTCTTTGAAACCAATGAGAACAAGGATATAACATACCAGAATCTCTGGGACACAGCTAAAGCAGTGTTTAGATGGAAATTTACAGCACTAAATGCCCACAAGAGAAAGCAGGAAAGATCTAAAATCAACACGCTAACATCAAAATTATAAGTACTAGAGAAGCAAGAACAAACAAATTCAAAAGCTAGCAAAAGACAAGAAATAACTAAGATCAGAACAGAACTGAAGGAGATAGAGACATGAAAAAGTCTTCAAAAAATCAAATGAATCCAGGAGCTGGTTTTTTGAAACAATTAACAAAATAAATAGATCACTAGCCAGGCTAATAAAGAAGAAAAGAGAGAAGAATCAAATAGGCACAATGAAAAATGATAAAGGGGATATCACCACTGATCCCACAGAAATACAAACTACCGTCAGAGAATACTATAAACACCTCTATGCAAATAAACTAGAAAATCTAGAAGAAATGGATGAATTCCTGGACACATACACCCTCCCAAGACTAAACCAGGAAGAATTCAAATCCCTGAATAGACCAATAACAAGTTCTGAAATTGAGGCAGTAATTAATAGCCTACAAACCAAAAAAAGTCCAAGACTAGACATATTCACAGCCAAATTCTACCAGAGGTACAAAGAGAAGCTGGTACCATTCCTTCTAAAAATATTCCAAAAAGTAGAAAAAAAGACACTCCCCAACTCATTTTATGAGGCCAGCATCATCCTGATACCAAAGCCTGGCAGAGACACAAGAAAAAAGAAAATTTCAGGCCAATATCCCTGATGAACATTGATGTGAAAATATTCAGCAAAATACTGGCAAACTGAATCCAGCAGCACATTAAAAAGCTTATCCACCATGATTGAGTTGGCTTCATCCTTAGGATGCAAGTCTGCTTCAACATACGAAAATCAATAAACATAATCCATCACATAAATGCAACCAATGACAAAAATCACATGATTATCTCAATAGATTCAGAAAAGGTCTTTGATAAAATTCAATGCTCCTTCATGCTAAAAATATTCAAGAAACTAGGTATTGAGGGAATGTATCTCAAAATAATGAGCTATTTATGATAAACTCACAGCCAATATCATACTGAATGGGCAAAAGCTGGAAGCATTCCCTTTGAAAACTGGCACAAGACAAGAATGCCCTCTCTCATTACTCCTATTCAACATAGTATTGGAAGTTCTGGCCAGGGCAATCAAGCAAGAGAAAGAAATAAAAGGTATTCAAATAGGAAGAGAGGAAGTCAAATCATCTCTGTTTGCAGATGACATGATTGTATATTTAGAAAACCCCATTGTGTCAGCCCCAAAACTCCTTAAGCTGATAAGCAACTTTGGCAAAGTCTCAGGATACAAAATCAACGTGAAAAAAAATCATACGCATTCCTATACACCAATAATAGACAAACAGAGAGCCAAATCATGAGCAAACCCTGTTCAAAATTGCTACAAAGAGAATAAAATACTTAGAAATACAACTTACAAGGGATGTGAAGGACCTCTTCAACTAAGAACTACAAACTACTGCTCAAGGAAATAAAAGAGGACACAAACAAATGGAAGAACATTCCATGCTCATGGATAGGAAGAATAAATATCTTGAAAATGGCCATACTGCCCAAAGTAATGTATAGATTCAATGCTATTCCCATCAAGCTAGCATTGACTTTCTTCACAGAATTAGAAAAACTACTTCAAATTTCATATGGATCCAAAAAAGAGCCTGTATAGCCAAGACAATCTTATGCAAAAATATCAAAGTTGGAGGCATCACACTACCTGACTTCAAACTATAATACAAGGCTACAGTAACTAAAACAGCATGGTACTGGTACCAAACCAGAGATACAGACCAATGGAACCAAACAGAGGGCTCAGAAATAACACCATACATCTAAAACCATCTGACCGTTGACAAACCTGAAAAAAACAACCAATGGGGATAGGATTCCCTATTCGATATATGGTATTGGGAAAACTGGTTAGCCGTATGCAGAAAACTGAAACTGGATCCCTTCCTTACACCTTATACAAAAATTAACTCAAGATGGATTAAAGATTTAAACACAAAACGTAAAACCATAAAAACCCTAGAAGAAAACCTAGGCAATACCATTCAGGACATAGGCATGGGCAAAAGCTTCATGACTAAAACACCAAAAGCAATGGCAACAAAAGTCAAAATTGACTAATGGGATCTAATTTAACTAAAGAGCTTCTGCACAGCAACAGAAACTATCATCAGAATGAACAGGCAACTTACAGAATGGGAGAAAATTTCTGCAATCTGTCCAACTGCTAAAGGCTGATGTCCAGAATCTATAAGAAAATTAAGTAAATTTACAAGGAAAAAAAAAAGCCCCATCAAAAGTGGGCAAAGGATATGAACAGATATTTTTCAGAAGAAGACATTTAGGTGGCCAATAAATACACAAAAAAATAGCTGGTCATCACTGGTCATTAGAGAAATGTAAATCAAAACCACAATGAGATACCATCTCATGCCAGTTAGAATGGTGATCATTAAAAAGTAAGAAAACAACAGATGCTAGAGAGGATGTGGAGAAATAGAAACGCCTTTACACTGTTGGGATTGTAAGTTAGTTCAACCAATGTAGAAGACAGTGTGGTAATTCTTCAAGGATCCAGAACTAGAAATACCATTTGACCCAGCAATCCCATTACTGGATATATACCCAAAGGATTAAAAATCATTCTACTCTAAAGGCACATGCACACATATGTTTACTGCAGCAGTGTTCACAAGAGCAAAGACTTGGAACCAACCCAAATGCCATCAATGTTAGACTTGATAAAGAAAATGTGGCACATATGCACCATGGAATACTATGCAGCCATGAAAAAGAATGAGTTCATGTCCTTTGCAGGGATATGGATGAAGCTGGAAACCATCATTGTCAGCAAACTATCACAAGGACAGGAAACCAAACACTTCATGTTCTCACTTATAAGTGGGAGTTGAACAATGGGAACATATGGGCACTGAGAGGGAATATCACACACCAGGGCCTGTCGGGGGATGGGGAAAAAGGGGAGGGATAACATTAGGAGAAATACCTAATGTAGATGACAGGTTGATGAGTGCAGGAAACCACCATGGCACATGTATACATATGTAACAAACCTGCACGTTCTGCACATGTATCTCAGGTCTTAAAGTATAATTTTAAAAGAAAGAAAAGAAAATTTATGTAAATATTTTCTCTTCATAACCCAACTTTTAAAGAGTCTGGTTGTCTGGCAAATTACACAACACTATTTCTGCATGTCCCGTGCATGTGTACCTCTTGGCATCACCAAGGCTTCAGTGGAGTATTGAGCAAGTCATTTGAAAAATGTTATTTTAAACAAATGATACATTCTAAAAAATAGCACTTATTGAAGTACAAGATTAATATTGCTATTTTAACTTAGTTTTACCTCCATACTCAGACTTTTCATAATTTTTTTTTCTTAGTAATTGTTGAATTATGCCCACAGTTCACAGGCCAAATGGACTCCCTATGGCTAAAATGTTAAGCAGAACCAAGAGGTTATGACATAGTGAGGGAGAGGTCACATTTTCTGTGTGTTTGGAAACGTGTTACAAAACCTGGTTTTCTACAACCAATGCAAATAATAGTTCCTGAAAACAATTACAGGTCGAAATTGCCCAACTGACCACCAAGAGACCAGCCGGTATCAACCTATTGACCATGTGGACCTAGACAATTGAGAGACTGGTGATTTGAGCTTAAAGGTCAGCCAGTCAAGACTCTGTTCTTCATTTCTCTGACCTGCCAACCCCTGCCCTTCGGTTTTTGTCTATAATCTCCTACTCCGTGACCTGTCCTCAGAGCACACTACTGTTGCAGGCCAAAGGCTATGTTTCTCCAATCTGGAGATTGCTTTTAGAAATGAAAATTCTCCTTTTGTCTCCACAGATTTCATTGGTCTTTCGTTAACATTACTTATAGGAATTAACCGACTGGGCAAAATGAATTTTTATAGAATATAACACAATTTATGTAAAAATGCTTTTCTAAGCATTACACTACAAAAAGTAGCACATTAACACTTAAATATTGTAGAATCCTATTGTAAGGAATAATTGGACATGGAGTCAAAAGTAATCTTTAAGGATGAATCTTACTACTTTACCTTATTTAAAAAATGATATAAAAATGTCATTTTATTTCGATTTGTAACATGTACATAGTCATATAGCAAATATTGGTACCCGATTTTTGAAAAAGTAATAATTGATCACTATTATGGGTTTTCATTTTCAAATAGTAGTGTTTTATAGTTTTAGTAATCTGTTTTGAGAATTTAATTGTTGTAACTTTATATTTGATTAAATATAGTGAAATTGCTATCCATAAAGTTGTGAAAACTGGGCAATAATAAACAAAATATTTTTTACATAAGACCTTACCATAAACCTAAAATTTCAAAATTATAAGTAAAAATTCTTATAAATACTATATGTGTGGTGATTAATATTAAGTGTCAAGTCGATTGAATGGAAGGACACAAAGTATTGTTTCTGGTTGTATCTGGGTGTATCTGGGTGTTGCCAGAGGAGGTTAACAGTTGAGTCAGTGGACTGGGAGAGGAAGACCCACCCGAAATTGGCTGCCAGCACAATTGGATGCTAGAAAAAACAGACAGAAGAAGTTGGAAGAAGCTGATTTGTCCAGTCATCTGGTCTTCCTCTCTCTCCCATGATGGATGCTTCCTGCCCTCAAACATCAGACTCCAAGTGCTTCAGCTTTTGGACTCTTGAACTTACACCAGTGGTTTACTTGGGTCTATAGGGCCTTTGGCCACAGACTGAAGGCTGCACTATAGGTTTCCCTACTTTTGAGGTTTTGGGACTTGGACTGACCCGCTACTAGCTCCCTTGCTCCTCAACTTGCAGATGGCCTATCGTGGGACTTCACCTTGTGATACTGTGAGTCAATTCTCCTTAATAAATTCCCTTTCATATACACATACATCATATTATCTGTCTCTCTCGAGAACCCTAATACAATATACATATACATGTCTATATGAAGTTGGTGATTATTTGCATTTTATATTTTACTGGATTTCTTTGTTAAAAATATCTCATAAATAGAACTAGTAATATAAATACATTTATACAGTGTGATGTTAATGTTATTCCAGTAAACAGCATAATTTATTCAACTAATCCTCTTTTCTATAATTAGATTATTTTTAGTTTTCAAAATTAATAAAAAGGGATATTGCCAAAGCTAAATCATGACTGTTTCTGTTCATTCTTTTTTTTTTTTTTTGAGACGGAGTCTCGCTCTGTCGCCCAGGCTGGAGTGCAGTGGCCGGATCTCAGCTCACTGCAAGCTCCGCCTCCCAGGTTCACGCCATTCTCCTGCCTCAGCCTCCCGAGTAGCTGGGACTACAGGCGCCGCCACCTCGCCCGGCTAGTTTTTTTGTATTTTTTAGTAGAGACGGGGTTTCACCGTGTTAGCCAGGATGGTCTCGATCTCCTGACCTTGTGATCCACCTGTCTCGGCCTCCCAAACTGCTGGGATTACAGGCTTGAGCCACCGCGCCCAGCCTGTTTCTGTTAATTCTTAAGTATTTTCTTAGGATGTTAATCTTAAGCAAGGTTGTAGTATATTTGGATAAAGTTACACAATTTGTATGGGTTGTGTGTGTGTGTCAGAGAGAATGAGAGATTATTTGTGTACAAAATTATTAATCTGAAAATATTTTTGTCCTTTAAATTTTTATTGCATTAAAATGGGGCTAGAGTGGATGACTATTAAGTTTGAGAAAATATTTTTTAAGTGAAAACATTTTATGAGAAGGAAGGCAGGATATAGATTGTTTAAAATATATTTCAGGTGTTTGTGTTTGAGCAAGTTTGGGGGATGCTGCTCTACACTACTGCACATTAAAAGGAAAAGTGATATTTTACAACTCAATTATGTCTGCTGAAGAACTTGTAATGGATCGGGTGGTTAAGTAAGTGCTATCCTCACATACAATTTTTATTTAATAGTTAGGATTACTTTACTACTACATAGAATTTAACCACAATGAATTTCCATATATATAAAATGGAATCCTTCTATACTCTCTCTGTAGGTTGAACATTTGTGTAGCTTATTAGACATAACCAAATATTTCATTCAATTTTTCATTGTCAATTTGGGTGACTGTCAATGAAAATCTGTATAATACTTTCAAGTACTATAATGGAAACATTGATATTTCATTTCTTAGGAGTATGGAGCAGTAGAAAATTGAACTTGGTTTGTGTTTCTAGCTCAAGTGAATACAACATACACACTATACACAATCTGTTATAAATATTATGTTAACTCTCAGGCACACACTAACTTATCTACCCACTTCAAAGGATATTTCCTTGACTGGTAAGATTGTTCATAGTAACAATCATGGCTTTCAAAAATTGGTTTCCTATGCATTTAAAGACTATTTATTTACTTATAATTTAAATTTTAGTTTATTTTAGATTCAGGGAGTACATGAACATGTTTGTTACATGGGTATATTGAGCGCTAGTGGGAATTGAGCTTCTATTGTACCAACAACATAAGTGGTGAACATTTTACCTAGTAGGTCATTTTTCAAAACTGGTCCCCTTCCCACACTCCCTGCTTTTGGAGTCCCCAGTGTTCATTATTTCCATCTTTACGTCCATGTGGTACTCATCGTTTAGCTTCCACTTGTAAATAAGAACGAATGGTATTTCATTTTCTGTTTCTGAGTTAGTTCATATAGGATAATGGCTTTTAGCTTCATCCATGTCACTGCAAACAACAAGATTTTATTCCTTTTTATGGTTGGATAATATTCCATGGTGTGTGTGTGTGTGTGTGTATACATGTATATCTCCACATATATATACACACATACACACACACACACATATACACACACACACATACATATGACATTTTCTTTACCTAGTCAACCATTGATGAACCAACACTGAGGCTGATTTCATGATTTTTCTATTAAGAAGAGCGCTCTGATGAACATAGAAGCCCAGGTGTCTTTTTTGTATAATAATTTCTTTTCCTGTGGAGAGATACCCAGTGGTGGGATTCCTAGGTCAAATGGTAGTTCTATTTTTAGTTCTTTGAGAAATTCCCATACTGTTTTCCATAGTGGTTGAACTAATTTACATTTCCACCAACAGTGTAGAAGTGTTCCCTTTTCTGCACATCAATGCTAACATCTGTTGTTTGTTGAATTCTTAGTAATAGCCATTCTGACTGGTGGAAGATGATATCTCACTGTGGTTTACATTTACATTTATCTGATGATTAATGGTGTTGAGCGTTTTTTCATGTATTTCTTGGCCACTTGTATCTCTTCTTCTGAGAAGTGTTCGTTCATGTCCTTTGTCCAGTTTTTAATGAGGGTATTTGTTCATTTCTTGTTAAGTTGTGTTCCACATAGATTCTAGATATTAGTTCTTTGTCAGAGCCATAATTTGCAAATGTTTTCTCCCATTCCATAGGTTGTCTGTTTACTGTATTGATTATTTCTTTTGTATGCAGAGGCTTTTTAGTTTGACTCCCATTTGTCTTTTTTGTTGTTTCTGTTGCATTTGCGTTTGGAATCTTCATCATGAATTTTTTGCCTAGGCCAATAACCAGAAGAGGTTTTCCTGAGTTATCTTCCAAGATTTTTATAATTTCAAGTGATATATTTAAGCCTCAGTTCATCTTGAGTTCATTTTTGTATATGGTGAGAGATAGAGCTCCAGTTTTTATTCTTCTGCACTTGGCAAGACAATTTTCCTAGCACTACTTATGCAATAGGATGTATGTCCTCCATTATTTATTTTTGCTAATGGTATCAAAGATCAGTTGGCTGTAGACATGTAGCTTTATTTCTGGGTTCTTTGCTATGTTCCATTGATCTATGTGTCTATTTTTCTACCAATATCATGCTATTTTAGTTACTACAGTAGTTAATTTGTAGAATAATTTGAAGTCAAGAGATGTGATGACTTCGGATTTGCTATTTTTACTTAGTATTGCTTTGGCTACAGGATTGTACAACTCTTTTATGATTCCATGTGAATTTTAGGATTGTTTTCTCTAATTCTGTGAAAAAATGACATTGATAATTAGATAGGTATTGTGTTGAATCTGTAGATTGCTTTGGGCAGTCTGGTCACTTAGTGGTACTGATACTTCCAGTTCATCAGCATGCATTGTTTTTCCATTTGATTGTGTCATCTACGATTTCTTTGATCATTGTTGTGTGTAAATTTTTTACCTCTTCGTATAAATGTATTTCTAGATTGTGTGTATGTGTGTGTGTGTGTGTTTGCACCTATGGTAAATGGAATTGCATTATTGATTTAGCTCTCAACCTCAATGTTATTGCTATATAGAAATGCTAATAATTTATATACACTGATTTTGTATCATAAGACTTTACTGAAGTTGTTTATCAAGTCTAGGAGTCTTTTAAGGGAATATTTAAGGTTTTCTAGTAATATAATACTTTCCAGAGATCACTCGACTTCCTCTTTTCCAGTCTCAATATCTTTTATTTCTTTCCTTCTCTGATTGCTCTGTCTAGTACTTAGAGTGTTGAACAGAAGTGAGAATGGACATCTTTGTCTTGTTCCAATTCTTAGAGGGAGTGCTTTCAACTTTTTCCCTTTCAGTATGATGTTGGCTGTGGGTTTGTCACATATGGCTCTCATTATTTTGAGGTATGTTCTATCAATGCCTAGTTTGTTGAAGGTTTTTATCATGAAGGGCTATTGGACTTTATAAAATACCTATTATACATCTATTGAGATGATTGTATTGTATTTGATTTTAGTTCTCTTTATGTGGTGAATCACATTTATTGATTTGTGCACGTCAGCCATCCTTGGATCCCTGGAATAAAATCCACTTGATTGTGATGAATTCTCAGTTTAAATATGAATCCATAGCTATAGGCTGCAATCAAATAGATTGTTTCTGTTGATTTATTCATATTAAGTACTGTCATAAATTAGATTAAATATTCATTGTCTAACATGCCATTGTGAGATGGCAGAAATCACCAGTTAATTTTTAATGGATGTTTATGATTTATATCATATAAAGTAGGAAGTTCTATGTGTTTAATTATTCTTTAAACAACATCAATATGCATTAACATTTATATCATTTTTGCATCTGAGTTCTGTTCTGAACACTGCCAAAAAAAAAAAAATTTACCCAAGTAATTACCTGTCACATTGGCTGTACTGTCTTTAAATGAATTTAAGACACACTACTCCTTAAGTAATGCAATTGATAATTCTGCATAAGTATTACTATACATAAAGTTTGAATGAATTCTGTGTGTGCATTTATCCTATCTCTATAAATAGAGTACACACAAAATATATTTTTGAAACAAATCAGAAGTGTTCAAGTAGTAAATTAAGATCTGAGACACAAAGAAAATGTTGCAGAAATCCAGGTTACTAGTCTTGCAGCGATAGCAACAAAATTTAAATTGACTATATTTTTCTTTCTTTCATAGACTTTTAAATATCACAATCATAATTCTATGTTGTTATATTTTGCTAAGACTATTTCTTATATTTTAACTTATCTTAAAAAATCTAAATCCCACCTTTGATTATTTCCACAGAACATATCTTCCCTAAACCAAATTTATTTTCTAAATTAATTTTTAGGGATGCTGTATGCATCACAGCAATTTGTAGAATTCCAAATTCTAGAACGTATCTATTGTCATATTACAGAGGAAAATAAATAAAAAAGAAACCTTGCTTCTCCTATGTAAATGGTTTAACCTAATATTTTGTTTCCCTAAATGCCCTTCTGCTGGCTAAATGTTATCTAATACAAGCCAAATACTAAGTATTTTATAATAACTTTAATGTAAAAATATCAAAACACTTTTTATTGAATGGTTCCATAAATCAAGAGAATTTTCAACATTCATAAAAATTTTGCAGTGTGAAAACTGATAACATGCCAAATTATTTTGACTCTTCTTAGCTCTTCAGTGGAAATAATATACATTCACAAGTCTAATTTTTATTATATGTACACAAACAAAAATATATATGTGCACATATGTGCACATATATATCCACAATATATGCAAAAAATTTTTTATAATTTTAATTATAAGACAAAATATTTGCTACTAGTCATTATCTTTCATTTTCAATAGCTAGTTTTTCTTTCCTTAAATCCCAAATGCTTGACTATTTCTACAAGTCTATCTAGCACAGCAGCAGTAAAGCTCTTAAATGCAATCTTCCTTCAAATTAATAAAGTGAATAACTGAAAACAGTTCAGAATGCTGAGTTGTACAGAAGTAGGAAACATTTCTTCTAATTCATAGTATTATTTATCTTTGTTAAATACCCAAATTTGAGGCAGATGTAAAAGCTTGAGCCATTCCTTTGGCTAAGCAAAATGGTACTGATTTCATAAAGGTTACTACTGTTCTTCACAATAATTTTTAACAATAGTATCCGTCTTTTGGATGGTAAGATATACAAATTTCTGAAAATTTTCATCTAAAATTATAATTTGTTTCCCTTTTAATACACACTTTCTAACAATTTAAGAAACTGTTGCAAACTCTTTGGCTAAAAATTGAATAAAAGATAACATCATATCATCATTCTTTCTGAAACCATTTAAATTCTCATGTCTTGAGTTCATTTTAACTTATATGTGGGCTTCTCAAAGAGAAATTCAGAATAGAGCGAATTAAATTCACCATTTAGCTGGGTGTGGTGGCTCATGACTATAATCACAGCACTTTGGGAAGCCAAGGCGGGCAGATTGCTTGAGCCCAGGAGTTGAAGACCAGCCTGGGCAACATAATAAGAACTCATCTCTGCAAATATATAAAATAATTAGCCTCGCATGGTGCCCATGCCTGTAGTCTGAGCTACTCAGGAGACTAAGATGGGAGGCTAAGATGGAAGGATTGCCTGAGCCTGGGAGGTCACAGTTGCAGTGAGCTGTGATCAGGCCATTGCACTCCAGCCTGGGCAACACAATAAATAAATAAATAAATAAATTCTCAATAAATAAGTAAATAAATAAATTCACTCTTTAAAGAATCTAGTATTATAAGTTAAAATGTTGACATATTTTTCTTATTACATGTTTCTTTTTGTTTGGAGGCACATTTGTTTGTTTTCTGTCTTTGTCTGAAGAGTGGGAAAATACATAAGAATATTCCTTTGTTGTACATGTGTCATTTTATATCATGTTTCAAAATCCTTACAGAATTTACTTAATAAACAAGAAACAGTTTATTACAGAGATAGCAGTTAGTTTTAAAATGGAAGAAAACATCCTTTTCTAAGTAATCTGAAATATTTATGAATAATATCATTCTTAACAATCATGATAGAGTATCAAACACTTATTAAAATTGGTATGACTCCTATTTTATTTTTATTTATTTATTTATTTTGAGACAGGAGTCTTGCTCTGTCGCCCAGCCTGCAGTGCAGTGGTGTGATCTCAGCTCAATGCAATCTCGGCCTCCCAGGTTCAAGCAATTCTCCTGTCTCAGCCTCCCAAGTGACTGTGACTACAGGTGCCTGCCGCCATGCTAGGCTAAGTTTTGTATTTTTAGTGAAGACAGGGTTTCACCATGCCAGTCAGGCTGGTCCTGAGCTCCTTACCTCAAGTGATCTACCCGTCTCAGCCCGCCAAAATGTTGGGAATATAGGCGTGAGCCACCGTGCCTGACTGACTCCTATTTTAAAATAAATTTAATCATTGGCCCTAGGCTCCCTTTGATGAAATTTATCTTGCTTGGACCAGAGGAGGAGCATCTTTTAAAAGATTTAATTTTGATATATAATTCCACAGCTTCGGAAAGATATGTACATGTTGTAACCTATATCATACAATATATAGGATTATTCAATCCCATGTTCTGTTGTACTGAAAAGGCCACATAATTAGTTCTCTTGAGAAATTTATTTATTCCATCGTGTATTGGTTAGATTATTACATACAGTTTATAGCTACTAATACCATTTATAAATTTATAAAGTCATTATTCCAAATCTATTTTCAAAACTTTTAGAAATTTTTTTCACCTTAAAATATTTACTTTTCAAATAATGATTTCAATTCCAATGACCAGTAAGGTATAACTATTAAGATAATAATTATCTACACTAGTTATTTGAAAGATAGATGTTTTGACCATTTAAAGAGTAATAGAAAAGACGTTTAATTATCTGATTGTTTCTTTGTTGCTTAATCTTTAAGTACTGGTTTGTGAAATGATAAATATAAACACATTTTCATGTGTTTCATCTTTTCCTCAAATCAAGACATTAACAGAGCTACAATGCTATAACTTCATCAATGCTATGTATTGACACTGAAGTACAGGTAATAGAATAATTACTAACATAATATTATGGCATCATCATAAATATAAATTCCTGAATTCCTTCAATTATTTTAAAATATGATTAAGTGAAATCTTTGTTTATTCGCTTGGTCCCTTGTAGAACTACAGTCATTTGTCACTTAATGATGGGGACACGTTCTGAGAAATGAATCATTAGGAAATTTCCTCATTGTGAATACATCATACAGTATACTTATACAAATGTAGATGGCATAGCCTCCTACACACCAACGCCTGTAAGGTGTGACTTATTGCTCCTAGGCTACAACCCTGTATAGCACGTGTTTGTACTGAATAGGAAATTTTAACACAATAGGAAGTAGTTTTGTTTCTGAGCACACCTAAAGATACAAATGGTACAGTAGAAATTCACCGTAGGAGATTTAAAATGGCACACTTAACACGTGTAGTTTACTAACCATGAATGAAGCTTGCGGGACTGGAAGTTGCATTGGGTAAGTCAATGAGTGAGCTGTGAATGAATGTGAAGCCTAGGACATTTGTGTACACTACAGTAGATTTTATAAACACTGTACACTTAGCCTAAACTAGATTTATAAAAAATATTTTTCTTTTTTCAATAATAAATGAATATCAGCTTGCTGTAACTTTTTCACTTACAAACTGTTTTTTTAACTTTTTGACACTTTCGTAATAACATTTAATTTAAAATAAACACATTATGCAGCTGCACAAAAATATTTTCTTTCTATATATTCTTATTCCATAAGCTTTTTTCTAATTAACTTAAAAAAATGTTTTTTAAACTTTTCTGGTACAAACTAAGACACAAACACACACATTAGCCTAGCGCTGCATAGGGTCAAGATCATCAATATCACTGTCTTACACATCCACATCTTGTCCCACTGGAAGATCTTCAAGGCCATTGAGCGCTGTCATCTCCTATGATAACAATGCTTTCTGCTGCAATACTTTCTCAGGGACGTGCCTGAGGCTGTTTGACAAATGACTATTTTCTATAAGTGGAAGTAACTATAAAATAACAATAAAAAGTATAGTATAGTAAATATATGCAACAGTAACAGAATCATTTATTATCATAATGTATTAAGTAATGTACATAATCGTGTGTTACACTTTTATACTTCTGGCAGTGCAGCAGGTTTGTTTACACTAGCATCACCACAAACATGTAAGTAATGTGTTGAACTGCAACATTAGGACAGCTAGGATATCCATAGATAATAGGAATTTTTCAGCTCCATTAGCATCTCTTGGACTACTTTCATATATGTGGTTCATCATTGACTAAAATGTTATTTTGCAGTACAGGACCATATGTGAATGGTGGAGATGACGTGGGTTCTAAGAAAAACAGCTTTGTCTGGGTGGGGGGGCTCATGCCTGTAATCCCAACACTTTGGGAGACTGAGGTGGGCAAATCATGATGTCAGGAGTTCGAGACTAGCCTGGCCAACATGGTGAAATCCTGTCTCTACTAAAAATACAAAAATTAGCTGGGCATGGTGGCGGGTGCCTATAATCCCAGCTAGTCAAGGAGGCCGAGGTAGGAGAATCATTTGAACCCAGGAGGTGGAGGTTTCAGTGAGCTGAGATTGCACCATTGCACTCCAACTTGAGTGACAGGGTAAGACTCTGTCTTAAAAAAAAAAAAAAAAAAAAAAGACAGCCTTAATAGACCAAGACTTCTCATGAGTACAAAATCACTACATTTTATTCTATTGTCTGTGGTATAAAGTGCAACTGAGCACCAGGAAAAAGCCTGTCTTAGAATATCTTTGACAGGAAACAAGTGCTCTTATGTACAAATGCAGAGAGCACAACAGGTCTGAAACTCCCACAGCAGACATAATGTCTACATCCCGTGGTCTTTTCCTCTTTCTAAGTGCAGAATGGCATGTTTGAATCTTGAGTCAGCTCCTCCCAGTGTATCAATTTGGTAAGCATAAAAGCTTTGAGTAAAGAAATCCCATCGAAAAGGTCCTTGTACATATTTGCTAATAAAGAGAAAAACGCGTATTAATGATTCATTAACCCACTGCATTATAGTTTTAGAAATACTCCTGTAATAACACTGGAATTTCTTAATTTATATTGTCAAATTAATTGTCTTTTGGTAGATAATTTAAATAGCTCTAAATATATTAAAATTATTCCTTAATATTTTGAAGTTATTAATGTTTTAAAATTATGTAGATGGATATCATGGTCATGTCTCTGCTATAAAAGTTGCTTGCATTTTCAAGCTATTCCAGGAAGACTATAAATAGAAAAAATTCAGGATGATTTAATCAAAATTGAAATAGTCACTGCTTAAAGATGTCTTAGAAACTTCTGTTTAAAAAATATATATGCATATGCAAATAGTTAAATTTTGTTTAGCATTACATTAATATTTGTCTATATTTCTAGATAAATTACTGCATTAATGTTCAATAATTTGTAGTTTCCCTGATGAAAAACAATTTGTAATTATTCAGAAAAGAGAAAAAGTAGTTTTTTTGTTTTGTTTTATATGAAGTAAACCTACAGAAGAAATTCTGTATGGAATGCAGATTAAAAGGAATGTGATTCATTCTAAAATGCAGATTAAACAATTTCAAAATGGATTCCACTAAAATATTAAGGCAGCTTTTTATTTGGCAGTTGTAGAATTATCAGTATTATTTATTTACTCAGAGATTATAATCTCACACAGAAAGAAATAAGGCAGTATTGTCATGACTAAGCTACTGAAGAAATTCAGAAAAAGCAGAGATAAAGCATGAGAAGATCCTGGAATCCTGAATTGTATTCCTTCAATTCAGGTTCCGTTCATGGGACCTCCACTGTTGATATGGGTATGCAACTCCTTTTCGATGAATTCTCCTGTAGACAAATATAACTCTCGTCAAAGTACACATGCAAAAAATAAAATAAATAATAAAAGCCAGAAATAAAAAAAAAGAAAACAATTACTGGAAAACACAGGAAAGAAAGCAAAATTATATAGTTAATGGAGGGTAGTTAGCATTTCAAAGAAAAGAAAGGTCCTCAGATTAGGTTTTAATGCTTTTAGCTTGAGGACAGGCACTAACTAATTACACAGGTCTAGACTGTGGTATAAAAACCATAGTCTTTGTGTTCTGAAGAACCAGAGAACAATGTTTTGGGAAATAAAGAAGGAATACAAGAGAAGTAAAAGCTAGAAAAATGCCATTCTATTTATGTGTGTGTATAAACTGTACCCAAAACATCTTAATGACTCCCCACTCATGCAAGCACAGGACAGAATCCAAGCATCTCAGCTACATAGAAGAAACTAAACTTAGATCTAAGATGCTATAAAAAAAAAACAAAGGTTGTGCTATGAATCCTCAATAGTGATAGCTTTCTGAAATAATGGATAAAAACTGTTGATAATCTAAAACCTCTACAACATAACATTTATAATATTCAGAATATAATCCAAAATTACTCTTTATATAAAGATTTATAAAAATATGACAAAATTTCAGAAGAAAATATCATCAACAGAGACCAATTCCCAGATGATACAGATACTGGAATTAGCTGAGAAGAATTTTAAACATTTTATAATTAGGATCATTAAATAATGAAAAAAATGTGTTTATAATAAGGTAAAGATAGTAAGAATCAACAGGGAAATAGAAACTGTAGAAAAGAAGTAAATAGATATCCGGGAACTAAAAAAACACAATATCAGAAACAAAGCTTCTATGTGTTTGCTTGTAAGAGACAGGGTCACCACAGGCTGTGAAATAGCTCATCCATCACAGAAAGGAAGTTGTGTTGTATTGCATTCAATCCTCTTGATATGCAAGTACTTGCTATCATGGGATTCAGCACCTCAGTAATGGCTTTTACCACTTGAGTTTATTCAATTACCCTTTGCAATGAAGGATTTTGTTGTGGTGGATAATAGATAAGAAGATTAGGAAGTGCAAACTATTGTTCATCATTATCATCTCTCTTTCCCTTTGTCTCTATCTCCATGTATATGAATGATATGCATTTCCTTTTTATAATTTTAATCTTAAACTCTAGCAAAGTTCTCGCCAGATGGACACAGACAACTTATTTATTCTTATGATTACCAACTAAACTCATATGCATCCCTTCTCTCACTTTTATCTTTGATTTTAGATAGAAAGCACTGCCTGGCTCAATATACCCATTGAAACCTTTAGTCAACAGGTTAAGAATACTCCAGGAACTGAGAGTCTCCATTCATCGTAGGAGCTGATCTCATCTTCATTTGGGCATGCATGTGAAACACACGTCATTTCTCTTAGTATTCTTTGTAGAAAACTATGTCATCTATGCAGCATCCCACCAGCAGTGCCCTATACAATTCTTGAATTTTTCAGACCATAAATTGCTTGTGCATTTGGGAAATATGACACTCAGATATTAGCACTACACCCTTAGTAAATTATTTGACCCAACTAAAGCCTGCTACAAATTACCAAAGTTTTCTGAGGATAGAGTATAATTCTTATGCACATATAAGTTAAGGGAAAACTTAGCTTGGAAAATTTTGTAATTTTTTCCTAAATTGCAAACCCTCAATTTTATTTGATGGTCTGTATTGATACTAAATGGAAAAGGATTTTGGGTTTTGTGTTGTGTTTTTTTTGTTTGTTTGTTTTAACATCTACGGATTTGCCCCCTGGAATTATACTACTTTGGTTATTTGTTTGGTTATTGATTGCATTATTTTAATAGTCAAATTCACTGTGAAACTGATTCACATTTTCAGGAAGTAAAGCAAGGACTCTCAAATGCTCTCTTAGGTCATAAGACATCTTCTCTGTGAAATGGTCTTAATCTAGGCATTCATTTGAAAGATGAGACCGGATTATCTTTTCATTACTCTTGGTCTTCAAATGTTGTGTTAGAAAGACTCTAAGATTATACGAACTTCTGGAGTTCATGCCCTTGTATAACCTCCTCCCCCGGCCAGTGTAAGTGGAATCTGTGGCTTGCTTCTAATCAAGAGAATATGGTTAACGTAATGAAATGGCATACCCGTGATTTTTTTTAATATTATGTAACATTCTATATTGGTAGTAGATTTACTGTACAGACTCTTTCCCTTGCCAGCTTTGGAGAAGCAAACTGTTTGTCATGAGAATGCCTATGGAGAGGGCCAAATGGCAAGGAACTGCAGGTAGTCTTTAAGAGCACACAGTAGCTTTTAGTTACTAAAGGGAGTTTGCAGTCAATAGCTAGCAGGAAGTCAGTGTCCTCTGCCCTACAATTAACAAGAAAGTTAATGCTCCCACAAATCCAAGTGAACTTGGAATAGACCCTTTCCTAGTCAAGGATCCAGGGGTAAATCTGACACTTTGGTTGTAGTCTTTGAGACTCTAAAAAGGGCTAAGCCAAATCAGGTCCAAGCTCCTGACTCACAGACAACGTGAGATAATAAATGTGCTGTCTTAAGGCACTACTACATTTGTGCTAATTTGTAAAACAGCAATAGTAAACTAATACAAATGCTGTGCCTCACACATTTAAATAAGTCAATATCTCTTTTAGTCTCTTCACTTTTCATGCATTTCACTCTCTTTTTCCCCTGTCTACTTCTATAAGCATATTTAAATTGTCTTGAATTTTTTTCAGTTATTTCAGTGAAATCTTTTATTTCTATTACATTTACTCCATAAAGCCATTGATGAGTGATTTTTTTATGCTTTTCACTTCTCAAATTTATTTCACTAACATGGTGACACAACATGACTTCCTATCTCAATACCACCTCCTCTCACCTGTAGGTGTAGCTAACTTTCTTCTCCGGTGATCAGCCTTCCAAAGTAATCAAATTTTCTGCTTTGGCGGATGAGTAAACTAAACAAATTGTCTCCTTCACAAGCAAGCTTAAAACACATACACACGCACACACACGCACGCACCAGTGTTTCTCATGGAACAAAATCAAAGGTTCAACTATCACCCAAGAGGGCAGGGAAGTAACAACATTTATAGATCTGTTTATTCTCTTTATGTCATCTTTCATAGCAATTCATTATGAAAAGTGACAATGAAAGAAATAAGACTCTTGAATATATATGTATTCATATATATATATATATATAAACACAAGATATATATATATATATAGTGTTAAAAACTATTTGTTTTTAGAAGGAAAAATTTGAGTGTGAGTTGTCCAGGTTCTTGGTGTGCTGAACAAAGAACTGAACAAAGTAACAAAGGAATGAAATGGTGAAAGTAGGAATTTATTGAAGTGAGAAAACTCTCCACAGGGTGAAAACAGGCTGGCAGTTGGCTTCAGGGTAAGGTTACAAACTTTCTTGGGGTTTAAGTACCTTTTAGAAGTCTCCTATTGGTTACTCCCACGTAGATGGAGGATTTGGCCCAGGACTGTGGCCAAATGGAGGACTGTGGCCCAGGTGAACAGGCCCACAGACAACCAGAGGCCAGAGTGGATTGGCGCCTTATGCAAATGAAGGGATAACTCATGCTTGGCTGAGGCCGATCAGGAACACTTTCCATTTCCCATTTGCCACCCAGTGTAAGGAGGCATTGTAAGGACAGTAGCTTTTGATCCTTTGTTACTTGGGCATAGAGGGGTGAGGATCCCCTTCTGATTCAGTTTTAGGAAGTCAGCACTAATTGGCCTTAAGTTCCTTGGCTCCAGACCCTATTCTCCAGCCTCACCTGAAATAGCTGACATCTGAAACGCCTGCCAAACTTGTTTTAACCAAACAAAGATTATATTTAAAGGGTATATTTGTAATATTTGGACCTAGAAAATATAGCATGTGAAAAATAAGAACAAATTCATTAATTCAACAAATATATTTGAGTGCCTAGAATGACCTAGAAGATATAAGCAAGACATGGTTATCATCCAAATAGATTGTATAAATTTAACAGGAAAAGCTTGGCACAATGATGACAAAATGTATGTCAAAAGTATTTGCCTGAAAACAGGTATAAAAACAATTTTATGAGATTTTACAAATTAAAAATAAACCTAATTATAGATAAAAGTATACTATAATGAGCAACGAAGCTGTCATCAGAGAAACAGAAAATAAGCTATAAGTAAGTAAATATGAAAAAAAAATTCACAGTTTAAGAACCACTCTACCTGTTTCCACAAACAATATGTAAGATACATGGGGATGGTATTACTTGTACCATAAAATGTTAATTTTGAATATGTGTATGGGGGAAGGAGTGTTTACTTTAAGCAAAATGTATAAAATATCTAACTGTTGCTTTTTTAAAGTAATGAAATTGTTTGAATGACTCCAAAAAACAACTGAAGTAGTTTTTACTAAATTGTCAAACCATAATTTAAAAGCTTGCCTTGATACCATGGAGAGGAATTACTTTCTCTAAGTGAAGTATCCATAGTGAAATATCAGTGTTGTATATTAGTATCCGAGGTCCATTTTAACTGATAATGAGTCTCAGTTATTCAAAAGGTTTTTTTTGTTCATCTTCATATACGTTTATTGATTAAAATTAGTTGTTTACTTGGTTATGTTTCTTGGTTTCCAAGATGGTTTATTATAATCATGATTTATTTTTTTATTTTCATTTTAACTAATGTATGGCAGATAATTTTTAAAATGTTACTTTAAATTACTTTTATGTGAGGAAAAATTTTTATCCCTTTAAGCTTTCTCATATTTAGAACAATTATTTGATCCTATTAAATTATGAAAGCTCCTTTTATTATCAACTATTTTATTACTTTTTTTTCTGAGATGGAATTGTCTTCCACCCCTCCAAACATACATACATATATTGTATATATATCTTTTAAAATTTAATGATTTTGCAGCCATAAAAAAAAACGAGTTCATGTCCTTTGCAGGGACATGGATGTAGCTGGAAGCCATCATTTTCAGCAAACTAACACAGGAACAGGAAACCAAACACCGCATGTTTTCACTCATAAATGGGAGTTGAACAGTGAGAACACACGGACACAGGGAGGGGAACATCACACACCGGGACCTGTCAGGGGGTGGGGGCAAGGGGAGAGAGAGCATTAGGACAAATACCTAATGCATGTGGGGCTTAAAAACTAGATGATGGGCTAATAGGTGCAGCAAACCACCATGACACGTGTATACCTATGTAACATAGGTATACATTGTGCACGTTCATATTGTGCATATTGTGCACATTCATCTCAGAACTTAAAACAAAAACGTGATTTTGGTGATTTGTTACTTCTTGCCTCAAACGTGTGTGTAGCATGTGTGTGTGTGGATGACAAGGAAATTGAGATCTTGAGAGATTCAAACATTCAGATCAAAACCTAAGTATTTTTATTTCTATTACTTTTAATACAAATGAGACACACTATTTTCCTGTTTTCTTTGCTATGGTCATTCTCAGTGTATAGAAATTCTATTTTACATATCTTTAACAGCTTCTGATGTAATTCTATGAATGTTCTCAATTCGGACAATTAGTCTGCCACTTCCGCAACCACACTTAGGAGGAGCTGCTCTGAAGAGACTTCTGCCCTTCCTTGCCCTGAGACAGGGTCACCCCAAGGCTCATCTGACCTCCAGAATGTTTGCCTGGCTGCACAGGAATGACCTCAAATCTGGTGATGTGAGTTATGGAGTCTGGAAATAAACACAGGAAAAGGAGCTGGTCCTCACAGGTATCCTGGCAGAAGTAGGAAGTTCAACTTGACGTTTAGTCAAAAGGTGTGCAATTCAAGAAAGGGGTGCAGTCCCTCCTTTGGAAGTGATTGGAAGAAATAGCTGGAAGGAATTATAATGATGGCAGTGCTGTTATTTAATTAGTGCTTACCCCATGCCAGGTGTGTATAATCAACTAGCCCCAAGTTCTCTTCCTTAATATCTAGTTAAGAGTCTCATGCTTGAAGGATGTTTCTGAGGATTCTGAGAAACGCATGGTAGCTCCTGGTAGCTATAAATAACCTCACTTCCTCAGCTTCTCCTGGCTCCATTGCTTCAGGTACCTCTTGGCTCATCATTCACACTCCTGCTTTTCCCCCAAAAAGCAACATGGCAGAATGCTTGTGAGTGCGGAATTTGGGGCCAGACAGCCTAGGTTGGAATCCCAGCACTAGCTCTAGAACTTGGACTAGTTACTTAACTAACATGCGCCTCAGTTTCTGAATCAGAAAATAATAATACCTGCTTCAGTGGGTCAATATATAAAAAGTGATAATAACAGTGCCTGGCACTTGGTAAGCATTGAATAAGTTTGTTAAACAAATTAATTTTTTAAATTAAAAAAAAACATTGAGGAAAGGACATTAGATATATGTCCATGTTAGCAAATGCTTTTTCTAAGTTCACAATCTTTCAAACTCAGGATTTTTGATGGCAAGTCCTGGGATCTTACTGTAACACCATATCCCTAATCTGAAGAAGATCCTCCTAGGAAACTCCGCAGACCAAAAATAAGACACAGGTTTCCTAAAACAGATAAATCTTGTTGGAGAAGTTGATTCAAAGCAAGGGTATATGTTAGAATTAGAGATTTGGTAATACAGGGGCAACCTGGTAGATTTTCAATGTCAAACGTATTTCTTAACTAACTGTGGCAGATTGTCTTTTACGAATATGTTGCTGTCAAATAGGCATATTTGGAAACACTCATGTGATGCAGTTTGGAAATCTGTCCCCTCCAAATCTCATGTTGAAATGTGCTCTCCAATGTTGGACAGGGACCCTGGTGGGAGGTGTTAAGTCATGGGGGTGGATCATTCATAAATAGCTTAATGCTGTCCTTTTAGTAATGAGTGAGTTCTTGCTCTATTAATTAGCTTGAGATCTGGTTGTTAAAGAGTCTCCTTTGTTAAAGAGAGTCTCCTCTCTCTTACTCTTGCTCTTTCTCCATGTGACACGCAGGATCCCCTTGCCTCCCACCATAAGTAAAAGCATCCTGAGGCCTCAGCAGAAGCTGGGCAGGTGCCAGAGCTATCCTTCTTGTACTGCCTGCAAAACCGTGTGCCAAATACATCTCTTTTCTTTATAAATTACCCAGGTTCATGTGTTCCTTTATAGCAAAGCAAAATGAATTTAGCATCCTACATGCTTTTATTAAAATTTACTTTTGACTCTTCTCTGAGATCTTGTCAGAGCCTCATGGTAGATTCTCACCATGCAATACAGTATAGTGGAAGTAATCACTAGCATGTGACTTCCAGGATGGTTTATTAAAAAGGTGGCACTATTCGTTAAGTCACTCTTTTACTTTGAACATGGATCTTGGAAATCATGGGTAAATAGAAACTCTGACCATATTGATTATGCCATGTTAAAAATAACATGTGCATAGAATATGTAGGAATGGATGAAGAGCTCAAGGAGCCCTAATCAAGTGCTCAACCTATGAATGACTGAGCCTTGAGATGAATGGAGCCCCCAGCCTTTTAGTCGCCAAAGATAATGCCATATGAAGCAAAGTCACACTCCCTACTAATCACAGTCCAGACTTGCAGTACGAGCAAAATTGCTGCTTTAAAAAAAAAAAAAAAAAAAAAAAAAAAAAAAGCTATATTAAGATGTAACTGATGTGTCATAAAATTTACTCATTTAAACCAATTTTAATGTATTTTCTCTATTCACAGACCTGTGCAATTACTCAAAAATCCATTTTAGAATATTTAGAAACTATGTACTCATTAATCATTATTCCCCATTGCCCACGTCTCTTCCCCCACCCCTCGGCAACCATTAACCTACTTCCTGTTTTTATAGATTTACTTATTGTAGACATTTCTTGTAAATGAAATCATATAGTGGGTGGTCTTTTGTGTCTGCTTTCTTTCACTTAGCATAATGTTTCCAAGATTCATCCACGTTGTAGCATATATCATATTTCATGTCTTTGTATTGCCAAATAATGAATGATTACATGAGTATGCCACATTCCATGTGTCCATTCATCATCTAATAGAAACTTCAGTTGTTTCACTTTTTGGCTATTATGAGTAATGCTGCTGTGGATATTAATGTACAAGTTTTGTGTGAACATGTATTTTAATTTCTTTTGGGTTCTTGCCTAGGAGTGGAATTGCTGGGTCATATGGTAATTTCGTGTTTAACTTTTTGAGGAATTGCCAAACTGTTTTCCACAGCAGCTGCACAATTTTACATTCCTACTGGCAGCTTACACTTTCTCCTGACAGTCAGTTTTCTCCACAGCCTTGCCAACACTTTCTTTTTAAAATTTATCTTTTTAAATGTAGCCAGCCTTATGAATGTAAAGTAAGACCTCATTGTGATTATATTTCCTTAATAGCTAATGATGTTGAGCATCTTTTCAGTGCTTATCATCTAGCTTATATCCTCTTTAGAGAAATGTCTAGTCTGACCTTTTGCCTCTTTGTTAATTGTGTTGTCATATAATAAATGAGTTGTAAGTGCTTTTCTGTAACAGATTCATTGACATATGATTTACATCACATGGAATTCACCTTTTAACGTGTTTTTTGTGTGTTTAGGGAGTTGTGCAACCATCAAAACTAATTAACTTGAGAACACATCATCCCTAAAAGGAACACTATACCCATTAGCAGTCACTCTCCATTGCACCCCTCACTCAAATATGTTGTTTAATTTCCACATATTTGTGTTCCATAGATATCTATAAAGTCTAGTTGTTTTACTGTGTTGTTGAATTTGTCTAATCCCTGTTGATCTACTGCCTGCTTGTTCAATTACTGAAAGTGGAGTATTGAATCTCTAACAATTGTAGACACTATGTAGTTTTATTGTGTTCTTTTTAAATTCTGCCAATCTCAGTCTTTGATTGGAATGTCTAGTTTGTTTGCATTTCTTATAATTATTTACAAGGTAAGATTTAGATCTGCTGTTTTTCTGTTTGTTTTCTATGTCTTATGTCTATTTTTTCTTTTTTTTTCATGACTACTCTTTCCTTCCTTGTTAAATTTTCAGTGTGACATTTAAATCCCCTTGTTGTTTAATATATAAATAAAACATGTGCAAAAAAATGTATTATATAAATATATTCATACATATAAAATGAGAGGGGGATTATGGATTTATATTGAATGTCCTATTTTAATTTACTTGTCATCTCATACATACACACACACACACGCACACACATACACACAAACACACATCCATACTATATAGTTATAGTATTAGTAATTGCCCTGGGGATTACAATTAACATTATAGCATGAAATACTCTAGTATTATAATTTAGATTAATAGGAATTTAATTTCAGTAGTATAACAATTTAGCTGCTACATTGCTCCATTCCTTTGGGTATTATTTCTGTTCTTATTGTCCTGCAAATGACATATTTATACATTGTAAGCCCATCAACATGGCTTTATAATTACTGCAATTTATGCAATTGACTTTAAATAAAATATAATAAGAAAATAAATAAAAATATAGTATATTCATATTGCATTTCATATTTACCTATCTAGTTTATTTTTCAATAATTGTTTCTCATTTCCTTATGTGGATTTGAGTTACCATGTAGTGCCTTGTTTATAGCCTGAAAGAATTCCTTTAATATATTTTCTAGGCTATGTCCGCAATCTATAGATTCTCTCAGTGTATTTTCTTAAACTTATTTCCTCCTTCATTTTTGAAGGTTAGTTTTGCTTGTTATAGAATGAGTGGTTTCAGTTCTTGGCTTTCAGCACTTTGAATATATCATAATATTGCCTTCCTGTTTCCTAATAAAAAGTCATCTGTTAATTTTATTAAAATCTCTTTTATTCAATTAGTTTTTTCCTGCTGCTTTCAAGATTTTCTCTTTCTCTCTCTCTCTTTTTTTTATCAGCTTGACTATGATGTTTCTGGTGTGATGTCTTTGCATTTATCCTAATTGTAAACATCTCTGGGAAGTGTAATGCCTTTCATCAGATTTGAGAAGTTTTCAGCCATTAGTTTCTCAAATATTATTTTCACTTCTCTTTCTCTCTCATTTTTTCAGAGACTTATATTATGTGTGTTGGTAATTCACCTGTGTCTCCCAAGTCTCTGTTTTTATATATTCTTTCATTTTTCTTTATGTTCCTTAGCTGATATATTTTTAGCTCAAATACTCTGTTCAGCTCATCTATTGAATTTTTAAAATTTCAGTTATTTTACTTTTAACTGCAGAAATTCTACTTGTTTCATTTAAAAAATAATTCTGTCTTTGTTGATATTTTCCACTTGATAAGACATCATTCTCATACTTGCAAAGTCAGATGTTCCCTGGATCCCCAGTTTACCATGCCTAGCCCATCTTACACAGTTCAGACTTGTCAGCCTTCATAACCATGTGAACCAATGAGCTAATTCCTTAAAATAAATCTCTCTCTCCATATATATATACACAGCCATCACAGAGTCATGTATTATTTAACAACAGGGATGTGTTCTGAGAAATGCGTCTTTAAGTGATTTTGTTGTTGTGCAAACAGTATATAGTGCATTTACACAAACCTCAGTGGTGTAACCTACTATAACCCTTGGCTCCTAGATAACAAACCTGTAAAGCATGTTACTGTATTGAATACTGTAGGTTATTGTAGCACAATGGCAAGTATTTGTGTATCTAAACATATTTAAACATAGAAAAGGGACAGTAAAATACAATACTATAATATCATTAGACCACTGTCATATACACCAGTCCATCACCTACTAAATGTTATCTGACACATGACTTTACATGTTTGTGTGTGTGTGCAAGTGTGCATGTACATAATTATAAACACATTCTATTGGTTTTCTTTCTCTGTAGGACACTGAATAATAAATGACAACCTTGTATATGTTTGTATGTTCCTGAATGATGAGAACATGTCCAAGCTTTCCAAACCCCACTATAGCCATCTCTTTCCCTGATTAAAAAAAAAAAAAAATTGTGTGGGGAGGGGCCATCTCTTATTTAATATAACTAGCAGCACTGTCTCTGGCAGCTGCAATGTTAAACAACTAATTTCTTTTTTTCTAATTTTTGATAAGTGATTTGGGTATGGAGATTTTTCTAATTGAGAAAGCTCTGCATCAGTTCAAATAATGACTAGCTCTCTGAATGGGGCCTTTCTTGTGGGCTGCCAGAAAGGCACAGTAGCCACAATTCCATTTCTGGGAGTTTGCGGGCAGCTAAAAAACCATTCTGCCCCCCTCTCCCCACCCCCGCCCAATGTCTGCTAGGCTGCTGGTTTTCACAGCTACCATCTTTGTAGAGTTGCTATTTTTCAAGATTACTGTGAAGTTCTGGAGAGGGTCCTAGGAATAAGGCAAGACGAAATGCCACAAAGGTCACTGTTCTTACAGAGATTCAGCTCTTTGTTTACACTGAGCTCTCTGGATTTCATAAAATGTTGATTTAGGCAATTTTGCCAATGCTTTTCTTGCTTTTATGGAAGAGTAGATTTTCTGAGGTTCTTATTCTACCATTTTGGAAATGCTTTCAGATGTTGATTTAAGGCACTGCATTCTTGGGTGTTCTTATTTGTTCAGTTGGTTTTTGTTTTGTTTGGTTTGTTGCAGCAATAGATAACAAATATACATTTTAGTAAGAGAAGTATGGTGTTTTCATAACAGTAATCTAAAAATGGAATATACTTTTGGGATTAGAAAGTAGACAAACTATGATACATCCTCAAAAAATATTGTGAATAGGACTTCAGGAAAGGCATCAGTGGTAGCTTAAAGGAGCATGAAAAGAATGTTATTGAAAAAAGAAGAAAATGAAATGTTTGTTATATACTGGCAGAAAGTTTAGCAACACTGTTGGCTCTAGTACTGTGAAGAAGAAAATCCAAGGTGAGCCTGTAAACTCCTTTTCATTGCACTGCAGAAAGATACAACAGTCCTTCAGAGAATCATCTACTTAAAAAGAGGTTCTCTGGAATTTTTAAGAACATAAATCACAGACTCAATCATTAAACAATAGGGCATCTAGAATCTCAGGGATCTTTTTTCTCAACAGTCTTGCGAGTATTCTAAGGTAGAATAAGGCTAATCTGTAAGGTATTTGTGGGTATGATTCTTGCTAACGGAATATATTATCAACTGATTCATTTAGAAGCTCATGTATTTTGTAAAGAATTATAAAAACTTGAGCTGAAAGGGATAGAGAGGATATAAAAGAAAAGACTATACAAATTTCTTTAAGCAGAAACCGGGCTAAGGAACCTGCTCATGTGCAAATATAGACTTCATCGTGTGGAACAAGAGGATAATGTGTAGAACAGGGTCAAGTGCCCAGCAAACAGAGCCAAAACAAAAGGAGAATCATCCCAAGCGGTAGGATAGAGTTATTCTCAAGAAATTGGAAAAATGTTCTAGGCTGGACCCATGACCCTTAAGTGCCTTATTCTTCCAGGTTTTGAGCAATAAGGTCTATATTGATTATCCTTTGACTGATCCATCATTATATGTAGGCTATGTGAGGATATATAACATTTTTCTTAGTTTACAGTTTTTCACATTGAAAAGAACTCTGCAAAGGGAATTGTACTTGAAGAGGCTCATCTGCAACTGGAGATCCCAAATGATAAAATAACCAGATGAAACTTAGAAACTTTGAATGAGGGAATGAGGATATTTTCAATGTGAGATGGTTTTGAATTATTATGGCCAGAGGAAGAGTCCTTTCAGACCATATTTTCCAAAAATAGCAAAACCACGTATATATTTCATTATGCATAACGTTCAATCAAGAGATGAGATGCAGGTGCCCTCTGTTTGAAATTCTGTGGCCTTTTGTAATAATCCTGACAAAAACGTGGCAGAAATATCACTGAGTGATTTCTAAGTATAAATATTTCATAATATATAATTTATTATAACTAATATAACATTATATATAGAGAGATTATCCTTTTTATCATATTTATTATAACATAATATGCTATTGTGTCCCGAATTTATTCCATCTTGTGGGTTCTTGGTCTCGCTGACTTCAAGAATGAAGCTGTGGACCCTCCTGGTGAGTGTTACAGCTCTTAAACATGGTGTGTCTGGAGTTTGTTCCTTCAGATGTTCAGATGTGTCTGGAGTTTCTTCCTTCTGGTAGGTTCGTGGTCTTGCTGACTTCAGGCATGAAGCTGCAGGCCTTGGCAGTGAGTGTTATAGCCCTTAAACGTGGTTCGTCCAGAGTTGTTTGTTCACCTTGGTGGGTTCCTAGTGTTGCTGACATCAGGAATGAAGTTGCAGACCCTCGCGGTGAGTGTTACAGCTCATTCAGTTAGTGCAAACCCAAAGACTGAGCAGCAGCAAGACTTATTGTGAACAGTGAAAGAACAAAGCTTCTACAACGTGGAAGGGCACCAGAGCAGGTTGCTGCTGCTGGCTGGGGTGGCCAGCTTTCATTCCCTTATTTGACCCTGCCCACATCCTGCTGATTGGTCCATTTTACAGAGTGCTGATTGGTCCATTTTACAGAGTGCTGATTGGTGCATTTACAATCTTTAGCTATACACAAAGTGCTGATGGGTGCGTTTTACAATCCTAGCTACAGAGTGCTGATTGGTACATTTTACAATCCTCTTGTAAGGCAGAAAAGTTCTCCAAGTCCCCACTCGATTCAGGAAATCCAGTTGGCTTCATCTCTTATTATCATATGCTATGGTAAATATATTATGATAATCAGGTAGCTTAGACCTGATTCTCTGTCTTGAGACATATGTCTTGAGTGCCCTGAGATGACATATAAGAAATATGAGTACTTAGAAGATACCATGCTGGAGATAGCACTTGGAGACATCATATAGAAATACAGTTGCCCAAGAAGTCACAGTTATATTAGGTACAGATTTTTGAATCTTCCCAGCATCAGTAATGAACTTGAGACAGATGAGTGAAGTAGGCTTCATGTATCTCAGTCTCATCCTTTGAGACCTCCAAATGGCATACTAGACATTGTGAAAAAGGGGTAAGCCATCCTTACTGAGTCATCTCAAAATTTCCAATTCACAAACAAGTGATAAAATGTGCTGTATTAGGTAAGCACATAATGGTGGCAATGTGTTACTCAAAACCCCAATTATTTCAATAAAAACTCTAGCATAAAATATAATAAACTATTTGCTAAATTAAAATCAAATATTAGGGAAATTCAATATTAAATTATCAAGGGACACAGTTACAGTATAGTTTTCTTTCTTTTTTCTATCTTCTCTAGAAGAACCACAGCATGGATTCTATCCCTTAGAACTTGTGTCTTTGGAAACTCATTTTATTTGAAAGATACTGCTTTCTTTTCTACAAAAGAAGCGATATGATTTGGCTGTGTCCACACCCAAATCTCAACTTGAATCGTATCTCCCAGAATTCCCACATTTTGTGGGGGGGAACCAGGAGGAAGTAATTAAATTAAATCATGGGGGCTGATCTTTACTGTACTATTCTCATGATAGTAAATAAGGCTCAGGAGTTCTGCTGGGTTTATCAGGGGTTTCTGCTTTTGCTTGTTCCTCATTTTTCTCTTGCTGCTACCATGTAAGAAGTGCCTTTCACCTCCCACCGTAACTCTGAGGTGTCCTCAGCCATGTGGAACTCTAAGTCCAATTAAACCTCTTTTTATTCCCAGTTTCAGGTATGTCTTTATCAGCATACCCGATAAAGTACATTGGTACCAGTAGAGAGTGGCATTGCTGAAAAGATACCCAAAAATGTGGAAGGAACTTTGGAAATGTGTAACAGGCAGAGGTTGGAACAGTTTGGAGGGCTAAGAAGAAGACAGGAAAATGTGAGAAAGTTTGGAACCTCCTAGAGACTAGTTGAATGGCTTTGATAAAAATGCTGATAGGGATAGGAACAATAAGCCCCAGGCTAAGGTGGTCTCAGATGGAGATGAACAACTTATTGCAAACTGGAGCAAAGGTGGCTCTTGTTATGTTTTAGCAAATAGACAGACAGCATTTTGCCCCTGCCCTAGAGATTTAAGGAACTTTGAACTTGAGAGAGATGATTTAGGGTATCTAGTGGAAGAAATGTCTAAGTAGCAAAGCATTCAAAAGGTAACTTGGGTGCTGTCAAAAGCATTACATTTTAAAAGAGAAATAAAGCATAAACGTTCAGAAAATTTGCAGCCTGATGATGCAATAGAAAAGAAAAACCCATTTTTTTAAGGAGAAATTCAAGCCGGCTACAGAAATTTGCATAAGTAACAAGGAACCTAATGATTAGCCTCAAGATCCTGGGGAAAATGTCTCCAGGCCATGTCAGAGACCTTCAGCAAAACCCGTCCCATAACAGGCCCAGAGGCTCTGGAGAAAAAGTGGTTTTGTGGGCTGGGTCCAGAGTCCCAGTTCAGTGTGCAGCCTAGGGACTTGGTGCCCTGTGTCCCAGCCACTCCAGCCATGGCTGAAAGGGGCCAATGTAGAGCTCAGGCAGTTGCTTCAGAGGGTAGAAGCCCCAAGCCTTGGCAGCTTCCACATGATGTTGAGCCTGTTGGTACACAGAAGTCAAGAACTGAGTTTCAAGAACCTCTGCCTAGATTTCAGAAGATGTGTGGAAATGCCTGGATGCCCAGGCAAAGTTTCCTGCAGGGGCAGGGCACTCATGGAGAACCTCTGCTAGGGCCGTGTGGGAGGGATATGTGGGGTTGGGGCCCCCACACAGAGTCCCTACTGTGACACTGCCTAGCGGAGCTAGGAGAAGAGAGCCACGGTGCTCCAGACCCCAGAATGGTTGATCCACTGTCAGCTTGGAACGTACACCAGAAAAAGCTGCAAACACTCAATGTCAGCCCGTGAAAGCAGCCAGAAGGGAGGCTGTACCCTGCAAAGCCACAGGGCAGAGTTGTCCAAGACCATGGGAACACACCTTTTGTATCAGCGTGATCTGGATGTGAGACCTGGAGTCAAAGGAAATCGTTTTGGAGCTTTAAAATTTGACTGCTCGCTGGATTTTGGAGTTGCATGGGTCTTGTAATCCCTTTGTTTTGGCCAACTTTTTCCACCTGGAATGGCTGCATTTACCCAATGCCTGTATCCCCACTGTATCTAGGAAGTAACTAACTTGATTTTGATTTCACAGGCTCATAGGTGGAAGGGACTTGCCTTGTCTAAGATGACACTTTGGACTGTGGACTTTTGGGATTAATGCTGAAATGAATTAAGACTTTGGGGGACTGTTGGGGAGGCATGATTGCTTTTGAAAGGTGAAGACATGAGATTTGATGTGGTTGTCTTTGTCCCCACCCAAATCTCAACTTGAATTGCACCTGCCAGTATTCCCACATGTTGTGGAAGGGACCCAGGAAGAGGTAACTGAATCATGGGGGAGCGGTCTTTCCCGTACTATTCTCATGATAGTGAATAAGTCTCACAAGATCTGATGGTTTATCTGGGGTTTCTGCTTTTGCTTCCTCCCCATTTTTCTCTTGCGGTCACCTTGTAAGAAGTGTCTTTTGCCTCCCACCATGATTCTGAGGTTTCCCCAGCCATGTGGAACTGTAAGTCCAATTAAACCTCTTTTTGCTCCCACTTTCAGGTATATCTTTATCAGCAGTGTGAAAATAGATTAATACAGGAATAAAATGGATGAAATATATACAATTTCTAGAATACTTTCTATAGCAAATTCTTGTCATATGAAACTTTTACAAGTTTTTCAAGATTTAATGTTGCACATACCTTATAATGGATGCTTCCACATGCCTTATAATGGAACAGGACACTGCAGAACTTGAATAAGATTTTGTAAAAATATGTGATTGCCAAAAGGAGGAGTAATTGATTTTTAATTCTGGCAAGTGCAAACTTATGTAGAACCCCTTTGGTAGGTTTATTATAAATGAGATTATAGTTATATAACCAAAGAATCTGTTTTCAGCTATAGAGAACCCAAATACTGTGCCTATGTCCATATCACTAGTGAGAATGGGAAGACAGACTCTTGATTATTCAAAATATTCAGATTAATGTTAAATTACATCCATCACAAAATTAAGACCAGAAAGTAACACTGGGGTTGGCCTGAACAGAACTTTTTGCCACGTGTATAGAAAAACATTCTAGAGCATAATTCATTCCTCAGAAAGAGTCAAGGGGGTTCAATCAGAATGTCTTATTGTTGGAAGAGAAAAAGGATTTTCAATCCAATTTGAAATATTTTACTTAAAAATGTAAGAATTTAGCTGCCATATAATAGTCGTAGTCCTCATTGTTGGGGAAACAAACTTTTAGAAGAAATGCAATTGATCAGACATTGGCAGTGATTCCTTTGTAGGCTCTTTTGAAGAAAATACAAGTATCGACAAAAAGATAAGGACAAAAAGCTGGAGAGAATATAGCCAAGAGAAATACCTTTTTAAATCATAATATTTTGTTTCCTATCCATTGCTTGCCAGGGATATGTTTTGTATATTAGTGTTGATTACACATAGTTATTAGAAACATTTCTCAACCATTGCCAAATAATTTATCATGTAGCTTAACTGATGATTATTAAATTTATATTGACAAACACGCTCTTGCTCTCGAGTCAAATTTTATGATTTAACAAATATGTATATGTATGTATATATGTAGACAAATAAAATATTTGAAACTGGTGCTTTACTGTCAGTATGAAAGTATTTATTTTTATTTTCTATGAGATACCAGGCATTTCTATCCTTGAAGTGTCTATAATTACTATAAATTGTATAAAAATGTTTGACATACTTGACATAATTATTTTGCTTAAAATACTCCTATCTTTCTAGAACCAATGCATGGATGTTACATTGTATGCTTGGAGCTCTAGAGAGTAGAATGATTGAACTACCTATTTCAGATGTCTATAATAGTTTTGCTTATCTGAAACATACTAATCAATCATGTCAATCTTTCTCATTGAGCCTTGAAGAGACTTCACAATACTTCTCAACACAAAACCCTGGGCAATTGCTATCAATCTATCTAAGCTAGAATTGGAAATAAAATATATTTTTCTATCCCTAGGCTAGAGCCAAAAACACAGTAGTATCTATTCTCCTGATATAGCAGTACAGATACAAGACATGCTAAGAAATGACATCAGAATGCAAATCTTCTAGTCTGTCCATTTCCTAACATGAATGATGCAATGCATAAATTGTTAGACTTCTGGGAGCATATTCCCATTATTTTTGTCATAAGTTCTCCTTTTCTGAGGGACACATGGTAAGACTGTAATTTCCTGCCTCATTTGAAGTTGGTCATACACATATGACTTGTTTTTATCAGTGAAATGTAAGCAAACATGATGTATATCTTCAAGCATGTAAGTTATCCCTTGCACGTTGTAAATTTGGAATTATTAGTTGAGATACAGCCTTCACTAGCTTGAGTCTAGAATGATCATAAGAACTCCTACTGACATACCTTGGACAGAGTAGAAGATAAATACACACTTATAATTTTACACCATAGAGATTCAAGACCATTTGTTAAGGGAAATAACATAGCACCAAGTCTATCATAACTAATTCAAAAACTGGTACCTTTAAGTGAGTGACTGCCATTAAAAATAACAATGGTAATAACTGAAATATATTTCCTTGGCTTATGGACTGGGTGGTTAGTAGTTTGTGAGCTATTATCAGAGACTGGAAAGATGCCAGTTTATAATATCCAGTGGAAAAAATGTTTAAATTCTCACACATAGTAACTCTTGAGGTAGAAATTGTGGTTAATAAAGTAACATGTATAGGAGAAGAGGTTAGAAGACAGAATGTTTTAGCATGTTTCTAGTTTGTGTTGGTTCAATTTGGCAAGATATTAGAAAAAGAGTACAAAAGTAGTATGGAACTTCCGGAAGTTAGAGTGAGGGTATCTGTAAATATTTTCCCTCATAAAAGAAAAAAAAACACTGCCAAACTATGACAATAAAATAATTCAGCACTCTTAAATTTAACCAAAGGCACGCGCGCACACACACACACACACACACACACACACACACGCGCGCGCGCGCGCGCGCACATACCTGGAAAGCATATTTCAGGAAAAGTACTGAACCTTAATATGAGCAGTAAGGTCTTTGTCATTTTACATAGGGTTATTCCTACCTCCATGCTCCAAATCCATGTTGAGGTAGTCATAAAAAGCTGGCCAGCCCACAGCCAACAAAAGGGACTTACTTCTTTTCAGGTTTGGTGAAGAGCCCCATCCTTAGAAAACAGGCAAAAGTTTGATTAAATTTTCACCTCCTTTGAAAAAATTCATTCCCAGTCTTGGCATTTGATCTTATGCCAAGCTTAACTGCATGGAAAACACCTTATTTCCAGTGGCTATGGTAAATAATAGTGATCAGTAAGAACAGATAAAGGCTAGAATATGACCCTGAGATGGGGACATCTTAAGAAAATCTTTTGAGACATGCAAAGAAATAGGAAGGTATGGCCCGTACACAGTGCGTGTGGTGGTGGTGGGGATACCTGTTAAATGAAAAAGTCACTGAGGGATCCAGATATTGGACTTATTATACAATGACTCTAAATCAGCAATTATAAACATTTTAAACAACTAAAAAAGTATATTTAAAAATTGAGGGACGGTATGGCAATAATATCTCACCAAATAAGGAGTAACAATAAGCCAAGATAATTTTTCATAGAAATTTGGGGTTGAAAAGTACAATAACTAAAATGAAAATTCTCTGGAGATGTTGAAACTATAAGCTTGTAGAAGAAAGAATTATCAAACCAGATTTGTCAATATCTGAAGAATAGAAAGTAGAAATATATGTGTATATATATATTTTTTTTTTTGAGATGGAGGTTTGCTTTGTCACCCAGGCTGGAGCGCAATGGCACAATCTCTGTTCACTGCAATCTCTACCTCCCGGGTTGAAGGAAGTCTCCTGCCTCAGCCTCCTGAGTAGCTGGGACTACAGGCGTGCACCACCACACCCAGCTAATTTTTGTATTTTTAGTAGAGATGGAGTTTCCTTATGTTGGCCAGGATGGTCTTGATCTCCTGACCTCATGATCTGCCAGCCTCAGACTCCCAAAGAAAACATTTTTAAGAAGAAACACTTTTAGTTTCCTCTTGCATACTATCAAGGAAATCAAAACAGGTATAAATTACAAAAGCAGAAGACAAAGAAAATAATCAGAAAAAAAATATATATATATGGGCTGGGAGATGGTGGCTTAGGCCTGTAATCACAGCATTTTGGGAGGCTGAGGCAAGAAGACCACTTGAGGCCAGGAGTTCAAGACCAGTCTGTGCTACATAGCAAGACCTTGTTACCAGAATAAACTGTTTTTAAACATAGCTGGGCATCTGTAGCCCTAGCTACTCAGAAGACTGAAGCAATAAGATTGCTTTCGCCCAGTAGTTCTAAGCTGCAAAGAGCCATGATTGTACAGAGGCACCATGTAGCCTGGGTGAAAGAGTAAGACCCTATCTCGAACAAACAAACACACAACAACAACAACAAAAATGTGAATAAATTATAGTCAAAACCTTATGAAATCTGATTTTTAAAAACACATTAAGATCACATCTAAGAAGTTCAGTGAACTCCTAATAGGATAAACTCAGAGATCTACACATTGACACATTGTAGTAAAACTGTTAGTCAAAAACAAAAAGAAAACTTCTAAGCAGCAGAAAAAGATGGTTGCTTACGTAGCAGGCATCTTCAAAAATAGTAAATAGCTGACTTCTCATCAGAAACCATGGAGACCATAAGACTGTAAAATGATATACTAAATGGACCTAAAAGAAAACGGTTGTCAACTAAGAATTCTATACCCAGCAAAACCATCTTTCACAAATGGAGAAATAAACACTCTCTCAGATTAAAAAAAGGCCTAGAGAATGTATCACCAACAGACTTGTACTGAAGGTTAATGAATTGTAGGATACTAGATGATAACTTGAATTCAAATAAGAAAATAAAGATTATAAGCAAATGTAAATATATGATTAAATATGAAAGATAGCATACATATATTTTTGTTTGTTACCTTTATTACCCTCACTGCCATAGAATACAAAATTAAATAAAGTCAAGTAAAAAATTCGAGCAGAAAGTAGCATATTTCTAGAAATACAACATGCTAGTCTTAGGTCCATCCACTGAAAAGTTACAGAAACAATTAAATCTCAACTATATTAATACCATAATACTGAGCATTCTGAGTAGCCATGGTAAAGTTTGTAAATATCATTTACCATCAAATGGACAAAAATTCCTAGGAGAAATGACTGATGTCACTCCATAACAAGAAGTATATAAGATTACCATTTTTGAGAGGAAAACAAAATTGACAAGTCTTTAGCTAGACTAAGAATTAAAAAAAGAGAAAGTTCAAATAAAATTTTAAATGTGAGAAGAGGTATTACAACTATCATAAGAGACTATTATGAACAATCATATGCTAACAAATTGATAACCTTATAAAAAAGGATGCTTTCCTAGAAACATACAACCTACCAAACTGAATCATAAAAAAAAAAAAAAACAGAAAATCTTACCAGGCCAAAAACAAGTTAGGAGACTGAATCAGTAACAAAAAACCCTCTAACAAATAAAAGTTCAGTACCTGATGACATTTCTGGTGAAATCTCCCAAACAATTAAATAAGATTTAATTCCAGTCCTTTTCAAAATCCTCCAAAAAGTTGAAGATGAGGCAACCCTTTCAATGTCATTTTGCAAATCTAGCATTACTCTGAAACCAAAGGAAGTCAAGGACACTATAAGAAAATAAAATTAAAGACCAATATCCTTGATGGATACAGTTGCAAAAGTTCTCAACAATATGCTAGCAAACGAAATTCAACAACAAATGAAAATGATCGCACAGTATGATCAAAGGCACTGTATAATTTGGATGCAAGGATATTTTAATATATACAAACCAATAAATGCAATATACCACATAAATAGAATGAAGGATAAAAATTACATAATTATCTCAATAGATGCAGAAAAGTAACGGACATAATTCAGCATCCTTTCAAGATAAAATATCTGAAGAAATTAGGTACAGACGAGATAAACCTTGACATGATGCAATATGTATGCATCAAGCCCACAGATAACATCATACTCAGTGGTAAAAAGGTGAAAATTTTTCCACTAAGATTAGAAACAAGGCAAAGATACCCATTCTCACTACTTCTCTTTGACATAGTATTGGATCTCCTAGCTGGAAAAATTACACACAAAAAAATTTAAAAACATCTAAGCCAGAAAATAAGAAAAATTATTTCTGTTTGCAAAGCAGAGGATATAATCTTATAATAGAAGGCTGGGCACAGTGGCTCACACCTGTGATCCCAGCAGTTTGGGGGGCTGAGGCAGGTGGATAATTTGAGGTCAGGAGTTTGAGACCAGCCTGGCCAACATGGTGAAACTCCATCGCTACTAAAAATACAAAAATTAGCCAGGCGTGGTGGTGGGCGTCTGTATTCCCAGTTACTCAGGAGGCTGAGGCACAAGAATCATTTGAACCCAGGAGGTGGCGGTTGCAGTGAGCCGAGATTGTGTCACTGCACTCCAGCCTAGGTGACAGAGTGAGACTCTGTCTAAAAATAATAATAGTAATATTATTATTATTAATCTTATCTACAGAAAATTATCTCTACCAAATCTATTAGAACTAGCAAATAAATTCAGTAAAGTTGCAGGACACAAAGCCAACCTTCAAAAATTAGTTTTATTTTTATACATTAATGAACTATTCAAAAAACAACTTCTAAAATTTCATTTACAATAGCATTTAAAAAGTAAAATACTTTGAAATAAATTTAACCAAGGAGGTGAAAGATGTGTATAATGAAAATTATAAAACTGTAATTAAAGAAACTGAAGAAGACACAGATAAGTAGAAAGATATCCTATTTTCATGGCGTGAAAGACAATATTGTTAAAATGGCTTTACTACACAAATTGGTATACTGACTCAATGCAATCTCTATTAAAAATTTAATAGCTTTTATATAGAAGTATTAAAAATTCTAAAATTCATATGGGAAAACAAAAGACTCAAAATAAGCAAAGCAATCCTGAGCTAGAAAAACAAAGCTAAAGGCACCACAATTTCTGATTCTAAATTGTATTACAAAGCTGCAGTAATAAAAATGGAATTATACTGGCATAAAAATAGACGCATAGACCAATATAATAGCATATGGGGCCCAGACATAAATCCATCCATATATGGTCAACTAATTTTTGATAATGATTACAGGAAGACAAAATGGGATTACATTAAACTAAAAATCTTCTGTAGTCCCAAGGGGGAAAAAAAAACATGAAAAGACAACCTATGGAATGGGAGAAAATATTTACAAACCACGAATCTGAAAATGGATTAATGTTCAGAATATTTAGGAAACTCCTACAATTAATTAGCTAAAAACCAAATAACAAGACTTAAGTATGGGCAAAGGACCTAAATATACATTTATCCAAAAAAGACATGCAAAGCCAACACATACAGGCAAACGTGCTCAACATTAGTAATTTTCCGGGGAAATGCATATTAAAACCTCAATGAGATATTACTTCACACCCGATAAGATGCCTTTAATAAAACAATACAAAAGGATAGTATATGTTGACAGAGAGGTGGAAAAATGGGAACCCTGGTATGCTGTTTGTGTAAATGTAAATTAGAAGAACCATTGTGGAAAACATTGTAAGTTTATCTCAAAAAATTAAAAATATGGTTATTATATGATCTAGCAATCCCACTTCTGGTATTTATTCAAAGAAATTTAAATCTGAATTTTGAGAAAGATACCTACCTTCCTAGGTTTATTGCAGTATTATTTACAGTAGATAAGATGAAAACGACCAAAATGTCTATCAATGGATAAACGGAAAAAGAAAATGACGTGATACACATGAATTAAAATATATTCAGCCTGTTAAAAGATGGAAACTCTTCCATTTGAATCAACCTGCATAGTCCTAGAGGACATTATGGATAGTCCCAGGGACATAGAAGTAAAATAAGTCAGACCCAGAAAGGTAGATACCGTATGACTTCACTTCTATGTGAAATCTAAAATAGCTGGGCTCATAGAAGTGGAGTGTAGAATGGTGGTTGCCAGGAGCTAACAACACGGGAAAAAGGGAAGGTAATGGACAAAAGGTACAAAAATTCAGTGACACACACACAAAAAAACAATTTCAGTAGATTTATTGTACAGCACAGTGCTGGTATATAGCAACACTGTATTCTATACTTAAAATTCGATACAATGGTAGATATTATGTTTAGTGTTCTTACCACAAAAATATATATAGTGATAATAATAAAGGGTACGGAGGAAACTTTGGTAGATGATGGTATGTTTATGGCTGTGATGGCGGTGATGATTTTACAGGTGTACACTTATTCTCATACTCATTAAGTTGTATACATTAAATATGTGCAGCTTTTTACATGGCAATCATACCTCATCAAAGTGGTTAAAAAATAAACCTGGCACTCATTACAGTAAAATAAATGAACAAATAAATAAACAGCAACAAAATAACCCACACAGATAGAAGATACAGAAAAGGAGAGGGAAGAAAAATGTAACAAATGAAAGCAGTTCATTTGCTGTTGTGGAACATAATAGATAATCAAGTCTTTTTTATTCCACTTTTCATGTTAATGGTCTAAATACACTAAAGGAGGTACAATGTCACAGTAATTATAAAAAGGCACAACTACTGTTTACTAGAAACAAACTTTAAATGTAAAGATTAAGATTTGTCAAAAGGGATAGAGAAATATGTGTCATGCTAACATAAATCAGCAGAAAGCTGGTGTAACTATATTTATTTCATATAAAGCAGACTTCTGATCAAGAAATATGATCTTTGATAAAGAAGGAGAATATATAATAAAAAATTATTCAGAAAAACATTGCAATTCTATAGATTACCTGGTGGAATATATCATAGATTTCCTCATAGAAGGAAAGAATATAATGGTGGTTACCAGAAGATTGAGTGGTTAGGAAGGAGAGAACATGGGAAGATGTGAGTCAAAAGATACACCATCACAGTTAGATATGAGGAAGACAAAAATGAGCACAATAGAAAAATGTGTAGATACAGATACTAGGCAAATGGCCTGGTATCAAGGGGTAGAAGGGAAGAAAATAGAAAGGGGAGGAAGAGGAATGAAGAATGACTACTACTGGTTATGAAGTTTCTTTATTGGATGATGAAAATGTTCCAGAATTGATTGTGGTGAAGTTTGCTCAGCTCTGCTCTGAACATACTAAAACCATTGGATTGTATATTTTAAATAGGTGAATTCTATGATGTGTGAATTATATTTTGATAAAGCTGTTAAAAATCGAACTTAGAAATTATAAAATAAATTTCCCATTCACATATTATAGACAATACCACTTCACTTTGGTTAAACGAGTAAATGGATACCTGAGAATATTAATTCATTTTGATGAAATGTGTAGGAGATTCTTCTGCAAAATTACATTAACTTTGGTGGTATAATTATATTGAAATTTAATTTATAAGAACACATAGTGTATAAATGAATTTAATATGAATTATGCATATTTTAAAAATGTTATTCAAATGACTTACAGAAATGTGAGCATATTCTTAAACTATTATTCAATGACTCAGAAACAATACAGGAAAAATACCTGAAAGGGAGTACCCAAACGGAAACATGGAGGAGGACAGGCAGAATGGTGCCGTGTTTAAAAGCGTGAAATCTGAATCTAGGCACAATTTTCCTTAGTAACCTTGAGAAATTTACCTTCTCTATGCCTCAGTTATATCACTATGAAACAAAGATAATAACAGTTACATAGAAAGATAACTATAGTTAAAGATAATTAAATTGTGTATGTGTGTGTGCGCGCTCATGTGTATGAAATACTTACAAAAGTTGCTGGTACATAATTACTACAGAGGTGTTCAATATTAATATTGTACTTAAAATATCTGCATGCAAATTAAATTTATTAAAAACCAATGAGGATCATGGGTGTTCAGTCACTTTACATATCAAAATGTCACTCTCTTGTCCAGTTGCAAAATTCCAAAATGTAGATCATTTTGTATGTGATCCTGAATGTTACCTTCAGCAAAAATCATGATTATTTCACCTCAGTTTCTCCCTATATCCCATAAGGGCAGTTTTCTGTCTGTATTTCCGTGACTCTTGATGATGAAATGCATTTTGCTATTGTGTTCATTCAATGTATTATATTTCTACCAAGGAAAACTAAGGGACAAAATAGTTATAAACATGAGTAATGTATTAATAAGGTCTTATGAGGTATCTAAAAATTACTCCACAATGTTTATAATAAATTTCTGGGATATACTACATCCTACTGTGTGGATTCTATGTTTCCCTTTGATATTTGATAAATACATTAAATGTTTATAAGAATTTATAAGACTATAATGCCTCTACATATCTATTAAATTACATCTTTTCCTTTGTTCAAATATTTCTATTCTGTTGAAATGATTTCTAACACCAGAAATTAACATTTTCAACACCATCGATAGCATAAAAAATTAAGTAGGAAGACAGACTTCAGTGAGATAGCTATGTACCAAAATTGTGATTGATAGGCTAAAACAGAATTTGCTTAGCGCATTTTAGGTCATTTTTCAAACTCTGGGTTTTGACTCTGTGTCAGAACACAATGTGATCAACAATTTTAAAATGAAATAGTAGTTATTATATAATTACAGTATATATGTGTGTGTACACATCTGCACTATGTGGTTGGAAACTAGACTTGAGGTGGAGAGCTGAAGAATGTGTTTAAGTTTGCTAGGGGTTTATTTTGTTTGAGGCCAAAGTATGGATATTGACATCTTAAACAGATACTATTATGATTGTGCCCTACCTTAAAATCTACTCCATTGGTGACATTTCTAACTACTGTCAATAAATATAGTTCATATCAAATAATTTAATCTTCAACTATTAACATAATGTTAAAAAAATACTGTAGTTTTTTGTGCATCAAATTTTAAATATGAAGGAGAAGTACCTAAGCTTATTTTAAGTACATCATTCTTTACATCATATCTCACTTTGATTTCATTATTTAGGAAAGCATCACTTTGATCACAACGTTCTAGAAACATACATACTATCACATACAAAGGGTAACTACAATTATTCATATTTGAAGGTTAATTGAAAGTCTAGTGAGAAGTGTACAATACAATCTTTCTTCTATAGATATTTTCTATTCTTCAAAAAGATTGAGATTTCAGAATATCAATTTATATTTTTGATTATCATTCTCATAAAATACAAGCTCTTTTAAAATGGATACATAACATTTGTACATGTTTATGGGACAAATGTGATACTTTGTTACATGCATAGAATTGTATAATGATCAAGTCAGGATATTTAGGATACCTATTATCTGGAGTATTTATTATTTCTATGTGTTGGAAACATTTCATGTCCTCTCTTCTAGCTATTTTTAAATACACAGCACCTTTTTATTAAGTATAGTGTCCTTACTCTGCTATCAAATATTAGAACTTATTCCTTTTATCTAACTCTATGTTGTTGTTTTGAGACAGGGTCTCACTCTGTTGCCCAGGCTGAAGTGCAGTGGCACGATCTCAGCTCACTGCAATCTCTGTCTCATAGGTTCAAGTGATTCTCTCATCTCAGCCTCCCAAGTAGCTGGGACTACAGGCATCTGTCATCATGCCTAGCTAATTCTTGTATCTTTTAAGAAGAGGCAGGGTTTCACCATGTTGGCCAGGCTGGTCTCGAACTCCTGACCTCAAGTGATCCATCTGCCTCAGCCTCCCAAAGTGCTAGGATAACAGGCGTGAGCCACCACACCTGGCCTCTCTAACTCTGTGTTTGTATTCACTAACCAACCTCTCTTCATCTCTCTGCCACCTATACACCTTTCCCACCCTCTGATATGTATCATTTTACTCTCCAACAACATGAATTCATTTTTTTTAGCTCGCACATGTGAGACCATGTGATATTTGTCTTTTTGTGCCTGGCTTCTTTCACTTAACAGAATTACCTCCGGTTCCATCCACAATGTTGCAAATAAGATGATTTTATTCTCTTTTATGGCAAAATAGTATTCCATTATGTATTTTCTTTTATCCATTTGTCCCTTGATGGACACTTAGGTAGGTAGATTCCATTTTTTTTTTTTTTTTGCTATTGTGAATAGGTCTGCAATAAACATGGGGGAGCAGGTATCCCCTTGGATACACTGATTTTCTTTCCTTTGAATAAATAACCAGTAGTAGAATTACTGGATCATATGGTAGTTCTAGTTTTAGTGTTTTAAGAAATCTCCATATAATTTTGCATAGTGATTGCCCTAACTTACATTCCTACCAACGGTGTATGAGCGTTCTTATTTCTCCACATCCTTGCCAGCACCTGTTACTTTTTTGTCTTTTTAATAATGGTCATCGTAATTTGGGTAAGATGATAACTCATTGTGGTTTTGATTTTCATCTTCCCTGATGACTAGTGTGTTGAGCATTTTTTCATATACCTACTGGCCATTTGTATATCTTCTTTTGAGAGTGTGTATTCATGTCCTTTGTCCACATTTTTTCATTAACACAATTATTTATTTGATATACATATAATCAACATGTCACCACGGACTCTGCATTGGGATGGATCCTTTAACCAAGATCAATAGAGCCAGCGCTCTGGACCAGCAATCCCAGTTCCTGTGATAGTGAGCAAAAGATTGCAGACTAACACCAAACACGCAAGCTTAAAGCAAAGTTTACTGAGGCACAGTAATACACTCTCAGAGGGATGGCGAGCTGGTTTCTGTGAAGTGAAATCAGCCTCTCTCTACAGAGCTCAGGGGGCTTTTACATGGTTTGTGGGGAGGAACTGAGGCTTGGGCTGTTTGAGTGATGGGTTGATGTTATTTGATTGGCAGTTTCTGGTTATATAATTGAAGTTAAACTGCACATGTTCTGTTTTACCCATAATTCATTAAGAAAAACCCGCTCAAGAGGGCAAAGCCACATGTAACTTTTATTATAATGCTGTATAATAAGATTGGGGTTACCGGGGGTTATGCCCTGGTTGGACTGGCCATGCGCCACTTCAGGGGATTTTTACCTTTGCTCCAGTTTTTCTTTTTCCAGAATGTGCTGGCCACAAGCTTTACCACAAACTCCATCTGTTAGGGTGGAGTTAGGGTGGTTTGGGGCTGAATTTAGGTGGGCCAGGGTCTGTCTTAGTGACAGCCCTTTTGCTCTCTTCTCTCACCTCCTCCCAGCTGTTAATGTCTACCTACCTACCTAACAAAAGCATGAGCTTTAAAAGATGAAATTATCTCAAAGCACTCAGCACCATGTTAATATTCTGTTCTGCTGGAATCAGTTTTGTTTGTATGTTTGTTCAGGAGATAGCTTCACAAGCTGGTGATTGATATTCTGCCATGTATGAAATCATGCATGGTATTCAGAATCCCAGCTTGTAAAATAGCAGTATGATCAACATTAGTGGAAAATTGTTTTCACAATTCTGAGCAGACACTAATACTAAAATCGTGGCTATTATTCATTCTTAAGCATCAGAAATGGTTTCAAGTTCAGATAACAATGATATACATTTTTTTGGACTTTTAAAAAATTTCTTTGACTTACCTGTATTTTATTACTTTTTTTCTTTCCAACTTTCCTTCTCGGGTCAGGGGTATTTGTATAAGATTGTTACATGGGTAAGTTGCACGTCTTTGGGTTTGGCGTACAGATTATTTCATCACCTAGGTTATGAGCATGCTGCTTGATAGGTAGTTTTTGTACCCTCTCCCTCCTTTCACCATTCACCCTTAAGTACACCTCAATGTCTATTGTTCCCTTCTTTGTGTCCATGTGTACTTAGTGTTTAGCTCGCATTTATAAGTGAGAAAATGCAGTATTTTATTTTCTGTTCCTGTGTTAATTTGATTAGGATGATGCCTCCAGCTCCGTCCACATTGCTGCGAAGGACATCATTTTATTCTTTTTTAAGGCTGTGCAGTATTCCATGGTGTATATGTACCACATTTTCTTTATTCAGTCTGCCATTAACGGGCATGTAGGTTGGTTCCATGTCTTTTCTATTGTGAATAGTGCTACAATGAACATATGTGTGCATGGGCCTTTTTGGTACAACAATATTATTCCTTGGATAGATAACCCAGTATTGGGATTGCTAGGTCGAATGGTACTTCTGTTTTAAGTTCATTGAGAAATCTCCAAACTGCTTTCCACAGTGACTGAACTAATTTACAGTCCCACCAGTAGTGTATAAGTGTTCCCTTTTCTCTGCAATCTCACCAGTATCTGTTGTTTTTTGACTTTTTAATAATAGCCATTCTGACTATTGTGAGATGATATCTCATTGTGATTTCGATTTGTATTTCTCTACTGATTGCTGATGCTGAGTATTTTCTCATATGATTTTTGGATGCATGTGTGTCTTCTTTTGAAAAGTGTCCGTTTGTGTCCTTCGCCTACTTTTTAATGGAATTGTCTGTGTGTGTGTGTGTGTGTGTGTGTATTTACTGTTGAGTTGTTTGAGTTTCTTGTATATTCTGAATATCAGTCCCTTGTTAGATGAATAGTTTGCAAATATTTTCTCATATTCAACAGAGTTTCTTTTCACTCTGTTGTTTCCTTTGATGTGCAGAATATTCTTAGTTTACTATAGTCCTCTTTTAGTATTTTTGTTTTTGCGGTTTGTGCTTTTGAGGTCTTAGCCATAAAATTTTCCCAGACCAGTGTACCCTATGTTTTATTCTAGTATTTTTATAGTTTTATGTCTTATGTTTAAGTCTTTAATCTACCTAGATTTGATTTTTGTATATGATATGATGGAGGGGTCCAGTTTCATTCTGTTGCATAAAAATATTCTAATTTCTAACCACTATTTATTGAATAGGGTATCCTTTCTCCAATGTATACTCTTGGTGCCTTTGTCAAAAATCAATTGGCTGTAAACATGCAAATTTACTTCTATGTCCTCTATTCTGTTCTTTTCTATGAGTCTGTTTTTATGTCAACACCATGCTGTTTTATTTACTGTAGCCTTTTTATATATTTTGAGGTCAGGCATTATGCTACTTCCAATGTCTTTTCTTAATGAGTCCCTGCATTTGAGACAAATGCCATCTCTAACCTTCCACCCCTGACCCAGACACACAAAGACACACAAAGACACACATGCACATTCTCTGGTCTGACCGTATGTGAACTCTTTGGTCAAATCTCATTGAATTCTTTTTATAATATATTCCTATATCCATGAATTTGCCCATATTGTTAACTCTGGAATACTCTCTCCTGCAATTTTCCATGATACCTTCTTAGTATATACATCTTTGAGATTTTGTTTTAATTCCTATTTAAATAGGCTTGAATGTTGAAGATTGATGCTCTATTTCCACTTACTAAATAATGAATAGCAAAACATGTAATTTTCTGTAGGTTATTTTTGTAATACTCCTAGGAAGAATAGTAGTAAAAGCCTTTCAAAATTATATTTACAAATATATTTAAGTGTTTGTTTAATCCTTTAGGGTATGGGATCTTGGGCAAATTTCTTAACTTTTCTGAATATCTTTGTCCTCATTTGTAAGTGCTAAAATATAGAAGAGCCAATTAGCAAGAAATAAAAAAATTACTTGAAATCAATACATATGCATTCATAATTTGCAAACACATTAATTAAAATATTATAGCATTATTTATTTCTTACACCACTCTAAATGTTCACAGAATATAAGGAATGTATGTTCTGGACAAGTCAATAAAAAGTTTAATAATTGAAGTGCTTTAATTGGAATCACAAAATTATTTTAATAATTAACAATTTCAGGCTGGATGTGGTGACCCACATCTGTAATCCCAGCACTTTGGGAGGCCAAGGCAGGATTTCTTGAGACCTAGAGTTTGAGACCAGCCTGAGCAACATGGCAAAAACCCATATCTCAAAAATACAAAAACATTTAGCTGGGCATGGTGGCATGTGCCTAAAGTCCCAGCTACTGTGAAAGCTGAGATGGGAATCTGGGAAGGTGGAGATTTCAGTAAGCTGAGAACATGCCACTGCATTCCAGCCAGGGTGACAGAGTGAGACCCTGTCTCAAAAAAAAAAAAAAAAAAAAAAATTAACAATTTCAGTGAACTGATATTTTTAATGTAAATCCTATTACACTATTAGTGAAAATTTGATTCCACCAATAAAAATGCCTATATTTGTTTTTATCTTTTGAAGCACATGGTATTTATTTACTTAATTACTTCAAAATGAATTAACATTCCATGTTACTAAATAATCAAAATTTGTTCCAGGTATTATTTATAATAACTTACTCTACACCCTGGAAAATAATCAGCTATCACTACATTGGAACATTACAGTTCATAAGCACTTACTGTTGTCCCATTCACTTAAGAAACCTACAGTTTTTATATATGCATGAAATTAAGTAAACCCCAAGTTGAAATTTTTGGACTACTGATCACTTCTTAAATAACCAGCATACATACAGTGAACCATTCTAAACACCTTAAGTTATACAGTGCATTCATTTTTATTTAGTTCACGCATAGCATTATTGTAGGATGTAAATTCTAATTAGAAAAAACACAAATGATACTTTGCCACTATGGATTATGAAATAATTTTGTTAAATGTGTACTATGTAATGATCATTCACATTTTATGCAAAAGTTCACAGTAAGGTAAGTTAGAGTCAAGAGCATTATTTTTATTTGCTATCAATCTTTTAACTCCTTTAAGCTAAATTGAACAGAAATCTCTCTTTGAAAACATTCTGTATATTTTAAAGAATCCCCTTTGTACAATCTAACAAATATGAAGGACATTTTTTGGAAAATGGCCAAAGTCTTTGTCCTTATTCCTACTGGACATAAACATTAACAAGAGAAATAGTCTATAGTCTATATTAATATTCTAGTGGATACCTGATTGTAGTATCTGCCAAAATTCCTTCCAAATTGAGAACTTGTGAGTCCTCAAGGATGCTAATTTGTTTTTGTTGTATTTGTATAATAGAAGCTATAATTTTGTATTCAATCAAATAGCTAAGAAATATGAAGACTCAAACAAAGCTATATAATTATGATTCATACACACAAAAGTCTTAACAGCAAAAAGGTACTAATAATATATTTTTGAGCACAGTTTCACTCATTAAAACATTGTCTTGAATTCTTGAAACTATGTATTTGTTATGGGTAGTCACAAGTCAGTGTTTACTAGTTAATATTGTGTAGCAATACCAGAGGTATTATGCAGGAGATAAAGTGGCATTTTCCAAGAGTCTGCTAAAAATATAACACATATATCAATCAGTTCTAATGGTCCATATAATCTTGTATTCCACATCTCATAATCACTGAAGTTTTTAAAATGGTTTTATGAGCTCTAAGCTAAACAACCCTCCATTAGTATCACCTGTAGTCATCTCTCTACCTCACAAAAGCGATACTAATGTGCATTAACAACAGCCCAATGGATGACAAATTCCTTTATTCAATGAGATACTTCTAGTTCAGAGTCTTTCTCTGCCTAACAAGATTGAGTTTTTACAACAAGACCCATTTCTAGCCATCAGCGGTATGTTCATGACAATGGTTTCTTTAAATACTTTCTCAAATTACAACTGTTTAATTTCTCTTGATTCATATCAAATACATATCCATTAATTTTATTAATTACAATTTAATCACAATAATTATATTTTGGCTAAGTAAAAAGAACAAAGTTGCAGACATCATGCTACCCGACTTCAATATACTACAGGGCCACAGTAACAAAAATAGCATGGTACTGGTACAAAAACAGACATATAGACCAATGGAACAGAATAGAGAACCCAGAAATAAGGCTGCATACCTACAGCGATGTAATCTTCAACAAATCTGACAAAAGCAAGCAAGGGAGAAAGGACTCCCTATTGAATAAATAGTGGTGGGATAATTGGCTAGTCATATACAAAAGAATGGAACTGGACCCCTTCCTTATACCATATACAAAGATTTACTCAAGATAGATTAAAGACTGAAATATAAAACTAAAAACTATAAAATCCCCAGGAGAAAACCCAGACAATACCTATTTGGCCATAGAAATGTACAAAGATTTCATGATAAAGTCACCAAAAGCAATCGTATCAACAGCAAAAATTGACAAATGAGATCTAATTAAACTAAAGAGCTTGTGCACAGCAGTGGAAACTATACATATAGTGACAAACTACAGAATGGGAGAAAATTTTTGCAACCTATGTGTGTGAAAAAGGTCTAATATTCAGCATCTGTAAGGAACTTAAATTTACTAGAAAAAAACAACCCCAATAAAAAGTGGGCAAAGGACATGAACTGATCCTTTTCAAAAGAAGATGTACATGTGACCAGCATTCATATGAAAAAAAGTTCAACATCACTGATCATTAGAGAAATGCAAATCAAAACCTTAAAAAATAAAATCTCACACCAGTCAGAATGGCTATTATTAAAAAATCAAAATATGACCTATGCTGGCAAGGTTGTGGAGAAAAAGGAATGCTTATACACTATTGGTGGGAGTATAAATTAGCTCTACCATTGTGGAAGACAGTGTGGTTGACTCCTCAAAGAGCTAAAAACAGAAATACCATCTGACCCAGCAATCCCATTACTGGGTATCCACCCAAAGGAATATAAATTGTTCTGTTATAAAGACACATGCACGCATATATTCATTGCAGCACTGAATAGCAAAAACATGGATTCAACCTAAATGCCCATCAGTGGAAGTCTGGATAAAGAAAATGTGGTACACAATGGAATACTATGTGGCCATAAAAAATAAAAAGATCATGTTTTTTGCAGGAATGTGGATGGAGCTGGAGATCATTGTCCTCAGAAAACTAATGCAGGAATAGAAAATCATATACTGCATGTTTTCACTTATCAGTGGGAGTTAAATGATGAGAACACGTGGACACATAGAGGGGAGAAACACACACTGGGCCTACTTGAGGGTGGAGGTTGCGAGAAGGGAGAGTATCAGGAATCAGAAGTAATGAGTACTAGCCTTAAACTTGAGTGACAAAATAATCTGTATAAAAATCCCCCAGGACACAAGTTTACCTATATGACAAACCTGCCATGTACCCATCAACTTAAAAGTTAAATAAAAATAAATTATAAATGTATATTTTGTTAAAAGTTTCCTACATTAGTCTGTATTTATCCATTAAATGTTGCTTTTTGAAGTCCTTCATGCCATTCTTATTCTTGATGGTTTTATTTCAATAAGATGTATATTTTCTTCTATTATGACCATGATTTAATATAAAAGGAATTAGTACTCAATTTCTAAAATAATGCTTTTGATGGGAGTAAATTCAAAGTAAAGGTGTCAAAAAGACAGAATGAATAGCTAGCTAGCTAACTAGTTGATAGACAGATAGGTAGTAAAAGGTAAAGAAAAAGAGATAGAAAGGAAGAAAGAAAGGAAATAAACTTCACCATAAAATTAGTGTAAACCATATTCAGTTACTGGATAATGACATGCTATGGTGATTTTGCTTTTATATCTGCTTTGCCAGTCAGATACGATCAGCATTGTTATAAGCTCTAATTTAAAATAAATGCTACAGAAAGACATCACCTTTAAATAATAATGTAAAATAAAAAAAGACAGGACTTATGCATATGGTTAATGTAGTTAAGTCTGATTAGAACTGTAACCTAAGAAAACTATAACTTAATAATTCAAGAAAAACTACTAATGTCCAACACTAGAAGGATAAAATAAGTAAACCCAGAAACACTTTTATGTTAGAGCGTAGACCAAAATAAACGAAAGCTATTAATTTATCTGACACATAACAGATACTGTTAATAAGTGAAAATACTTTTTGATATTTTGCTACAAAATATGAGGTAGATTCTCTATTAATATGGAAATAAAACAGTATAAACTTGTCTTCAGAAAAAGATATTTTATTTTAGAAAACCTCAGAAATATTTATGTTTGTTTTTTCTCCTGATTTATAAGAAAGTAGGAAAAATGGTAAGAGTAAGTAGCATGAGAATTTTACTTTGTTATGTTCACTGGCTCCCCCTCAGTAAGCTTACACACCTATATTTGACATTTGATATTACTACCTTTAAAAATGTGTTTTGCTGTATTTCAGAAATATGCTAGCTTTGGAAAATATCCCAACCATACTGTTTATTATTGGTTTGCATAGAAATACGTTTAAAAATGGTTGTCCCTTAAATATATTCAGATACTTGTCTCGTGATCTATCCTCACATACCCTAACATACCCACGGGAAATGTATCCAACATTGTTGATGCTCCACATCTTATACTCTCAGCCCACATCTCAGTTCACCTGCACTGTCTAATAGGCATGGATTGCTTCCCATCTCCAGTGACTGCACCTCTGTTTCTCTGCTGAAAGCTTTCTCCAGCAGTTAATGCCCTCAGGTCTGCTCTCAAAAAATGAAGGGGAGGAATCTAAGGATAAATACCATGAACTTCAGGTTCCACAATGGGATAATTATGAGGCATGCTGCATGTGAGGGACCATAGCAGGATTCAGCCCAGTGATCTACAACATTAACCTGCTCATTTACATGATACCTCTAGGCTTTCCTTCTTCCTGCTTTCACGTTCCCTCACCCGTGCTTCCTGGAGTCACCTCTCAAATTAACTAAACATACCTAAATCCCTACCACAGGGTTAGCTTCTAGTGGAACCCAAGCTAAGACAGTCAAAATGGAAAAAATTTCTCGTGTAAACACATATCCTACTGTTAATGTGGCTATAACACAATGATTTGTTAGATTCTTTGCTTGTTCAAAGATAGTAATTTGGTAAATCAGTGTATTAGCTGAAGAACTGTGCTAACTTCAGTTTTTCCTTTTGAGACATAATTGGCATAATTTTAAAAATTAGTTGTTTTTTTTTTTACCATAAAGATTTCAGTAAATCATTTGAAGGATGTAATAAGATTTCATATAAGCTTTCAATCATTATGTTTCTTTGGCTATCTTTCATTATCATTTTTTTTATATATGTTTCTGAGAACCAGATAATTTGGATCCACTTAAACATATTTACACAATGGCTATGTGGTGTCTACCACTAAGTCTTGTGAATCACAGAAAAATTATTCTAATACTTACTCCAAAGGAGTTATCAGTATATGAACAGGCACAAGAGTACAAACATCACATAGTACTTTAAAATTAGAATTATTTACCAATTCCAAAGATGTTAAAGGATGATTTCATGTTGAATTTTGAAGAACTGATGTAATTTATCAGGACTATGTGGAGAAGGACAATTAAGGTAACAATGCAAAATATTTAATCCATAAAACTTCTTTAAAGCATTCTTAAATTTCAAAGTATTTATTTTCTGCTTTTTAAATAGGTCATGTTTGTTTACAGGCAATTCTTTCTAATATTGTTATCTTCTAAATTATATTGTTATTTTTGAGTTTTTGGTATCACATTATTTTTTTCTAAGTTTATTCATATTATAACATTTTTGTGGAATTTAAATTTGATTATAGTAAACTTTTATTTTCTGTGTTCTCTCATTTTCCCAACTTACCCTAAGTTGCTATAATTTGAAAATGTATTAAAACTATTTTATATTCTATTCCATCAACAACACCGTATTAGTCAGTCTTCACATTGCCACAAAGAATACTACCAAGACTGGGTAATTTACAAAGGAAAGAGGTTGACTCACGGTTCCACATGACCGGGGAAGCCTCAGGAAACTTACAATCGTGGTAGAAGGAAAAGTAGGCACGTCTTACATGGCTGCAAGCAAGAGAGAGAATACATGTGTTGGAGGAAATGTCAGACACTTATAAAACCATTGGATTTCATGAAAATTCACTCACTATCACGTGAATAGCATGGGGAAACCACCACTGTCATCCAAACACCTCCTACCAGGTTCTGCCCTTGACATGTGAAGATTATGGGAATTAAAATTCAAGATGACATTTAGGTGGAGACACAGAGCCAAACTATATTAAACACATAAAAGGTTTTTCCCTAGATGGATTGCTAGGGCACCCTATTCCCTGCATTCTCAGATCAGCAGAAAGGTAGTTACAACAAAATATACCTTTACATCAATCAGTCAAATTCAGTTTTCTTGGCCTGGAAGTAAGAATATTGTGAAGAATAAAATTATAGAGTCACTACAATAAAATTAGATTATATTCATGATTTCCACATGGTTAAGTTTCTCTTTCTGAGAAGGGAATAACCAAGGCATTTAGATGTTTTCTTAGAAAGAAATCAGAAAAATGTGGGAAACAACATCCAGGTTTTAGATTCATTAAAAAGTGTTGTGTGACCATAACTACAAGTAACTCTCCTGAATCTCAGTTTTCTAATTAAAAAAATTTTTTTAAAAACCTGATGACTTTGCAGTTCTTAATATCAAAAGTCTCATCAAGCAGTTATTGTCAATACTCTATACTTGTAGCCTGGTGATGATAGCCTAAATTCATCTCAAAACTAGCTCAAAGCAAAATTTAGCAGAGAATGAAAATAAAATTTACAATTCTATAAAACCTGAAGGGTTCTAAAGAGAACCACAATATTTCAAGCTGTAGGAAGTATGCACTTTGACTGAAGAAGATATTAAAGTTAATGAAACAATGTCAGTATTCACGCTATGGTAAAACTCAATGATGCTACAATGACTGAGAAAATGATGGACATGGCATATTATCATAATATTTATTTTGATGTTAAATTTTCAGTTTAAGTTTTTAAATCAGGTCAGAGACAATTTATGCACACCCATGTTTATCTATTTGTCAGTCATTGCCTCTCTATTTTAATGTGTAGCATCCAGCATTTAATCGAGTTTCCAAAAGGGACTAATTATTCATGAAATACATTTTAGCCAGTTTTCAGGTTTAAACTCATTTATGCCATATGTACTTGAAAGAAAAGATTACTCCTGACTGGAAAATAAACCATGCTATTATCTCACTAGAGAATTATGCAGTAGGCATCACTCTCTTGAAACAACATGGATTCCTTTAAACACAAGTTCATAGGTAAGACTGGGTTCTGCTTTGCATGGACACTGTGAAAGATACTTTGGTGCTTCTTTCTTTAGAAAATTACCCAACTTTAAATTTTAGTATTAAAACTATTTTATTTAGGAAGACTATATTTTTATTAAAGTGCATGGTACTGATATAATAGGATTTAAAAAATAAATTCAGAATTATTAATAGAATTTAACCCATTGTTTTTGATTAGATGATCCAGCTGTATTTACCTTGTAAATGTGTATGACAAGGGGAGAGGATAGGGAGTTCTCCTTGTTCCTTTGCATTGACTATGAAGTAAAGATATAAATCTGAAGGTGATGGAATTTATTAGCTCATTAACTTAGGGATTACATGGAAAATGTTAAATTTCAAGACTCAGTCCTCATTCTCTTCTTTGCTCATTTATCAAAAGGAAGAGAAGGGGGATTTTAGGTCTTCAAAGTTTTAAATCTTTGTTGTGCTCTATTTGAAAGTTAGTGATTGTTAAGTTAGTAATTCATATCCAATAAACTTAAAAAATATCAAAATGAAAAAAGTAGAGAAAAGTAAAAGTAAAAATTAACTATATGCCCAGCAGTCAGAAATAGCTATTATTATTATGTTGAATGCCTTATCATTAATTTCCATGATTTACCCTGGAAATTTATTTGTTCATTTGCTATAAACATATAATATTGAACATTATTATGAACACATATAACATTTATGTGTTCATTTAATATGAACATATGAGCAGATGGTATTATTCTGTTGGTGATATTTGGTAGTCTGTTATTATTTAACATCAATATATGCCCACCCCTTAGGACATTTTCTTAAGATGATTTCGATGGCTGGAAGATGTTCCATAAAAGGGATATTTAAAATTTTACTTAAGATTTCTACCATATTTTTATATATTTAGAATTTTTTTATTCTCTACTTTAAAAATTGACATAAGCTACATCCTTCTGCATTCAACTTTAATATTTATGATAGAAGGTTTATATTTATATGTAATATGACAGGGTCAAATAACATAAATATATTTGATGATTTTGATATGTATTTCCATTTAATTTTAGCACATATTTCATCTCAGCTTTGACATCCTATTTTATACTTCTAATTTGTAGGAGACATCTATGTAGTAAGTTATGTAGCACCACACCTTCTTCTAAGAACTTCAGTCTTCCTTGCTTCTCAATAAAATGACTATCCAACGGCCAGTCATCTTCTCAAGAATTAACCTGTTTTTTTTTACTGTAGCTTTGTAATATATTTTGGAATCAGGAAATGTCTTGCTTCCAGCTTGATCTTCTTTCTCAAGTTTGGCTTGGCCATCTGTGGTCTTTTACACTATGTGAAATATATAATTGTTTTTTCTATATATTTCTGTAAAGGTACCTTTAGGATTTTGACAGATTGCGCTAATCCATAGATCACTTTATAGGAAGTCTTCTGATTCATAAAGACAGGATGTCTCTTCATTTTCTTGTGTCTTCTTTAATTTCTTGTAGCATTATTTTGTAGTTTTCAATATACAAGTCTTTCTTCTCCCTACTTAAGTTTATTCCTAAGTATTTTATTCTTTTTGTTGCCATGATAAATGGGGTTGTTTTCTAATTTTGTTCATTGTTTTCCTATTTTTTAATTAGTGTTAGCATATAGAAATGCAACTTTTTTTTTAATGTTGAAATCAAGATCTCAAGGAGATGTTAGCAATCTCATGTTCATTACGGAACTATTCACAATATCCAACATGTAGAAACAATCTTAATGTCCATCAAAAGAAAAACATATAAATAAAATGTGGTATATATGTACAGTGGAATATTACCAAACCATAAAAAGGTAGAAAATTCTGAAATATGACAACACAGATGAACCTAAGGAACATTATGCTTAATGAAATAAGCCAGTCACACAAAGACAAACACTGCATGATTCCAGGTATATGAGGTCTCTAAAATAGTAAGATTTGTAGAATCAGAATGGACTGGTGGTTGCCAGGGGCCGGGGGAATGAGGAATTACTAATCAACGGGCATAAAGTCTCAGTTAATCACAAAGTATAAGTTCTAGAAATCTGCTATACAACTTTGTACCTATAGTCAACAATATCGTATTATACATTTAAAAATTGTTAAGAAGGTAGATTTCAGGTTGTGTTCTTCCCATAATATATTTTTTAAAAAGTAAACTAAACTAGATTGGATCAATAAGCTCTTAGCTACATTATATTCCCCAATGCGTCTCTTAAAGTTGGCTCAGAAAGAAAGGGGATAATTGAAATTATTTTTTTAGGCTCTGGAGCCTAAAAAACGATTCTGGAGAACATTAAAAGGCTGATCAAAGGAGTCACTCTACTGCCAGCAAAATAAATCCACATGTGAGTTCCACAAAATCCACTGTTCAAAAATGTACTGTACTCATTTACATTATGTCACTTCAAAGAAAAAAAATTACAGAATGCAAGAAGAAAAATAAAAATGTAAAAAAATTAAAATGTTAGTAAACTTACATGAATAATGAAACATTAACAACTAAGTTTTTGGAGGTTGGAACAACATAAAATTAAAATATAAAACAATACTAGAGTTAAATTACTCAGTGTATACTTTCTTGGAGTAGTCTAGTGATATGGATTAAATTTGGGGATTGTTAAGTGAACACATTTAAATTTATTATAAGCATTGAAAATGGTAAGAATGTACTTAGTGCTGGCTTCTGCTTGAAATGCCCTTTCCCCAGATCTTCACATGACTTATTCTAACATACTTTGAAGTATTCCTTGACAATCTAACTTTAAATAATCAATTATTCACAAATACTTTATTTTCATAGAACTTACCAACACCTGAAATTATAACGCATATTCAGTAGTTTCCTTCTGTTTGTCTCCTTTGGGAATATTAGCGCCAGGAGAGGGATTTTGCACTGTATTCTCAGTGCTTACAATACTGCAGGGCAAATAACAAATGTTCAGTACAAGCTGATTGAATCAAAGAATGAATGCATGGATACATCAAAAATCTTTTTCCTCAAGCTGATATTTTGTCATTCATCTCTGATTTCTTAAGTATTTTCTTTTGTTCACATCTGTAATTTATAATATAGAATCAATTCTGCAGTGTTAATTTTGTTGAAGCCTTTTTCCTTGAGTTTGTAATATCAACATCTATTTTCCTTGACTTTTATTGTAAGTTCTGTCAGTTGACTACTGTAAACCTATTTTTTTTGTTTGACCATATCCAGTATCGCAAAATCAATTCTCCCCTTTTTCATTTTATTGAGTACTTGAGATATTTTGGCCTAATATACTTTTCTTCTATTTCCTGGAATAAATGTTGTAAATAATTTTTGTCACAAATATGTTGAACAATGCAATATTTTAAGTTGGATTTTCATAGACCCATGATGTTTTGTAGGCTGATGTTTTGTGCATCTCTTTTTCCTTTCTTAATGTAATATACAGTAATGTTATATATTAAAAATAAATTATAAATGCAGGTACCGAACATTTATTATTTGATTATATTTATTTCTAATGTTGCATAGTTATGCCTGAAATTGTTGTTCAATATGGAGAGAAACACACTACTCTTAAATGTAAGAACAGGCCATATTTCCTGATATTAATACACTAATTTATACTCAGAAAACACTGAAAGCCACTGTAATGTCACTTATTAAGAAAAAATTAATAAAGCTACACAATTTGAGAGGTAGACATGATTATTGACAAAAAAAGTTTTATACTGAATTTTGATGATTTTACTTTAAAAAATCACTAAATAATTTTTTCTAAATAGTTTTAGAAGGTTAACTTGATCATTTTAACTTAATGAAAACAATCTATCACAACAGACGTTTTTTTCCGGCTCTTCTGTAACTTTGGAATGCTCGTACTATGTCTGAAAGTTTTGAATTTCATAAATCTCTACCCCAGGTCAGAATCCAGAATTTTATAAATCATTTGTCTGCTTTTTCTCAGTCAAGATGCTAGCATATTATGTAGGCTGCACCAGTGTGAGGTATCCATGCCAACACACATGAGGAAAAGGATTGGCATTAAACTCATTTTATCAGTGAAGGTGAAGGCATCTGACTTTCAGGAGATCCTGTGTTTATGAAGTCAATTTCTCAATGCATTGGTGTAATTACTGAACACTAAATTATTTTTCTGTTGATGGGGAAAAAGTGATAACAAAAATTTCCTAAGGCGGTTTCTTTTTTTTTTTTTTTTTTTTGAGACAGAGTCTCACTCTGCAGCATGCTCTTGACTCAGTGCAACCTGCACCCGCTGGGTTCAAGCGATACTCCTGCCTTAGCCTCTCAAGCAGCTGAAATTACAGGTGCATACCACCATGCTCAGCTAATTTTTGTATTTTTAGTAGAAATGGGGCTTCAACATGCTGGCCTGTATGGTCTCGAACTCCTGGCCTGAAGTGATCTCCCTGCCTCAGCCTCCCAAAGTGCTGGGATTACAGGCATGAGCCACCCCGCCCAGCCTCCTAGGGCCATTTCTGCTGAGGATTTTAGACATTGTCTCTAGAACTTTAACCTGGAACTTGGTTCTTTTGTCTTTATAGTTCTCTGAGATACCCATTATTTCTTCAGTAGAAATCTAAAATCTAATGTTCCTCTCCTCTTAAATGCTTCTCTATTTGGAGATATTTTGTTCTCTCAATTATGTTTGATTAGCACCTAATTATATTTATGATTACTTCATAAATACTGGCAGGGATATATAATTCTCTTTGCTTAATTTCTTCTGGTAGTACTTCAGGGTGGCATGAAAATGAATATATAGTAGCTTTATTCCTAAAGAAAAATGAACAGGGGAGATAAATATGAATATAATGATTTGAAAAATATTTTCAGGAGTAGCATTTACAAATGGCTAATCAGAGACAAAACTAAAAGGGACGTTCTCACAATCATTTTTAGAGTCATAGTCTTCTGTTTATTTGGTTTTTTCTCTTTCCCAGTAAATATGACATATATATAGAGGTGTGTGTGTGTGTGTGTGTGAGTGTGTGTGTATTTTCTTTGTATCCCACTTGTACACTGGGTGTTATTCTGGGTATACTGCAATCATCTCAATGTTTCTTCCGTGAATTAAAACAAATTTGTTCTAGACCCTTCTTCAGAGCCTTCAATTGTTGACACTACTGTAATCTCAGTTGAATAACTCATTTAAGGTACCAGGTATTTCTAGACATTATAAATCTTTGATATAAAACAGTTTATGGGACAAAAAGCTGAGAGATTCTGTCAACGCTAGTTGTGTTCTGTCTCTCGCTCTGAAGATTCCAGAAGTATCAAAGCTAGTTCTGAACAACTGTGAAACATAGCAATTGCTTTGCGAAATAGGATAAAGCCATTTATTTCACATGTGCAACCCATGGAACTTTACTTCCCTTGCAATATTGGGAGATGACAGGGAGACCGTGGAAGACTTGAGAAAAACCCAGGAATAATATCAACAAGACCAGGGTGAACACAAACACACACGAGTGTTTTCAGTAAAATTAAAAAAGTTATAACTAGATCAAAAAGGGATTTAAACTGAATTTTAACATCATAAAACCTAAACCGAATTTAGATTTTATATTTAAAACTGTAGTCTTTTAATTAAACAAACTCACATTAACAAAGAGAAGTATGTCATATTTGTACTTCTCTATAAAATAAGTATTTTCATCTAAATCGGGTGCAGTGAGATTAAGCCCCATAGGTTAACTCCTTGGAAAGATCTTCTCTGACTTTTAGCAATAACAATTCACTTATGATGAGAGGATACTAAGATTAATGACAGCAGCAGAAAGGGTGTGATCACCCATTAAACAATTTTTTAAATTTTTTGACTACAACAACCTTTCCCTTTGCTTTTCATACTTTTCTATAATTTTCATCTTGTTTTGTTTCTTTATTTAATAATCACACAGCTACAAGGTTGGTACATAGTAGTAACACCTAATCTTTTAAGAATATTTTCATGTATGATGTTCCATCAACTATCATAATCTACTTAATTATTTTAATTGTAGTCAATATTTAAATTATTATTACCATGAAAATGATGTTGAACTCCAGAGTATCGTTAACATTTTTAGTATCATTGCCTCCTGTTAGATTCTAGAAGTTAAATAAATCATTCTACTAATAAGAAAAATACATTTTTAAAAGCATATATTGTTAGAGTCTCAGACAGTAAAGATGCAGTAACCATGAAGCCAATTTGGTATTCAGTAATAACATAGATGTCTTCCTTATAAAAATGTTATATTAATCAGGTTACTCTTAATACCTCAGATCATATATTGACTATTCCGACCTTTATACAATTATTACCTGTCCCCAAAATGTTCCCCAGTTCAAACATACGGGTTTATTATTGACACCAAAAACAAAACAAAACAAAACAAAAACTCAAGTGATATTTGTAGTATACTCTTTTTTTTTTTTAACCAATCTTTAATTCTCACAAAAGACCAGAGGAGTTTTAGAGTCATATTCATTTTTAGAACATATAATTTATGGTCAATGAGACTAAAATCATTGTACAAAATAACATTCCTGGCAAATGCCAAAGCTGGGATTTTTCTCCAGCTGATTGTGAAGACTTAGCGTTACTTTCTCTCCATTATAACATGGTGACTCTGCATTCCTTAAAGTCCAGATTTTTGATTAACATTATAGAAGGATCCTCCTTGTACCTCTCTTTTGTCTATATAATAATTTTCGTGCACTGTTACGTGTAGGTTTAACTGTGATTCTGACACCTACACTCAGGGTTCAAAATTGAGCTACATAACTTAATAGCTGTGTGACAATTGGCAAGTCATTGTAATCACACAATTGGATACTTTATTTATCTAAAAATTGAGATGATACTACTACATTTACCTCACAGAGCTGTTATGAGAACTAAACCATTAGTATATGCAAAGTGCTTGAAAAAATTCCAGGTATATAAGTGCTTACTGCGATAATTATCTTTTTTTATTACTTTCATCTTTTCAGTTACATCAGACATCCTTTCACAGCTTCAAACACTTCTAAGTGACTCTGCTGTCTATAGAACAAACAACATCACTATCTTCATTTTTTTTTAAACAGGGAATACAAGTTGAAAAACTCAGAAATAATTTAAACTTTCTGAAAGCTGCAAAGCTGAAGGCAGTCCCTAGATATTTCCTCCTAGTCTTGAAAATAATATCAGTTTCTCCTCTTTTTAGGACTGAGAGTTGGCCAAATGGATAGCCGGCCTCAGGAAAATTAGGCCTCAACCCCTAAAAACATCAGTAATATCAGGAAAAGTTTAGAGGGTAGAGCATCTGAGACTTTGTTCCCTAAATGTGTCCCCCCCACCCCGCTCTTGAAAATATCAACTTTTCCTGAATATTTGATTTTTTAAAAGGTTTTTTTCATTTCAAGGATTTTATATTTGAAATCTGAAATTTAAAACTTGAAATCTACAACCAAATAATAAAACCAAAAGAATTCAAGATAGCAAGTAATAACAGGCACATTTGGAGAAATAAGGTCTAATGTAAACTACCAGAATTCATGCAAATCAATATCCATAAAAACAAGTTGATATTAAATAAAAAGGCCAAGTAGTATATGGGTGGGTGTTCAAATAGTGGAGGTGAGAAGAGAAGGAGGAGAAGAAGAAAGGGATGTGAGAAAACCTCCTTAAATTAAAGATAATTTTAAAGTTTTCAAAATACGATTCATTTCTATGTAAGTTTTGTGAAAAGCTCAATTTCATAAATAAATTTTCAGCAGAACTATCTCACAAAATTTAATACTACAGTGTGAAGTTTTTACTATTTTCTTGCTATGAGGCACACCTGCAACTTGAAGATCCGAATCTAGGTCTCAGTCCTTTTGGAACTAACATTTTTTAAACAAAATATATTATGTAACACGTTCTTTGCTAATTCAAGCATAACATAATCTACTAATAAAGTACCCACCCATGTTTTCACAGGGGATACATTCCAATACCCCCCCAGTGAATATTTAAAACCACAGACAGTACCAAAAAATATGTGTAGTGTTTTCTCCTATATCTAGATTCCTATGATAAAGTTTAATTTATAAATTAGGCACAGTAAGAAATGAACAACAATAGCTAATAATAAAATAAAATAAATTATAAAAATATATCATAATAAAATTAAGTGAATGTGGACTCTCTCTCTCTCTCTGTCTCTCCCTAAAAATACTGTAATATTCTCAGACTGTGGTTGAGTGTGGAAAGCAAAATGTTGGATAAGGTGGGACCACTGTACAGATGTTTAAATGTATATCTTATATATAGGTATATGCATATGCATATAATGCTTTATATATTAAAAAAACAAAGAAGAAAATTAATTTCTGTAAAATTATATATAACTTGCCATGTAACTGCTGAAGCACATTAAAAGTGAAAGCATGATGACAGGCTCATAATCTGCATGTGAAATCACCTTAAAAGTACAAAATCAAAATGTAGATTTATACAGGTATAAGATATTGGTAAATCACAAGTACATCTACCACTGTTGATGTGCACTTTTGAAAATGTAAAAAACTCTTGAGAACATCTAAACACAAAAATTGCACACGTTCCTTGGGTTTTACCTAATACTATTGTTGCTTTCTATTTTTAGTAAATCCTATAAAATTTACAAATGGAATTAGTTCTATTTCCAAATTCCTATGAAATGATGGAGCGTGGGTAGACAAATGAGGCTGTCTCATAAATTGTAGAGAATCCAGCATTGATTAAAGGTCAAGAAAATCACAGCAGTTACTGCGGCAAACAATCTTCATTCCTCACCGGAAATAGGAAGGAACTGAATCCAGGGGGGCTGAGCAGCATTTGTCTATGGGCCCCACTTTCACAGGAACTCACAGGATAAGATCCACTGGCTTGGAATTCCAGCCAGCTCCTGACAACAGCGTTCAATCTACTTAGGGTGGAACTGAGTTCCCAGGGGGAGGGGCAGGCCACCATCTTTGCTGTTTTCAGCTTGCAGGCTTAGGTAAGTCCAAACTTCCTTGGAGCAGAAGGGATTCCCCCAGCACAGCAGAGCTGCTGTACTAAAACATGACCAGAATGTTTCTTTAAGCGGGACCCTAATCCACTCCTTATCACTGGGTAGGACCTCCCATCCGAGGCCTTGAGCCACCCCCATCCATATTCTCTACTGACAGAGTTTTGATATTTCCCTGGGACAGAATTCCCAGGGAAAGTTGAGGGCTGCCATGTTTGCTTTTTGGGTGACCCAGACATTTCAGATTGTGTGCTTTTGAGAGCCCAAGCTGACTAGGGCAGAAGTGGTACCCAACACGGCACAGCTGCCCTATGAAAAGCATGGCCAGACTACTTCCTTAAGTGCGTCTCTGCTCTGGTCCTCTGCACTGGTTAGAACTTCTAACCAGTTGTTGAAGATCAGAAAGATCAGAATCAATATTGTTAAAATGGCTATACTGCCCAAAGCAATTTATAGTTTCAATGCTATTCCCAATAAACTACCACTGACATTCTTCACAGAACCAGAAAAATCTGTTTTAAAATTCATGTGGAATTTAAAAAGAGCCTAAATAGCCAAGGAAATCCTAAGCAAAAAGAACAAAGCTGAAGGCATCTATGATAGGGCCACCAGTAACCAAAACAGCTTGGTACTGGTAGAGAAACAGAAACATAGGCTAATGAAACAGAATAGAGAATCCAGAAGTAAGACTACACACAGAAAACTTTCTGATCTTCAACAAACCTGACAAAAACAAGAAATGGAGAAAAGACTACTATTCAATAAATGGTGCCGGGAAAACTGGCTAGCCATACACAGAAAATTGAAACAGGACCCCTTCCTTATACCATTTACAAAAATTAACTCAAGGTGGATTAAAGAGTCAAGTATAAAAGCCAAAACTATAAAATCCCCAGAAGAAAACCTAGCAATATTATTCAGGACATAGGAAAAGATTTCATGACGAAGATGCCAAAAGTAATTGCAACAAAACCAAAAATTGACAAATGGGATCTAATTACACCAAAGAGCTTCTGCACAGCAAAATAAACTATTAACAGAATAGACAGATAACCTACAGAATGGGAGAACATTTCTGCAAACTATGCATCTGATAAAGGTCTAATATACAGCATCTATAAAAAACTTACACTAAATTTACAAGAAAGAATGAACAACCCCATTAAAACTGAGCAAAGGACAGGAACAGACACTTCTCAAAAAAGACATACATCTGCCCCACAAGCGTATGAAAAAAATCTCAACATCACTAATCATCAGAGTCATGTAAATCAAAATAATAATGAGCTATCATCTCACACCAGTCAGAATAGCTAAAAGTAAAAAAATAACAGATGCTGGTAAGATTGTGGAGCAAAATTTCACTTACCCTGTTGGTGGGAGTATAAATTTTTTGAACCATAGTGGAAGACAGTGTGGCAATTCCTCAAAGACCTAAAAACAAAACACCATTCAACCCAGCAATCCCATTACTGTGTATATACCCGAAGAAATATGAACTGTTCTATTATAGAGACATATGTGCACATATCTTCACTGTAGAACTATTCACAATACCAAAGATATGGAATCAGCCCAAATGCCCATCAGTGATAGACTGCATAAGGAACATGTGATACATACACACCGTGGAGGACTATGCATCCATGAAACAGAATGAGACCTGCCCTTTGGGGAGACATGGATGGAGCTGGAGACCATTATCTTTAGCAGACTAATGTAGGAACAGAAAACCAATTATATGTTCTCATTCATAAATGGGAGCTAAATAATGAAAACACATGGATGCATATAGAGGAACAGCATACACTGGGGCCTATCAGAGGGTAGAGGGTAAGAGGAGGAAGAAAAGCAGAAAAAGTAACTAATGGATACTAGGTTTAAAACATGGGTGATAAAATCATCTGTACAACCAACCTCCATGACACACATTTACCTATGTAACAAACCTGCACATCCTGCACATATACCCCTGAACTTAAAACAAAAGTTTTTTTTAAAGTTTATATGGCGAGGAAAAAGACTCAGAATATAGTTAACAAAATATTAAAGGACAAGAACAAAGTTTGAGGACTAACATTATCAGATTTCAAAACATTCTAAACCTACAGTTATTATGAGAGTGTGGTGTTGGCAAAAGAATAGCAAATAGATTGATGAAATAGAATAGATGGCCCAGAAATCAAGCCACAAAAATATAGTCAACTGATGTTTGATGAAAGAGAAAAGATAATGCAATGAAGAAAAGATAGTTTTTTTCTAATAAATAATGTTGAGAAAAAAGTGGAAATCTACATTTAAAAAATGACTCTAGACACAGACCTTACACCCCACACAAATGGATATGTAAATGAACTCAAAATGGATTGTAGATCTAAACATAAAACATGGAATTATAATACTCCTAAAAGATAACATAGGAGAAAGTCTACATGATGTGGGGTTTGGTGATGGCTTTTCAGATACAACATCAAAGTCATGAACAATGAAAAAAATTGATAAGCTGGACTTCATTAAAATTACAAATTTCTGTTCTGTGAAAGACACTGTTAAGTAAATGAAAGGACAAGCCACAGACTGAGAGAAAATATTAATATTTGTAAAAGACATAACAAATAAAGAACTGCTATTCAAAACATACAAAAATCTTTTAAAACTCAAAAACAGGAACGTAAACAACTCTAGGAAAAAAGTTAGCTAAAGACTTTAACAGATATCTCACCAAAGAAGACATTCAGCTGGCAAGTAAAATGTATGAAAAGATGCTCCACATTATATGACATAAGTGAAATGTAAATGCAAACAGCAATGAGACACCATTGCACACATATTAGAATGACCAAATTTCAAACACTCACAACACCAAATGCTACCGAGGATGTGGAGCCATAGAAACTCTCATTTCTTGGCAGTGGCAATGAGAAATAGTACAACTGTTTTGGAAGAAAGATTGGCAGTTACTTAAAAAACAAACACCCTCTTACTACAAGGTTCAGAAATCACACTACTGGGTATTTAACCAAAGATGTTGAAAACTTGTATCCACACAAAACCTGCAAACAGATATTTAGAGCAGCTTTATTCATAAGTTGCAAACTTGGAAGCAACCAAGATGCTCTTCAGTGGGTGAATGAAAAAATCAACAGCAGTACATCTAGAAAATGGAATATTATTCAGTGTAAAAAGAATGAGCTATAGAGCCAGGAAAAGACCTGGAGGAATCCTAAATGCATATTAGTGAGTGAGCAAAGCCAATTTGAATAGACTACATCCTGTGTGATCCCAACTGTATGGCATTTTGGAAAAGGCAAAGCTATGGGGGCAGTAAAAAGTCAGTGGTTGACATGGAATGATCATATTTTGTTAGATGTGTACTTTAGTATTGGGGGGTGTGGCGAATGACTAATAGGCAGAGCACAGAGACGTTTGGAATAGTGAAAATATTCTGTATGAATGTATAATTACAGATACATGTCATAGTACATTGATCCGAATCCGTAAAATGTACAACACCAAGAGTGAACCCTAATGTAAACCATGCACTTTGAGTGAGAATGAGGTGTGAATGTAGGTTCCTAATTGTAACAAATGTACCCATCTGGTGGGAGATATTGATAATGGGAGAGTCTGTGTGTATATGGGGGCAGTGGGTGTACAGAAATCTCTGTACCTCCTGCTCATTTTTGCTGTGACTACATCCTGCATGATTCCTACATCCTGTATGATACAACTGCTCTAAAAAGTAAGTTCTATTAAAAACGCATGTTATGAGTACACATTCCTTAATCTAAAGAAACAGAACCCTAGGGTGAGTCCTAGGAGTTTTCATTTATATAAATTTATTCAGACAATTATTATACATGTTAAATTTTAGGAAGTTCACTTTAAAAATAATTAAGTAGGGTGAGATCAACATAGAATCCTAGACCCACTAAAAATGTTTATCCCAGGTACTAAGGTGAGTAAACAATTCTTGACAGTGAGACCCAAGAAGACACTTGAAAATAATTGAGAAAAGTGTCTTTTAATGCATAGAACCCATTTCATGAGATCATCTTGTTTTCCCCTAAAACAGTGCTATCATCTTATTAGTGCATGAAACAGATATGAACAGGTACTAGAGCATTCGGTAATTTTTATAAAGGTCTGAATTGAAACACACCTGGGGGGCTGACAACAAAACATCTCAAGTTTTTTTGCATTAACATTCATGTGCATATAGGCTAATTAGTAAAAGGAATAAATAGCAGAAATGTGATTGTAGAAACTACGTGGCTGGGCACAGTGGTTCATGCCTGTCATCCTGGCAGTGTGGGAGGCGGAGGCAGGAGGATCACTTGAGCCCACGAGTTTGAGACAAGCCTGGGCAACATTGTGAGACCCATCCCTACAAAAATTAAAAACACATGGTGGCATGTGGTGTTGTCCCATCTACTCGGGAGGCTGAGGTGGGAGGACAGATTGAGGGCAGTAGGTCAAGGCTGCAGTGAGCCATGATTACACACTGCACTCCAGCCTGGGCAACAGAGGAACGCCCTGTCTCAAAAAAAAAATCTATGTGAGTGAAATTGACCTTTTTATAAATTTTCTAAGTAATTAGATTGCTGTTTTTGATACACATAAATGACCAATCCACAATTATCCGTTCAGTTTATTCATTTCTTTAGGAAAATCTATTGATGTTACATTATATTCAATAATTGTACAAGACAAAGTACTCACAGAGAATACAACATGTGCAATTATAAGGAAGATTCATAGTTGGGGAATCCAGATAGCTTGGTAAAGATAGACGGGGTGGAGAGCAATGAAAAACAAAGGTGAATGGGAACCAGAACATAATGGATTCTGTATGTCATGCTGGGGTTAGAAATGTATCCTGAAAATGCTATAGAGGGACTGAGAAATTTAAATAAAGAGTATAGCATAATTGAATTATTTTAGACATATAGCTATAAGCACTATGGAGGATAAAGAGGAGAGAGGAGTTTCAATATAGGAAAAAAAACCATTTTTTTTTTTCATGTAGATAACTTTAGGAAATGAAACTGAATGTTTAGGACTAGCAAGAGAAAAAAACGAGAAAAATTTTTATGGAACCTATACAGGTGAATTAAACTCTGTTCCCTATTGTTTTCAGATATTATAGCTGCTGTTCAATCACAGTGTAAATATGGCTATTCATTGTTTTAAATTGCCATGTATGTAATTAGATTCCATATATCAACTCTAAGAGGCTATAAATTATGTGTCATGATTTGTGTCACTGCATAAGAAAAAAAAATTGCTAGCTTAACTTTTACACAGTGCTAAGTTGCCATTAATTGTAAAATGGATTCCAACTTCACAGATAATAAAATGAGAAAAATGTGCATCTTACAATTGATAAAATACATTTTTAATTTTGTAACTTGAATTTAGATCTCCTCAAAAAACATTTTACTTTTATAAATCTCAGTTGAAATGACTAATTAAGAAAATATATTGTAGGGACCTGGAATCCCAGCATTTGGGGAGGCCAAGGCAGGTGGATCAGTTGAGGTCAGGAGTTTGAGACCAGCCTGGTCAACATGGTGAAACCCCATTTCTACTAAAAATACAAAAAATCAGCTAAACGTGGTGGCCCATGTGTGTATTCCCAGCTAATCAAGGCTGAGGCAGGAGGGACCCAGGAGGCGAAGGTTGCAGTGAGGTGAGATGTTGTCACTGCACTCCAGCCTGGGTGACAGAGAGAGAGAGAGAGAGAGAGCACGAGCCAGCACCACTGATTGATGGATTTTCTCTCACAGCACCACTGATTGATGGAGAAGGAGGGATGGTCTTATCATTTTTTGCCAGCTCTGTAAATGAAATTTAGATCCTTGGATTCCATTTACCAGTATTTTATTGAGGATTTTTGCATCGATGTTCATCAGGGATATTGGTCTAAAATTCTCTTTTTTTGTGGTATCTCTGTCAGCCTTTGGTATCAGGATGATATTGGCCTTGTAAAATGAGTTAGGGAGGATTCCCTCTTTTTCTATTGATTGGAATAGTTTCAGAAGGAATGGTACCAACTCCTCCTTGTACCTCTGGTAGAATTCGGCTGTGAATCCGTCTGGTCCTGGACTTCTTTTGGTTGGTAGGCTATTAATTATTGCCTCAATTTCAGAGCCTGCTATTGGTCTATTCAGGGTTTCAACTTCTTCCTGATTTAGTCTTGGGAGAGTGTAAGTGTCCGGGAAATTGTCCATTTCTTCTAGATTTTCTAGTTTATTTGAGTAGAGGTGTTTATAGTATTCTCTGATGGTAGTTTGTATTTCTGTGGGTTTGGTGGTGATAACCCCTTTATCATTTTTTATTGCAACTATTTGATTCTTCTCTCTTTTCTTCTTTATTAGTCTTGCTAGCAGTCTATCAATTTTGTTGATCTTTTCAAAAAAACCAGCTCCTGGATTCATTGATTTTTTGGAGGGTTTTTTGTGTTTCTATCTCCTTCAGTTCTGCTCTGATCTTAGTTATTTCTTACCTTCTGCTAGCTTTTGAATGTGTTTGCTCTTGCTTCTCTAGTCCTTTTAATTGTGATGTTAGGGTGTCAATTTTAGATCTTTCCAGCTTTCTCTTGTGGGCATTTAGTGCTATAAATTTCCCTCTAAACACTGCTTTAAATGTGTCCCAGAGATTCTGGTATGTTGTATCTTTGTTCTCATTGGTTTCAAAGAACATCTTTGCTTCTGCCTTCATTTCGTTATGTACCCAGTAGTCATTCAGGAGCAGGTTGTTCAGTTTCCATGTAGTTGAGCAGTTTTGATTGAGTTTCTTAGTCCTGAGTTCTAATTTAATTGCACTGTGGTCTGAGAGACAGTTTGTTATAATTTCTGTTCTCTTACATTTGCTGAGGAGTGCTTTACTTCCAACTATGTGGTCAATTTTAGAAGAAGTGCAATGTGGTGCTGAGAAGAATGTATATTCTGTTGATTCGGGGTGGAGAGTTCTGTAGATGTCTATTAGGTCCACTTGGTGCAGAGTTGAGTTCAATTCCTGGATATCCTTGTTAACTTTCTGTCTCATTGATCTGTCTAATGCTGATAGTGGGGTCTTAAAGTCTCCCATTATTATTGTATTGGAGTCTAGTCTCTTTGTAAGTCTCTAAGGACTTGCTTTATGAATCTGGGTGCTCCTGTATTGGGTGCATATATATTTAGGATAGTTAGCTCTTCTTGATGAATTGATCTCTTTACCATTATGTAATGGCATATTTTGTCTCTTTTGATCTTTGATGGTTTAAAGGTTGTTTTATCAGAGACTAGGATTGCAACCCCTGCTTTTTTTTTGTTTTCCATTTGCTTGGTAGATCTTCCTCCATCCCTTTATTTTGAGCCTATGTGTGTCTCTGCATGTGAGATGGGTCTCCTGAATACAGCAAACTGATGGGTCTTGACTCTTTATCCAATTTGCCAGTCTGTGTCTTTTAATTGGACCATTTAGTCCATTTACATTTAAGGTTAATATTGTTATGTGTGAACTTGATCCTGCCATTATGATATTAACTGGTTATTTTTCTCACTAGTTGATGCAGCTTCTTCCTAGCATCGATGGACTTTACATTTTGACATGTTTTTCCAATGGCTGGTACTGGTTGTTCCTTTCCATGTTTAGTGCTTCCTTCAGTATCTCTTGTAGGGCAGGCCTGGTGGTGACAAAATCTCTAAGCATTTGCTTATCTGTAAAGGATTTTATTTCTCCTTCACTTATGAAACTTAGTATGGCTGGATATGAAATTCTGGGATAAAATTCTTTTCTTTAAGAATGTTGAATATTGGCCCCCACTCTCTTCTGACTTGGAGAGTTTCTGCTGAGAGATCTGCTGTTAGTCTGATGGGCTTCCCTGTGTGGGTAACCTGACCTTTCTCTCTGGCTGCCCTTAACATTTTTTCCTTCATTTCAACTTTGGTGAATCTGACAATTATGTGTCTTGGAGTTGCTCTTCTCGAGGAGTATCTTTGTGGTGTTCTCTGTATTTCCTGAATTTGAATGTTGGCCTGCCTTACTAGGTTGGGGAAGTTCTCCTGGATGATATCCTGCAGAGTGTTTTCCAACTTGGTTCCATTTTCCCCATCACTTTCAGACACACCAATCAGATATAGATTTGGTCTTTTCACATAATCCCATACTTCTTGGAGGCTTTGTTCATTTCTTTTTACTCTTTTTTCTCCACACTTCTCTTCTCACTTCATTTCATTCATTTGATCTTCAATCACTGATACTCTTTCTTCCAGTTGATCGAGTCAGTTACTGAAGCTTGTGCATTTGTCACGTAGTTCTTGTGTTATGGTTTTCATTTCTATCAGTTCTTTTAAGGTCTTCTCTGCATTAATTATTCTAGTTATCCATTCATTCATTCTTTTTTCAAGGTTTTTAGTTTATTTGCGCTGGTTATGTAGTTCCTCCTTTAGTTCTGAGAAGTTTGATCGACTGAAGCCTTCTTCTCTCAATTCGTCAAAGTCATTCTCCATCCAGCTTTGTTCCATTGCTGGTGATGAGCTGAGTTCCTTTGGAGGGGGAGATATGCTCTGATTTTTTGAATTTCCAGCTTTTCTGCACTGCTTTTTCCCCATCTTTGTGGTTTCATCTGCTTTTGGTCTTTGATGATGGTGACATACTGATGGGGTTTTGGTGTGGGTGTCCTTTCTGTTTGTTAGTTTTCCTTCTAACAGTCAGGACCCTTAGCTGTAGGTCTGTTGGAGTTTGCTTGAGGTCCACTCCAGACCCTGTTTGCCTGGGTATCAGCAGCGGGGGCTGCAGAAGATAGAATATTGCTGAACAGCAAGTGTTGCTGTCTGACTCTTGCTCTGGAAGCTTCGTCTTGGGGTGTACCCCACCGTGTAAGTGTGAGGTGTCAGTCTGCACCTAGTGGGGGATGTCTGTCTCCCAGCTAGGCTACTCAGGAGTCATAGACCCACTTGAGCAGGCAGTCTGTCTGTTCTCAGATCTCAACCTCCTCTGTGCTGGGAGATCCACTGCTCTCTCTAAAGCTATCAGACAGGGGCATTGACCTCTGCCCAACCTCCTCCATGCTGGGAGATCCACTGCTCTTTTCAAAGCTATCAGACAGGGGCATTGACCTCTGCTGAGGTTTCTGCTGCTTTTTGTTTAGCTATGCCCTGTCCCCAGAGGAGGAGTCTACAGAGGGAGACCAGCCTCCTTGAGCTGCGGTGGGCTCCACCAGTTCGAGCTTCCCAGTGGCTTTGTTTAGCCACTTAAGCCTCAGCAATGGTGGGTGCCCCTCCCCCAGCCTCCCTGCTGGCTTACAGTTAGATCTCCGACTGCTGTGCTAGCAATGACAGAGGCTCCGTGGGCATGGGACCCTCCAGGCCAGGTGTGGCATATAATCTCCTGGTGTGCTGTTTGCTAAGACCCTTGGTAAAGCACAGTATTAGGGTGGGAGTTACCCGATTTTCCAGGTGTTGTGTGTCTCAGTTTCCCTTGGCTAGGAAAAGGGATTCCTTTCCCCCTTGCACTTTGCAGGTGAGGCGATGCCTCACCCTGCTTCAGCTCTCGCTAGTCGGGCTGCACCAGCTGACCAGCACTGATTGTCCGGCACTTCCCAGTGAGATGAACCCAGTACCTCAGCTGAAAATGCAGAAATCGCCCGTCTTCTGTGTCGCTTGCGCTGGAAGCTGGAGGCTGGAGCTGTTCCTATTCGGCCATCTTGGGTGCATGCCCTTAGACTCTACTGGTAAAACAATCCCCTAACCTCCTTGCTCTCTAGCCATTGCTAAGTAGTATCACTGGTAAAATAACACGGTTAATTTTTACCTCAATAGAAGTCTTCCAGGTAATGTAATTTCACTATTTTACTAATTTTAAAATTTCATAGAAGCCCTTTCATTAAAACCCTAAAAGATGTTCAAAAGCCATTAATTATAAAACAATGTCTGCAATGAGACAATCACTATGTCACCATTTATACATTAATATAAAAGCAACTTTCACTGCGTTTGTCATTTGGTTGATTTAGCCTTCTGACTCTTACCTAAATTTCCTGGCTGTTTCTCCACTACTCCCTTAGTCCTGGGTACTATTTTAAAATACAGTCTCGTGTTATTGACATATCTTAACTAAGTACATTATACCATCTTTTAAAGATTAATTTATAAAAAATGGTATGAAAAATGATTATTCAAATCTGACATTATATATATATATATATATATATATATATATATGGCATTATTTAAAAGTAAAATATTTTATACTCTTGAGATAGATTTTATACCCTTGCTTGAGATAGATTTTAGGGTTTCAAAATGACAAAAATGTATTTGCTTTGCCATATACACTGAGACAGCTAATAGCAGTGTGTGTAATTAACATAGTCCTAATTTCTTCACTTCCCAGTTAAAGCATCTTTGTCCCCTTATCTTTTCACTTCTGATTTTGTCTATTTTCACCTTTGAGGTTATACACTAGTTTTTGTGGGGCCAATGTAGTACACAGTTATTTTTATATAGTCATTTCTCAAAAATTGCTTATTGAATAAACAAATTCTGACCTCTAGGGTTTTGCACTAACTGATAAACAATAAAACTCATTTTAATTAAGTAAACATTCATATTCTGAAGTTTTTAAATTTTCAGGATAACTATGTCAATTTAAAGATTTAGAGCATTTCAAACTATTTGTGCAATAAAATAGAAGTAAAAGGAAAATAAAGTGTAGAATCTAAAATAGAAACCTCAAGTTTCAGTAACTATTTCCCCTTCTTCTCTTTCAAATATCATGTAGTAGCAATAAGATACTATTAGAATTTTTATAGGAGAAATATACTTGGTGTAAAATGCTAAGAAAAAATTGGCAAGTGATTTTGGATAAACCACACATAGTTGCCATAGAATTCTCAAAATTTCTATTATAGTGATCTTAGAAAACAAGATATTCAGTAGTACAAAGCAATAAAGATTCTAGAAATTCTGGAAATAATATCTACGTTATCAGGTTGGTGAAAAGTAATTGTGGTTTTGCAATTACTTTTGAAGGCAAAAGCCACATTTACTTTTGCACCAACCTAAATAACTCCGAACATACAACTTTTCCAGCTTAATGCAATATGTATTTACAAAATTAAAACTTTCAAATCAATAATTCAACTTCTGCAAATCATCTTGATATTTGCAATGATGCCTTTTAAGTTTATTTCCTTGGTTAACCAACATGATGTTTCCCCAACCACAATTTCTATCAATTTGCTTAGTATAGTATTTACAGTTAGTTCTTTAAATTCACATGTAATTAAAGGAATTTTGAGAGTAGAAAACATCAGTGATTCCATTCTTACATATGTGAAAAAAACTAACAGTTTTCATAATTCACTTTCATAATATCCCATTTCAAACAGGACCCCACAGTATATTTCGTGTTTACATTGAACAGCAAAATAGACCACTGATGAAAGAGGATTCATCCAATTACTATGAGCAAAGTAGCTTTAACTTCCTTTAGATATCTACTAGCAAGATATAAAATGACACTTCCTGGACACTTCAGTAGCACAATAGCGCCTTTATTGATTTTCATATCATGTTCTTCAGTCTGAGATGGCTCTCTTGGGAACTCCACTTCCCAGCATGAAAAAAACCTGCCTTTTCTATGTTTGAATTTTCAGGTCTGTCAATGCATCCCTAGCTGGAGACACTGTCATTTTAGTTCTATTTCTTTGTTGTTGATGTGTCTACACCTTGCTATTGTAGTGCCCTAATGGATCCTAGGGTTGTAGGTCAAAGTGTGAAAACAAAAAATGAAATTGCTTAGCCTGTGAATCAATAAAAACGACTCTTAACACTTTTTCTAAGTCTAAAATGTGCAACCAATGAAGTGTGATAAGTGCATTCAACCTTGTACTAAAACTATAAATAGAATGCTTCTAACACCCAGCATTTATATTCTCAAAGTGAAGATAAATGGTTACTATGAATGTTCAACATATAATATCTAGATCAAGGAAAGCAACCAGAATCCATTTGCTATGTTGACTATAATATTGTATTATAATCTTAAAGTAACCTCAAAACAACAGTGGATACACTTCTATTATTACACTCCCTAAAGAAAAATCTAATTTCAAATTCTATGGACTAACAAACACATAGATGAGAAATCATGTGGACCAAGATGTAATACTGACCAAGATAACTGCAGAAGAACAGAAGATAAAATTAGGATACTTAATACTCAAATTGATATTGGCCAAGGGCTAATGAAGTAAACTCAGAATGTTGTGATATTTTTCAACCCTATTGCTTTTAAAATATACATGTGGCTTTTGTTAACATATACTTAGAGTAAAGGAAACATCATGCTTGAAAGCATATTGTGTCTTGTGAAAATCGATGGGCATTGATAATGTAGAGTTTAACATTTACAATGATTTTTTATCGGTGATTTCAGCTTGATGTCTATCCCCCAAAACACAAGCACATCATAAGACAACCAGCTGACCATAATCACTGCAGTGTATTGGGTGTCATCATTATGTTAATTAAATTGTGTACCAATAATACTCCTTTCAACATTTCTAACATTGAAAAGAATATGTTTTTATTAAAATAATGCCAACACCAGTCACATTTACTCATTTTCTCTTTAAGTAACATAGTTTAACATGTCATATGGTAAAACTCAGTCTATCTCTCTGTACACAGGCCTACATACGTATAAACAGTGTTACATAAAATATTGCAAACATTTAATGTATTCTTAAAGATAGAATTCAAAAGTTCCAGGAGAGGTATATAAATATTACTGTTAATGTTTCAGTCAAAACCTGAAGAGGAAACTTTGTCCCTCTAAGTTTTATTTAGGAATAAACTTTCCAAAGCAGTAGGGATAAAATTTTAAGTGTGGAATTTAAAGATTTTTGAAAAGTAGTTACAGAAAACAAATACAATGGCAAACAGGTGTGGAGGTATCAAAATGTTGACTGTGCCAGTGGCCCCAAGCAGTGACTTCAAACCCTGACCAGTAAGGGCAAAGGTCACAGAGCATTGAATTGTTGTTTGTTTCTATGGTTTGCCATGCAGAGAATAATCTTCAGAAAGCTATACAATACGTTTCTCTTTGAAAAATGACACTAGAACAAAAGGAACTAACATCGTTGATGATACCATTAAGATAAAACCAAGAATTCTGAGTAAGAGTTTAATTAAGAAAACCATTTTATTTAGCATATAACATAGAATGTAAAAGTGATTCAAATAGAGTCTGTAACTCCGACATGGGCACTTCATTCTCTTTAGAAAATAATCAGGAAATCATATACATGATTTTTTTCATGGAAATTTATCAAGAACATTTTAAAACATGAAGTCATTTACAAATTCAGAATTTTTCAAAGGGTGCATTTTCCTCTTTAATTGATATATGTTTTGTTTTTTGTTGTTTATGAGTAATTATTCATTATGAAGAGGAAAACAAGGTTAAGTTGCACATATCACAAACGGGAAAAAAGTTTTAGAGATAAATAATATATTTAAGTTGCTTTTAAAAAGGCCTTCTTGTGAATAGCGCATCAGGTACTACATTTATTACCTGGCGTATGAATCAATTTGCACATTGAACACCCACAACATGCAATTTACCTATATAGCAAAACTGCACGTGTACCCTTGAACCTAAAATAAAAGGTTTTTTTTTAATGCCTCCTTAACATCTCTTGACCTTGTATGTACAGCAAAATATACTGCTAGAAAGAGACAAAATATCTCAGAGGAAAAATCTAAGGCCACAATTAAATACCAGAGTCAGAAAAGAGAGAAAATCAATTCAAATTATATTTTCTTTCTTAATGATAAAAGAGATGAATAATTGACAAGTTGACATAAGTTGAGTATCAATTTGAATATCCAAGTTGGACTGGTTTGAAACCAGCTTTTTGTTTTTATCCTTTATTAAATGTTTCTTCAGGACAAAGCCATTTCTCAGGGTGTTTATTTAAGATTCTTTTTAAGTCAATATATGACGATAATCTTGAGAATCAACTGGAATTAAATACTTATACTAAGCCACTGTATTTCATAAAAATATAAAGCCTTACTTGCTGAACATCTGAAAGTAAGAGAGACAGTTGAGAGAGAGGAGAGAAATGGGAGATAACATGAATTCTCATTAAAACAGTAAGCATAAATTTAATTTTTTTGCCACTTTCTTTTTTCCACCAAACTTTTACTCCTCTGGCACAATTCAAATGATTTTTTATAATATTAGTAGATACAAAGTTGTAATATGAAGACTACCGATGTAAAATCTGCAGCCATATGGTCAGAGATATTAAGTAAGATATTCCCATTAAGGATAAATGGAGAATCTAAATTAAAGGAAGTTAAAATAATTAAACTATGGCAAGATATTAAAGTTATATACTTTTCAAAAGAATGAATCACACTGTACTCAAAAGTCAAGCAATATTTATGTATGGACGTTTTTTAAAATGCAAGTTGGCAGATTCAATATTGCCTGGGTAATCCCCACTTTTAGAAACTTTATTCTTTATTGTTTTCTCCATTCAATATTGCCTGACAAATATCTATCATTTGCTTCTGGCCAATGTTAGGTGGACTTGCAGAGGTTTTCAGTCAAAGATGAATGTAAAATAATATATATTTATATAATTAAGACTCTATTTGTAAAGTGAAAATGAACCTTAGAATAATAAAACTGATAAATGAAGTTATTGTCACTGAGATTTTGTTGCATGATTGTAATATGATATAAATTATTTTTAAATATTTCATATTCTGAATTCATTTTAGATACATCAGTCTTAAATTTTGTAGCAACATGATGATTGACAATCTAATTGTAAGGTATATGCATATATATACATATTTTACAGAATGACAGAAATTTAAATCTTCTGCAATTAATACATTATTTTCTAGTTAACTTCAGAAAAGTAAAAAGATATTACAATTTTATTAAAGTATTCATGGGTATTGGACGTTTTCCAATGTCTAGAGGAAAAATAAAATAATAAAAATTTTGAATCAGTGAAAATAAAGTGTTACAGCTTACAAGTTAGAATCTAAAGCTCATTGCAACATGTAGGTGAGGACTGCTGCAGATATACAATGAAAATCAAAATCTCTTCCTAACCTAGAAAACTTCTCCACAAAGATATAAGCAAAAAAAGTTTCTTATGGAGCACATATTAAACCAGAATGTCATGCACATCAAGGCAATTCACTTAAGACATTTCAAAACTAGAAAAACCTTACACGTGTATACAGCTGAGTAGATCTAACCAATTACACACATGTTCTCATGATAAACAATAGCTAGGCCTCAAGTAAGATAATTTGACAGAACCATTTGTCACATAAATTCACCCTAAATTTACTTGGCAATTGGAGGGATTCTCTGGATTGGCCAATTAGCTTTATGAAAGGAAAAATAAACTATTCCTGTCTTCATGTCAGGGAATGGTCTTACAACTCGTACCAATGTGCCCTGAAAAGCCAGGTACTTACCTTCCCACAGAAACTGAAATAAGGACACTGTCTTTCCTGATGATTACCTTTCAAAAAGAGGTCCTTAAGAACAGAACGTCATTCCTGGATCATAAACCTCGTAAGAGGTGTAGTTTAGCTTTTAAAAGGATTTGCATACATTCCAAAAAGACAGAAAAAGAATTTACAGTTAGAAGTTTCTTAAAGTAAATGTTCCACGAAAAAAGAGTAGGAGAAATCTCTTCCCTTATTTTCAAAAGGGATTTTTTTTTTTCTTTTTAGATAGGTATTTACCCTTAAAAGACAATCTACATGAACTTATTGCAAATACAATATTGACTAACTCGAAGTCCCATGACTGCAAACACTTAATAATTTGTTAATTGTTGACTCTGTTGTTTTTATCTATAGTTTTGCTGAACTTATAAAGTACTTTCCTCTAAGCAGCTTAGTCTTTTGTAAGGAAATTAGGTTATAGAAATTGCAGATGAAAAGATATTTTCTAAGTATCTTAATTCGGCAAATGTTTAAAACATAAACAAATGATCTATTAGCTAATCAAAACATATTCTTATCAAGATGTAAGAACCAAAAAAAAAAAAAAAAAAAAAAAAAACAAACTCTAAAAAAAAAGAAAAAAAAAAAAAAAAAAAAAAAAAAAAGCAAAAACAAACTCTACAGACAAAGCAAAACAAACACAAACCCCATTGCTTTTGTGCATTTTATTGTTTCTGTTAATGTATGATTAAAAAAATGAATGAAACAGAATCAACTTGTACATAGTTCTTTCATCCAAATAAAGAAGTGACATGAACCCCACATTATCACAGAAACACTTTGGAAGAAAGTAAAAACATAATTAAACAAGTTAACATATATTTGAATACTGAGTGCCAACACGTGCAAAACTCATTATTTGATGTGTTAATTACATACATTGAACAACATTTTGATGTTCCTTGTAAAAGTTATACAAAGGGAAAGAATCAAATTGATATGATATTTTAAGATAATAAAATGATCAAATTTAATTGTTTTTGATATGCTAGATGACACAGGAATAAAGCATCATTCTATCTATAGGCACAATTCTACTTGTCTATACTAAGGCATATCATGCCCCATAATGATGTAATTTCTATGGCAAAACCCCTCTCTAGACATGTTTCCAAGTCATACTTATGGACCAACAACTAATGACTGTTTATCCCATTTCTATGTATATGGGTAGATATGCAGGTAGGTAGATTAGTAGGTAGTACTTTATACACACAAACACACACATAAACTTTATATAAATTTCATACATACTATATATATAATATATGAATATATATAATATATGAATATTCATATATTATATATATTTGTGTGTGTATATATATGTTCTATACCTATATATGTTCTATTTATAATTATCATGATCTGGAGTGGAAAGAGTCCTGTTGCCAGGGCAACCATGAATCTCCATCAACCATGAATAGAAAAAGGAGCTTGCAGCTTTGACCAAGATTATTGGTGAGGGATGTTTTGTGTGTGTGCGTTTTTTTGTTTGTTTATTTTTGTATTTTTGAGACAGAGTCTTGCTCTGTCACCCAGGCTGAAGTGCAGTGGCATGATCTCGGCTCACTGCAACCTCCACCTCTCAGGTTCAAGCAGTTCTTCTGACTCAGCTTCCCGAGTAGCTGGGATTACAGGCATGCACCACCATGCCCAGTTAATTTTTGTATTTTTTAGTAGAGATGGGACCATGGTAGCCAGGCTGGTCTTGAACTCCTGACCTCAGGTGATCCAACGCCTCAGTCTCCCAGAGTGCTGGGATTACAGGCATGCGTCACTGTGGGTTTTTTTGTTGTTTTTTGTTTTTTGTTTTTCTGAGTGCTTGGTTACCTACGTACTCAATATAACTCAATTTTATTTTTTCTGTATTTTCTATTTTTTTCTCCTCTGTATTGGCTACATTTACCTACTTATCACTTTGATACCTTTCTCTCCTTCTATCTACTGCTAGATTCCTTCTGGGTAATAACACATTTAGTCAGCAAGTACTGATGGATAAGTTATTCTGTAGAATATATCTTATAAAAAGACACAGTGAGGCACTACTTCTGTTTTCAAGAGCTATGTATTGTAGCAGATATTAATTATAAAAAAGAAGTAAAAATTAATGTAGAAATAAAGAAGCAGCTAATTGAGTAGTAAATCATGGCTAGATATCATGGCTAGATAACGGAACTCCCATTATATTGTTATTTGTCTATTGTTCCAGTAAGTTCTTCTTATATTGCTTGATATCTTAAAGCATGTATAAACCTGCATTTTTCGGTCTTCAAAGAGAACATCACACAAAAGCTATAATCTCTCTATAAGGAATTTCTTTCTTGGATTTTTTTCTTTTTAGAAAATCTGTGCTTATTTTAGAAAATAAAATAAATATATTTTAAGGTTATTAACATTGCTATTTTTTTTACAACCTTTAAATTATGTAACATTGGGCAGCAATCACACAACTATGTTTATTGTCTCTGGAGATAGTATTATTTTCTTGCTATCCTGTTTTAAGTCAGTTTAAATCTCAAATAAACTCAAATGTTTACTTCTGAGTTGTCATTAAAATCTATACCTAAACCGAGCATAGTGACTCATGCCTATAATTGCAGCACTTTGGGAAACCAAGCCAGGAGGATCACTTGAGGTCAGGAATTCGAGGGTATCATGGATAACATAGAAAGAACTTGTGGTTACGAGAGAAAACCAAAGAAAATTAGCCAGATGCAGTGGCATGTACCTGTAGTCCAGCTACCCAGAAGGCTGGGGTGGGAGGATCACTTGAGCCCAGCGGTTCCAGGATGCAGTGAATGATAAGCATGCCACTGCACCCCAGCCTGGGTGGCACAACGAGACCGCATCTCAAAAAGATAATTATTTAGTTAATCAATTAATGAAAATCTATACCTAATATATCATACTTTTCAGAAATGATCTCTTCTGAAGAAATACTGCTTGAATACATATATACATATATATACACATACATACAGAGTTAAACTATATACTCTAATTAAATCACCTAGTAAGTAAACTTATTTCTATCATAGTTAAGATTTGAAAAGTTTATATAAAAATTATATTCATACTAATTCGGTAACATCAATTTATTATTCCCAAGAAAGATTAAACAAGATATCATTATCAATAATCCTGTAAGGTATTATTGAATCTCCTATATATTAAGAAAACATATCAGAAAAATATAGGTTGAGTCATGCCAAAGACCTTTCTAAAAGTGGTGCTAGTATTATAAAATTAGCCATCCACATTAATTTAATACAACTGCCAACAACTAAATTTTTAAAAAGAGATTTCATATGCTTTCCACATTTTTTCTGTTAATTTTTAAATATCTTGATATGTATGCGATTTTATTAATCTCATTGTTAATATAATAGGACTAGCACAGAGGTATTATATGAATTTAAGCTGACATTTTAATAATGTATGTTATGGTATCTTACTAAATGATTTAGGCACAGATAAAACTTATTATATTTATCAAATATCTACTTTTCTGTGGATTCTATGTTTTTCTAACAATTATTTATTAAATGCTTATTACTGCCTTTAAGATGGGCATTATCATCACTCTATAGGTTAAACAAGAAAAAAAAAAAAAGCTTGTTTTTCTTCCCACTGTTTTTCTTCCCCTTGTTAACCCAGATATAGGAGAGATGACATTCAAACCTAACTTTCTTCTAGGCTTGCCAGCACCAGAGAAAGTGGTGACTGATATAAGAAAGTTAAAAATAGTGTGGTATTTTCAGGGTTAATTATTAACTATGCTCAGAAAACATGATATAATAATATTTTAGCTAGAAGGCTTGTAGTGTGCTACAGAACTCAGAACAGATCTTATAAAAAATCTCCATGATTAGTTCAAAATTATAGAAAGCATGTACAACTTGGAGATGACATGAATTGTTCAGCTGTATAAAATAAAATGAATCTGTATGTTGTTATTCAAATATACATATATACATTGTATATGCATAAACATACATGTACACACAGACACACAAATGGCCAGCAAGTATATGAAAGGTGCTCTACGTCGCTAATCATCAGAAATATGCAGATTGAAACCACAGTGAGAAACTTCCTCCCACCTTTTAGAACGGCTGTCCAAACAACAATAACAACAAAGGATAAGTGTGAGCAAGGCTGTAGGGAAAGAGGAGCCTTTGCACGCTATCGGTAGAAAAGTAAATTGTTACAACCAATACAAAAAACACTATGGAGATTCCTCAGAAAATTAAAAAGAGAATTACTTTATGATCCAGCAATCTCCGTTCTGGGTATTTATCCAAACAAAAACTGAAATCACGATCTCAAAGATCTCAAAGACGTATCTGCACTCATGTTCATTCTAACATTATTCACAATCACTAAGATACAGAAACAACACAAGTGGCCATCAACATCAGGTGAATAAAAAAACATAATATATATACACAATGGAATACTATACAGTCTTCTAAAAAGAAGAAAACCCTGCCATTTGTGACAATATGATGGAGGTAGAAGATACTATGCTAAGTGAAATAAGCCAGATGCGGAATGACAGATACTGTATGATATCTCTTACATGTGGAATCTAAAACTGTCAAATTCATAGATGTAGAGAGTAGAATGATGGTTACTGAGAGATGGCAGAGGCCAGATATGGAGAGATGCTGGTCAAAGGATACAAAGTTTCAGTTATACAAGATGAATAAGGTCTGGAAATCTATAGCATGGTGACTGTAGGTAACAATGTTGTAATGCGTACTTGACATTTTCTAAGAGGGTAGACCCTAAGTTTTGTCAGCATACAAAAACACACAAGTGGTAACCTTGTAAGGTGATAGATTTTGTTAATTAGATTGATTGTAGTGCCTCTTTCAACGTGTCTGTGTCGGGTGTGGCGGGAGGGGGCAGGCGTTGGATACCTTAATGTACACAATAAAAATAAATTTTATAATAGAACTCAGAACATACTGCCAAAAAAAGAACAAGAAAGCAAAATGAATAAACAGCAAGGATCAACAACCAACAAGATGAAATTTACATGTGTTAAATATAAAATGTGCTTTTTAGTTAAAAAACCAGCTGTGTAACATGAGATGAGAGAAAAGTCTAACTTAAGAGCAGTTCATAACAAGATCACCTTATGTTCACTGATGAGCATATCGCAACTGCTATGACAGTGATTGCCTGATGTGGACCAAAATTGATGGAAGCAGAAGCTCAGCAATTGGGTAGACACTGTGTTCTCCAGTTGCCAGTAACACTCAAAGACATGTCTTATGTTCGAAGAAGTAAATTTTGAGCAGGGTATTGAGAAATAACAGTTCATACAGGAAAGTGTGGCTACCATGTTTAAAGGTAAGGAAATCTCATAAAATGAGGACTGCTTGAAGGAACTTGTTTTAGCTTGGAGAAAATGAAAAAAAATAAAAAGATCATGAAAGTTTTTCAAATACATGAAAGTCAAGCATGGGTTTAAAAAAGCGCCTGTGATTGTGATAAATGGGTACAAATAAAAGGGAGGTGGATTCTGGTTTAATTTATTGAATATAATTCTACCAATTAATTCATTTTCTAGAAAACATTAAGCTGGTGTCTCCCTTTGTAAGTAAAAGTGGAGGATATTTTCTCCTTTGCTTTATAAGGACTCATAAATGTTAGATCTTTTTGACTAGCAAAACATTACACATTTTATAAGTAACAGTTAGTTATTGTTATTAACTCTTGGAAGAAGAGTAAGGGTTTCAGTTATTCTGAATGGGACCATTGTCTTAGAAGACCATGAATTTGATAGGTACTTATTCACTAGGGAGAAAAATTCCATAAAATATTTGGAAGCAAGTGGATTTAATATATTATATTTCATGTACTTCCCATTTAGCACCCAGCAACATGAAAGGGGTTGAAAAATCTTTTTAAAAAGTTATTTTTCACATTGAATTACATACCTCATATCTTCCATATTCTTGTTTTAGTGAAAAGTTTAAGATTTAAATAGCATGATAGTCTAGGCCCAAGGAATATATGTTATTTTTCTTACAAATTGAACACAATAGGACTTTATGATCTTATTGTAAACTTCTCCATAGGTGAGTATAATATCTGTGATATTCATGTGTAGGTGTGTGTATTTGTAATCTACACTCTTCAGTCATAAAATTGTCCTGAGTAAGTAGTTTATAATAACAAACTACCAGCCCCAGGATATGTTACAAACAGCCTTTGTTTTCCTACAGTACAATGTCACTGTTATTTGCAAATAGTTTCCCAATGGGAGAGGCTTGTCTTTTGAATTCATTTGACATTGACAAAGGAGTATAGCTTGGGATGAGAAAGTTCTCTTTATTCTACATCTTTCTATATAGTCCTAGAATACAAAGTGATCATACTGGTCAGATAATTGAGTACAATAGGGCAGAGCTCAGAGTGCTGTTAGTTCCAACTCTAACTGCTACTTTATTAAGTTGTATAGGAAAACATACTGTATATGGGAAAGTTCTTTGTGTTCCTTTCGTTTTTGCCTAACATGAGAAACAAGCATATACACACAGACTCACGCACAGAGCTGTGGAATTTTTCAAGAAAATTCCTAACATAATGTTCATATATTTTTCCCTTGGAAAGAGTAAAGCAATAGCCACAAAACTGTGGTTAGGTTTATATATGCTTTTTATCAGTGCAATGGTCTAAATGTTAGTGTCCCCCCAAAACAAAAATTCATATGTTAAAATCTTCATTTCTAAGGTGATGGTATTAGAAGTAAGGTGATTAGATTATGCAGAGCGCATATTATGTCCTTTTTTATGAAACAGACCTCGGGGAACTCTCTACTGCCTTCCACCATATGAGGACACAGGAAAAAGAGAGCCCTCCAGGAACCAGAAAATGAGCCTTTATAAGACACTGATTCTGCTGCCACTTTGATCTTGGACTTCCCACCCTTAAAATTATAGACACGAGTTTCTGTTGTGTATAGGCTACTCGCTGTATGATATTTTGCTGTAGCAACCCTGAAAGACCAAGACAATTAGTGTGCATTAGAGATAAGTTATATTGGTTATGAGGACCCCAAAGAAATTCCCTTTAGTACTTTTTCCCATAAGAGATGAAAAGTATTTGACTTGTATTTTCCATTAATCTAAATAGGCAATGAAGAAGACAATACAAGAAATATTATTACAACAGAATAACAGGCCTCTATTCTGATGTGACAGCCTTGAGGTAGAAAGAGAAATTAAGAGCACTCCTCCATCTAATTAGAAATAGGTCTGCATGAATAGTACGGCCCTTATAAATTGATTAATAACAGAAGTCACAAAGATGTTGCATTCCTTTTGTTAGATAATACTATACTATAAGACTCAAGTCAACCCTGGTAATTTTTCCTGTAAATTTAAGCCAAATTATTCAAAACAGCTGTATATTATTGCTAAGTCATTATCCAACTATCTGTCACAGAACTGTTTTAGTCTCATTAAATGTCATTTGTGATTATTCCATGTATATTACCAACAAAGTGCTGGAGTTTACATTTATCCTTGTGGAATATAATTTTATTATTTGATTTTATCCTTCCTTATGTTTGACAATAGTTTGGGTTGCTGTAGTTTGTTTTCTGTTTGCTTGTTGTTTTTTTTTTTCTCTTGTATTTATGCTGTCACACAAAATGTTTGCACCTATCCCAGCTGCATCTGTTCTGTGCCATCTGTGTACCTTACTGTCATATAGCCTATGTCACTGCGCAAGTCATTAATATAAATATTGAACAAGATTATCCCCAGGACATATGGTTAGAGGCTTCCATCATAGTAGAAAGCAAATCTAAACCTCTAAACTTCGGTTACAGTAGCTTAACAACATAAGAAGCCATGCAGTAATATTAGCACTTAATCCAAAGCTCTTTATCTCTTTCACATATACACAACCACCATCACCACTTCCAAAAAATAGATAAAACTAGCTGTTGTCGTCAAAGGCTCATATTTTCAAGACTATCTCAATTGCAAAATTCAAGAGACTGTTTAAAACTCAATATAAATAATTTGTCTTTGTTGTTATAAATAAAATCTCTGACTCTGAGGCTGGTGGGTAAGGAGAAAATTCACTGCTGCATGAAGGGTGGAGGAAGAGCAATCACTAAAAAACATATTGGACAAAGAAACTTCTATTATTATCTCAAAATATTATTTACTGTATCTGCATAGCCAGAGAACAGGAAATAAAATAGTTTGATTATAAAAGAGCACTGATTAACTGATCCTGGACTATGCCATGAAGTCATTTGTTTCAACATAAGGCATTCTAGCTTTATCATCACCATGATTAGGAACTATGTATTTTAGGTAAAACAGAGAGATTTGCATTAGCAGAATACTATTCTTTCTTCCACATAGAGAGATGTCTTATATACATAATATATATATGTATTTAAAAGATCTATATAAAATCTTGTCATATAAATAATATAATATGTGTATTACATTGTTTATATATTCTCTCCCATTGGTCTGTTTTCTGTTTCTATTGATATTTTTTCTGTTTGAAAAATAGAAAACTCTTACTAGAAACGGTTTCAGATAAAAAGAAGCTTAAGGAATGGGCCCTGAGTTGTATGAAATTAGATCTCTGATGTGATTTTTTTAAAGGCATGGTAATGATGTTTTCAATGGGAAAAGGGCCATTGGTAATCCTCAGAATGTGGTGGCAAAGAAGTTACTCAAATCACTGCCTCTGGTTCCCTGTAATCAAATGTATGCAAAATATAAGGCACTGGATAACCAAGTATTTTGTGCTCTAATATTGTTTGGTAAAATTAACATATAATGGAGTTTTTTGACCTCTAGGTGTGCTAGAGAAGGTAGGCAAAAACAATCAGTTCATTGTTTTAATTGCAAGCTCAACATTTGCATAAGAAACTGGAAAGCTTCTATGACTATTAAAAAAAAAAAAAACAACAACTAACCAAAACCAGAAAATAAAACAATATAATATTTATCTCCTATAGCTTAAGAATTTTGAGAACCAAGTTTTCAATTTATTCATGTTCTTGGATGACTTGCAAAGCAAACCAAATTCTCAATTTCGTGGGTCTCTTATTTTAGGAGCTAAAACTTTGGGAAGAAGTAAGACACTAAAACTTGGGGAGAGGATATATAGGTAAAACCAGATGAAACTGGAGGCCTTGAAACCCTAAACTTTTTTTGCTGATTGTCCTCTGTTATTAAAAGTATCCCTTCTCTTCTATCTGTGGAATTGAGTTTCCCCTTCTCTGTAGAACCTATAGGAGCCTCCGTTGAAGTAGCTGCCTTGCAAGTGATATGAGGCAGACAAATTCTTAGGCAGAAAGGGGTGGATCCCTGATGAAATCCAACCTTCAACCCAAGTACAGTTTAAAGTCTGAAAACTGAGCTGTCAGTTCCACGTAAAGACCAGGACCTGAGTGAAAAGTTTCTCAATGCCTTTCAGCCAATCAAATGATGCTTTTTCCAGGCCTGCCCTGGACCCATCAGCATGCACTACCCCATTATGAGCCTGTAAAAGCCCCAGATTCAGTCACACTTTGTGACTACTCGCCTGTGGATAAGGGCTACTGACGTTGGGTTTCTCTCCACTGAGAGTTGTTCTGTTGCTTAATAAACTCTTCTCCACCTTGATCACTCTTTGGTGGTCCATGTAACTTCATTCTTCCTGGATGCCAGGCAAGAATCTGAGACCTGCCGCATGATGGATGTGAAAGGAGATGTAATGCTGTAGTCCTCCTGCCCTCTGCAAGCGCCAGGCAGCTGTTACACATAGCGGGAAGTGGTGGTGGGGCCGGGCAAGCCCAGGAGTCATGGGCCACAGTGGGGCAACAGGACTGAACAAACTGGGACATGCTGCCACTCGCTGAAGTGTGTGGACATTGGGAATGAATGAGTTGTAACACAAGCCATAACACTTCCTGGGGGCCCAGATCTTGGGATTTCCTGTGCCAGAGCTGTGACATACTGTAACACCCTTCTGGGGCTCCGCAGCTTCTTGTGTCTCCAAGTTTTTTGAGTGCCACTGTGTTCCTCTTATTCAGATACCAGTGCCCAAGGTGGAAGCCACGGGCTATGTGCCATGGCCAGACCCTGTACTCATTCACTAACACACCCCTTGCCACTTCATGACCAGCTCACCCATGACAGGTGTGAGATCTAGGCAAGTAGTGTAAGCCGAGTGCAGAAGCCCAGACAGGAGTATTGCTAGACGTGATAATTTTCAGCTGGAGAAGTGGCACTGAAAGGATCCTGTGTCACAAGGAACTGTTTAACCTAATAAAAACCTAACCCTTCAATTCTCATTGCTTCTAGAACTATAACCAGACTCAAGTCCCATTAAGTCTCATAGGGTGAGTTACAAAATATGATCTATGAGAAGGTGCAGTGTATCTCAAAAGAACTGAGGAACTTCAGCCAAATTATGTTGATAGGAACATGGCCAATACATGTGAGAGTGGAATGTAAGGGAGTGTGAACAGAGTAGAAGGAATACTAAAGTGTATCAGGCTAATTATATTGACATAGACCCATGTAGCAGCAAACCTGGATTAAAATTTTAGCTTGAGGGGCCGAAGATTATTCCAATAGTTGGCTGAGTTCAAGCTGAACCAACAGTTGGTCTATGCCAAAGGCAGTGTAGTAACATAGGTTTCCTAGCTGTTTATAGAGAGAGGGACACAACATCTTAGAGATACTAAAATTCTAGAGTCAATTTATCATTTAAGATCTGTTTACCAACTGTTTCCCAAAGAAGTGGCCATCAAACCCTCCATTTCCCAACAGTAAGAAAAATAAGCTGAAGAGGACTGCCAGCACCCATGCTTTCTAACGTCAAACTCTGCTCTCTGAATTCAAAGGGAATGATACAATCCTGAGTTTTCTTCCTCTACCGGATCTTTACTCTTCAAGTTCTGACTGTCTTAGAAGCTCTCTGAGGCATTTCAACAGATGAAATTTTTTAAAATGTTATGTATTACACATAGTTGCTCTCATTAGAAGCCTTTTGTGCTACAAAATACTTGATAAAGTCATAAAGAAATATTTTGCCCAATTTTAATTTATAAAATCACAGTATTTTCACTCATACCTGATATTGAAAGAATAAGTCAGTTCAGTATTAGATTTCTCATCTGTATCTAAAATGTTTATTTTAATCTAGAAATCCATTCTTATCTTATTACATACATCATAAATTTGATAGCTTGATTTTAATTTTCTACCAATTAAGTTCAATGTTATTGCTATCACTCTAGTTTCTACTATCATTCTAATCAACTGAATAAATGCCAGCTTTGAGAATTACTAACGTTTTCATTTATATATTTGTGGGCCTTTTATATGTATCAACATTAAAGATAATTTTAATTTTGCTTATGTATCAAACACTTTGTTATCTTGCCCTAATTGTTATATCCCTGATTTTTAAGGCAGTAAACCATTTGCTATATTATTTTTCTTCTTTTGTACCATTGACTCATCAGCCCTTCTTCTAACTAATACTTGGAAGCCTATTTCAAGGCTGGACTCCAAAAAAGAGCACTTAAATTACAAGACATTAAGATGTATACAAATGTTAAAAGAAACTCAACTTGGTAGGGCGCGGCGGCTCACATCTGTAATCCTAGAACTTTGGGAGGTCAAGGTGGGCAGACTACAAGGTCAAGAGATTGAGACTATCCCGGCCAACATGGTGAAATCTCGTCTCTACTAAAAATATGAAAACTAGTTGGGCATAGTGTCGTGCGCCTGTAGTCCCAGCTACTTGGGAGGCTTAGGCAGGAGATTCACTTGAACCTGGGAGGCGGAGGTCGCAGTGAGCCAAGATCACGCCATTGCACTCCAGCTTGGTGACAGAGTGAAATTCCATGCCCCGCCACCCGCTCCCCCCCAAAAAAGAAAGAGAAACTGCACTTAATGTGTGTAAACAATTAAAAAAAAACTTGTAGATAACTTTAGCTGGATAATCTGAGAGTAGAGGAAATAACCATGATCGTCTCAAAAAGAAAATAATGAAATATAAGACGATAACAAGAAGTACAGTTCACTGTCAAAGTTTAACCATAAAGTATAGACTTGTTGGTCAGTATTCCTGCAAATGAATTTGTTATGATCAAACTTTCACAGCTGTCCTACATTAGTTAACTAAACAATTTCACTACTTAAGCTCATTCTTACTTAATTCTTGATATTTTAATCTTTATTTACACCAAAAATTCCTAGTGCTCATCAGGAGACTGCAAACATCATCTTTGAAAACAATAAAAATGATTATTTTGTTTTCTTTGAATCGTTGACATTTTTATTCTATATGATGGTAGATGCCAAAATGTTCTTTAAATGTAAAGAACTGTGTGTTCTTTATAGGGCACTGTGTGTCAATGTAATGAAAATTGGTGATGCAAATTTTAACAAACTGACACAGCCTTTTCCAAGACTTTCAAGTCCTACCCCTACACCAATTCTTCAATTCTCCTGACTCAGGGGCTTGGTGTCAGTCCTTGATTGTGTTTTGTTGTTTCTGCAAATCAACAATTGGGTTCAATTTTAAGCAGTCAAAACAGACATTTGTCGTTGTGTTTGCATCTGGTTTCCTGTGGCACCCTGCACACTTAATCATGCAAGTAGGGGAATTGCTGGCAAAGCAGGAAAGACCAAGGCAAGCTCCTGTGACCTAGCAAGAATCATGTCACATGTAATTACCATAATTTACAAAGATCACTCCAGGCTCACCGGTGCTGTTGCTGCACACCAGTTGGACTGTGCTGGAATGTTTAAGTAAATATTTGCACGCAACCTGAAGCTGTTGAGCATTTCTGCTTCAGCTACAGCCCCCATCGTATGAAATATTCAATACATGAAATGTCTCCAGTGGTGCAGAGTGGTGGGTTTCTCTCTGATTTGATTAGCAGTGATGATTCTTTCATGAGCTGTGAATGTCCTTCTAGATTAGCATCATCTAGGTTCTTTGGTCTTGTCACGGAAGAAGAGAACTGTGGGGACTGTGGTTTATAAACATGTTAAAAGCATGGCTTTAACAATCTATGAAACATTTCAGAATAGGATTTTAAATATCATTCACATACTTTTAAATGCAGTTCATCCTAATGGAAAATGTGTTATTATGAATCAGAAAACTACAGGTAAATTAGAAGCATATAGAAACTGAAGACTAGAAATTATAAAAATTATGGTGTTGGTATCATTCTGTTTAATGGACAGGTAATCATATACATGCTATGCAATTCTAAAAATGATCCAATTTTAATGCATTAAAGTCTGTGGTTTGTAGTTATTTGTTCTTGTAATTTATAATTTAAGGATAATTATCCCAAGTAGCTCTTTTAAAAAAGAATAAACCCATATAATTTGAAATCACACATATTCCAAATAAAATACCTAGAATCAATATAAAATATATTTTATCATTCATAAGAAATCATTAAATCTTATATATGATAAATGTAGTGAAGTGAAGTGAAGAAAATGCAAGTATATATGTTATTGACGTGCTAACTAGTTTTATGGTCAAATATATGTTTGCTTCTTCATCTCTGTTCCTCCAACATGCAAATAAAGAAAATGTTATTTCTTAAGTTAATAGAAGACTCACATTTAATTTAAAATGCCATAAATCCTCTTATGTTTTGAGCATTTACATTATTGTAAAATTATTTATTTAACAAATTCCTTCCCATTGAATGACTATTGCCTCCTAAGAGTAAATAGGCTAATTGCATTTGTCATCTATATAAGAGAGTATTCTGAAGAATTAAAAGCATTTTTACAATAGTTTTTATATTTGTGAATATATAATCATTGCCATTATTTTCTAATTACGAATGATTCTAAAAATTGCTTCTTTTGATCTATCTTCTAGGAAGTTAGATGTCTAAATCAAATTAGGTTTCTATATCATTTAATTAAAATACAACATTCTTTCAAATGTCTTATCATTTATTATCAATCGTTTCCAAATATTAGCTATAAAAGCCTTGCTCTGTACTTAATAATGCTAACTTAGCATGCATTTTATTAACATATCTTTATAGTAGTAACAATTCTTAATCTCTTAACATTATTCTATTTCTACATAGATTCAGAGATTCTCCATAGTGGGCATTTCTAAAACTCTGTCTTAACTAATATTAAGTGGGTAATAATTAGAGTAATACCTGCTTAGGTCTGATTTTGGAAGCAATGTTAACAAGTTTTTGAAACAGAACTTAGTTATTTAAAATAATGATTAAGACACAAAGTTCAGTAACTTTAAAAAGCAGGGAATCATATTTGTGGTGATTTCATTAACTGAACTTTTTTTTTCTCTTTTAAGAAAATGATTTTTATCCATTTAATGTTTTTCCATATAATAAAGTATATTTCAGAAAGTTGTCAAGACTATGTTTCATGCTTGCTTAGGACTGTGAATCCTACGTTGGAAAAACAATAGAGAATAAAAGCGTAGGTCATGAGCAAAGATGATTTACAGATTATTCAATTTTTCACGTTTTTTTAAGTATTTGAATTTGGTAAGATCATGATCTATGTAAAGTGTATTTATTTTTTCTTGCTGTCACAGTAAATCACCAACTTAGCATTTTAAAATAAGATGAATTTCTTATCTTACAATTTTTAAGGTGGATGTTCATGGGTCTTAGCTGGTTTCTGTGCTCCAGTTCTCACTGGCTAAAATTGAGCTATCAGCAACTGCGGCTCTTATCAAGAGGGTTTGGGGGAGACTCCATTTCCAGGCCCATGCACATTCCATACAGGCACAGATCTAATGTCTCCTTTCTGGCAGGGGATCATTCACAGCTTCTCCAGGCCTCCCGCAAGACCAAACTTGTGACACCATTCATCTTCACGGCTAGCAGAATGGGTCAAATACTCCTCACACTTTAAATCTCTCTGCAACCTCCGTCTTGTGAGACCTGATCCTAGTCTGAGAAAGTTCTCTGCTTTTAAAGTCTCATGGAATTAGATTGTGTCACCTAGATAATTTAAAATAAGTTACCTGTTTTAAGATCTATAACCTTAATAGCATTTGTAAAGTCCATTTTGTCATGTGATGTAAAATAAGCATAGTTCCCAGCAATGGGAGAGAGGGGAATTATTTCTACCACAGTAAGAGTGTGTCCAGATTTATATCTGTATGTTTGTAGTGTTGTTTTGGAAACAGTGAACAACAAAGCGTCTTAAGAGCAGGAAAATAAATCACCTCTGATTTGTAGTGTTTGCATATTTCTGTGATGTAAGTAATCCCAAAATGGCAGATGTCAAGCTATCAATGTGGATTCTAAAGGCGCACAAAAGCCCTCTCATGAGATGGTGTGCTGTGTCTCTAGTACACCTCTCTGTGTTTATAAAATTCATAAAGCAAAATTTTGAAGTCTAATAACAAATAGATATTTGACTAATGGTAGTAAAATAATGATGAAGATGACATGTTCTTTACATAAATACTTCAAAATGCAATAAAGTCAAAAGAGAGTGACTATTTCTACACCTTTTTAATCCTAGTACAAATATATATCCTAGCCAAAAATATTTGAAGATAAAACATAAAATATTAATTTCTTATTAAATCTGTAAACTATTTATAGTGATTATAGCATTTTCCTAGTCATTCTTCTAGTTGCTAGTAAAATTAATAAATTACAAAATATATTTACACAAAATTTTAAATTTCTAACAAACTATGTGCAATGTATTGAAAGGAGTGGTTCAGTGATTTAAACATGTACATTTTATTGATGGAGAGACAAACTCTTGGCTTCTTTACACAGCTGTTTTTATTTTTTTAATTTTAAAACTCAATATTGACTTACTCTGTGCAAGTGGGATAGCTAGCACAGTTAGTTGTGCTCCGTACACTAAAGGCATTTTCAACTTTGTCTTATAGCAACCATTTTTACTCGTATTTCCAGTGTTCTTGTTTTCTTAATTTCTTCTCCAATGAGCATGTACAACTATTAACAACAAGGTGGAATAGATATATCAGATCACACTTGATTGCAATCATAAGTTTGTATCCTCAAATTATTTTGGTATGAATGATCTAAATAAAAGTTCCAAAGAAGATGTTTCTTTGCCCAATTGATTTGTTTCTAATAAATGGTTATTTTGTCATTCGAAGTCATGTACAATAGAGATAGTGTGAAAGACAAAAATCAATATCAGCACATGTGGCAAATTTGTCACGAACATATGACAAATTAGGCTTCTGAGATCTTTTTTCTCTAAATATTGTAATTGCTATGTCTAAGTGTAATCAGTCAGATTCTCCTAGGGTATGATTTCCTACCAGGGAGACAGACTCTGATGATTTGGGATGGCACATTAGCGTGCTGGAGCTAATGCAGCATCCCAGTGTGCTTAACTCACTCCCAGAGTGTAATTCTAGCCCTAGGAGAATTGTTCCATTATATCCTAACATGAATTAAGTGACGTTTTCTAATTATTTCTTTTATCTTAACTATTTCTGTGACTGCTATTGCAGATACATCTTTATGAGTGAAAAAACCTATTCTTCTTTCTCATCATGACTTGAAAATTTGCATTTATTGAAACATTTCTTTTAAGTTTTCATTGTCAGATACACAGTTTGCTAATTGCACACCTTTGGTCCTCTACATCTCTTCACTGACTATCTTCTGGTGCTCTGCTTTTTCCTCCATCTGCTGTGGCTCCAGTATTAGCTGCTACGCACAGGATCATCTGAGAGAATGGCTAGGCAAAGACTGAAGCAGTGGAGTACAACAGCTATTAGGGAAACAAACAGACCAGCAAATCCCATAGCAGTGCCAAGGAATTTTATCAGAAAAATGTCTGTTTTTCAATTTACTCCAGCCTTTCCTACAGCATGCACTTAAATAAAATCTAAAATATAAAATTGCTTTTTAAAGAAAAACTAGTGATTCTTTATATATGTTACTTAGAAAGACAGTTGCAACTAATTCTTGTTTTGGCAGAAAATATTTAAATGCTTTGATACTGTCTAATGGACATAAACACTTTAAATGTGACCCAAACATTTGCATACAGAATATGGTGACTTTGACCTTTGCAGCACATCTATAAAAGAAATGTGAACTTTTATTGCTGAAGTAGAAAAGAGTCACAGGAAAAAAAAAGATTTGATGTTTTAAGGGAAAATATTAGAAATAATAATGACAACATCTAATATTTATAAGCACAGTTCTATGAGGCAGACTCTGTGCTAAATGCTTATCATGTACTATTTAACATCATCATATTGAAAGCAGTAAGAGTATAGCTCCACAGTAATAGCATAGTGTGAGTAATAATACTACTCAGGTTATAGCACTGTCAGTCACACTATGCATTAGTCTAAGCAAAGTGGCCACACTGATTTTAGTGTCCAGAAGCAGAAGTGGCATATTGTCTATTATAATAAACAACAATGGATCAATTCTTTGCTACATTCCTTCATGGGGAGTTGTTTATGATTCAAAATGAAGCATTATCTTCAAGTCACACACATATTTTCAAGAATGTTTAAAATGATTCATATTATTTAATCATAAATTTATGTTAGATTTTCTATTTAACTTGTTTCTAGGGTCCTAAATCAATGAAACAGATTTTCATGTAGGTAAAGCAGAAATATTGAAATGCAGATAAATACAACTTGCCACTTTGTAATGATATGAGTATTAGTTGGAATTGGCCAGGATTGGTACTGAGATCATTTATTGCCAGGCTCCTAACAGTTTCTGATAGACTATTATCCCTAACCTGTAACTCGGTTTACCCAGACACTCCTAAATGTTGCTCTTGGAGATACATTTGCCATAAATATGTTTTCAAAGGTTCTAATTAGACTCCAAGTTCTTTTCTGCATTTAATGGCAATGAAGTAGACTAGATGGAGATATGCCCTTACAAAATGCATGCTATTGTTCAAGTAAATCTCTGATTCTGAAAAATAATGGCTCCCCTTACACTTCCTGCTGATTACTCACCTGCTCTAAGTTTGAAGTTCTCTATTATTATCTGACTGAAAACTGCAACCACATGATCATCATGATTCAGTGTCTCAGAGCAGAAAGATAGTTTGAAAGCCACAGAATATGAATTTCTTCTTTATTCACAAATATACAAATGATACTTCAATACTTCAAATGCAGTGCCCGCCTTGCATTTCTCTGGCACAAAGCTTCCAGAGGTTACTGACAGCGTTTTCACTGTTTGGTGAGATAATACACTAAATTGCTACTATTCAAATATATTCCAGTTCTAGCTAGCATCTATTAATATCTCATGAAATCACTATTATTAATTGTAAATTTAAGATTGTTATATGGAGGCCAAGAATACTTTGCAGAATTTGCTAAATAGTGTGACAAATAATACTCATTGGAATCTGGTCTCATTGTAGTGTGGTGATTAGGGTTGCTGGGAGACTATATCAAATATTATTACACTGATATTGTAGCTAAAGTAAGGAATCTAGCACCTAGCTCAGTGCCTACTTTTAGACTACCGGTGAAGGTGACAGATGGTGTTAGTAAAAATTAAAAATCAAAAAAGACAACTGGTTTTGGAATCCTCAGGTATACTACATTATACAATGAGGACATAGCAGCATCTCAAAATCAAGAATATGTAGTTGGTTAAGGTTACCATATTAGGATTTCTGTTTGTGAACAAGAAGAAATGATTGTGATGAGATTTACCCTCCTGCATTAAACAAACAAATTAAATAAACCTGGAATATATACATGAAACATGATATATGGTATTGGAAATCAGTCAACAAAAGCCAGTGATTCCTGAGGAACAAAAAACAAACAAGCTGGGTACTACCATTGCCCCAGATTACTGCCTAAAGAAAGGTACATTGACTGTTGCTGGGAGGGGAAAGCAGGCAGCCCTTAGAGGCCTTCTGGAAATGAAGAGAAGACACCAAAAGTCTAAGGAGGACAAGGCATCTAGAGTTCACAGGATACCAAAGAGGAGGTGATAGATAGGAGATAGATGAAGATAGATTATAGCTATAGATAAGTAGGTAGATAATAGATGGATGATTAATTGATAGATGATAGAATTTTGATCTACAGAGCATCTCTGACAAGTATGAGGCATGATATTAATCAGGGCCTGTGAAGAAACTATCTGAGGCAGTGAAAGATAATATGCAAAAATTATTACAGAAAATTGTATTTGGCACTCACCCAGAGCAAAAAATAGCACCTGTACCCACCCACCATATTAGACCTCATAACTCACGGGGCATTGGTTACATAATAATAATGGTATTGCCTCAGTAGTGAGAAGTAGTTAGATTTAGACCAGGGGTGTCCTGTCTTTTGGCTTCCCTGGGCCATATTGGAAGAATAAGAATTGTCTTGGACCACACATAAAATACACTCACACTAACGATAAATGATGATCTAAAAAAATTTTTTCAGAAAAACTCATAATGTTTTAAGAAAGTTTAAAAATTGTGTTGGGCTGCATATAAAGCTATCCTGAGCCACATGTGGCCCACGGACTGTGGGTTAGACAAGCTTGCTTTAGACTAAACGCTACTATTGTCTCACCTAACAAATCTTAAAAGTAATACCTTCAGTGATTAAACTGTTTCCAGTTAACTGCAACGCAGAACAAGGTTCAAATTATTTATAAGAAAACAAGTATGTCCAGTACACAATTATGTAAAATTCACAATGTCTGGAATACAGTCCAAAGGTATCATATATTCAAAGATGAAGGAAAATACACCTCATAATGAGAGAGAAAGTCAATCAATTGAAACTGATCCATAGCTGGCACAAATATTGGAAGGTGCTGACAAGAAAAATAACAACACAGTAAGTATGACTGCAATCCATATGTTCAAAAATATGAACAGAACTATAAAAGATAAAAAAAAAACAAAATTAAAAATCAAGTGATGAAAACTGCATGTGAAATAAAAAATATATTGATGGTTTAAGAACAGATTAGACATTGCAGAAGAAAATATAAAGAAACTTGAAGACATAGCAAGAAAATAATCCATAAAAACACAGAGAAAAAAATGTTAAAAAATGAAAAATCACTAATGAGTTTTGAAAAATTATCAAACAGTTCCATATGCCTATAATTAGTAGCTTTGAAGGAGAGAAAGCAAAAGTTTCAGGAAAAAAATAATAATAATTGAGGGACTGGCCAAGATGGTTGACTAGAAGTAGCTGGTGTGTGCTGCTCTCACAGAGAAGAGAGAGTGGCCAGTAAACAGGAGCTCTTCAACTGGATCATCCAGAAGACACATTGGGATTCATCAAGGAAGCAATGTAACTCACAGAAAGCAAGACTGGACAGTTGCCAATCCAGGATTGGTGCAGAGCCAAGGGAAGTTCCCAATGCCAGAGAAACAGTTGGTTGAGTGAGATCTCTGGGCGCCCAAATTTCTGCCATAGACCTTGGAAATCATGGGTACTGAAGATCCCCCCAGCCTCCTTGCCCTGGGTCTGAACACTGACACGGAGATCTTGTGGAGTCTAGGCAGAGCATTGCTTAGGCCCACGTGAAGCCCCAAGGACCTTGGACTCCTGAGATCCATGATTCCAGGTGTCATAGCTCTGCCAATAAGGGAGGCAAGGCTCTCTTATAGTCCCCCAAGATAGAAGCCACATCCACAGTGCTGAGGAGTAGATGGACTGCAGGTCTCACCTCCATTACACCTTACCAAGCACAGTCCACGGCCCTGGGACTCCAGCACAGCCACCCAACTACCATCTAAGCACTCAGGACAGTGCCCGCCCTGCATTTCTCTGGCACAAAGCTTCCAGAGGTTACTGATAGTCCCACTATTTTTACCATTGCTGCAGCCCTTTCCTCTACTCCCCTCAGGCTCAGGAGGAAGCAAAGAGCCTAAGAACTGTCACCTGCTTCCAGCACACAGCAGCTGCCTTAAAGAAAAGTAGCCAGACTGTTTTCCACATGGGTTTATGCCCCTGCTACTCCTCCCTGGGCAGGGCCTTCTGACCTGGTCCCCCAGCACAGTGGACCTGCCCTTGCCTGAGCACATCAGTGTATAGCAGCTTTGCATTACTTTGGGGAGAAAATTCTAGAGACAATCTACAGGGTCTTTGCTGTTGCTACTGCAACAGTACCACCTTTGCTGCCTTCCTGCTGGGGGAGGAATAAAGGCCTCGATCACTTTGCTGTCACCTCCAGTGCACCACAAACACTACACAGAGAGAAACCCAGGATCCCTTCCCTGTGAGCCCTCATTCTTACTCTTCTCAAGGCAGGGGCCCCAGTTTGGGCCACAGTGCTGCTCCTCCACGCTAGGCTGAACATTCTCATTGGTGGTGGCTTTGTGTTTCTCTGAGGTGGTGCTTCAAGAGGCAACTGACAACTCCTCTGCCATTGCTGCTGCTGCAGCAGTACAGCCCTTGGTGCCCTTAGACTGGGGAAGGAACAAAAAACTTGTCTACTTTACTCATGCCTCCAGCATGTCACAGCCGCTTTATGGAGAAGAGACCAGTCTCTCTTCCCTGTGAGACCCCAATGTCCTGTTCTTCACTTGGTAGGTCCCCAGCTCAGGCTTGCAGTGATACCACTGCGCCCATGGCTGAACATTTCACTGGATAGCAGTTTTGTGTTTCTCTGAGGCAGCATTGGAGAAGCGACTGACAACTCCTCTGCCACTGCCACTGCAGCAGTACCTGCCCTTACTGCTGCCAGGCTAGGGAAGGAACAAAGAGCCTGAGTACTTTACTTGTACCTCTAGTACACTGCAGCAGCCCCACAGAGAAGAGGCCAGACTGTCTTCCCCATTAGCCCCCTGCATGCTTTGTTCTTCACCAGGCAGGGCCCCTGGCCTTGGGCCCACTAAGTAGTTGCTCCATTCCAGGCTGAATGTTGCAATTGGCAGTGTCTCTGTGTTCCTCTGGGGTGAATCCCCAAGAGACAAGTGAAAGGCCTTCTACCATTGTCATTGCCAAAGGCTCTGCACATACTGACCCCAAGATGGGAAAAGAACAAAAAGCATAAGCTCGCTGCAGGGCTGTGATACAAAGTCTGAAAGTGCCAAGTTGAGATCTGTGGCCAGCACTTGAGTGGGCCAAATTCTCATAGCACTGAGAGGAAGCATGGCTGCAAACATGAGGAAATACAGAGGAGCCATGTGCTGAGTAAAAGCCTACCTACCAGTCATTGTGCTTAAGTACCATGCAGCCCATGGATCACAGCCTAAACTTCAAAACCAAAATATTTTACAATATACTCCCTTGTGAAATCAAGGACAAGAATTCATCCACAAATAAAGATCCCCGCATAAAGTCTTAGTCCTCTGAAAAGATACAGAAGTGAAGCCAGCTGGCTATGCTCAAATTACACTACAGTTAAAGAAACATAAGCCCACACAGATGAGAGAGAACTAGTACAATAATTCTGGCAACCCTAAAAGCCAGAGTGTGTCCTTACCTGCAAATGATCACTCCAGCTCCCCAGTAACGGTTCTGAACTGAAATAAAACAGCTGAAATGACAGACACAGAATTCAGAATCTGGATGGCAAGGAAGATCATTGAGATTCAGGATAAATTTGAAGACTGTTGCAAGAAATCTGAAAAATCCACTAAAATGATTCAAGAGATGAAACATGAAATAGCCATTTTAAGAAAGAACCAAACTGAGCTGATAGAGCTGAAAAACTAGCAGAATGTCATAACACAATTGGAAGTATTAACAGCAGAATAGAACAAGCTAAGGAAAGCATCTCAGAGCTCGAGGACCAGTTCTTTGAATTAACTCAATCAAAGAAAAATAAAGAAAAAATATTAAAAAAGAACAACACTTCTGAGAAATACGAGATTATGTGAAGAGACCAAATGTCGTGAGTAATCGGTGTCACTGAAAGAGAGGGAAAAGGAGAAAGCAGCTTGGAAAACAAATTTGAGGATACTGTCTACAAAAATTTCCTGAACCTTGCTAGAGAAATTGACATGCAAATTCAGGAAATTTATAGAATCTCTGTGAGAAACAACACAAGATGATCATCCCCAAAACACATAGTCATTAGATTATCCAAAGTCAAAATGAAAGAAAAAAATATTAAAGGTAGCTGGAGAGAAAGAGCAGGACATCTGTAAGGGGAACCCCATCAAGCGAACAGTGGACCTTTCAGCAGAAACCCTACAAGCCAGGAGAGATTGGGGGCCTATATTTGGTACCACTAAAGAAAAACAAAGTCAACTATGAATTTCATATCCAGCCAAACAAAGTTTCATTAGTGGAAGAGAAATAAAATCCTTTTCAGAGAAGTAACTGCTGAGAAAATTATTTACCATCAGATCTGCCTTTCAAGAGCTCCCTAAGGGAGTGCTAACTATGAAATCAAAAGACCATTACTAGCCACCTCAAAAACACACTCAGATACATAGACATTGACAATATAAAGCAATACACAGTCAAATCTACATAGCAACCCGCTAACAACATGACGACAGAATCAAACTTGCACATACCAACATTAACCTTGAATGTAAACAGGCTAAATGCCTCACTTAAAAGGCACAAAAATATCATGACTTCACCAAACAAAATAAGGCACCAAGGACCCATCCTCAAGAGACAGAGATATGTGACCGTTCAGAAAGAGAATTCAAAATAGCTATTTTGAGGGAACTCATAGAAATTGGGAATAACACAGAGAAGGAATTTATAATTCTATCAGATAAACTTAACAAGAGATTGATATAATTAAAAAGAATCAAGCGGACATTCTGGAGTTAAAGATTGCAACTGACATTCTGAAGAACACACCAGTCTTTTAATAACAGAATCGTTCAAGGAAAAGAAAGAATTAGTGAGCAGATTATCTGAAAATACACAGAGGAGGCAAATCTAAGAGTTACTGGCCTTAAAGTGGAGGTAGAGAAAGAGGTGGTAGCAGAAAGTTTAGTCAAAGGGATAATAACAGAGAACTTCCCAAACCTAGAAAAATATATCAATATCCAACTACGAGACAGTTTTAGAATACCAGACAAATTTAACTCAAAGAAGACTACCTCATAGCACTGGCTAATAAAACTCTTAAGGATCAAGAATAAATAAAGGATCCCAAAAGCTACAAGAGAAAAGAATACAACTAACATACAATTGAGCTACAATATATCTGGTAGCAGACTTCTTAGTGGAAACCTTACAGGCCAGGAGAAAGTGGTATGACATATTTAAAGTCATGACAGAAAATATTTACAAACTTACATCTGACAAAGGTCTAATATCTAGAATCTATATTCAACTGAAACCAACCAGGAAAAAACAAATAATCCCATTTAAAAATAGGCAAAGAACATTAAGCAACACTTCCCAAAAGACTCCGTGTAGCCAATAAACATATGAAAAAATGCTCAATATCACCAATCATTAGGGAAATGCAAATAAAAACCAGACTGAGATACTATATTGTACCACCAGTTACAATGGCTATTGCTATAAAGTCAAATAATAACAGATGCTGGTGAGTTGTTACAGAAAAGTGAATGCTTATACACTGTTGACGAGAACATGAATTAGTTCAGACATGTTGCAAATCAGGTTAAAGATTTCTCAAAGGACTTAAAATAGAACTACCATTTAATCCAGCAATCCCATTATTGGGTTTATACCCTAAGGAATATAAATGATTCTACCATAAAGATATATGCACACACATGTTCATGATAGCACTATTTACAATAGCACAGAAATAGAAACAACCTAGATGCCCATCAACAGAGAACTGTAAAAAGAAAATGTAGTACATACACACGATGGAATACTATGCAGTCATAAAAATAACAAGATCATGTCCTTTGCAGCAATATCAATGTAGTTGGAGGCCATTATCTTAAGCAAACTAACACATACACAGAAAACCAAATACCACATGTTCTCACTTGTAGCTAAATACTGAATACACATGGACACAAAGAAGGGAACAATAGACACTGGAGACTGCTTGAGGTGGAAGGGTGGGGAGTGGCGTGTGGGTTGGAAGGCTCGATACGCTCTCTATTTGGTGACAGGATCATTCTTACACCAAGCTTCAGTGACACGAAATTCTCTCATGTAGCAACCCTGTAGAGGTAAATCCCTGAACCTAACATTAAAAGTGAAATAAAATAAAATCTTCAGTATATCAAGAGGGCTTAAGAATCCTAAATATTTGAAACATAATAATTTCGATAATCTGTATCTATTATATAAAACATTTGACGAATAAGGGGGAAAGAGATAACTTCAAAACTATAGTCAGAAATGTCAACACCCCCTCTCAATAATTGATACAAGTAGACAAACAACTAGTAAGGATATATAAAACGTGAATGACATTATCAACTATCTTGACTTAAATGTCATTTATTGAAAAGTCTAAAATCAGTAACTTCAACCTGCACTTTAAGAAACTGAAAGGAAGGAAAAATTAAAGTGAAATAAATGAAAGGGAAAAACAAAACTCATGATTAGAAGGAAAAAAAAAGAGTAAATCAATAAAACCAAATACAAGGCTATAAAATAACATTATAAGGAACTAAATATCAATAAATTTAACAATTTACATGAAATGGACAAATTCATTAAAACACAAAACTACCAGTGTCACTCAAGAAAAATGATAGCCCGACTATTTCTGTGTCTCTGAAAGAAATTGAGTTTTAACACCTTTCCTTTCACTAGTCAATTTTATGAAACATTTAATAAAAGTATAAAATATATTTTATACAAATAATTGTAAAATATCAAGAAAGCAGAAATAACACCAAACTCATTATTAAGAGATCTGCTTTAACCTCCTACCACAAGCAAGAAAACAAACAAACACAAAAATTAAATCACTATGGAAAAAGAAAATTGAAGATCACCATTCCTCATGAATATGAACACAAAACCCTCCACACAAATTGACAAATTTAATAAGATAATAAATGAAAAGTATAATATATCATGAATAAGTGAATTCACACCAGGAATTCAGGATGGGTTTAACATCCTAATAGCAAACAATGCCATTAATTACATTAATTTATAAAAGAAAAAATAATCTCAACTGGTACAGAAAATTACATTGGATAACTCTGATATCATCTCATAATATAACTTTGAGCAAACTAGGAATAACAACTAATTTTCTTAGCCTAATAAAGGATTATATGGGAAACTTCCAGCTAACATCATAATTAACGGTAATAGGATGAAAGGTTTTCTACTAAGATCCAAAAGAAGGCAAATATGTTCATTCTGATCACTCCTCTTCAATATTCCACTTAAGAACTGAACCAATACAATAGAGAAAATGAAAACGAAAAGAAACAAGTAATACAAATGTGACAGGAAAATAAAAACTTTTTTACAAATGACAGGATTGACGATTTTAAAAAACCTACGGAGAAAGAAAGATTAGAATTCACTAGTAAATTTAGCAACATTAGAGGATACAATATCAATACACAAAAATCAAGTACATTTCTAGATATCAGAAATTAACATTAAAATATTGAATAAAAATGTAATACTATTAGTAATAGCATTAAATAATATGTATTGGCTGAGAATAAGTTTTACAAAAGATACACAATGTTGGTAAAATGGAAATAGAAAAGACTGTGAATATTAATATTACAGCCTTATTTGTCAATCAAAAACTTAAAAATGGTCAATCAAAGGGTGAATGATAAATTGTGGAGAATTTGTAAAATTTAATGCTATTCAATATAAAAGGACATGAACTACATGCAACAACAGGAATGAATATAAAAATATTTATGCCAAGTGCGGTAGCCAGAAACGTAAGAGTATATACTATCGTATTCTTTTTTGTCAATACTATGTGATAAACAAGTTTGGGTTTTAGTTCTATGACAGTATTGAGAACAAAAGACAATATTTAGTGCTATGACAGTATTTAAAATTTTTTGGAGAACTTTTTAGGTTCCTTACCCTTGGACTCAACTTTGCTTAATATTTTCATTTCTGAGAAAACATCAACATTCTTTTAATTGTTAATGCTACCAGAAAGTATCTGTGAAGGCTTTTGTCGTCTTCATCTCCACATTTAGCTGATCATCAATATTTTTTTTTCACTAAATATTTTTTATATTTGTTTCATTATTTTCTTCCTACTTAATGTTTTAACATGTTCTCTTAAATCACTGGACAATGTTAGCTCAAAATATGCAAACTTTCTACCAACAGTCACAGAATTGCTGTTAAACTATTGTTCCAAAATATGAATCTGATTTTGATATTTTCTTTGTTACTTAATACTTTTTAAATACTTGCTAAGGCTACAAGATAAACCAGAGAATCAATAGTGTAATATACAGGCCTGTTATAGCATAGAATCTGCCTTTCTTTTGTCTTAATTCATTCACTCTTCAACAAATATTTATTGAGCAATATTGTAGTCAGAATTTAAGATGACCCTACAATTTCTGTTCCTTGGTGTTATGTTCCTCCTTGAGTGTAGGTAGAATATGTGGCTATTCTAGCCAACGGAATACGGGAAAAGAGAAGTGATTACACAAACGCAATTAAGGTTCCAAATCCATTGAATCTTCGTTAAGTAAAAGTAAGATAATTATTAGTGGGCTTAACTCAATAAGTAAAACACAAAAAAGGAGTCATAATTATACTGAGCTTGAAGGAACAAGACATCCTGACTTCTATAACCATGAGAAAATAAATTCTGCCAACGGAAGTGGATAATTTCCCAGGTAACCCTCTCGATAAGAATATATCTCTGTTCTTCCCTTCACTTCTGCTTTGTGAGTCCCTAAGGAGAGAACCCAATAAAGTCATGCCTGGGCTTCTAACCTCTGAAAACTGCGAGATAATAAATGGGTGTCATTTTAAGTCAGTAAATATGTTGTTAATTTTTTATGCAGAAATAGAAAACTAATACAAGCAAGAATTCTGCTCCTTATAACGTATTCTAGAAACTATGGAAACAAGAGTGATAAGAAAAATATATACGTATGTTGTTGAGGCAATCTAAGGAGTGACTACAGTCAGTACAGAGAGAAAAGAGAATCAAACATTAGATCCTAGTCACTCCAACGTTAGAAAGAGGATGAGGTGCGACATTTTGCAACAGAGTTAAAAGGAGTGCAACCCCCGGTCCAGAGTTTTTCTAGGACACAGAATGAAAACGTACCCACTTGTAACTGTTGCACCTCCAGTTCTTGATGTTTCAGAAAAGTTACAGGAAGAAGCTCAGCCTTGAATAAATAAAATAAAAACTAGTTGGATCCAAAGATGCCTGAATTGAAGATGAACTTTGGCAAGCTCTCATTACCATACTAAAAGCCCCACCCAGGGAAGAGCTTGGTCACTATTATCTACACCTGTGGCTTATATAGAAGAACGATTGATGACGGCACCTGCGCTGCCTTGATCCCACCTCTAGGTACAACGACTCAGCTAGCAAACCTAATAAAAGGCCAGTGTTCACCTTTGTTCAGGAAGGCATTGATGTGGGGATTTATTCCAGCTGTCGTGTTTACTTGTTCCAAGTAATAAATTTTCTTTGTTAAATGCTCCTTGGTTGCAGCCATTGGACTGTCACCCGCCAAGCCAAAAACAACAACAACAACAACAACAAAACACTCCTTGCAAAAGTAACAGTAGGAGGAAGTGGAAGATCACCAACAGTGAGTTAAAAGTAGGAGCTAATGGGCCTGGCGCGGTGGCTCCCAAATTATCTGCTCCCAAAGTGCACTGATAAGACAGGCATAGGACACAAGTTATAGACATTTCCATTCACAAGGAGAAAGACAAGGAGGATGGAGGATTTTTTAAAAAGTCGTAAATCGGCCGGGCGCGGTGGCTCACGCCTGTAATCCCAGCACTTTGGGAGGCGGAGGTGGGCAGATCACCTGAGGTCAGGAGATCGAGACCATCCTGGCTAACACCGTGAAACCCCGTCTCTACTAAAAATGCAGAAAACTAGCCGGGCGAGGTGGCGGCGCCTGTAGTCCCAGCTACTCGGGGGGGCTGAGGCAGGAGAATGGCGGGAACCTGGGAGGCGGAGCTTGCAGTGAGCTGAGATCACGCCACTCACTCCAGCCTGGGCGACAGAGCGAGACTCCGTCTCAAATAAATAAATAAATAAATAAATAAATAAATAAATAAACAGCTAGTGAGGTAGGAAACAGACAAGCATAGCAGAGTGTTCCAGAAGTGTAGGAAGGTATATATTGGGGGACAAAAAGGACAATGGTTTCAAATTCTGCTAAGAGATCAAGAAAGATGAGTAGTAAATTTGCCAAATGGTTTTACAATGTGGACATCATTAGTGACTGACAGGAGAGTTTTCAAATGAATTCCTGGTTAAATCTTGATCAAACTGGCTTTAAAAGAGGATACAAAGGGAGTAGATAGGGGATGCAAACAAACAAAAACTTAGTAAGTGCTTTAATAGAAATTAAATGCATCAATCCTATTGAGTTTTACTAGAAGGAATTATTGGAATGATTCTTTTCCTCTCATAAATTTATTTCAAAGTTGGAGCAGAAGAAATTTGTTATCTCATAATTTTATACATACTTGATGTAGTCATCAAAAATGAAAACAAACTAAAGAAAATTTTAGTTAAAGAAAGACTAAAAGAATTTATCATCACTAGATCTGCACTAGGAAAACATATCATCCTTAACCTGAAATGCAATGACAAAAGTTGCAAATTCAAGACTTCAGGAAGTAATGAACAACAAAAAATGAAAAATATGAGGATAAATATGACTGCTTGTTTTTCTTCTCATATTTTTAAAGAACATATGACTTTAAAACAAAAATTGTAACATTATTCTATGATTTATATGTGTATAGATATAATTCATAATAATGATAACACAAAATACAAAAATAGAAGAATGGAACTATACTATTGGAAATTTTTCATATTTCATCTGAAGTTAAAAATATATTATGTAGAATAATATTAACACAAACTACAGTGTAATAATTTAAGGAAACATAGTCTAATGTCTAGTGCAACCACTATGATATTGAAATGATAAACAACTAAATCATAAATAAAGGATTATAAAAATAGCAACAGGAATGCTTTTACACTGTTGGTGGGAGTATAAATTAGTTCAATCATTGTAGAAGACAGGGTGATGATTCTTCAAGGATCTAGAAACAGAAATACAGAAATACCGTTTGATTCAGCAATCCCATTACTATGATTATATACTCAAAGGATTAGAAATCAATCTATTATAAAGATACATGCACATGTATGTTTATTGCAGCACTGTTCACAATAGCAAAGATTTGGAACCAACCCAAATGTCCATCAATGACAGACTGGATAAAGAAAATGTGGCACATATACACTGTGGAATACTATGCAGCCATATAAAAGGATGTCCTTTGCAGGGACATGGATGAAGCTGGAAATTATAGTTCTCAGGAAACTAACACAGGAACAGAAAAGTAAACACCACATGTTCTCACTCATAAGTGGGAGTTGAACAATTAGAATGCATGGACACAGGGCGGGGAACATCACGCAACAGGGCTTGTCAGGGTGGGAGGATAGGGGAGAGATAGCATTAGGAGAAATATCTAATGTAGATGACAGGTTGATGGGTGCAGCAAACCACCATGGAGTGTGTATACCTATGTAACAAACCCACACATTCTGCACATGTATCCCAGAACTTAAAGTATAATTAAAAAAAAAAAATAGTTGTGATTTACACAAATGAATACACAAAACTAGGGAGAAACTATACAACTTTTGAGACAAAAACATGGAAGAAAATCAAGCTGATATAATAAAGGACTATAAATATTAAGGATGAATACAGTTTAACTGTGTTCCTACCCAAATCTCATCTTAAAGTGTAGCTCTCATAATGCTCACGTGCCATGGGAGGGATCGTTGGAATGTAATTGAATCATGGGGATGGGTCTTTCCTGTGCTGTTACCATGATAGTGAATAAGTCTCACAAGATCTGATGGTTTTAGGCCGGGCGCGGTGGCTCAAGCCTGTAATCCCAGCACTTTGGGAGGCCGAGGCGGGCGGATCACAAGGTCAGGAGATCGAGACCATCCTGGCTAACACGGCGAAACCCCGTCTCTACTAAAAACACAAAAAATTAGCCGGGCGAGGTGGCGGCGCCTGTGGTCCCAGCTACTCGGGAGGCTGAGGCAGGAGAATGGCGGGAACCCGGGAGGCGGAGCTTGCAGTGAGCTGAGATCTGGCCACTGCACTCCAGCCTGGGCGACAGAGCGAGACTCCGTCTCAAAAAAAAAAAAAAAAAAAAAAAAGATCTGATGGTTTTATAAAGGGAAATTTCTCTGCACATGCTCCCTTGCCTGCTGCCACGTAAGATGTGACTGTTCCTCATGCACCTTCCACCATGATTGTGAGGCCTCCCCAGCCTTGTGGAACTGTGAGTCCATTAAACCTCTTTCCTTTATAAATTACCCAGTCTTGGGTATGTCTTTATCAGTAGCATAAGAACAGACTAATACAATGATATAGTGTATAATAGTAATTCATAGCATCATCATTATTATTATTATTATTATTTGAGACAGAATCTCGCTCTGTCTCCCAGGCTGTAATGCAGTGGTGCGAACTCGGGTCACTGCAACCTCGGCCTCCTGGGTTCAAGCAATTCTCCTGTCTCAGCCTCCTGAGTTGTTGGGACTACAGGTACAAGCCACCATGCCTGGCTAATTTTTTTGTATTTTTAGTAGAGATGGGATTTCATCATATTGGTCAGGCTTGTCTCAGACTCCTGTCCTCAGGTGACCCACCTACCTTGGCCTCCCAAAGTGCTGGCATTACAAGTGTGAGTCACCGCGCCTGGCCAACATTATTTTATTTGTGTTACTGTGAATTTATATACTTATAATGAAATATGTCATATTTATAAGGTGTACTATAAATGTGAATAATGTATAAATATCTCTTACCCACAGATGATAATTTAACAAGCCAATTAGATAAGCAATATGCTTGAACAATTAACAAAAGATATTCAAATGTACAAAATAAGCATAAAAATTCTCAGCTGTAGGTATCACAGAAACAAAAAGTAAATCCACATGAGTTGCCATCATATACCTATTAGGCTGGCCAAAATTTAAAAGGCTGATAATGCCAAATGTTTGTCAATATGTGAAGCAACTGGAACTCTCACACATTGTTGATGGAAATGAAAATGGCACAACCATTTTGAAAAAAGGTTTGACATATTTTAAAAATTTAATAATCCGCTGATGTTATAATATCAATATACACTACATTTATATAATAATATGGAAGTAGGAAGCGGAAGTTAACTGTGGACCAGATTAAAGACTGGCTAAAACAGGGAAGAGACACCAAAAACAACCCTCCAAAAGACACACCCACCCGCGCCATGACAGTTTATCATTGCTGTGGCAACATCCAGAAGTTACTGCACTTTTCCATGACAATAACTGAAAAGTTATCACCACTTTTGTAGAAATTTCTGAATAACCCACATCTTGATTTGCATGTAATTAAAGGTGAGTATAAATGTGACTGCAACGCTGCCCCCGAGCTGCATCTCTCAACCCACTGCCTGTGTGAGAACAGTCACACAGCTGTTACACTGCTTCCTCAAAAAAACTGTTTTATTGTACCACCTTTTCACTCTTGAATTTCTTCCCAGGCAAAGCCAATAACCCTCCTGGGCTAAGCCCCAGTTTTGGTGCTTGCTTCCCTGCATCAGTTTTATAGTGTCCTTTTTGGTAAGTTGTGCTTTTCAAAGAATTTATCATTTTCTTCTAAGTTGTCAAGTCTGTTGGCAAATAGTTATCCATTAAATGTCCTTATTATCTTTTTAATATCCATAGGGTCTATATTGTTTTTCTTTCTTTTCTGAGATTGCTATTGTGCGTTTGTAAACTTTCATTACTAATTAGTCTTACTTGATTTTTTTAATTACTTTTTCAAAAAAATACACTTAGGCTTGTTTATTTTCTATTTCATTGATTTATCTTCTCTTTGGCATTACTTTTCTACAACTAGTTTTTTGTAATTTGATATTTTCTTTGGGTTCCTAATATGGAAATATATATTATTGATTTCTCTTAAAAATTTAGGCAGGTCATTTTTTCTTCAACTATTATTTTAGCTTCATTGGACACATTTTGATTCGTTGTATTTTTTGTATTCATTATCACTCAGTTCAAAATATTTCCAAATTTCACTTGTGTGTTTTCCTTTGTCCCATTTTCACTAAGTGTGTTATATAATTTTCACATACGTTCTTTGCATACTATGACTTTTTCTAAATAATTATTTAGAAAATTATTATAATTATTACTTGCTAGCTTAATTATTTTCTGGGCACAGACTATCCTCTCTAATATTTCAATCTTTTCAAAATTACTAATCTGTGTTTTGTGATCCAGCATAATGTTTATCATCATGATATTCTGTATGTAGTTAAAAAGATTATATTAGAGTTGCTTGTTGCAGTATAGATGTCAATTCAGCCAATGTTGTTGGTAGAGATTAACTGGTGTGTGAATTCTTACTAATATTATGGCTACTTTTCTGTCAATTATTGAGGAAGGAATACTAAAATATCCAAATATAATTGTTCATCTATTCCTCTATTTCTACCCATTTCTTCTTCCAGTACTTTTATATACATCATATATATTGCCATCTAACTTATTCATAAAAAAAAAAATGTACCTGATATGATTTGGCTGTGTCCCCACCCAAATTTCATCTCAAATTGTAATCTTCAAGTATCAAGGGAGGGACATGGTGGAAGGTGATTGGATCATAGGAGCAGTTTCCCCCATACTGTCCTCATGATAGTGAGACAGTTCTCACAGGAGCTGATGGTTTTAAAAGTGTTTGACAGTTCCTGCTTTGCGCTCTCTCTCTCTCTCTCTCTCTCTCCTGCCACCATGTAAGACAAGCCTTGCTTCTCCCTTCACCTTCCACCACGATGGTAAGGTTCCTGAGGCCCCTCCAGCCATGTGGAACTGTGAGTCAATTAAACCCCTTTCTTTTGTAAATTACCCAGTCTCAGTTAGTATCTTTATAGCAGTGTGAGAATGGACTAATATAGCACCTATTTGAAATATACAGTTTGACGAGATATGACACATGTGTACACTCATATGACCATCACCTCATTCACGTTCATCCGCATTTGTGTTTCTCCCATGGCTGTCAATCATACTCACACCCACTGAACCCATGCCACCACAACCAATGCATGGTTTTCTGTAATTATGTATTTCTTTTCATTTTTTGTAATCTCATAAAAATAGAATCATATAGTATGTATAGTATTTTGTTTGCTTTTATTTTACGTATATGCCATTCATCATACCATGATTTGTTTATTTAGTATCTGCTCTTGGACATTTGACTTTTTTCAGTTTGGGCTGTTACAGGTTCAACTATTATGGGTATTCACGTACAAGTTGCTCTACAGGCACATCTTTTTGTTTCCCCTTGATAAACATCTAAGGGTATTGATGCACGGAAGGCAAGCCCCCAAATTAGTTCTTAACCTGCAAAGGTTATTGCCTTTGCCAGGAAAGAATTCAAGAGTGAGCTGGCAGTAGAAGAAGACAACTTTATTATGGTGACAGTGTTCCAGTTTTGTGACTGCTCCTACAGAGCAGAAATACTCCATAGACAGTGTGTTGGGAGTAGCAGCTCAGTGTGTTGCAGTCATATTTATACCCACCTATAATTACATGCAAATCAAGATGTGTGTTATTCAGAAATTTCTAGAAAAGGAGTGGTAACTTTCTGTTCATTATCATGGAAAGGAGCAGTAATTCTGGAAGTTACCACAGCAATAGTAAACTGCCATGGCACTGGTGGGTGTGCCTTATGGAAAGCTGTTTTTGGTGTCTCTTCTCTTTTATAGCTAGTCTTTAATTTGGTCTGTAATTAAGTCCTGCCTCTTACCTCATTCCCCACTCAGAGATTAGATACTTCTCCATAAACTTAAGGGAGCTGCAGAAGGGTGGAGGTTCATCTTCTGTAACTGCTTCCTGCTGATTTTATGGGCATAGATCCTTCCTAGCACTGGAGGAGTAAAAATCTCTATATACCTAATCTAAGGGGCCCAAAGACAAGATACTTTTATTCTCAGGGTCAGCTGATGGAATGAGTTAAAAGCCTGTGGCAGCATTGTCTTTACCTGGAATTGTTGTAATTTAGAAGACACAAACTGTACTAAAAGTTTAAACAAGAGAAAACCAAAAACTAATAATAACAAGATAGCTATCAAAGGTTCTAGAAGAGGTAAAAACCAGCTGTGGCTTCGGAGGGCACTTTTTAAAGACAACATGTTTTATTTAGAGATGGGATCTTGCTATGTTGCCCAAACTAGTTTCAAACTCCTGGGCTAAAGTGATCCTCCCACCTTGACCTTCCAGAGTACTGGGATTACAAATGTGAGCCACTGCACCCAGCCAAAGGAGGGTACTTTTGATAGTTGACCAGATGTAGTTGGGGTCTGCGCCCTGGTTCTATCTATGTAACCAGGTAGCTTGCTTATAGATCATTTGAATGTTAACCTCAACCTGTCGGGTTGTTAATTTGTGTGCAGTAGGTTTTATTAATAATTGCACAGACTGTACCTTGTGCAGCTTGTAAATAACCCAAGGTTAGTCTGTTATTGAGAATTACATTTGCCAAAGAATCTAGAGAGTCTTAAATTCCCTTCAGTGTCTGACCTGTGTTTGGTGACTAAGGATTCTAGGGTTTTAGTCAAGATTTCTGGGGTTGAATCATGGTAGGCAAAGTCACCTCAAGGTGTTGTTAGTCCTATTGATACCCTGATTCCCACCAGAATTAATCCTACTGCTCATTTATTTTTGGTATTCCTAGGTTTCATGGAGTTATAGACCATAACCCCTAGAGGGGGAAGGATGGGTAATGTACATGTACCTCTGTTCCAAGGTTTTGTATATAAGAGAAGGCTCTTCCTTAAAGAGCAGGTGGCTCCCTTGCAAGTCAAGAGTGTTTACAGGGTGTGACTTTTTCCTTCCATGGCCACAAACAATAATGATCTGAGTGGGGTACAATTAGAGATCCTTCGGGTGTGATGTCTATTCTTCACTGCCAAGTTAGGTCCACAGGAATATTCTTCACATGTTTTAATATGACTGGTTGAATAATCTTTGTTTTCCATAAGTGAGTGGTACTCCCACCTTTCCAGATTAGGCAGTTGTTTTTTTCAACTGTATGTTTTGGTGCAGGATAAGGCACAATACATGCTTTTCCTTCTCACAAGTAGAATCCCATTTACCATGCTGTGCCCTTGGGAACTTGGCAACTAGAGTTGGATTAAGGCATCACAGGGAAACTTTCATTTTTGTGTCATTAACAAAACGGTGGGTGTAAAAGATAGAATCATTAGTGCGGTGGAGATATAGATACCCCAATTCCCAAGTCCAGGTAGTAGTGGTGGGGCTGGGTTCAGGTGGAATTGGTTAAGTCACGGAGAATTTCACCTAACAGGTAGGAGTCTGGGTGCTTTGGAATTGCTATGCTCAGTTAGGTGGTCTGGGGAGATGACCATAAGATTTTTCAGAAGGGGCAGAAGGTAGAACTTTTTATCCTGGGATGTTGATGACAAATCCAGCAACTACGAAGATGATTCCCTACCACTGTAATTTTTGAAATGTTTCCTATAGAGTTTTTCCCACTCACAATAAATCAGGGTAATTGGGAGAGCAAGCAGGATTAACAGTGGCAGCATGGTGTCCGGTTAGGCTTTGGAGTGGCATCTATCCCCAATAAGCACAAAAGATGTTTCCCAAGAGGAGGCAGTTGGCCAAAGCAACAGAAAAGAAATATTACAATTAAGAAGAAGAGAGTAATTAATGCTACTATTCATATTCAAAGCCTCATGTTACTATGAGTGTTGGCTGTGTTGATTCTTTTCAATAGGAAAGGGAGGTCTTCCAAAGGTTCATGGATGTAGGTCGCAGTGTCTTCCTTTTGTGCCTGTGACTCTTAAGAAATAGGTTTAATCTTGGATAGGTGTACCCAACTGTTAATTCCCTGAAGTTTAACAGCAGTAGGAGTACTGAACAACACCTCATAGAGGCATTTCTATTTTGGTTGTAAGTGATTCTTGGAAGATCCTTTTGTTCCAAGTTTTTAGTAAAATCAATCTCCTGGTTGAATGGATGAGGGTGGAGAACATTAATTCTTTTCCTCGTGGGAGGGGGTGATATTTTGTTTTTATATGCTTGAAAGACCTTCTGAACCTAGCTAAGTTGATAATATGGGTGAGCAGTCTATGTGCCTTTTTATCAAACAGGAGGTCTAAAGGTAAAAAGGGCCTCCTGTAAGTCATTTCAAATGGACTACGTTTTAGAGATACCTTTGGAGCTATCCTCATATGTAAAAGGGCTGTGAGTAGGAGAGAAACCCAGACCTCTAAGCTCTCAGGTCTCCTGACAGAGTTTTGCTAATATTCTTTCAAAGACATAATTAGCTTTGATTTTTTAAATCTTATCGGAGGATTCAGGTCTCCGTGAGGAGTGAAGATAACAGGTAATGCCTAGGGCCAGAAAAACCTGCCTGGTCATTTTAGCTGTGAAAGAGAGTCCCCTTATCACTCTGTAGACTTTTTGGTAATCTGAACATAAAGAGACACATATCTAAAGTAATACAATTCAGTTGCAATTTTATAGATGACTGCAGTTTACCATTAATTGAACACATTTATTAATTATTAAATAGAATATATTTTAAATTCCTCATTTCACAGATCCTATCAAATAAACTATTTTTTCATATTATTATATTATCACAATTGGCAATTGTGTATATGATGTATATATATCCACTACTTGATTGCTAGCTGGATATGTGTGTTTGTGTTCACAGACACACACACACACACATACACACAGATGTACACACACTAATTTCAAATACTTAAACCCACTATTTCCACTGGGCCTGAGTCAGTAATTGAATAGTATATTCAAGGAAGACCTTATTATTACATGAGATTTGAGGTTATCAGGGAGTTTCAAATTGTATTATTGAAACAACAATGTACTCTTTTGAGATTCAATGTGAACCTGCTGCAGTATGGTGCTGGTTACTGACATGTAATATATGAAACTTTGGAACACTGTTAAATAGAAAACTTGAGTGATTAATAAAAGAGTAACCTGAGTTTCCCAATTTTATAAAACTCTGCTATTGAATCAGATTTAAAATGTTTAAATCCCAGAAATGAGCAGAGATCCCAACATTTAATATCTCCAGGGAATTAATGAAAGAAAATACTAGACAGATATTGGGGGAAGCAGAGACAATCTTCTGTTTGAAAAATCTGTATACGTGTACTAGCAGGATGGTAATAAGCATTTCCAGAACTGTAGAAGCATTGACTAGAACAGGGGGGTAATGATGTTGTAACTATTGACAGAACTAGCAATAATGACCCACTAAAATGAAGCCAAATGGAATTAACCTAAAAATCCAATCAATGGCTCACTCATTAAGGGAAAAATGAGGAAAATTTCTGCATTATTTCACATTTTATTCTTGGTGGCTTTATATCATGGGAAATGTACAGGGTGTGCATATGTGTGAGAGAAAATTTCAGCAAACAAAATCAGGTATTGTAGTAGAAATTGCAGACAAAAGAAAATTAGTGGATTAGATTGACTTCTGTATTGGAAAATGGCATGTTATAATAAAGATGCAGTAGTACTTAACTTTTAACACGAATTGTTATTTAACTGTTTATTGAAAAATTGGCTTTTAAAAATATTTTGCTTTAATAATAAATATGATAAATAACAATACTGAACATGAATTTTTGAGCATATCATCAGCAAGAGTTTCTTTATTAAATTTCTTGAAGTGACAACTTAATGGTATAAAGAAAATAATTGTAAATAAAAACACTATCCACTTAATTATGTAGCAATATATGGTTATGTAGCTATGTAATAATAACTTTGTGACTTCAGTTTCTCAACGGAAAATAAATAACCACTTCAGTACTTTATACTATTTTTAGATTCCTAAATTATAACATTAACAAAAGAAATATGATATGATCTTCAATATTTTTCATTGATTAAACAATTTCTAGATGATAGTTGAACTTACAGATGCCAGTTTACTCAAAGATTATATTGAAATTTAGTTAAAAATATTTAATAAGGAAAACAAAGGTATAATATTTATTAGATAGCCCATATTACTGCATCATATAAAGTTTTATAAACAGAAAATTATTACTCATTTTATGAGTAAATCTCATAGTACATTGACAAACATAAATATAATAAAAATAACACTATTATTTAACCATGTTTATATGCCAAGTGAACAGTAAATGGGCAGCTGGTAGTACATTCAATTAGACAATCCATCATATAAATTTCATTCACTCATTAAATTTATCCTTTAATGCTGAATTACTCTGTTTATGTCCAGTAGAGAAAATATATGTATAGTAAACATTGAGCCTAATCACTAAAGTAAAACGATTGAGTACCTTGGTTTTTACCATTACATACCTGTAATTAAAAAAAAATTGGATATGTTTTCTCTCATTGTGTTAATCTTTCTTTTTTCAACTTATCTATACTTTCACTAAAACAAAATCACTCTACTAATTCATATTTAATAGAAGACCTTTGCATTAACTCAAAGGAAGTTGGTATCCAATTATCATAGCCTATTTCGTTTTGAAAAATGAGGCAATTATACATTTGTGATCTTTCCCCTTTCTTTAATTCCACTGTTCAGTGAGTTGTATTTGTTTTGCTTATTGTAAAGAACTCCAAGTAAACCTGGTTACATCTGCCTATTCACTTTAAAAGTTATGGTCCGTCTCACTGGTCTACCATCTGGAGTCACAGCTAGCTGACAATATTATATAACTTTTTAAATTTATATGTTGCTAAATTTAATGTAATTTTGAATTTTGTATATGTTTAACAGTTTTGGAATGCATCTCCTTGTCCTGATAGCAGCAGCTACTGCATTAAGAAATTGTTCTTATAGCAATATGCCCCTGATTCATTATGTTTTCTTTTCAAGCTTATCCCTAGCTTAAGACATCACATATATCTACCCCGCTGAGTGTTTCTTTTAAGTCTATTGCATGTTTCTGTGTGGATTTCTCATTTCTTTTACTACTATAATATTGAGCAAAATTTAGACAGGAAAAGTTTATTACTGTTGTTGAATAAGGTATATTTATTATTACAAAATTATATGATTTTACAAAATACATTTTTTTTCCTGTGGCCCATTATGTTTGGAGTATAATTAGATGTTTCCCATAATAACCAGGCCCCTGCTATCAAGCTAGTGGAATAACTTTATTCGTCTGCAAATTTCAACGGGGCAAACAAAATAATAGTCACAATAGCAGGAGTTTTGTTATGAAAGGTAATTAACACCAATTATACCACATTGAAAAGCAATCATCTTTATTTTCTCCACTTTGCCTTCCAACTTTGGTCCATGTTCTTAAGTACTTTTCATATATCTATAAGGGCATTATAGAAATACTACAGTGATTCTTTAAAATACCTGAAATTACAAGAAAACTCATCATTACTTGATAAGATAAAATAGGAGGAAAAGTATAAATTACAGTCATTGTTTTCTGGTTCCGTGGAATATTGATGATGCATTCTGAATTCTTGTCCCTTGGCTGATTTCACAACAGAGAGATTAGTGCTCCCAGATTCTAAATTCTTGACAGATTGGACATCTGTCAAGAATCTGGACGATTCTAAAATCTTTGACAAATGAACAATTTTGAAGTAGTTATTTATGTTTTTTCCCCCGGTCCCATATCATCTTATCCAAGCAAGGCCAATACACTCAGTTTTAATGTACATGCTTGCCACTAAAAAGTCTCTCCTTTCATTATATTACTCTTTGTAGCAATTATATTGCCTGTTGGATTGATACTAACTTTTTCCAGTGTTTCCAGATTCTGACTATAGGTTTTGCCTTCTAGTTCGAATTCTACTTCTTCAGATTTTTCAACTTTTTAATTTCTGAATATTGACCAAAAACATACACTAAAGGGTGTAAATCACTGTCTCTTTCAGTTATTCTTCTCAGTGTTGTGATAGCATTTCCATCAGTTTTTTCAGAGATTAAGGATTCTTTTCATAATCTGAACCACTCAAAATTTGAACCCTATATTTTACACTTTCTCCATTTGTTGCCAGACTCTTACATTGGTGCTAACAGCTGATATAATTTTCTCCTCAATATTTTATGTTCAAATTCTTGACTTACAGACCCTGTGTATACTAATCCCTGGATAAGTAAAACCTGATCTGTACATTTCATTCTGTAACAGTAACCTAACCTTCTTAATTCTGTATACTCTAATGACTAACCGTATAACTTAATTTATGATATGTGCTCATGCATATAAACCATTGCACATTTTTTTTCACTATACTTCAAACACCCTGATGTCTACTTTCCACTTAAGGAAACGTATGTTCCCATTCCAGGTCACAATTTCTAACCATCATTTGTTGCTGACCGCCTAGGCTAAGTAACAAATCCCTCTTCAATACTGTTAATGTCTATTGCAGCAATTATTAATTTTTAATATCTCTACTTATCAGAGTTCTTCAACTTAATATTATCACTTTATGTTTGTTTTGTTTTGCTTTTGCTTTAGTTTCCAATCTGTACTATGACTTTTCTAGAGTAAGTATTTCATGAATATTTTTCTGGATTATTTAATTAATTATTTAGTGAATAATTAGTATGAGAATAGTTATCAAAGCATAGAACAAAAATACTTAGTGTAGAAATTTTCATAATGGAGATTATGACTAAGAATGAATAAGTGTTAATGAGGTCCATGTTGCAACAGAAGTAAAATGGTTCTGTGTATAGATATCAACAAAATATTTTGCCGATAATCCAATGGAGGTGACTGAATCTCCAAGAATCCTGTTTGACTGTAAAATAATTTAAAAGGAGAGTTGTGTATTTTTACATGTATGTATATGTTTTGTTTTTGTTTTTATTTTGAGACAGAGTCTCACTCTGTCACCCAGGCTGGAGTGCTGTGGTGCAATCTCAGCTCACTGCAGCCTCCGCTTCCTGGGTTCAAGCGATTCTCCTGCCTCAGCCTCCCGAGTAGCTGGGACTACAGGTGTGCACCATCACACCTGGTTAATTTTTGTATTTTTAGTAGAGATGGGGTTTCACCATGTTGGCGAGATTGGTCTCGAACTGCTGACTTCAAGTGATCCACCCACCTCGGTCTCCCAAAGTGTTGGGATTATAGGCGTGAGCCACCACACCCATCCTTTACATGTATATGTTGTATGTTACTGTTCTGATGTACTGATCTTTACTCACTACAATATTTTTTACAATTTTCTGTACAATGGCCAGGTTGATTTTCCTCATACTAAGGATGATTGTATGAGGCAATTATTTTACAAACTTAGTGTTATGTTTTGTGGTTCTATCACAATTAAAATAATACTTATATTAAAGTAACATCTTTGATTCATGGTTCATTTCCAATAACCATTGTTTATCAGATCAGTGACATTCAGTAAAAGTAATCTTGAATTTAAACTTGAAGGAAAATTTTAGTAAGGGACTTCTACATATACTCAAATAAATTTCCTAAGAATTAATGTTGAAATGAGGAATTTGACATAAAGTATTTTAGTATTATTTCATTATTATCTTGCATTTTACATTTTTTGAAGTATTTTAGTATTATTTCATTATTATCTTGCATTTTACATTTTTTGAAAGTACCAGCTAATGAGCTGAGAGAAAATCGTATGGATTAAAATTGTTGATATATTTGTGAAATAATTATGATTTCCATAAGGAGAAACTAACAGAATTAACACAAAACTAATAAAACTGATACATTAAGTTATGTGGCTAACTTCAAATATTAGAAGAAACAAAAAACTCTGATAATCATTATAATAAATTTTATATTTTAAGGTAAAATAAATTATTCAACTAATAACCCAAATATATAATTATAAAATAGTGGAGTTAGAATGAAAGAGATTGAATAGAATATATACATATATGCATACATGTATATATAAAATTAGAAATATTTTCTATTTTTCTCTCTCTACACAAACATTATATATATACATATATCTATAATTTTTTAAAACTTGACTGATAAGACAAAATTACTTGAGTAAATGATGAGAAATACTAGGACACTATGTTCTTATTTCGAAAGAATTGATATATATGTATATATGTCAGTTTTCCTGAATCAATTTGCAAATTTCATTTAGTACTACCAACTTCCAATTTTTTTTTTGTTTTTACATTCAAAAATATTATTTTAAAATCATTTTAGACTCAAAAGAATTGGCCAAAATAGTACAGGCAATTTATTTGTACCCTATTTCTAGTTTACACCAATGGTATTGTCTTATAAAAGAAATTATGTCATCAAAATAAGGTATTTGACATTTTTTGTAATATTAACTATACTACACACCTTATTCAGATTTTACCAGCTTTACTTGCACTGTTTATTTCTGTACTGTACTATTAGAGAAAGTTGTATCACACATGCAGATTTTTGTAACCACTAACAGAGTCAGATTACAAAGCTTTTTCATCATCACAAATAAGCTCCTTTTTGATTCTTCTGAATTGTCACATCCTTCCCAAACTTTAATCTCTGTCAAACACTAATCTGTTCTCTATTACTATAATTTTGTCACATGGAGAAAGTTATATAAAAGAAACCATACCATATCTAACCTTTCAGTTTGGCTTCTTTTTTTATACTCCAGTATAATACTCTGGAGATCCACAAAAATATGTAAATCAATATTTTGTTCCTTTATATTGCTGAGTCATATTCGCTTATACGCATACATCACAGTTTGCCTATTCATCTTTTGAAGGTAACTTAGATTGCTTCTTCCTTTGCTATTAGAACTGAAACTGCTGTGAACATTTGTATACTGATGTTGTTGTAAATATATGTGTTAATTTCTCTAGAATAAATATGTAGGAGCACAACTATCTTGTAGTAAAATTCCCTTTTATTTTATAAGAAACTGCCAAACTCTTTTCCAGAGTGACTGAATTATTTTACTTATCAGCATATAGGAGATCAAGTCATTCTACATCCTCATCGTATTTTGTACACAATACTATGCTTTAGAGTTACATAATTATGTTGTTTTAATTGCCTACGTTTAAGGTTTCTAACCACATAACATAGTATTCTACCATATCATGGCACAGTATTCTACCATCTACCATATCCTGCTTATCTATTCTTAAGTTACAATCTTCTAACTTATCTCTATCTTCTCATTACTGCAAATTATACATTCCCTGTAAAGCACCTGTGTAATTTTACTGGCATATAACCTCGTTATGGGATTCCAGGCTATGCATAATGTTAATAAATAGTATCCGGTTTCTTTCCAGACTAGCAGGACTGGTGCATTTCACCAGGAATTCATTTCTATTTTCTAACCACTAACAAAAACATTTTATTATCCAATTTTTAGCATGCCAATTGTCATAAATTATATTTCTTCGTTGTTTTAATTAAATATATTTTACTTCTAGAGAACTGGAGCCTCTCTATATACAGTTATGCACCACATGACGATGTTCTGGATGATTGGCTGCATAAACAACCGTGGTCCCACAAGTTTATCATCGAGCTGGAAACTTCCTATACCCTGGTGACATGGTAGCCACAGTAACATCGTAGTGCAACACATTATTCAGCAAGGCTATCGTCGAAGTGACAAACCACTTTAACCTAGGTGTGGAAAAGGATGATGTTGAGGAGCTGCTAGAGGTGATTCCTGAGGAATTGACTAATGAGGAGTTAATGAAACTAGATTAGGAATGCAGAGCTGAAGAAGAGACAAGAGAAAAGGACACTGCAGGAGAAGAACCCCCAGGAAAATTCACAGTGAAGGATTTAGCAGAGGATATTATGGACCTCAGCAAGCTCATTAAAAAGTGTGAAAACCTGGGCCCCAACACCAGGAGGTTTTCATTAATAGAGAGAAGTGTTCGTGGTGCATTATCAGCTTACAAGCAAACCTGTGATTGAAAAAAAACAAAACAAAACAAGAAAGCCATTATGGACATATTTCTGAAAAAAGGTGACATCCCCGGAAAAGCCTCAGGCAGGTCCTTCAGGAAGTGTTCCACAAGAAGGCATTGTTATCACAGGAGAAGCCAGCTTCATGAGTGTCATTGCTCCTGACGACTTTCCAGTGAGAAAACATGTGGAGACAGAAGACAGTGATGTTGATGAACCTGACCCTATGCAGGCCTACACTAATGTGTGTGTGTGTGCTTTAATATGCACATTAAAAAAACTTTTTAAGTAAAAACAAAATACTAAAAATCAAAAAAGCTTACAGAATAGTGAAATAAAATAACTTATTTCTGTACAGCTGTAAACCTGTTTATGTTTTAAGCTAAGTGTCATTAAAAAGATTCGAAAGTTTAAAATTAAAAAGTTAATAAAGTAAAAAGTTACAATAAGATAAGGTGAATTTATTATCGAAGAAAGAAAAGTAATTTTTGTAAATTTAGTGTAGCCTAAGTGTACAGTGTTTATAAAGTCTACAATGAGGTACAGAAATGTCCTAGGCCTTCACATTCACTCTCCACGCACTCAGTGACTCACCCAGAGCAGTTTCCTGTCCTGCAGGTTGCATTCATGGCCAGTGCTCTATACAGAAGTACCATTTTTTATCTTTTATGTTATATTTTTGCTGTACATTTGTTAAGTCTTTACATGTATTTAGATACACAGGTGCTTACCTTTGTGTTACAATTACCTACAGTATTCAGTATAGTAACAAGCTGTACAGGTTTGCAGCCCAGGAGCAATAGGCTAGATCACATAGCCTAGGGGTATAGTAGGCTGTATGTACCATTTAGGTTTGTGTAAGTACATTTCATGATGTTCATACAATAAAATCACCTGAAGACGCATTTTCAGAACTTATTCCTTTTGTGAAGCAGTGCATGACTGTGGTTACTTGTACTTCAGATATCCTCTCAGTGAATTGTTTGTTCCTATGCGATAACTGTATTTATCCTGGGTTTTCTATCTTTTTCCTACTTTAAGGTTTTTTTTTTTTTTTTAGTTTTCTAACAATTATTCCCTTATCTGTCTTAAATGTTGCAAGTGTTTTTTTTTTTTTCAATATGTCATGTCTCTACAGTTGCCTTTATTGCATACAAATTCCTTAAGTTATATGTAATCAAATCCAGAATTTTTTCATAAAGCAAAAAGGAACACTTTTTATATTAATCAGTGGGTTTTGTACAAATTAACTATGAAACGTTATTTTTGTCTGCATAATTGGGGCTTATGTATATAAAAGGAGCATAATTAGTGAATGAGAAGTATTTTGTGGAACTCTAAGTCTTTTCAATACCATAAACACGGCCTTTGGAAAGATTCAAACATATTGCCATTCACATTTTTGAAAAAAGATTGATACCTATGCTCATTACACTTTTTTTCATTCTCAGTCATTTTGCTAGAAGCATGAAACTTGAAATCATATTTTCCTGATCTTATTTTTATGTCTGATTCTAAAGTGAGAAATAGCACTCTTGAAACTTCACATCACATTTTATCTTATATTGTGAAAAGTTGAATTGATATCAACTAGAAAAAAAATTATATTATTTCCTTGCAGCAAATTACCTTTCCCCACAAAGGTTCTGATCCAAGATGACCCACTGCATGATATGCTGTGTTATAAGAGCAATGTCCCTGTAATTCGAAGAATAACATGGAGACTCATTTTTTATCTTAAAAAAGAAGCTTCAAAAGCACTGTTGATACATACCTTAGAGAGAGACAGAAAAGGAATTAAACAGATAGGTAATAAAGAAAGTTGCTTAGTTTTTCTTTTCAAAATATTGTGGAGGGGGGGGAAACAAACAAACAAACCTTCCTTCCCTAAGCAGACAGCCACCCTAAGTCATGGTAAATTAGGGAAGAAAACAAAAGAGAGGGGCAGCTACTATGTAGTCTTTGGGATTTTGTCAATATGCTATAGAAATTATTAATGTAAGATATAGTTCATAAATATGCTTCTTACATATCTGAAATGTGCTGTTAGTCATTTTATATTTGCAGCACAAACAATTCAAAGCACTAACTGGCAACACCCACTTCAGCCCTAACCTCACTCTGCATTGCACAGGAGAATCACGTTTGCCCAGTGCTTAGGAGAGGTATAACAGGCAACAAGTGAAAGCAAAGCCTGCAGCCAACAGCCTGAGTTCCATGATAATAAAATACTAAAAATAAGAGAATTTGAGGTTGAATTAACTTCTGTCACTTTAGCGTACTTAAAATTACAACATATATTAAACGTATTTGATAAATTGTATAAATTGAGCTATTATATCCCAATAGATTTGAAAGCATTCTCATACTGTCTCATAATAAATATGGTCATTGGTATTACATCGATTCGGATCTTGCTCTAAGAATGAAGCCTGAGGCAAATAGTGAGTGTTTACCCAACATCCACTTGTGTGCCTTTATGTTTCCTAGCTTCCCTTCACTAAGCTTGAGTCTGCATTACTCATCTATCTAGTCGAAATGATACATGTTTATTCTAGGCCAAAATTTCTCCTTTCTCTCTTTCTCAGATATGAGTAACTTTAGAACTCTCATTTCCCAGAGATAGGAGCTACAAGATTATAGACAGCTGATTGATCTGCTTTAGATTGTGTGTGGGTGAAGAATAAATGCTTGTTAAGTCCTTAAAATTTTGGAGCTGTCTGTTGTGGGAGCTATCACTAGCTACACTGACTAATTCTACAAACATCACAAATATCAAATGCTTAATGATACATTTTTCTGTTATTGTCAACAATCTTCATATTCGGTGATATCTTGTCAACATCAACAAGAAAATGACCCAATCAATTTATAATCCTTGCAGATTTTTTTCAATGTGGAACTTACACCTCATTGGAATAGAGTCCACTCAATTCTAACAATACTCAACCAGGTTATCCATAAGGTATTGAGGATGAGAAATAGAGAAAGAGTTTTACAATGTATAGTGTCCTTAATTATATAGGATTATTTTGGGAGGAAGACAGAATGCTTATTGATGAAATCTGAAGACAATCACAAGTAAAATATTGAGTTCATCATTTATCATTAAAAGTAATGAGAATCTTTCTATCCAAAATTATGCACAGATTTGTTGAAATATTGCAAAGATTTTACTAATATGTTGAGGTTTTCCTCAAACTTTGATGGACAAGTAAGATTGGACCATATTGATCCTATGGCTCAACACATGACCTCTGGAGGTTCTCATGCCCCAGTTTTGGAAACATGACTACTTGACAAAATGTCAGAGGGAAGTAAATCTAAAGTAGAAATGAATAATGATCATTGCACTTGGCAATTTAATGAATACTCTATTTGTACCAACTATGTATTATTTAAATAAGATCATTCAAGAGACAAACTCACAATAGCTAAGATTTATGATAAAATAATTAAATAGCTACTTAGACAAAGTATATATGTAAAAATTAAAATGTCAATACAAGCTTGAAATGTTACACTCAATGATAGATGGGGAGAAAACAGGGGATTGTGAATGGTGACACTGAGAACCAAGGACAACAAATTTGGAGATAACTTTTGCCTGTTCATAGAAAGCCAGATTATTGAAACATCAATTTGGATAGAAAAAAAATCTGCTTTACAAATTATAGTTTTTAACTGAATTCCTTTCTTTAAAACCAAGTAAAATACTTTAAATGTAGGTAGCACTGGAAACATATTTGAATGAATAAATAAATTAACTATAAAACATGGAAGAGGCATTTAAAAATGAAAGACCTAATTTTATTTTAATAGAACAATCACTTGTATATGTATGCTGACTATTGAGGCAATTTACCTTTCTGATACCTTTAAAGATGAAACAAAATTAACCAGCACGTCAAAAAATAAATACCATTTTTGCATTTTAGTGTGTTTTGGTGATAATACTTATTTATAGTAAGGAAGACTCAAAAACTAATGGCACCCTTTTCTTTCAGAAGGTTTTATTTTCTTTTTCTTTTCAAACAGAAGAAAACAAAATGAATGAAAAATGATTTGCCTCCTAGAGTATTGTTTAAAACTGTATGAATACTTCACTCTACTTGGTATGTAGTTGATTTTGAAAACCAACATAGCACAATTAGATGAATTAAAAGAACTTGATTATATCAGTTAAATTAAAATAAACTTTTTTTTTTTGCAAAATAGTTTTTGTTCTAAATTGCTTCTCTACTCTGTATAAATATGTATAAGATTAAAAACATACAATTAATTTATTTAAGTCTAATTGAGTTTTATTAATTGAGCATGTGGAGGTATAAATCAAATTTTATTTTAATCTGAAGCTTGAAAAAGAATATAATTTTTTGTGATAGGTTATAAAAATAAGAATTCATCTAATTTAGAATAATAATATGGTGATTAATTTACTTTAAACAATAGAGGATAAATAGTACTACAGAAACAGATTATATATTGGGAAGTTATAATAAGCAATAAAAACCTCTTTTTATTTCTGATTGAATAATAACTTCAGGTGGTCTGTGGAATAAAAAAATGCAAATAATTTGTAAAGTTTTTGACACTAGGTACTATTAGCTATGTATTGCATTATCCATTATTAAAAGAATGATTGGTGGAAAACTGGTAAGAAAAAATATCAGTATCTGTTTTATCTGATACTAGTTCTCAGTAGTGAAATGTTCTAGAAAGATACTCCACCACAACTAAATTTTAAGAATTGTAAAATGTGTACTTGTTATATTATTAGTTGCAAGAATATTAGAAAGAAAAAAAGTGTAGTCTAATAAAATAAGTTTAAGCAAGATATCAAAACCTTCACTGAGACTCATAAAAGAGTGGTGGTTAAATTTAAGGACAAGACTTGTAGTTAATTAGCCTACTTAGGCATTTTTCCAATTTATTTAATCCAAAAATCAATAAATGAGAAAATAATTTTAAAAACCCACCTTTCTTTGAGGGTTTCTAATTTTTACAGAACAAGTTTTCTCTCAGTGCACTCTGGGAAACAATTTTCCTTGAAACGAACAAAAGAAAATGTTATTTTAATGGTCCAGAGGTCAGAAGTCTGAAAGGGTCTTACTGACCAATATCAAGATTTTTTGGAAGGACTACATTCCCTTTAGAGACTCTAGGGGAAGAAGTTAACTTGACTTTTCCAGCCCCTAGAGACTGCCTGGATTCCTTGGATGGGACCCTATCCTCCATCTTTAAACCTAGCAGCACAACAGCTTCAAAGCCTTCTTCGGTCTGACCCTGACTTCCATCGTCACCTCTTCTGATGCGGATACTCCAATTCCCCGTTATTAGGATGCTTTTAATTACATTGGATGCACCCGAATAATCCAAAATGATCTCCTCATATTAAAGAGTCTTAACTATGTATGCAAATCTATTTTGCCTTATAAGGTAACAAATTCACTGATTCTTGGGGTTGGGAAATAGGCATCTTGAGGGAGGGAGTGTATTTTTCTGCCAACCACAATACACTCATGCTCAAAGATTCACATCAATCCCACATGGAAAATACATTCACTTCATCCCAACATCTCCAAAAATATCAACCCATTAAAGCATCAACTCAAGATTCCAAATCTCATCTCCGCATTTCAAAAGTTCTAAATCTCATCATTAAAAATTATCTAAGTCAAATATGGATGTAACTCTCTGCATGATGAATTCCGAGGCAAAATTCCTCTTTATCTGCGGACCTGTGGAGTTAGATAACAAATTATCTGCTCCCAAAGTACACTGATAGTACAGGCATGGGACACAAGTTATAGACATTTCCATTCACAAGGAGAAAGACGAGGAGGATTTAAAAAAAGTCATAAGTCCTCAACAATTCTGAAATTCAGCTGGACGGGTAACATTAGTTTGTAAAGTTCAAGGATAATCTGTGGCCTGTGAATCTGCCCTCTAGTCTTGAAGCTTTTTCCATAGAAAGGTAATACATGTTTTCAGCTGAGTAGTTTTATCAGCCTATGTTTCAGTCAATTCAGGCTGCTATTACAAATACTATAGAGTGGATGACTTGAACAAACATTGCATAACATCCTCAGGGTTCATTCCTGTTTCACATGTTGCAGGATTTCTTCTCTTTTAAAGTGGAATAATATTCCATTGTATGTAGACACCATATGTTTTTAATCAATTTATCTGCCCATGGACATTTAAATTGTAACCACATATTGGCTATTGTGAACAGTGTTGCAATGAACATAGGAGTACTAATATCTCTTCAAGATCCTGATGTAAATTATTTGGGGTATATATCCAGAAGTGGGATTGCTAGATCATATGACAGGTTACATATCTCAGCTTTAGAACAACCCCTGTACTGTTTCCCATTAGTGGCTACACAATATTATGTTCCCACCAACAGTGTATAGGGTTCCAATTTCCCCACATCCTCACCAACACTTGTGTTTTCACATGCACCACGTTTTGTTTTGTTTTGTTTTGTTTTGTTTTGTTTTGTTTTGTTTTGTTTTGTTTTGTTTGAGATGGAGTCTGGCTCTGTCGCCCAGGCTGGAGTGCAGTGGCGCTCACAGCAAGTTCCGGCTCCTGGGTTCATGCCATACTCCTGGCTCAGCCTCCCGAGTAGCTGGGACTACAAGCGCCCACCACCACGCCAGGCTAAGTTTTTTGTATTTTTAGTAGAGACGAGGTTTCACCGTGTTAGCCAGGATGGTCTCGATCTCCTGACCTCGTGATCTGCCTGCCTCAGCCTCCCAAAGTGCTGGGATTACAGGCACGAGCCACCGCTCCTGGCCCACATGCACCATTTTTTTCATTGAGCATGTTTATCACGAAGTGATCCCCAGTAGACTTAATGATTATCACATTATTATTATTATTATTATTGTATTCATATACTCTTAGCGTTCCTTTTATTGAATTTATGGGCTTATAAAGATGAAGCACAAACCATGGTCCACAGGAAATCTACTGAGGTAATGTGACTAATCCTTGTCCATGTGACATGCCAGTTATCTTGCTGTATGTACCTATACTTTCCGCTATAGACTTTAGTCAGGGATACCTACACATTTCCTGTGTACTATTTACAGTGAAAAATAGAGTTAACATTGAAAATTTATTTTCATTTCCATTCTTCTTTATTCTAAAAAGACATATCTGGTTTACTGGGCAATATTTTCAGTCACTTATTTTAATCAGAATAGTTATATTTATATGCACACTTTAGAGGTGGATACCTCCTGATAGATTTTAATAATTTGTTATTTGGATTTCCCAGTTTGTACATCATCCAATTGCTTGCACAGTTTATAGTCTTTCTGCCATAGCTGCATCTAATCCTAGCTGGAGACAGCTTTTCTGTTATGTTGAGAGTTTTGTGGTTGATAAACATTGTCAACTATTGTAGAAAAATCTTAAGGAAACAATATACATAGTGGCAATGATTGGAGATCAATATACACAAACAAATCTTAGGGTAGAAATGCACTTTATGCTTGATAATGTGATAAAATCACAGGAGAAATTTTAATGAATAGAATTGCAGGAGTAAAATAAAATTATTGAATATATTTTAATAATTAGATTGTAATTCTGTAGAGGATGCTGATTCAAGCAAAGATCTAAGTTTGTTTATTTTGAAATTTAAATATCTATATAATAAATCAATATCTGAAGAAATACTTTATGAATCATTAGACTAAGTAAATATGGAATGCAAAAGCTAAGCAACGATATATAAGTTTGTGTTTAGATATGAGTATTAATACAAATTTTAAAGTTTGGGTTTGTATATGTTTTTAACTAAAAATGCATATTCAACAAAATTTATTTATTTCTAAAACAGCTAATATGGTTTGTCTATGTGTCCCTATCCAAATCTCATCTTGAATTGTAATCTCCATAATCCCCATATGTTGAGAGGGGATCTGGTGGGAGGTGATTGGATCATGGTGGTGATTGGATCATGGCAGTGATTGGATCATGGCAGTGGTTGCCCCCATGCTGTTCTCATGACAGTGAGTTCTCATGATAGTGAGTTCTCACGAGATCCGATGATTTTATATTGCTTGACAGTTTCTCCTTTACATGATCTCTCTTGCCTGCCACTATGTAAGATGTGCTTGCTTCCCCTTCAACTTCCACCATGATTTTAAATTTCCTGAGGCCTCCCCAGCCATATGGAACTCCGAGTCGATTAATCTTCTTTCCTTTATAAATTACCGAGTCTGGGGTATCTTTTTATAGCAGTGTAAACTTGGACTAATACACCAACTTTTTGATTTAACAAAATGATGTGAAAATGGTGGCTTTAGTAAGCTTGTCTTTCAGGATTTTCATAAATGCTGGATAACCTAGACATAGATTTTGGAATTAAAGTTTAAGTACATATATCTTAAGATACAAAACCAAAAACTAGTTTGCTTATGTTCCTACTCAAGGAGAAGCTACTAGACATGGAGAAAGACTAAAGATATCCAAATTGATTTAGTTCCATAGAATGGGGATTTTTTTTTTTTTTTTTTTTAGGGACACCTAAAAACAAAATGACAAGAATGTATCTCAATGTCTCTATAAAAGATAACTTTTAACATTCTGGGAATATTTACGTCTTCTTATTAACCGAAGAGTACACCAAATTTGTAAATATTCAAGATTAATATCCTAACAAGCATCTCAGGTCCTACAAAATTTAACCGTGATCAGGCCAACACCTATCTATCCTGGAATCAAAGAACACACATTGAAGATATCTAAGAATCAAAAGAGTTGTCAGAAACTCTGTTTGACATCAGCTTCATTGGGAGAGAATGACTTTTTAGTATCTCATATTAGTGCACTTTCAATCTCCTCTAGTATCCTCCTTCAATTGTCCTTCAATTAAAGACAAACTTATGACTTGGCTTATTATATGACATTGGCTTGGCTTCCAATCTCAGCTACTTGTAGGTTAGAGCTGTGTACATTATAAATGTAATCATGGAGTCTAATATAGAAAATAAGTTACACAGGTTTATTAAATGAATATTAAGAAATGTTACCATCCTTCTGCCAACAATTTCATACCAACCTCAATCATGTAAAAACTACCCCTTTCTTCCAAGTCTATATCTCATACTACTATTCCTCTGAAATAAGCAATAAAAAGCAAAATCGTTTTATTTAATATCCATCATCAAGATGCAGCAATATTGTTGAGAAAGTATCTCTTCATATATATAAGGGAGGCTATCTGACAGTGCAACAAGCACTGAATTTTGAAGCAGAGCATGGAAAGTTTAAGTTCTTATTATTCTACCAACTTAATTTATGGTCATGGGCACTTAACTTGAAATCTATACATCTCAGCTTTGCTTTTAAATAGAGAAAATAATGTCTGACCAACTTAATTCATCAAGATACTGTAATTCTGATTTGTGAATAATTTTAAATATAAAAATTTTAACTATTCAATGTTGTTATGTCTTTTTTCTCTTAATTGATGATTTCTCAATAAAAAAATTAAACACATATCCTTTGCCCACTTTTTGATGGGGTTGTTTGTTTTTTTCTTGTAAATTTGTTTGAGTTCTTTGTAGGTTCTGGATATTAGCCCTTTGTCAGATGGGTAGATTGCAAAAATTTTCTCCCATTCTATAGGTTGCCTGTTCACTCTGATGGTAGTTTCTTTTGCTGTGCAGAAGCTCTTTAGTTTAATGAGATCCCATTTGTCAATTTTGGCTTTTGCTGCCGTTGCTTTTGGTGTTTTAGACATGAAGTCTTTGCCCATGCCTATGTCCTGAATGGTACTACCTAGGTTTTCCTCTAGGATTTTTATGGTATTAGGTCTAACATTTAAGTCTCTAATCCATCTTGAATTAATTTTCGTATAAGGAGTAAGGAAAGGATCCAGTTTCAGCTTTCTACTTATGGCTAGCCAATTTTCCCAGCACCATTTATTAAATAGGGAATCCTTTCCCCATTTCTTGTTTTTCTCAGGTTTGTCAAAGATCAGATGGCTGTAGATGTGTGGTATTATTTCTGAGGACTCTGTTCTGTTCCATTGGTCTATATCTCTGTTTTGGTACCAGTACCATGCTATTTTGGTTACTGTAGCCTTGTAGTATAGTTTGAAGTCAAGTAGAGTGATGCCTCTAGCTTTGTTTTTTGACTTAGTATTGTCTTGGCAATGTGGGCTCTTTTTTGGTTCCATATGAACTTTAAAGCAGTTTTTTCCAATTCTGTGAAGAAACTCATTGGTAGCTTGATGGGGATGGCATTGAATCTATAAATTACCTTGGGCAGACATTTCTCAAAAGAAGACATTCATACAGCCAACAAACACATGAAAAAATGCTCATCATCACTGGCCATCAGAGAAATGCAAATCAAAACCACAATGAGATACCATCTCACACCAGTTAGAATGGCGATCATTAAAAAGTCAGGAAACAACAGGTGCTGGAGAGGATGTGGAGAAATAGGAACACTTTTACACTGTTGGTGGGATTGTAAACTAGTTCAACCATTATGGAAAACAGTATGGCGATTCCTCAAGGATCTAGAACTAGATGTACCATATGACCCAGCCATCCCATTACTGGGGATATACCCAAAGGATTATAAATTATGCTGCTATAAAGACACATGCACACGTATGTTTATTGCAGCACTATTCACAATAGCAAAGACTTGGAATCAACCCAAATGTCCATCAGTGACAGACTGGATTAAGAAAATGTGGCACATATACACCATGGAATACTATGCAGCCATAAAAAAGGATGAGTTTGTGTCCTTTGTAGGGACATGGATGCAGCTGGAATCCATCATTCTTAGCAAACTATCACAAGAACAGAAAACCAAACACCGCATGTTCTCACTCATAGGTGGGAACTGAACAATGAGATCACTTGGACTCAGGAAGGGGAACATCACACACCGGGGCCTATCATGGGGAGGGGGGAGGGGGGAGGGATTGCATTGGGAGTTATACCTGATGTAAATGACGAGTTGATGGGTGCAGCACACCAACAAGGCACAAGTATACATATGTAACAAACCTGCACGATATGCACATGTACCCTACAACTTACAGTATAATAATAATAAATAAATTTAAAAAAAAAAGAACTAAAACTATAAATAAAAAAAAAAATTAAACACAATTTTCAATATATGTGTTAACTGAAGTGAACTATTTTAATTAAATAGATTTATTTACATATTCATTTATTAAGTCATAAAATGAGCAGGTACTTGCTACCTACCTCCTATGTGCCAGAGATTTCTCTGTTTACTAAGAATTCAGTCATGAACATAAGAAAAGTTGCCTCTCTCTCTTTCTCTCCTTCCTTCCCTTCCTCTCTCTCCCTCCCTCCCTCCCTCCCTCCCTTCCTCCCTCCCTCTCTCTCTCTCTCCGTCTATTTACATTCAATTGGAAAGAATAAATTGAACACATAACTAAAAAGGAAAATTTCAGATATTAATAAGTGTCACAGGGAAAATTAGTGTTTAACAGATAGTGATTTATACTTCAGTTGTTATTATGAAAGCTATACCTTAAGAGGTAACATTTAAATTGAAATGTTAACGCCAAGAAAGAGCAAGTCTTGCTAAGTTAAAATCAGTATGAAGAGTTTTATGGCAGAGGAAATGATGGTAAGGTAGAAATTGATTTGATTATTTGAGAAACTGAAAAGATATTTAGGCTGCCTGTGCATGGATCAGAGTGGCTAGTGGGGAAAATGGTCCAGGAAAATAACAGTTAAGTAAGATCGAAGCTAGGTCACATAGACCTTAGCATCCTGGATGTTTAGGTTGATCTGCATTCCTCCAAATTCATATGTGGATGTCCTAACCCCCAGCACCTCCAAATATGACTGTATTTAGAGATAGGGTTTATAAAGAGGTAATTAAGTTAAAATCAGGTAATTAGACCAGATCCTAATCCAATATGACCAGTGTCCTTATGAGAAGAGGAAATAAGGAGACACACACACACACACACACACACACACACACACACACACACAAGAACACCATGTGAGCATGAAGGTGGCCATCTGTAGGCCAGGAAGAGAGACCTCAGAAGAAACCAGTCCTGCTGACACTTGATCTCAGACTTCTAGCTTCCTGAACTGTGAGAAAATAAATTTTTGTTGTTTAAGCTTCCAAGTCTGTGGTACTTTGCTACAGCAAGCCAAGCAAACTAGTACACTGTCAAAGGGGTTTGTATTTTACTGTAAGCGCGAGAGTCAATCATCTAAGGGCTTTCAGCCAGAGAGTGTCATAATGTATCTGATTTATATTCCTTTCAGAACACTCTAGCTGCTCTGTGTATGACTCATTTTTGTAAGATAGTAGAGGAGATAGCAGAGAAACCAGAGAGAAAGCTTTTTCGAGAACATATACATGCTGTGTGTATGTAGGAAGGGGGCTGTGTGCATTTGAATTTGTGAATAGCTGTACAGACATTTTAGATATGTATGTAACCACAGCCCTCCATTGTGTATTTTACTGTGACAGATATTATAACTCATGATTGGCCACACACTCACAATTTTATTTTCCCTAAAAGCTTGATATTGATATTATATTTTATAGACAAACCTAGATGTTTAGCCAGTTGGCCATATTGTTGCCTTACTAATGATAAATAAGCTTTTTTTTTTTTTTTTTTTTTTTTGGTTGTTTGAGACAGAGTCTTACTCTGTCACTCAGGCTGGAGTGCAGTGGCGCGCCATCTCGGCTCTCTGCAAGCTCCGCCTCCCGCACCATTCTCCTGCCTCAGGCACCCAAGTAGCTGGGACTATAGGCACCCACCACCAAGCCTGGCTAATTTTTTGTATTTTTAGTGGAGACGGGGTTTCACTATGTTAGGCATGATGGTCTTGATGTCCTGACCTCGTGATCCACCCGCCTCGGCCTCCCAGTGTGCTGGGATTACAGGCGTGAGCCACCACGCCCGGCCAAGCTTTTGTTACATATTGTTTTGTATTTGGTTTGGGTAAACATGTTTACTCTGTTTCAAAGAGAAAGGAACACACATTTGTGTGTGTGTATATATATACGTATTTGAGATATATATATAGAGAGAGATGATGTATGTCTGTATATATGATGAGTCAATATATACAATAAAAATTAAAAATCAAGCTATTAATTCATGAAAGATGACACATATTAGATAGAAAGTTTATATACTGGAAAAGGCACAGTACTAAGAATGAGGGGACTTATCACTCAATTGCTTCATGATATAAGGAGGTAAACAACTTAATTATTAATTCTTCATATCTACAAATATATATATTTACAGAAGCTATTATAAATGTTGAATTGATTAAAGAAACAGAAACTTAAAGGCAAACAAAAACCATGACATAGATATTAAAATAATAGAGATATATTAATCGTCCAGTTAACCAACATCCTAGATATAAATAACAACTCTCCTTTTAAAATGGGATATTCTATTTTAAAGAATATTCTTTGCAGTTGATTTAATTTACAACATTATATAAAATTGGAATATATAGTCAGTGAGCAGCATTGTTCATAGAGATGAAACATATGTTACCAGTAGCAGTTGTCTGATGAAGCTTCATTATTCAGTTCAAAAATGCTGAAGCTATAATCGTTAAGCATATGCCAAAGACAGAAAAATAGCGGCTCTAGTATGAGAGAGAATTAAGGTGGGAGAGGGAAATATAAAAGATTTTTATAGAGGCACAAAGAGAATTGGAAATCTAATTATAATTACATTTTATTATTAGTTATTCATGATTGTCGCCACATCATTTAGTTAGAACAAATGAGTAATAGCCAGAGCCACTTTACAAATAACTATTCATTAAGGCAAGATTTTACAGGAAAGTTGATGATTTATTCAAATGGTAGCTATGGTTCCATCTAGAAGCCAATTACAATATCAGAAATAAGATGGAAGATCTACCATCTTATTTCTGATGTTTATCCCCATAGAAAGTGGGATCTTCAAGTTTCTATTCTACTACTAGTGTAATAAAAAGGAATGTCCAGTTGGGTTAGCTAAAAGCTGGTTCTGAGATGGAGATTGATGTGCCAGATATTTATTAGAAGAGGGAAGAGGCAGAATTCAGAATAGGAAGGAGTCAGGTTGTGATGCAATTGGACAAAGCCTAGGCCAACTTTGGGAGATATTCTAGAGAGAGTGTTGTCCATTAGTTTTACCAGATGGGACCAAAAGGGCCAAATCTTTCTATTCGTGCCTTGCTTAGTCACTGGATGCAAGATTGCCTTAGAAAGTGTGAGTTTAGGCAGGGTCAGTCTTTGCAGCCAGGACAAACTCTGAAGAAGTTAAGAGCTGAAGTTTGTCTGCTGATCACGTTCCTGAGTTAGGCAGCACATCCTTTCTTGAAGTTGGACCTGGATTGGCACATCTTAATATGGACCTCTTTCCAGCACTTGTGCTACTTGGATCTACTCCATATATTTTATATTTTGGGGGAGCATCTTCTTCAGGGTTTCCTTGAATATCTCTTGTTGATAGAAAACTTAAAAGAGGGATGAACTTCAGTCCTTGCAATGCAATTGGTCTTGGTACCTTAACTGAGACGCATCGTTGTCATCCTCCACTGTCCATTCTAGAGTTCACTTCCCTCAGCTCCCACCACTTTTGGTCTTGGTAGTTTATCAACTGGTGTGACCTGGAAACGTATCCCCCAGGTATTTGATCCCCAGATCACCATGACCTTCTTAAGCTAGGTTGCTGCACTTTTTAAATTATATTAATGGTGGGGAAAGGAAGTATTGAAAATCACTCAAGCTGATTATGTGCACTCTTTACTACATTTATCATGCAGAATATACCACCTAATGATGAGTGTCAACTGACAATTACACCTGCAAGAAATAATGACTTTCCTTCCTGCTTGATATTCCCTGGACACAAAATGTCCAAAGTGTCCAGCAAGCAGATAGTGATAACCATTCAGTGAGACTCTTTCATTTCTCCTGACAAGAGTGTGCCCTCTTGAGATTACAACCCTTAATGTTGCAAGCCCACAGTTGTAGAAACTGAAATAACAAAACCTCCTAGTAGATCATTAGGAGTGATGGTAACTCAGGTACTCTTGTTTTCATGTCCTGCTTCCCAGACCCATGTACTCTTCCTCTGAAGAAAAAGTGCAAAATGAATATTTTTGTTCAATGCATATTATGCATAGTGGATAAGACATGTTAATCTTACAGAATATTTCCTTAGAGCTGTGTTTCAAAAGTGTCTTCAACAGGCCTGTGGCTTCTGTGTGGTACAATGTGAGACAGAAATATAAGATCTTGTGGATGTGGGTTTCCTCTTCCACATTCTTTGATTTATATGTACCCTCTGGTCTGATATAAAGCTGTGATCCCATATCAATAGATCAAATGCTCCATAAGCTCTCTGATATAGCTACTAGCCAATGCCCTACTGAGAAGACAGGAAATCTACTCAGAATATATAATATATACATACAGTTATATATATAATTATATATATAAAGTTATATACATATAATTATATGTATAAAGTTATATAAATATAGGCATATATATAAAAAGTTATATATATATATATATAAAGTTTTAACCCTACCAGGATGGAAGAAAACCAATGTAATAAATTTACCACCAGCTATCCAGTAGATTTTCTCTGGAAAGAAAGCAAATTTGTTTAGGATGTGGTCATTGTTAGTGTCTATTACTGGCAAGTTGGATTATCTTTAATAATTGTGAGTTCAGAGACATATTGCGTCTCTGTCTCTTCCACTTTAACCACTTCTGCTATATCCTTTTATACCAGCATTGTTGTGGCCATTAATAGAGACTACCTGGTATCAACTACCTCAGTAGTTTTATTTAATTTTTTAGTATCTCTTCCATGGTGAAAACTCTCTGGGGGACACCAACATGAGATAGGAAGCTCTTCAAATGTCATGCTTACTTGACTATGTTGATTCACATGTCTTTACCTCAAAACCCCTTGCCCCACATTTCCCCATATTTTTTTCTTCCAAGTCCTTGATTAGATGTCCAGGAGCTTTATATATTTTCCTGAAACTGTACATATTATAACTTTGATTCACTGTTTTCCACAAAATTTTAAAACCAGGTATACTGCCCAAGAATTTATTTATTTATTTATTTTACACATACTGACTTTCAAGCTAATTCCTGACTAGGCCATAATATAAGTGCTGTCCATGTCTTATATGCATTCATACAATGCTGACCAATCTATAAGCTAAACTTAAGCATTTTTGTACCTACTCAGGTGGTCATATGGCATTTTCCATCAACCATAGATGTGAATTCAGGAATGGATACCGGGGTACCCTTCAGTGCCTGGAAAGTTGTGTTGCCTTACTTTTCGTAGGAGGCACAGGTGCAATAACTTTGCATCTACTTTGGAGAGAGTGACCCAGAACACCCTGGATTAACTATTCCTAAATAGTTTTAAAATATGTCAGGCCCCTGAATCTCCACAGGGTTAATGTCCCACCCTCTGAAATGCGTATGTCTTACCAAATCTTTTAGAATGCTAGTCATGTCATAGTCATAAGCCACATCTCTACCAAAAATACAAAAAATTAGTTGAGCATGGTGGTGCATGCCTGTGGTCCCAGCTACTCAGGAGACTGAAGTAGGAGGATCACTTGAGCCTGGGAGTTAGAAGTTGTAGTGAGCTGAGATCGTGCCACTGTCTGGGCAACACAGTGAGACCCCATGTCAAAAAAAAAAAAAAAAAGGAAGAAGAGTTGACGTTAGTATAAAACTAAATGAATATAGTTGTTCATTCGCTGTTGCTGATCACTTTTCATTGAGCTAAAAAATTATGCATTCATTAAATTAATGTTTAAATACCATGCCCTGGTGTCATTTTAATATGATCTAGCAAAAATACCTCATTTGGTTACTTTTTTGTAGTTCACAGTTATCTTCCAAGATTCATCCAATTTCTAAAGGAGTTTAACTAATAAATAAAATAGGGGAATATAGGTGTATTAGTCCATTTTTATGCTGCTGATAAAGACATACCCGAGACTGTAATTTACAAAAGAAAAAAATTTAATGGACTCACAGTTCCACGTGACTGGGGAGGCCTCACAGTCATGGTGGACGGTGAAACGAATATCTCACACAGTAGCAGATAAGAGAAGAGAGAGAGCTTGTGCAAGGAAACTCTAGTTTTTAAAACCATCACATCTCGTGAGACTTACTCACTATCATGAGAACAGCAAGGGGAAGAACCACCCCCATGCTTCAGTTACTTCCCACCAGTTTCTACTACGACACGTGGGAATTATGGGAGTTACAATTCAAGATGAGATTTGGGTGGGGACACAGCCAAACCATATCACTAGGGGACTGAGGACTACCTCTGCTTCCTTTAGGTCTGTAAGATGACACAAGTCTTCCTATGACCCTAGAAAGAGATATGACTTTTTATATACAGATTTATACAAAGTAGATATTACTATATATATATATATATACACACACACACACACACCACACACACACACACACACACACACACAATAGACCTGGAGAAAGGTCTAGTTAAAGAGGTTTTCTGTTTGCTTTTCCTACATTGATGCCTCTTATCTTTCCAGATCCAGGACAGAATATGAAGGTTGTGCAAACTGCCAACTAGGTCTATTCCAGTTCTACCTTCGGGGATCAGGGAAATGACCACAAGTTTGATTCAGGGACTAGCTTTTAGCTTAACATCAAACCTTAACAAAGATTTGATTTATTACTTGGTTTATATGTGCTCCTACATAAGAGGAGGGCCATGATGACACATTAGGTTTCTAAATATCAGTGACAATTGGGTACTTCTACACAACAGTTCTAACGATGTTTAGGTATTCTCCTTACCCTGGTGCAGAATTACTCATGTGAATTATTACAGAGTTCTTTGGGGAATTACTGACAGATTCATTCTCACATATGATTGACTTGGGATTGCAAAGTCTTTTCATCCTGGAGTTGCAGCCACCTCTTCAGTCAGTGAATGTTGGATCTGAAAACATTCTCTGATCTGAAAACTAAGCAAGGGATTATGAACCTATATTGGGGTGATTGCCCTCAGACTTCTGGTTGCATATTCTTGTTTTTTTCCTGTGGTGTATCTACACATTTATTTACTACTAGGGCTGCTGTGTTCTATTAATCATCTCCATCACTCTTTGTAAGCCAGGTATTCTTGGTCACTACTTCAACCTCAATGTTTTTAACAATAATTATAATCTGGCTTCTGACAGTTAAGTGATCTGGCCTCTATTGTTTTGAGTTACTGTAATCTTTATTTCTATCTGACAAGGTCTATAAAATCCACTGCTAAAATCAGCCTTCAGAAGAAAATCATCACTAAATTATTTAGGGAGACTGGCGTGCTTTGCACAATTGCATGCATTATAGGCTAGGTGTAGGGTACGCCATCTGATCTTTTCCTTGGAACATAATCATCCGGTGGATCTTCCAACCATACATAATGTATCTATTCCAGTACACTCATTTTCCAAAGTCTTATCATTTCTCCACAACTGTTCTAGCATTCCAACGTCACTTAGATGGGGCATTGCTATTTTCATGTTTAGGGTACCCATTTGATTAGTGACTTTGCAGCATCTACTTGATCTGGGGCTAGTGACACACCAAGGCTATACACCTTTCTCAGGAGTCATCCATTAGTTTATAATTTCAGTTCCATTTTAGGAATCAGCAATTATACTAATACAAAATTCCTATATATATATAGATTTTATGAACATTTATATTAATTTAAATATATAGAATACTTATACATATAAATATATGTGTTGATATATCTGTGTGTGTTGTGTGTACATACAATTATTGGTGTGTACATGTATGTGTGTATGTATGTATAAACATATGCATATATGTATATGCATCTAAACATATGCATATATGTGCATATGTTTATATATAGACATATACACACATATATATACACACAGACACATACAGAGAGAATAAAAACTTTTCCAAAAAAATAATTGTTCTAATTTTAACTTCGATATATTAATTTCTGAAAGTAAAATTGTAAGATATATGCCCAGCAGTGGGCATGTAATTTTGTTATTTTTCTTTGTTCTTTTTTTTTAAATAAACTACTCTATTAACAAAGCAGTGTTCTGTTATAACAGGAATACTGAATATTTATTTGCCTGTGAAAGTGTGAATTGAGAGCAATGAATAGAAACTATCTATTTAGTCACAAGCATTTTTAAGTCAAACTTCTGTGAGGAAAAATGATGAAGTGCTTGGCACATAAGAAATCCATCATATAAATATAGTTTTGATACAAGTTGGAGCAGAGAAATTATTATGCTGTTGTAAGAAAGATTACTATCCAGTAAAACTAGAATGAAATGTGAAACTACAAAGCAACAGAATACAAATATGTAAGAATATCCTTACCATATTGTTCAACATATTACGCAGGGAAAAAAGTCTCTACACTAAAAAGTAAACCATGGTTGGTGGATTTGAGGTATAGGAGCTAGAAAAGTTACAAAGTCTTAAAAGGACAAAGAAGGTTCGTTAATAAGAAAAAATCTGAAGCACCCAAGTTCAGCTCTAGGTCAGGTTACTGACAAATTTCAAGACAGCAATGACTCTCATGTTTGTAGCTAAGAATTTTAAGCCCAGCAGGCTTCACACATTAAACATACACTTTAAACACAGAAATAGAATACAAGTTTTTCTAAAACAAGTGAATAATGAGAAATATGTAAACATGAAAATACATAGAGATTCACGGAACATTTCTTTACCAATTATAAAAGGAAAAGTATAGACAGAATCCTGGTTTACTGGTACATTTTGGCAGTCAAAACAGTTCCTAAAGAACAGGTAGTCCTCATTTCAGGTTTTCTTTGAGTTGTGTATTTCCCATAGAATCTTTTTGCCTTTCTGTTGAATTAATCTTTTTTTTTTTTCTTTAAATGGAGTTTCACTCTTGTTGCCTAGGTTGGAGTGCTATGGCGTGATCTCAGCTAACTGCACCCTCTGCCTCCTGGGTTCAAGCAATTCTCCTGCCTCAGCCTCCCGAGTAGCTGGGATTACAGATGACTGCCACAACACCTGGCTAATTATTTTTGTATTTTAAGTAGAGGCCGGGTTTCATCACGTTGACCAGGCTGGTCTCGAACTCCTGACTTCAGGGGATCCACTCGCCTTGGCCTCCCAAAGTGCTGGGATTACAGGCGTGAGCCATCGCGCCTGGCCTAGCATTCTTTTCATTAATATACTTGATATCTGAATCATCTTTGTAAGGACATTTCCAGCTATCTTTGTCTCATTTTCAATTTGCTTTTCTCAAGTCCATAATCATCCTATCAAATTCCTCTGTTGAAGGCACAGGCATTCCGTGAAGAAGGTTATTGGAAGTTGAGTACAACTTTTCATATTTTCTCTTAGTCTTTCATATGTTTCTACCTCAAGTTTCATTTTGCTCGGTCAACCAATGAGCTTCAGAGGTAGGATGCTAAACTGAAACTACTTTTTCTTGCAAGCTACGGTAGGTAGTGAAAGGAAGGTGACAACTGGTACTGAAAATTCACCTTAGCCCCTCCTTTACTCCAGAAGTAGTCACAGTTATAGGTGCTTGCCTATCCCATGCTCTACCCCACAGCCAAAGTGCAATTGTAGGGGCAAAAATAGGGGACAGCAGATTAAACCTCTAGCGGCATTCCATAAAATGCTTTTCCAAAAAGCAAATAAACTTGGAAGAAAGTAAGTTAAAACATTTGGCCAAAGTGCTATTTAAAAATATGTAATACAAAATGGTAAGGAAAAAAAGCCAAATTGAAATTTAAAACTTATTTTGACTGTAACTACAAAATTAGAACATGTGGCTTCAGAAGGAATTATGGTAAATATAGGACAGAAAACCTGAAGTCAGAACTATCACATAAGAGTTGTTTATATATTTGTACCATGTAACACAAATAAAAAACATGCTGGGATTGGGATCTATAAATCAGGCACAAAAGTAGGAAGCTCTAATTCAATGAACGATGAACTGATAATTAAATATGGTAATAGAAGAGCTTATTAATAAGGTATATTCAATGTGTTGTGAATGAAGAGATTGTAACATTGTGATACATGTATATATAATGTATGTAATTATAGAATGAGGCAGATCTGTACTTGTTTGAAAAGATGCTCATATTATACCTATATAAAGAGATGTTTGTGGCAGGGCTTGGTGGTGCATGCCTATAGTCCTCTTGTTTCAGCCCGGGAGTTTGAGGCTGAAGTGAGCTATGATCATGTCATGGCACTCCAGCCTGGGTGACAGAGTGAGACCTCATCTCCAAAGAAAAATATTTTTAGACAGTTTTTAACAATCTTTAAAGGGCACCCATTTTTCTTCAGTTTATAATGTAAAAATGACTGTATAGACATGATTAAATTCCTAGCACCTTCTGTTTTTCAATAATGGACTAAATGGTTGGTATCAATGGCTGGTATTATTGCTTATAAAAGTGTCTTGCACTTGATGGAGTATATGTTGAGAAATAAAGTTTATTATCTTTTAATTCCATTTTCCACAGACGTTTGAAATCCTCTTATAAAATATCATATTATTTATTTTATTAAATGTTAAAATTATACTTTACAAACAGTGGGTTAAATAATTTAAACTATTGCTTTTTACCATTTTTTAAATGAAAAGGAAAACCTGCTGCTTTAATAATTGCACATCCTATAACATTTACAGATTTTAATTCAAATTAAAGTTACATTTTTCTGGTTGCTATTGCTGCATAATAAAATACTCAAAATTAGTAGCACAAAATAGCAGTTTTACTCATCTCAATATTTTGTTGATCAAAAGTTTAGACATAATACAGCAGAGAAGACTTATCTTTTTTGCATAATGTTTGTGATCTCATCTGGAAAGACTCAAATGCAGGGATTGACTCAAATATCTGATGATGACTCCAAAGGTTTGAGTGGGGCTGGAAAAACAGAGGATGAGGAATTCAATTTCCAGGTAGATGATTGGCTCTCATATCTCTCTGGGCTGACAGAACTCAGCAATTGGAGTGTGTTGACTTCTAAGTGGCTTGTTTACATCATGATGACCAGGTTTCAGGAGGAAGTCTTCTATGAGAGTGATCATTCCACGAGAATCCAGGAGAAGATGCATAGTCTTTTCTGACCTATACTTGGGTGGCAGTTGTCATAAATTCTGCCATATTTTATTACCTAAAACATCTGTAATATTGTCCAGATGAAGAGGAGAGGATACAGACTCTACCTCTCAAGGGAAGTCTGTAAAAAAATTTTGTACCATTTTTTTAAACTGCCACCTTCAGAGAGAAAATAACATGGACCATTATTTGTGATTTTTAAGAATTAATCCAGATGAATAAAACCATAATAAGGTTGGTTTATTATTGAATATTATAAGAAAATATATTATTTTCATTTGATGAATTACTTGGATATAAAGTTTCAAAAGTCAATTTTTTAAATATCAACACAATGTAATGATTTCATGACTTCAGATAGTGCTTCAAATAAATAGCTTGGCATAATATTGTGACATTACAAAAGCATAGGAGTTATCAACTTCCATCAATTCTGTTTGTAAAAGATCTTATTTGCATCATATTAAATGAATATTCTTTTTATTGTATATTGTTTGGTTTTAAATACTCCTACTGATACCAGCCACTCCATAACAAAGATAAGCTGAAATCCAATACCATCTCCAAAATTATATAACTAGCTTTTCTAGATCTCTGGACCCAGTCTTAAAAGGGAAGGAGACAATAGAATGAGACAAAGTTGAACTTCATGTGGAATGAGTGTTCAGCTGTAAGCAGTTGCTTGAAACTTGAAAAGAGTTCAATAGCATGCATTAGCAAGTTTAGGTTGCTACACTGCCTTCTTACAAACACTTTCCCACGTGCTTACTACATACTACATAGAATGGGAGCAGTTCATGAGAAGCAGGAATAAATGTTTTCATAATATAAAATTTTACTTTCTTTGCATTTCAGAATCATAATGTCTAAAATATTCACTCTACTACATTTGAGACACTCTAAAATTTTCAGAGATGATCTATACCCATGGCTTAAATTTATCTAATTTTGGTGACTTATTAACCAGCTTATAAGAAAAAAAATGTGCTTCTAAAAGAGGCTTTAAATCATTTCTATTTTCTATAGGTAAAGCAGAATTCATGTAAAGTAATGCTTTAGTAAACTTTTTTTAATGGACTATTAATTATGTGAAGATACACCCATTTGTATTTGGAATTTGGAAGCAATGGGCTGAGACAATGATAAAGTAAAATGCTGTTAATAATTTTTTAAATGGATGCTTTATTGGCTGTGTGCTGGGTGTGATAAAACCTCAGAGTGGCATCAAATGTCCTGAAAATTGACATTGATCTTACAAAAAGGTCTTTGAACCCTTAAGACTTCCACCAGTTTTTACGTTATTTTTGGTTACAGGGGTAAGAACACTTTGTTAAATCACTTACAGAACGAGCCTCCCTATCATCTAACTGAATGGGTGGAATGTAGTTTCACATTTTATTCCATCGCTATGTCAAAAGCTGACCCATTGGGTCTTCAATCAATATGTGTTGTAGCACTTTTTAAAAAGTAAACCTACATCTTTTCATTGTGCCAAAAGAGTTGCTTGCTTTTGCATAATTTAGAGCTATCTAAATCAAAGTTAATTCTTGGTGATAATGCCTCTTTCTAGATTAGTAAAAGTAAATATTTTAAAGCATATGTAAATATGATTTATGCAGAACATTAAATATTTATATATGCCATATATTGTTTAAAAATCTATCACGTTGCTATCCGTGTGCTATGAATGTGCAAAGATTATGTATGTAATTATCTTCAAACTGGCTCATGGAAAGTTACCAGAAATCAAAATCTAGTATTAAAATTAGGAAACGGGAAGCATAGTTCAGATTTCCAACATTATAGGTTTATTTTTTTTAATTCGAGTAAATCAGTATTCACAGCCAAAAAGTATGGTTGAATTATTAAAGTATAAACATAGTCTTGTGAAAAATAAAAACTCATTCTAATATATGGTTTTGTGATTTTTATGTGTTAGATGTTATTTAGCATCTTTAAAGTTGATCTTTTTATATGAAAGAGTAAAATAATGAGAAAACTGCTTTAAATTTCAGGCAAGACAGATAATAATCAATCCTCAAAGAATATAAAAGGATATTGATTTGAAATAAGTACTTCTGCTATTAACAAGATATTCAAAACTCAAATAATTACATTAAGACTATCCTGCACAGAAATTTATACTATATACTTTAATAGCTTGAAGAAAACATTCTATTGACAATGTGGTATAGTACAAGGTAATGATGAATGAAAGAGAAAGACAAAAACAAAGCTTTAAAAAATAAAATGTAAATAAATGTTTTAAAATATGTAGAAACACACACAATTGGTTATTAAAGTTGTCTCTTTTTTTTTGTTTCACTATTTCCTGTGATACATTTTTTTCTACTTGATATCATAAGTTATTACATGTATATATTATACTGTTATACTTCAAATAATGTACTGAGTTATTGTGGTATAAATACAATGTTTTCTTATAAATTTATTTTTTGCTTGTTGCAGAATGTCTTTTATGTTCATATATTTGATTTGTGTGTGTGTCTATATACATGCCAGTTTATTTTTTAATGTTCTTTAAAATCGTTATGGATATAAAATAGTTGTATATATTTATGAGGCACAGGCCTGCTTGTTTTGATACAGGCATGAAATGTGTAATGATCAGTTTATGTGTTCTCAATGTATTTTATTCACGTTAGTTTTTGTTTCTTCCAGTAGTTGGAGTATAAAGAACTGCCTGTTCTGCTTTTGTTTGTTTGACTTTTTCCTTTGTTCATTCATTTAGTCAATGTTCATCTGTGTGGTGGCTATCCATTAAATGCTTGGAGATGTGCAGAACCATCTAATAAGTTTCCAGTTCTCATTCTGTGGATTAGAGGAGAATTTCTCTGATCAGCCGACCCTCTTTTTCACTCACAACCTCAAAAGTGGAAAGGACTAAATATATATATGGTATTTCTATTTCTAATTTTTTGAGGAATCTCCATGCTGTTTTCTATGGTTATTGCACCATTTTGCATTTCCCAACAGCAGCATACAAGGTTCCAATTTCTCCACATCCTTGCTAACATTTGTTATGTCTCTCTCTCTTGTCTCTCTCTCTCTCTCTCTCTCTCTCTCTCTCTCTCTCACTGTGTGTGTGTGTGCTTGATAACAGCAATCTTAGTAGGTGCGAGCCACTCATTATAGTTTTTATTTGCATTTATCCGATAATGAATGATGTTGAGCACCTATTCATCTATTCATATACCTGTTGGCCATTTGTGTGTTTTCTTTGGAGAACGTCTGTTCGAATCCTTTACACATTTTAAAATTGGTATATTATTATTACTTTACTATTAAGTTGTATGAGTTCCTCATATATTTTGGACATTAATCCTTTAGAAGACATATGTGCAAATAATTTATTCCACTCCACAGGTAGTTTTTTCACTTTGTTGATTGCTTCCCTTGCTGTGCAGGCTTTTTATTTTGATGTGGTTCAACATCTATTTTTGCTCTTGTTGCCTACACTTTTGATGTTATATCCAAAAAATCTTTGCTAAGACCCAAAATAAGATTGTTTCCCTATGTTTTTTTTCCTATAAAAGTTTTGCCACTTCAGGTTTTATGTTTAAGCCTTTAATCTATTTTGAGTTGATTTTTGCTTATGGTATACGGTAAAGATATAATTTTATTATTTTGTATGTGAATATCCAGCTTTCCTGACACTATTTGTTGAAGAAATTATCCTTTTCCCTTTGTGTGTTCTTGGCACCCTCGTCAGTTTTTCTTTATTGTATACATATGGATTTATTTCTGGGCTCTCTATTCTGTCCCACTGGCCTATATGTCTATATTGATGGATATATAAATATGATTTAGGTTTACATTAAATATTCATATATGCTATATATTGCTTAAATATATTATGCTGATATCAATATGCTATGGCTGTGCATTATGTATTATGTCATTATCTTAATAACTAGCCTATCGAAAATTACCAAAAATATAAACCCTGAATTACAATTAAGGAAAAGAAAGCATTGTGCAGAATTTCCAAAGCATGGTACAGAAATATTTGCATTTCTCTAATGATCAGTGATGTTGAGCTTTTAAAAATATATTTCATGGTTGCATAAATGTCTTCTTATGAGAAGTACCTGTTCATATCCTTTGCCTAGTTTTTGATGGGATTGTTTGTTTATTTTCTTGTGAATTTGTTTAAGTTCCTTGTAAATTCTGGATATTAGACCTTTGTCAGATGGGTAGATTGCAAAATTTTTCTCCCATTCTGTAGGTTGCCTGTTAACTGATGCTGGTTTCTTTTCCTATGCAGAAGCTTTTTAGTTTAATTAGATCCCATTTGTCAATTTTGGCTTTTGTTGCAATTGCTTTTAGCATTTTCATCAATGAAGTCTTTGCCTATGCCTATATCCTGAATGGTATTGCCTTGGTTTTCTTCTAAGGTTTTCATGGTTTTGTGTTTTACATTTAGGTCTTAAATCCACCTTGAGTTAATTTTTGTATAAGGTGCAATGAAGGGGTCCAGTTTCAGTTTTCTGTATGTGGTTAGTCCGTTTTCCCAGCACCGGTTATGGAGTAGGAGATCCTTTCCCCATTGCTTGTTTTTGTCAGGTTTGTCAAAGATCAGATGGTTGCAGATGTGTGGTGTTATTTCTGAGGTATCTGTTCTGTCCCATTGTTCTTTATGTCTGCTTTGGTACCAACATTAAGTGTCTGTTTTAACATTTAAGCGATCGATAAATAAAAATAAAACAAAAATATAAACAGACTAAGTAAATCTCTTAAGACCTCCTGATTTTCACATGCTTTGCATATTACTTGGCTATTTGCCTCCAGAATGACCAAGCGCAGGAAATATAGGTAACATTTGGATGAAAATTGAGAATGGAAGCCATAGAGGTGGATACTAGCTGCCATCTTTCCAGAAACTACACTTAGTAGATTAATGCTAATTATTGTTTATCATTTATGTTGATTTTGTGGCTTGCATGGTTAATTCTATCCATAACATTTGAGTAGAACATATATTAACAGTTTTAAAAATGGCAACAGAATAATACAAACATGAATTAAATGTGTATATTACCTTCAAAAGTCTGGATCCCAATAGGATAGATATAAGTAATTTTACAAGGTAAAGACCCCAAACATGAAATAAAAACGAATTTTTATAAAATATGCTAAGAGGTGAATGTGTATGTGTGTGTGTATATATATAAACATATATATATACATCATTGTATATATGTATAAATACATTGTAATGTGTATATGTACATTACATATATATAAAATCAACTTGAGCAACAAGAATTGTCTTCTGGAAAAAGATGAACCTTCATTTTAGAGTGTATATATAAAGATGAGAAGGACATCAATGTGTGTAGGGCATGACCTAGGTAGAATATAAAAGCCTTCCATTCAAAGGAAACAGCTGCTCAATAAAGGAGAAAATTTAAAAATGATAAAGAAACAACAATTGCACAGAATATCAAATGACACAGGCTGACTTTGAGAAAAACTGCCAAGGAATGTCAGTTGATAAGCTTACAAATGCCTAAGAATTATATCTGGAAGTGAGCGATCAGTTACCAAATGACAGATATCAGTCACCAGGTTATTTACATGCGTCAACTCAATCTATCCCTCACTCCAGCGGAAGGAGATTGCAGGCTTTTTTTATTTCCATTTTGCGGAACAGTAAACTGAGGTGTAAAGAGTCTAACTTACAAATTGTTGGTATGAATCCATGTAACTACAGAGTCTACCAGGTAATTTTAAGATGTTAAATACATAAGGAAATAAGTTTAATTGTATTCCTCGTCTAAGAATACATATGATAAAATATCATGATATAATTAAAAATTGGGTCAGGCACAGTAACTCACACCTGTAATCCAAGCATTTTGGAAGACCAAAGCAGAAGGATCACTTGAGTCCGGGGATTTGAGACTATCCTGGGCAACACAACAAGACCTCATCTCTACAAAAATATAAAAAAGTATCCAGGCATTGTGACACATGCCTGTAGTCCCAGCTACTTGGGAGGCTGAGATGGGAGGATTGCTTGAGTCCAGGAGGGCGAGGCTGCAGTGAGCTATGATCGTGCCACTGCATTCAGCCTGGACAACGGAGTTAGACCTTGTCTCAAATAATAATAATAATAATAATAACAATAAATTATAGGCTAAGTCATTAAACTCACATTAAAAGTTTTCACACTATTATTATTCTGTAGTAACAGTACATAAATCACAAACATTAAAATTCCCAGTACACTGTAAATAGTAGTTATTTTTGTTAAATATAATGCTGCTATTTTTCTGGTGAACAAAATGAAAACATATAGCACTATAAACGTTTGCTAACCAACTAATTAAACACTTTATTTATGTAACCCAAGAGTATCTGAATGGTTTCGAGAATCATAAGCATTCTATTTCATAAATTACTGTTAGGTAGTTTATTCTATAGAAATAATTTCAAATAAGAAATATTCCCAGTACTTGAGATTTTGTTGAAACTACCTAATGTTACGTAATATGAATAATCTGTTTACGTTATACTGATTTATAATAAAAGTTTCCTGAGATAGCAGCATTTATAACTCTATTGAAATTTCTAGTGTTTTTCTGGCTTGCTGTGGAATGTTATATTAATTAAAATTCTACTTAATTTTATCCCAGTGAGATCAGTAAATTTTAAGATGAGGAAGAGTCACACCATTCTCAAAGATACATTTAGCTAATTTCTAACTTTTATATTTGTATCTTAGAAGGTATTGTAATTTTATAAGGTATCTCTGAGAAGTGACAACATATTTTCACGAGTTGTCAGGTTTTTCTCCACATTTTTTATAGTTTGGGAAAATATTATAACTTCAGAATTCTGTAGGTAGTATATAAGAATATAATCTAAAGCATTTTCTAATTATAGAACTAACACAGGCAGTAGAATTAAGATTTTGAATAATGTAAGAAATAATTTGCAAAAATAAAACACATTTTAACAAGATTGCTAGTAGTTATATTATTAGTAAAAATTTGAATGTATTTATATTATCACATTTTATAGTTTGCAAAATTATAAACATGAGAAAAATTGAATTGCTTTACTTTTATACTTTTGTTTCTATTTTGAAGATTATGTAACTGGGAAGACTTGACATCTCTCAACATAAGAATCACTCAGTATTGGTTTCAACAGCCTTTGATTTTGTTTTTTTTGTTTGTTTGTTTGTTTGTTTGTTTTTTACTGTTGCCATTGCTGATTTATTTAATTCCTCAAAATCTGAAGTTAATAAATTTCATCACCCTTACAAATGATACAAGAATTAAAAAACTTGTTTATCATGACCCATGTCAATTGGTATATTATTATTTTTGTCTTTTATCTTTTGTATTTCTTTGAAATCATCAATATATCATTATTAACATTGTATACAGTGAATTTTTGTTTGATTTTATACACATGTGCCATGTTTTTTCATTTGCTTTTTTTTATTATTATTATTATACTTTAAGTTCTAGGGTACATGTGCATAACGTGCAGGTTTGTTACATACGTATACTTGTGCCATGTTGCTGTGCTGCACCCATCAACTCGTCAGCACCCAACTACTCGTCATTTACATCAGGTATAACTCCCAATGCAATCCCTCCCCCCTCCCCCCTCCCCATAATAGGCCCCGGTGTGTGATGTCCCCCTTCCTGAGTCCAAGTGATCTCATTGTTCAGTTCCCACCTATGAGTGAGAACATGCGGTGTTTGGTTTTCTGTTCTTGTGATAGTTTGCTAAGAATGATGGATTCCAGCTGCATCCATGTCCCTACAAAGGACACAAACTCATCCTTTTTTATGGCTGCATAGTATTCCATGGTGTATATGTGCCACATTTTCTTAATCCAGTCTGTCACTGATGGACATTTGGGTTGATTCCAAGTCTTTGCTATTGTGAATAGTGCCGCAATGAACATACATGTGCATGTGTCTTTATAGCAGCATGATTTATAATCCTTTGGGTATATCCCCAGTAATGGGATGGCTGGGTCATATGGTACATCTAGTTCTAGATCCTTGAGGAATCGCCATAATGTTTTCCATAATGGTTGAACTAGTTTACAATCCCACCAACAGTGTAAAAGTGTTCCTATTTAAACACAAAAGCAATGGCAGCAAAAGCCAAAATTGACAAATGGGATCTCATTAAACTAAAAAGCTTCTGCACAGCAAAAGAAACTACCATCAGAGTGAACAGGCAACCTACAGAATGGGAGAAAATTTTTGCAATCTACTCATCTGACAAAGGGCTAATATCCAGAACCTACAAAGAACTCAAACAAATTTACAAGAAAAAAACAAACAACCCCATCAAAAAGTGGGCAAAGGATATGAACAGACATTTCTCAAAAGAAGACATTCATACAGCCAACAGACACATGAAAAAATGCTCATCATCACTGACCATCAGAGAAATGCAAATCAAAACCACAATGAGATACCATCTCACACCAGTTAGAATGGTGATCATTAAAAAGTCAGGAAACAACAGGTGCTGGAGAGGATGTGGAGAAATAGGAACACTTTTACACTGTTGATTTTGTTTTAATAGTTGTTTTGTACGCATTTCTTAACCTCAAAATTATTTGCTATAAATTTTTTATAATATTAAATATAGTTACATATATTATCTGGTTCTGTCCACATTTATAGCTTTCTAGTTTATATTATAGTTCTCGGTCTGTATTAAAATATTAATTTTCCTGTACTAGATAAAAAAATATAAATAATTTCCTTAAAACATTCATTTTCTGAAAAACTCACATTAAGGTGATGCACTACTGAATTGCAATGGTTATTGAAATTTATGTGAGGAATGCCTTTAACCGTTGACATTTACTACTAAACAGCCTTTACTCTATACTCACTATAATCAAAAACATACTCTATGTTGAGAAATTATAACATTATTGTTATACACATTCTGTTAAGAAATTATGACATTATTTGTATAATTTTATATATGTAGTACAATGAGCTAATCATATAGAAGAAATGGCTGATGGCTTTGTTTACAAAGGTATATATTTAAATTGCAAGTCAGAAAAGCGATCTGAGGTGGTCCCATTATAAAGAGAAAATAAACGCGGATATGAGTCTGATGGGTATTGGAAGGTTAGTGGGTTAAGCAAGACTGACAAGCTGGAGAATGGGAGAGAGATCAAAATGTTTTCTAGCTATTTTACCCTCAACAAAGAATGAGAACGCCTAGGAGGGAGCAGACCATGGCATGGACAAATATAATTTGCAACTGGAAAATGCTACATGAAAAACTAAAATGCATTCATTTTAGTCAAGAAATCTTGATTTGTATCTAAATATGCTTGTTCGATTTCAAGATGGTCATACACCAACTGAGATTAAAAAAAAAAAAAAGCAGAAATACTGGGAGCTTCTGCGTAACAAGGAAAAGTGAGAATGACCTGATGCTTGGAGGGAAATAAGATTTTCAAGATACTTGGAGAACAGAGAGGGATGGCTTGGTGAGGAACAGAAATCTAGGTCCACTCTTAGAAGCATCCCAGAGGTTCAGTGGCTGTGAAGCCACCTGACAACTGACAATTAAGGCCTAAATTTGAGAGACGCAATAAATGTCTCAATGAACAAGCATGTTGTGTAGGAGTTAAATGCTAACAATGCTAACAGTTGATTTGTCCACCTCAGCTGAACCAGTCACTAAGAATACACCAGAGACCTACCATTATTTTTTTCCAGTGGATCCTCATCTTAGGAAATCCCTAAGGGTTAGTGTGCACGTAAGTTGATCACGTTTGGGATGTCTACACCAAAACTATCTGAAGTATATTTGACTATATTTAGAAATACGAAAAGTGTGATCTTTTACCTTACCTTAGTGGAGGAACTGAAACATACCCCAAAATACAAATGTTCAATGATTAAATCTATTTTTTAAAAAAATTATAAACAGTTATTTAACACTAGGTAAGTTAGAAGACGTACTTCACCTTACTCTTTAGTTTTATGTACATATCAACTTTTTTTTTTTTTTTTTTTTTTGAGACAGAGTCTAACGTGTCACCTAGGCTGGAGTGCAGTGGGCTGATCTTGGCTCATTGTAACCCCTGCCTCACAGGTTCAACTGATTCTCCTGCCTCAACCTCCTGAGTAGCTGGGATTACAGATGCCCGCCACCATGCGCAGTGACTCACGTCTGTAATTCCAGCACTTTGGGAGGCTGAGGCAGGCAGATCACTTGAGGTCAGGAGTTGAGATCAGCCTGACCAACATGGCGAAACCCCATCTCTACTAAAAATATGTATCAACTTTAATGATACCTTCATATGTTCCTTCCACTGATACCTTCTAATCACAGCACTTCTGCTCATTTACCACTACCAGAAACGTGATGCTGATGCTCCTACCACTCTTCCTCTCTTTGTCCCAATGCCCTGTCATCAGATCTTTCCAGACGTTCTTTATAGTCTTTGGCCATGAACTTTATGAGCTTTCTTACTTGGTAAACTATGTTCAGGCCAGGCGGGGTGGCTCGCGCCTGCAATACCAGCATTTTGGGAGGCTCAGGGAGGCAGATTACTTGAGCCCAGAAGCTCGAGACCATTCTGGGCAATGTGACAAAACCCGTCTCTACAAAAAAATTAGCCAGGTGGCTAAAGTCCCAGCTACTTGGGAGGCTGATGTGGGAGGATTATTTGAACTCAGGAGGTCGAAGCTGCCCTGAACAGGGATTGCACTAGGGCATTCCACCCTGGGCGACAGTGAGACAATGTCTCAGAAGTAAATAGATAAATAAATAAAAATTAAACTAAATAATAAATGTTCGAATTCCAATAAATTAGTTATACTACTAAGATTTTATTGGCAAATAACAGTTTAAATTGTTAATTTCCAGAAGATATTTATATTTAGGAGACAATTTTAGAATATAACATCTTAGATTTACAAGCTTTATTACGATGGAAATGATAGATTTATTGCTTCTCTTAGAGCTTCCTTTCAATATCCAGGTGATTTTTAAAATTCAATGTGTATAATATCTACTTGTAATATAACAAGTTTTCTTTAAAAAATTCAAAGAAATAAATTATGCAAAACAACATTTTGAACAACATAAAGATGGTGACAATTTAGCCAAAGTCATCTCTAGATTGTATTTATAGAACATAATTTTATAGGTGAAACTTTCACAATAAATATCAGATTCCATCTAAAAAAAAGAAAGAAAGAAAACATGTTGTTTTGAATCTCTTCTCATTTATCTCCTGTTTTAATTTTTCTTAATTTCTACTTTATTTTATCATATTCATATTCTTCCTTTTACATTTTTTTTCTCAATGCTGTATCCTAGTAAGAATATTCACTATTTTGAGTTTTTTTAAATATATCTTGAAGATTTTATTTTATGTTCAGTTTTGAGAGATTTTATGAAAGGCCATATTTATAGACTATATATCATATAATCTATTGCTAAGTGTTATGAAAATAAATGTATAAAGATCATATTGAAATTTAATCTTTAACTGAGTTAGGAAAAGAGCATAATATACCTTTTCAATATAATAAGAGTATTATGAAATCTACAGAGTTATATAATACTGTCAAACAACATTTAGTCATTTAGAGAGAAGCATTGCTTCCTTTCACTAAAGTTGAAACACTGGTATATTCCTGAAATGAAAAATAAGGTTGAAATATGAGGCATTCAAACTGGCATCCACCATACATTGTTTTACTGATTACATTGCCATATGAAATAGATGCATCTGCCATTTGCATTAACTTCTACTGTTTATACGGAGGAGTTTAGTTTTCATATTTCCAATTTCAAATGATGACATTCTAAATAATACTATGTTTATGTAAATATTTGTGTTTTGTATTTGTATTTGTATACAATACAAAATATTGTATAATTGTAGAAAAATATAATGGTCACTCTGAAAACATAATTCCAGTATACAAATACAAATACTTCGTGTTTTTCTGTTTAAAGATACATTTTTTTCCCTTGATATGACTATCTACTGAGTGGCTTATTAACACCTTCTTCTAACTGCAATGTCCCTGCTGATAATTGTCACTGATGGGTTGTTCCAAGGCATTATTATTTCTCAGATGTCTCTACCTTTCACCTGTCACTGGTTATGATTACTAGGCACCTAACTGACCTAATCTATAGGCCTGATGATTGGTCTATGACAGGAAACAGCAAGCTATGGCCCCTAAGCCAAATATGGCCCACCACCTATTTTTATAAATAAGGTAATTGTTTTAATTTTGGTTTCAGGGATATATGTGCAGGTTTGTTTTATAGGCAAATTACATGCCACCAGGGTTTGGTGTACAGATTAGCACCCAGGTATTATAATAAGCATAGTACCCAATAGACAGTTTTTTTACCTTCACCCTCTGCTCACCCTCCATTCTCAAGTAAGCTTCCGTGTCCATTGTTCCCTTCTTTGTGTCCATGTGTCCTCAATGTTTAGCTCCCATTTATAAGTGAAAACATGTATTTGTTTTCTGTTCTGGCATTAGTTTGTTTAGGGTAATGATCTCCAGCTCCATCCATGTTGTTGCAAAGGACATGATCTTATTATTTTATGGCTGCATAGTATTCCGTGGTGTATATGTACCACATTTTCTTTATTCTGTCTACCATTGGCGGGCATCTAGGTTGATTCCATGTCATTGCTATTGTGAATAGTGCTGTGATGAACTGTAAGAGTTCTTTATAGTAGAACAAGTTATTTTTTGGGGGTATATAACCAACAGTTGGATTACTGGGTCAAATGGGTCTGTAAAAATATTATTATTTATTATATTGTTGTGTTAGTAAAATTTTGGTCAGGTTTTGTCACTATCAATTAACTATCTATATCTCTAGTAATAGTTGCCATTGTAAAATCTACTTTGTCTGATATTGATATAGCCACTCTTCTTTTCATTTGGTACTTGTTGAAATGGTGTATTTATTTTACTCTTTAACTTACCTAGCTTCTAAAATATAAAATGGACTTCTTTTGATGATCACATAGTTGAATCTTGCCTTTTTGTCCAACTTGATAAGTTTTGACTTTAATTGATATATTTATTCATATTTTATTTTTATTTATATATTTAATATTTTTATTTATTTATTTATTTATTTTTAATTTAATGCAATTAAAATTTTTATTTGGTTTCAATATCATATCTTCCTATTTGATTTTCATTGTTCCATGTATTTTTTTAAAAATTTTCTTTTTGTGTATATACATTAATATTCCTGTCTTTAAATGATGCTCATTTTATCTCCACTAGTAGTTTATTAGCTCTTCACCTTTCTTCATTTAGAGTGAGAGCTAGATCTAGAATTTGAAATTGACATCTTTAACAAAATTTACTTTCAAATAATATTTCACTTCTTTACCTATAATGGAAAAGCCTTAAAACATTATATTTTCAGAGGTGATGTCAGCAACATAGGGAAATAGGAAGCCCCTGACTCTCCATCCACTCAAGCACCAGATAAATATGCATTCATGGATCAGTCTCCTCTGAGAGAGAGTCAGAGTCTAGCTGAAAGATTTTAACCAATGGACAACTGGGAAAATATCCACATATGACAGGGAAGAAGAGTTAAGGCACACTCCACTCAAGCACAGAGCTTGCCCTAGGCACTGCACCATAAAATAGGGAAAATAATTCCCAACATCTAGCTTCTCCCTGTTGAGAGGAGGAATCAGAGTTCACATACAGTGTCCTAAATCTAAGATCCCCCACTGTTTGTCACTTAATTCATCAGCGGAGGGAATTAGACCACATGAGTGTCTATAGATCATAGGAAAAAAGCAATCATTTTCTATAGGTGCCTAAGTTCTTTCAGGGGCTTCATAACCTACTAGCAGTGCAGAAACGGGGTTTAAAAATGCAACACCCAGTTTATCCCCAAAAGGAGTTTATGCACCAACTTTTATAGCTACCTATCAAAGAACTCCATCCTAAGCCTCTTACCTCTGGACAGAAGGGCCTAGACATATGTAAGTATCACAAGATGACGAAACAGATGGTTTTAAATGGGTATGTGAACACTTCCGATGACTACAACTCCTTGCGGTAGTGCAGAAAAGGGATGGAAATATGCAGCTCTGATTTCCTCTTGGGAAGGGGATTACAGCACACGCTTCCAGTGGCTACTTGTTATCTTGGCTTCTAAGAAACTTGCTTCGGGGAGCTAACAGGGTAAACAAACAATAGTCCTTCAGCACCCACAGCCAGAGCTTGGCACTGCACAAACATTCTCCCTGGCTTACGCAAGTGATAAAACCAGACCTACCCATTCTTCCTAGAAGGAGTGTGACCCATGCATCCAATACTGCAATGTCTGTAGTTCCCACCCAAGGTATTATCTCCTTAATGACTTAGCTCTGGGGTCAATATAAGTTTGCATTTCTGAGTGGCCCTAGGCCACAAAAGAACAAAGATTTGGATATACAATGAGCCCTCTTCCAGCAGCTATCCCCACATGATCAGAGCATGCTGAAAGTGAGTATCAGGCATTTTTCAAAGATCCTCTCCCCAGCTTAGTGCAGGAAGAATGGGAAATAAGCATCTTCAGTCAGCTTCACTAATCTTCCTTCTCAAATTGGACTTTTTTCTAATGTCTTTGAGTTCACTAATATTTTTTTTCCATCTTGATGAAAAGAGCTATCTTCATCAAGATAGAAGGAACTAGAATATACATCTAACATCCCAACATTTTCAGATTTATCTGGAGAGTCTGGCTTGTACCTTACTTGCTTCAGTATCCTTACAAACATGGTACATCCTAAGCTCTAGGAGATCACCTTAAGCAAAGACAGTAGTCTGAACAAATGAAGAGTTGAGAGACTCCATAAATCTCTAGCTGGACAGATTAATGAAATCCTTCTACTTCATGAGGCCGATCTGACAAGACTGGGAGAGGTAGAGGTCTTAACTAACGCATACCAACAAAGTCAAGAAAAATGAAGAAATTGGGAAACATATTCTAAATAAAAGAAAAAATATCTTTCTCCAGTAATTGAACTGAGTAAAATAAAGATGTGATTTTACCCAACAGGGAATTCAAGATGATGTTTACAAAGTTGTTGGCCAAGGTCAAAAGAACAATGCAAAAACAAACTGAGAATGTTAACAAAGAGGTACAAAGTATTTTAAAGTATCAAACAGAAATCACAGATCTGAAGAATACTATAACTGAACTAAAAATTGAATAGAGTGGTTTGAGAGCAGACTAGATCAAGTAGGAAAAAAAATTAGGGAACTTGAAGACGTTAGAAAACAATTTGAGGAGGAAAAAATTTTAAAAAAGGAAGGGAAGATAGCTCAAGAGACTTATAGACGACATTAAATGGAAAACTTTATGCATTATTCACATGCCAGAAGGAGAGAAAAAGATTGAACACATATTCTAAGAAATAATAGCAGACAATTATCCAAGACTCGGGAAGAAAATAGCAAGTCAGAATCAGAAAGCCCAAAGGACACCAAATAAAATAAATCCAAAGAGACCCACACCAAGACACACTTTACTAAATCTGTCAAAATTTAAAGATGGAAATATTAAAAGCAACAATGAAAAAGCAAATTGTCACATATTTTAAAAACCCATAAGACTATCAGTAAATTTCTCAGCAAAACTCCTGCAGGCCAGAAAAGGGTCGAATGATACATTCAAAATCCTGAAAGAGAAAAACTGGCAACCAAAAAATAGTACATAAGTCCCCTGCCTCCCCATGCCAATCAGTGGTTTCTCTCTCTGCGGGCTGAGTTACCTGTCATCAACCATGGTCTAAAATTATTACAGTAAAAATTCCAGGACCAACTGCAGTGGTTTACGCCTGTAATCTGAGCAATCTTGGGGCTATACTCATTTTGGAAAAATCTCCTTTAGGTCAAAAACTTAAAAAAGAGACAATGAAGGTTATTATGTAGTAAAAGGGTTCATTTCATCATGAAAATATAACCATTTAAAATATGCATATACTCAACATCTCAGCACATAAATATTACAAGTAACATTAGGAGATTCAAAAGGAGATATAGACTGCAAGAAAATCATAATAGGAAATTTTATTATCCCATTTTTAACATTGCCCAGATCATCTAGACAGAAAATCAGGACAGAAGACTTGGACTTGATCTACACTTTAGACCAAATAGACCTAGCAGTCATATATAGAACATTCCACCCCATAGCAACAGGATACGTATTCTTCTCTAGTACACACAAAACCTTCTCTGGGATAGATCATGTTAGACCCAAAACAAGACTTAACAAATTTAAGAAGACTGAAATTACATCAAGTACCTTTTTAAACCACAATTGTATGAAATTAGAAATTAATAACAGAAGAAACCATGGAAAATTAACACATGTGGAAATTAAACAATTTCTTTCTGAACAACTATTGGATCAAATAAGAAATTTAACAATATTTTAGAGAAACAAAAATGGAAACACAATATACAAAAATTTGTAAGATTCAGCAAAATTATTTCTTAAAGGAAAGTTTAGAGCAATGAACACCTACATCAAAAAGAAGAAAGACTGTAAACGATCTAACATTATATCTCAAGAAACTAGAGAAAAAGAACTAATTAAGCTCAAAGTTAACAGACAGAAGGAAATAAAAATCAGCGCAGAAATAAATGAAATAGAGACTAGGAAAAAAATAGAAAAGATAAATGAAAATGAGTTGGATTTTGAAAAGCTAAACAGAATTGACAAACCCTTGGCTAGGCTACTTAAGAAAAATGAAGACACAAATAAATAAAATCAAAAAAGAAAGAGAAGATACTGCTGTTATACCCAGACCGTTTGTTCCCCAAAGAAGACCACCAGAGTCCAGAGTCAAAGCCAAGCGGCAAGGATCTTTTACTACAAGTTCGAACTTGGTCCCTCCATACCACAGCGTACAAGAGGGCCCCGAACAATGCGAGTGCTTGCTTTTATAGCCCGATGTAAACAGGATATGTAAAGTTACAGGGGAACAAGGTAATTCTCTCGGTTACAGCATTACAATTGGTTAATATTATACATTTAGCATTTTTTATTGGTTCCCGCTGTGTCCTTATCAGAGATTTCCCAGGTGGTGTTTTTCTGAAGTTTGAAAGAAATATGGAGGAATGTGTTTGTGCTGGGCTCAGGAAGTTGAGAGATATATGGTGGGTTGTGTTTGTGCTGGGCTCAGGGAGTTGGGAGATATGTGAGGAATGTGTCTGTGCTGGGCTCGTGCTGGGCTCAGGGAGTTGGGAGATATATGAGATATGTGCCTTATTCCTTTCACTGCCGCTACAGAAATACAAAGGATCATAAGAAACTACCACAACCAATTACATAACAGGAAATTGGGCAACCTAAAAATAATGGATAAATTTCTATCAACATATAGCCTACCTAGACTGAAACTCAAAGAAATTGGAAATCTGAACAAACAAATAACAAGAGATTAAATCAGTAACAAAAAATCTTTCATCAAAGAAAAGCCCAGGACCAGAAGCTTCATGGCTGAATTCTATCCAACGTTTTAAAAAAACTCATGCCACTCCTTCTCAAACTCTTCCAAACAAACTGAAGAAGAGGGAATATTTTTAAATGCATTTGATGAGGTCAGCATCACCCCGATACTGAAACCAGACAAAGACACTGGAAGAATAGGAAAATAAAAGCCAATATTACTAATAAACACAGATGAAAAATCCTCAAGAAAATACTAGCAAATTGCATTCAACAGTACATTAATAGGCTCATTCACCATGCACAAGTCAGATTTATCTTGGAATGCAAGGTTAATGCAACATATGCAAATCGATTAACTTGCTTTGCCATTAAAGCATTTTTCAATTAAATATACTTTTATGATTAAAATCTTCAACAAATTAAGTATAAAAGGAGTGTTCCTCAAAACAGTATAGGCCACCTATGATAAGTCCACAGTTAACACCACACTCTACATTGAAAACATGAAGGCTCTTTCCCTAAGATCGGGAACAAGACAAGGATACCCAGTCTCAGCACTTCTGTTTAACAGTTAACTGTTAGTAGTTAGTAACAGGTAGTAGTTACAGATGTTGAATGGTTTTTGAGTACAGTCATGTGCCACGTGATGACATTTTGGCCAATGATAGACTGCATATAGAACAGTAGTCTCATACGATTGTAATGGAGCTGAAAAATTCCTATTACTTAGTGATGTCATAGGCCTTGTAATGTTGTAGCACGACACATTATTTACTTGCTTGTGGTGATGCTAGTGTAAACAAACTTACTAAACTGCCAGTCATATAAAAGTCCAGCACATATAATTATGTATAGCATATAATACTTGATAATAAATGGCACTGTTACTGGCTTATGTATTTACTATACTTTTTTTGTTATTTTAGAATGTACTCTTTCTACTTTTAAAAAATAAGTTAATTATAAAACAGCCTCATGCAGGTCCTTTAGGAGGTATTCCGGAAGGAGGCTTGTTTTTTTTTTTTTTAATCATAAGACATTATAGTTCCATGTCTGTTATTGGCCCTGAAGACATTCTAGTGGGACAAGATGTGGAGGTGGAGAAAAGTTATATTAACGATTCTAAACCTGGGTAGACCTAGGCTAATGTGTGTGCTTGTGTCTTAGATTTTAACAAAAATATATATTAATAAAAAGTAAAAAAAAAAAATTATAAAAATAGAAAAAACACTTAGAGAATCAGGAGATAAGTAAAGAAATGTTTTGATATAGATGTACAATGTGTTTCTGTTTTAAGTTGTGTTATTACAAGAGTCTAAAGGTTTTTTTAAAAATTAGGTTTTGTAAAGTTAAAAAGTTACAGTAAACTAACACTAATTTACCATTAAAGAAAGAAAAACATTCTTTATAAATTTAGTGTGGCCTAAGTGTGCAATGTTTATAAAGCCTGCAGTAATGTACAGGAGTGTTCTAGGCCTTTACATTCACTCACCACTCACTGATTCACCCAGTGCAACTTCCAGTCCTGTGAACTCCATTTATGGTAGGTGTCTTATAAAGGTGAATGATGCTTTATACTGTACATTAACTGCACTTTTGAAATGTTTAGATATGTTTAGATACATAGGTACTGATATGGTTTGGCTCTGTATCCCCACCCAAATCTCATCCAAACTGTAGTTGCCATAATCCCGAGGTGTCCAGGGTGGGACCTGATGGGAGGTGATTGGATAAATGGGTGTGTTTCCCCCTTGCTCTTCTCATGATAGTGAGTTCCCACAAGATCTAATGCTTTTATAAGTGACTCTTCCCCCTCTGCTCCTTTGATCACTCTTGCCTGCTGCCATGTAAGATGGGCCTCTTCCTTTTTCACATGATTGTAATTTTCCTGAGGCTTCCCCAACCATGTGGAACTCTGAGTGAATTAAACTTCTCTTCTTTGTAAATTACCCAGTCTCAGGCATGTCTTTAGAGCAGCATGCAAATGGACTAATACAGGTACTTACCTTTTTGTTATAATTACCCACAGTATTCAGTACACTAACACACTGGACAGGTTTGTAACCTAGGAGCAATAGGCTATGCCATATAGCTTAAATGTGTAGCAGACTATACCATCTATATTTGTGTAAGTACACCACATCACATTTGCGCAATGACAAAATCACCTAAGGACCCATTTTTCAGAACTTGCCCCCTGTCATTAAGCCATGCATGACAGTAGTTAAGGGCTTTAAAAGATAGGGTACCTGATACTTGGGAAACAAGTGAGATCTTAATGTGTGGGTTTTGTGTCTTGACCTGGAGAACAGATTCACCACCTGGACTGTCATTTGCAGGTTGAGGTTAAGGAAAATATCATTAATCTTGGGTCTTGACAAAAGTCTTGAAAGGACTTTTGACTGATGAAAGAAACAAAACAGGTGTGTGTTTTCAGCTCTGCCAAGATTTCAAATTGCAGAGTTAGCTAAATGCTATGTATCCTAAACTCATTATTTTCAATTTACTACTTCAAATTCTATTAATTGCACTGAAGGACAAAAGTAGGCACTTCTTTTTTGTAATTTTATGGTTTGGACATAGCCTCTTGAGAGCCACTTTGTCATCACAAGGTGGCTCTGGGTTTGATACATTCAGGAGTTTTGAACATGGCTTTAGATTTCAGAGATAGAAATGGTAAAATGATAGATTTTATAATAAAGAAACACATAGGGGTAGATGTTCTTATAATAAAGGTAATATTCTGTTGTTTGGTTTAAGTTATGAAATAATTCAGTGAAATTATTGTAAACAATGCTAAGAAGGGAAAACCAAGAAAGCAAGCAAGAAAGCTAATTTGTGCCTGGAAGGGCCTGATTCTGAGAATCAAGATTATCAAGGTATTTAAATCAAGTGAGAACTGAAATGATTTGTTTAGTCTTACTATCAGAAAAGAAAAAAATAGAATAACGAAAATAGAACACAATAAAATGAAACATTTTAATCAATAAACCTGACAGTGATTATAATGAAAAAGATGTCTAAATCAGGATACATATTAATAAAAGATAAAAGGGAGTGCTACCAAGTGCTTGATCTTAAAAACAGCATTCAAAAAGAGAAACATATTTTCAATATGCCAGAAATGGTGACTGGATTCAGTAGAATCAAAGATAGGATGAGAATCCAGATTTTGAGAGCAGATTAGAATGACTCCTCCACAGGACACAATGAATTAGCAAATGATACATTTTAGGTAGAATCCAGAATAAAGCAATGAGGGAAAATGCCATACACCTCCAGGATGTCTTTACCAAATTTGCAAAGACTTGTAAGGGGAAAACTTTGAAAAATCGATGTAAAATACATAATTGCTAGGTGTAGTTATAAATGAGGTAGATACTTGAGGTGAAGTAGCATACTAGATTAACATATGTAAGGCTGTGAGAACAGATAAAAATAAAGATGAGTAAATTAATTTCCGATTGATGTATCACATACTACTACAATCTTAATGGCCAAAAATAACACCCATATATTACACCACAGTTTCAGTCAGTCTGGATCAAAGTTCACGGTAGTTGAGTCATTTGTTTAGGTCTCCTGAGGCTGCAATCAATGTGTCATGCGGACTGGAGTTCTTGTGAGTCTTTTTCTAATATCAGTCAGGCATTGGCACAATGCAATGCCTGTGGTTATACTAAGACTATCTGATGTTAGATTCCGTCATTCTCCACAAGCGGTTCGCTACGTGCTACTTGCATCTTTCTTAAACTCAGTCAACTGACTGGGGAGCTTAATTACATCTGCAAAATGCCTTTTGCCACTTAACATAAGCTGATTATAGATGTGATATTCCATTATACACACAAACCTCATCCATATGTAAAGAGAGGTGATTATACCGGGCATGTACACTTGGGGACAGGAATCCTGAGAGTCACTTTAGACTTCTGCATACCAGAATGAGAATTATTAAAAAGGGCCAGTTAGTTGAATACTAGATTGAATCCTGGTTTATTAGAATATATTCAGAGAAACAGCACATTGAACAGGCGAAGGAAATTTAAAATAAGAAACTAATTTCAAGTTTGGTGGCAGGAAAATTTTTAAAAGATGAGGCAAATACATTAGGAAGCCGTTATGCATTTTAGGGTTGGATGAGCAGAGCCCAATTAATAGCTCCGGTACCAACTGCTGCTCTGCAGGGTAATGAGACAGGAGGTAGTGCTGTGAAGAAGGGGTCATCTGGCTGTATCTGAAGCTAAGGGCCATGAATAAAGTACAGAAATTTGGAGCGTCAAAGAGGGCTACATAGCATTATTTCAGACCTCAGTGAGAGGAAGGAAAATCCTTCGGACTCTTTTCCTGTTTCCTGCCAAATTGTCTTTGGTGATCTCCCTTGGCTGTACACAAGCAGAAGCCAGCACACAAGATTATCTGGTACCTGTAGAATGAGGAAGTCATCCCACTTAACAAAGAGAGAAAAGAAGAAGAAGTGAGGCAGGTTGGGATGTGTGCAGAATCTGCGAACAAACAGGCAAATGACTGTTATACGAGCCTTAGAATAGACATGGGGCCATTGGGAAAATGCATTCTGGTTGAGATTATCCTCAATGAGGAAGGTGAAGAGGGGTAATAATTTTTTAATGACTGAGTTTAGTGGCTATTAAAATACTGACTCTGTGTGTGTGTGTGTGTGTGTGTGTGTATTCTCACATATAAAGGATTCCAACTATAAAAATTGGAAAAATAAATTAGAAAAACAGTATAATTCAGCTAGAGAGATATGAAAATGATGAAAGGATTTCCATTCCCACAAATAATGCTGGCCTTATGTGCAGTGTGACTAAATTTCTGGATAGCCAAGGACAGTCATGGTTTGTACCTGCTGTCCCTATCACTCACAAAACTTAGAGAAGGAAGTAAACCAACTTAAGGAGTAGAATAAACTATTCAAAACTCAGCTACATCTTCCTCAAAGAATTAGGAAAATAGCAGATGGAAATGACATATTTGAGGCATATCTCACTACTGCAGAAGAAAATGCAACATAGAAAAAGATATGTTACCCAAGACCTGAACAATCAAATGTTGCAGACAGTGTTCTAATGATCATACAGCATACGTATTATTCCTCTCCAGGTTTACAGGGGTCCAGGCTCCACAAACATCCTCAACAGCTTCATTTCAGCAATCTGCTCAGATTGATTGTCCAGTGAGAGGGACTGCAGGCACTAAGGCTAATTTTTCCCTATAGGCAAGGTGTTCCAGGACCAAGCAATTCTAGAGAGACAGTAGAAACTCAAGAAACATATTTTTCCAAGAGAGTCTCGACTCTCACTGCTGAGCATTAGGATTCCAGGAACATAATGAAAGGAAATACAAACATTAAGAAGTTTTCAATATGCTACACGGAAAGGGAAAGTACCTTAAATATGATCCAGTGACTAGGGCTGTCATAATTGCAAACTATAAGAAATCATAAGATGTCAAGAATGGTTCCCACTATAGGAAAACATCCTGTTGCATGGCAAGAGTAACATCATCTCGAAGGATACATTCATAAAGAGGGATGTTTGACTCCTGTGTACCAAGGCAGTCCCGCAGCAAGGTCAAGAGACAATGCCTGTAGCATAAATATCTTCTCATAGAGAAACACAGATAACCCCTCATAAAGAGGTTTATCTACCCTGCCCAGTGGTTACAAGTTTTGTTAAATTAAAAAAAAAAAAAAAGTGTGATGTGTGACCAGTTGCACAGGTTTTATCAAAAACTTGCTATATAAGGAAAACTTACTGGAGGGCTGGTGTGAGGATCCACCATCTCATGGCCACCAGAGACAGCTTCTGTTGGTAAGTCCCTATTAATGTTTCTTTCCGAGAAACTGGATTTGGCAGCCTCTTTCTTCAGCCTCTCAGCTCCATTAGCCTTTGAGGAGAGGTTTGTGTAGACCTGCTCACTGAGGAGCACCGAGTGACTTTTCTTGTCCTCTGGTGTTTTCCAGCAATAACATGTCTGTCCTTTGCTTGTAGACTCATCACTCCAATCTCTGCCTTCTTCACCACATATAATTCTTCTTATAAGCAAGTGATATTGGATTAGGGCTCCCCCTAATCATGTATGACCTTACCTTCACTTGCTTACATCTTCAAAGACCCTACTTTCCAAATAAGGTCACCATTACAAACACCGGAGGTTAGGACTTCAATATGTATGTTGGGGAGACGAAGTTTAATTTGCAAAAAAGCACATCAATTTTATTTTTCTCTTCAATACAATTGCAAAGTCAGAATTGTTCTGGAAGCCGAAAAGAACTATTATAATATTGCTTGAGATGCATGGTGTTCTGTAATTAAGAGTTATAAAATTTTATAGTAATACATTCCGTAAAAGCTTTTTCCTCACTAAAATGGCTGATGATATGTCAAAATTCAATTAGTGGAAATGTTAAGTTTTGAATTATTCTGTGTTAGGGACTGGAACGAAGTGACCTGTTGCACATCAGAGCTGTTTATTATAAGAAAGGCATTTTTCTACTGTCTGATAAAACAAAGACAGTTGATTTATCCTTTAACCAAAAAGTACTTTTGCAAGGAATCTTTCTCTTTACATGGGTAGTATATACAATTTAGTTAAATTAAAATATCTGCCACATATATTGAAGTATTTCCCATTATTGAAATGAACCAAATAAAAGCATAATATTGTTCTCATGTTTCTTCACTTAATTTTCAGAAATAGATATATATATTATTATATATATGTTTATTATATATATAGTTAATATATACTATTAACAAAACAAGCATTAGTAAACTTCAGGAAAGCAGCTACATTGTTTTTGCCTGTGATATCAAAGTTGATGCAGTTCACAGCTGTTTGTTTCTGACATCTCCTAATAAAGGAGACCGGTTTTATTCAATTTTCCTTTAATAACCATAAAATTATACAATCAATTTGCATATTTTAAATGATAAACGAGTACTTCCATTATATATCAGTGGGAGAGTATCTTAAGTTTCATGCTGTCATGAGCATTTTGAAATTTTGGTTGTTCTATTAGCTTATAGCTATTATGACATGATTCAATTAAAGCATTAGATACACTAAAATTATAACTGGGTAAAAATACATTTTTATCTTTAGAAACCCCATAGACAAAAATCTACATCCAAAACCAATGATGACTTCAGTCTAAGAAGTGGATCTCTGTATTTTATACATGTTCTGTCAAGCAGATAACTTTTTGTTAATGCTCACAATGTCTACAAAAACCAGACATGAATGCAATACTTCAGAGAACTTTATTTTTAAAGTAGATTTTATACAAGTGGTTTGAAACTAAAGGAAATAGTATAGACAACATTCTAAATGCTGAATGTGTTACAGAATTACATTTATTATTTCTTTATGCATGTTTTCTTTCTGTTGACTTAAAAAGCAACTGATTTCACAATTAAAATTATAGAAATATTACTGTATCCTAGCAATAAAAGCAGAAAATAGAATATGTTGATGTGGTATGTTGTTTATGATATTGTGCACAATAATTTCTAACTAGTGAGAAATAAAGTTTTATTTGAAACTCTCAACGAAATCCACAACAACAAAAATACCATTAGAGCTTAGTGATATTCACAGTACTTTAATTTTATTTAAAATTAACTTTTCTCTTTTCTGTATATAACATGTATAGTATATTAACAATTCTAATTTATAAGAATTATCTATTATAAATTAAATTTTTAAAAATTATTTTTAAAATTTATAATTAACATATAATTGTACATAATTGTACTTGTGGAGTACAATGTGAAGTTTTAATGCATGTATACAGAGTAGAATCATCAAATTGGGGGAGTTAACATTCTGTATTTTTGCTCTTGTGAATAGTTCTAAATACGCACTGAAGTATAACTATCTCTTCAGTATACCAATTTTCTTTCTTTCAGCTATATACACAACGGTGGTGTTGCTAGATTATATGGTAATTCTATTTTTAGTTCTTTGAAGAACCTCCATACTGTTCTCCATCGTGACTATACTAATTTACATTTCCATCAACAATGCTATGTAAAAGTTTCCTTTTCTGTACATCCTTGCCAGCATTTTTGTTTGTTTCTTTTGTGTTATCCTGTGTTTTGTTTTTTTTTTTTTTTTTTTCCTTTTCAATTCTAGCCATTCTAGCTGGGGTGAAGTAATATCTCATTGTAGTTTTGATTTGTATTTCTCTGATGACTGGTGATGCTGAGCATTTGCCCATTTACCACTTGGCCATTTGTATGTCTAATCTGGAGAAAAGTCTAGTCAGGTATTTTGTCTATTCTTTAATCAGAATGTTTGTTTTTTTGCTGAGTTGTTTCAGGTTCTTATACATCCTGGATATTAACTCTTTGTCAGGTGGATTTTTTTTGCATATATTTTCCCATTTTTAGGTTGTCTCTTTATCTTATTGCTTGTTTCCTTTGTTGTGCAGAAATCTTTAGTTTGATGTAATTCCCTTTTGTCTGTTTTTGCTTTTGATCCCTGTGCTTTTGAGCTCTTATTCAAAACATCCTTGCCTTGTCCAGTTTCATGAAGCATTTTCCCTGTATTTTATTCTAGTAATTTCATAGTTTCCGGTGTCATATTAAAGTTTTTAATTTGTTTAGAACTAATTTTTGTGTAAGGTAAGAAATAAGAGTCTAGTTTCGTTCTTTTACATGTAGTTATCCAGGGTCCCCAGCATTACTGATGGAAGAGACTGCTCTTTCCTTGATGTGAATTTTTCATGCCTTTGAAATGAAGAAAAGAAAAACATTTGGTAACTCGGAAAAGGTAAGTAGAAACAGTAAAAGCAGTAAGATGTTGAAGAAACACACATGCATTACAGGAACTGAGTACTTGTATGATTAACCAAGTTTTGAACAGAAAAGACAAATGCTTGAGCCACAAGAAGTGGTAGGGAATAAGTGATTTGAAGAATTAGTCTCTATTATGGGAACGAAAATTATTCTCCAGGACCAGGAGAACTAGTTATAGCCTATTTGGAGCCCCAGCAAGAATGTCAATATGTGAAGTTCCTAAGATTAAAAATAATTTTAATAGGAAAGATGAAGCAAAGTCACTTCTTTGTGTATACAAGGAATATTTATTCATTTTTGTACTTGTAATTCTATGAGTTTCCATAAGTGGGTTATTACTAGTATTGTGGCACAAACAGTTCTTGAAATATCATCTCCCAATCCTAATTCATAAGATAGAATCATAGCTCCCACACTGTAAAAATAATTATTTTTAGCTAGATTTACTTTAGAAAACAGCACTTGAAATGGCAAAAAACCCATGGCTAATGCTGCAATTTTATAACTCTGATACTAATTAATACTATAATAGCAAATTAAATAAAGCTAAAATAATTTATTAGAAAGCAACATTTCATATTCAGGAATTTATTGCATTTAATATAACTTCATAATGTTTTAGAATTTGAAAGTAGCCAGAAGATTTTTCATAATGATAAATGTATTGCATTTTATTAAAATGAAGTTTGGATCCTTGCTGAGAATGACCATTATTTCTCATCCCATTGGGATCTTTGAAGCCAAAGCAGGCTACAACACTAATTCTTTATTTTGCTAAAAATGGAATTTGATTTGGATTATTCCTCCTTATGTCCTCAGTGTAGAAGTGTATATACTTCATATATTGTTACACTGATCTTGATTGATTATCAGACGTATTATAAGAGTTACTGTTCCTTTAACTATCCTCTATTCAAACTGTTCATTTGCCACATTTAATTTTTAGATAGCTCCTGCCACCTACTCTTTTATAGAGTCAAATATGTATTGAATTTTAGAGACAGTTAAGATTGGGGTATTAAATAAGTTGAAATGCATTATGCATTAGATAAACTCAGTACTAAACAAACACAATGGGCATTTTATATATACTCTTGGTGGTATTGTATAAAAAGCTCTTTTGAAGTTGTACAACTACATTATGAAATATATTTTATATTACTATGGTATATAAGACATGGCATTTTTAGCTGTTTTTTTTTTTAGTAATTGCAACTTTTCACAGATACCATGAATTGACTTGCTCAGTACTTATTCTGAGGTGCTTTTCAATTCTCGTCCTCAATGACACATATAGAAAGACTAAAATCTGCACTTCCACAAAAAGAATAAAGGTGGAGGCATCACACTACCTGATTTCAAACTATACTACAAAGCTAAAATAATTAAAATAGCATGATACTGGGTTCAAATAAACACATTAAACAAATGGAACAGCGTTGAGATCACAGAAATGAACTCATGCATCTAAGGTCAATGGATTTTCAACAGTGGTGCCAAGAGTATGCAATGGACAAAGGACAATCTCTTCAATAAATGGTGTTGGGAAAACTGGACATCCACATGTAAAAGAATGAAATGGGATCATCATCTCACATCACATAAGAAAATAAACTCACATGGATTAAAGACATAAACATAAAACCTGAAACTGTAAAACTACTTAAAGAAAATATAGGAGAAAAACTACATGACATTGATCTTGGGCAATGATGTTTTTATGTTTGACCCCAAAAGTGAAGGCAGCAAAAGCAAATATAGACAAATTGAATTATATCAAAATAAAAAGCTTCTCCACAATAAAGGTAACAATTAACAGAATGAAGAAACAACCCCCACAGATTAAAAAAAAATGTTTGTATGTTCTACATCTGATGAGGGATCTATATTCAAAATATATAAGGAACTCAAACAACTCTATAAAAATGAACCAAATAATCCAGTTAAGAAATAAGCAAAGGAGTGGAGAGACATTTTTCAAAAGAAGATATAAGTTGCTAACAGATGGTACATGAAAAAATTGCTAATCATTATAATGATGTAGTTTAAAACCACAGTGTGATATCACCTCACACGTGATAGATGGCTATTATCAAAAAAACCAAAGACAAGTGTTGGCAAGGATGTGGAGAAGAGGAAACACTTTAACTCTTTTTGTGGGAATGTAAATTAGTACAGCCATTATAGAAAACTATACGGAGGTTTCTCAAAAAACTAAAAATAAAATTAACATACGATCCAGAAATGCCGCTTCTGGGTATTTACCCTCCAAATTTGAAATCATTATATCAAAGAGATGTGTGTACACCTATATCCACTGCAACACTATTCACAGTAGCCAAGTCATAGAATCTACCAACGTGACCATCAATAGATGAATGGATGAAGAGAAAATGTGGTATATATATATATATGCACTTTTCTTTAAAAAAGAAAAGAAAAAAATATGTCAACTGTGATAACATAGAATTGGAGAACATTACACTATGTGAGGTAAGTTAAACAACGAAAGGCAAATACTGCATATTTCCACTCAAATTTGAAATCTAAAACCAATTAATCTTATAGAAGCAGAGAGTAGAATGGTGGTTACCAGAGGCTGGGGCATGGGGAAAATGGCAGATAGTAATCAAAGGGTACAAAGCCTCAGTTAGACAGGAGGAATAAGTTTGATTTTGTGGGTGTGTGTGATCTATTGCACCATATGGTGAATATAGCTAAGAACTGATTACCATACCTCTAAATATTGCTAAAAGAGTAAATCTCAAAAGTTTTTAATCACAAAAAAACTCAAATATTTGAGGTGATGGATGGGTTAATTAGCTTGATTTTGTCATTGCACATTGTATTAGAAATCATCATGTCAATTCATACTCTATAAATATATACAAGTATAATTTGCCAATGTAAAATAAAAAAAAGAGTATAAGGCAAGGCACATGTATAATGTTAATATTTATAGTAGCCACATTAAAAAGGTTAAAGGAAATAGGTGAAATTAATTTCAGTGACATATTTTATTTATCCCAATATAGCCCAAATAGTATCATTTCAATATTTAATCAATGTAAAGACTAAGATATTTTATATTCTTTTTTCACATTGTCTTTGAAATGCTGTACGTATTTTATACTTATAGCACATCTCAATTTGAACCAGCCACATCTATTAATTTTTTAAATTAATAAGTAGTTGTTGTATGTATTTATGGAGTACAATGTGAAGTTTTGATACATGTATACATTATGAAATTATTAAATGAGTGGAGCAGCCACATTTTGAGTGCCAAATAGACATTGTGAAGGGTGGCAGCCACATTGGAGAATGAACTTGCTGTGTCTGGTTTTTCTGTCCTCATTATGCTGTGACAGAGGTTGGTAACTACCTCCAAATATTCATTTCCCCTACTAGTTTAATAACAGCCCTGATTTTTTAGCTTCTATTTATTTTAATCACCTGCATTTCAATGCGGCAATGACCAAGTTCAGGTCAAGGAGATATAAGTGGCAGCCCACCGTGTCACCAGGATATATCCTTGTGGGCCAAAAAGCACACGTTCTTTGTCAGTGCTACCCATGTTTAACATCTGATTTGGGTTGAAAAATCTTTAAAAAATAGGGAATATGGCCAGGCACAGTGACTCAGGCCTGTAATCCCAGCACTTTGTTAGGCCGAGGCAGGCGGATCACCTGAGGTCGGGAGTTCGTGGCCAGCCTGACCAACATGGAGAAACTCTGTCTCTATTGAAAATGCAAAATTAGCCGGGTATGGTGGTGCATACCTGTAATCCCAGCTACTCGGGAGGCTGAGGCAGGGGAATCGCTTGAACCTGGGAGGCAGAGGTTGTGGGGAGCCGAGATCCCGCCATTGCACTCCAGCCTGGGCAAAAGCAGTGAAACTCGGTCTCAAAAAAAAAAAAAAAAAAAAGAGAATAACCTGAGTTATTTGGAGAAAAGCATTGTCTGCCTTCTTTCATCAGTTGTAATAAGCCATGAAATGCCGTCTTGTAGCTATGACAGCAGCCCAGTGGGCTGCTGGCTTCTGGACACCTACGGGAAAGTAATTAAACTTCTGCTTTATTACAAAATTTAAAAAACCTCTTGTTCTTCAGTCTTTCTGGTTCTCAACTCTGTTCGCATCTGTGCAAAGGATAATGATGCCCTATTAACATGATTTTGAGAATTTTTTGTATGTCATGCTCTGCCTTTGCAGATGCATATCTGTTTATGGATATATTTTTATACTTTATGCATAAACAGTCTAAGCAAAAAAACAAGCAAGGCAAAATATCCTATTGGTGAAAGAGCATGGTTCTGGACTCTACCACTTACCAACAATGTGATCTTGAGAAATGACTTTCTTTCTCTGTGTTTTGTGGTCCTCATTCATATAATGGGGTTTATAATAATGACTACATCAAAAGAAATATTGGAAACAGTAATGCTCATAAAACAATTGAAAAATTCTAGCAGGTAGAAACTTTTAATTAAATGCTAACTGTGTTGTCATCATTATTATTGTATGTGTGTTCTATTTTGAATTAGCAAACTTAGATCAAGGAAACCACTAGTTTTGAATTATGCCTAGCTAGTCAAATAGCCTCCTTTGAATTACATGACTAGGGAGTTATGGCCCTCAATGGTACGTGGCAATTCTTCTTTCCCCATCCATATTTTTAGGCAGCTTCATCTTATTTACCCATTGCACAATTGCACCAATGCTGAAGAAACATATCCTCATTTATAGTTTAACTCTAAAACGGGGTGTCCAATCTTTAGGCTTCCCTGGGCCACATTGAAAGAAGAACTGTCTTGGGCCACACATAAAACACACTAACAATATCAATAGCTTATGGGCTAAAAATATCACAAAAAATTCTCTTAATGTTTTAAGAAAGTTTATGAATTTGTGTTGAGCCACATTCAACGCCATCCTGAGATGCATGCAGCCCGTGGGCCGCAGGTTGGACAAGCTTGCAAAAAAAGTTCACTAAATGAGTGTTTCTAAGAGACACATTCCTTCCTACTATATGTGTTGTTTTTAAGATCACTATTTGGAAATATTATATAGCTACAGAGAAGAATTAATTTAATACAACCCGGTTGGAAAGAGGCAAACTCATAAAAATGAAATACCACTAAAAGCTCCATTTTAAACCTTAATTTTAGTTAATTCAAAGCTCACCGTATAGTATCAGTAATTTAGTAATTATTTTCTATTATTAAAACAAACGGTGACATGCTGTGAAGGCTATTAATGCTAAAGCTACTGAAAACAATTGGTATTTTTAACTGTTACAAGATGAAAACCATAAAAAAGAACAGTTTGTGTCTCAAATGGTCATGTTATGAAGTTTCCATGTAAATAAGAAAGCTACTTATCTATTTACTTAAGGCCTAAAGGCTCAAAAGCCCTGTCCATCAAGTTGTAGTTCTGAGGTGTGTGTTTCCTAGTTGAAGTGATTTTGCTCTGTGTGTATTCTCATCCCTAATCATAAGTCAGGGGCCTTTAGAGGCTGCCTCTACTCTTTCAGACAAGAAAGTGCTATTTAGTGCACTGAAGCAGTAACTTACTTAACACTATTCTGGTGACCTATAACAGCTGATACAGTTTCCAAAGATAGTTAACTTTCAAATAGGCAGTATTTTACTGACTATTTAATAAGTACTGCTTCAATAGACTATATAATGATGACCTAAAAGATGTAACGCTCCTGCCAAAATTTTGGGAATCAATGGGAATACAGCAATGGTGTTTTTTCAACAAGTCATATTACGAACATGACTACCCACTGCTACCCTCACCACAGCAACATAAATATAAAATGCTTTAGAGTTTAAACTTATTTTTATGAATTAAAAGCATTATAAAATCAAAACTCTACCTCGGGCTTAGAAACAGCTAAATATGTGCTGATTAATTAAAAATGCAATCTACAACCTGCATCCCATTATAAGGATGAAGCGACAGACGTCAAGTCTCAAGTTCAGGGTAATTTTTATTTTCTAAATCCATCCTGTTTCCGTGTCTGCATTACGTAATACATGCTGTCAAGCTGGTATCAGTAGCATTTAGTAACAGAAATAAATTTAAAATAACAGTTCTTGGAGAAGATTTTACTCGATTTTTTGATATTTAAACTAGCATCTAATGTATACCAATTACATTAGATTGGGATTACATGATATTAATGTGATTCAATCTAATTACATTAGATTTACATTAATGCTTGGAATAATTTTACAACTTTTTATCAAATAATTTTATAGTTTCTACAAATCAAATATAGTTAAGGCTGAGGCTAAGAACTAATGGTCAAACCCATCAAGTATTCTCTGTTAATTCCCACAACAAAGTATCAGATATTTACAATCAAACTACCACAAATCACCCGAACCACTCTCCTCACACCCAGACTTGGTTTGTCCATAAACATAGTCACAGTTTATTTGAGCTCTAAAGTCTTGTGGTTGCCAACATATTTAATAATCTTCCTTTATTCCATTCCTCGATGGCCACCACAGGCCTTCCAGTCGTATGTATTCAAATGAAACTAAAAATGTATAAGGATTAAATATATAGGTTTAATAATCACAGGTGTCAGTCTCTTTGGGTAATGGGTACTTTACATGCTTGCTTCCTTCAGACGCCGTCCATGAAGCTCTTGGAGCCCCAAAGTAAGGGAGTTTTGCTTACATTATTTAAATGTCATTCTCCACGGATTTTTCCAAGGGGTCTCCTCACACAGCTAGCTTATTCCCATTGAATAACATTACTGGCGGTTCCGTTGCAACAAAAGGGTAACATACAGATAAATTTCCACAATAGATTGTTTTTTTATACCAGTGCCTTTTCAATAGAGTTGGATGAAGAACAGGATGTATTAGGGTATTATTAGAGACCATGGACTCCCTCCCCATCAAAAAGGTAGAAATTAACTTACACACTATGGTTTGTAAACTATTTCAACTGATTTGTCAAAACCAATATACATGTATGAATATTCTAGATGCTCCTCACCCTTCATTTAACAAACCTGTCCTATTCCAGTCACATTCTTTAGTCTAGTGATTTAAATTTGATTAAAAGAAAGGCTGATCAAATATTTTAAATGGTTCAGAAGAAGAGATCAATTTTCACTTTCCTTTATCTATATTCACAAGGGTTTACAACGGCGTGTCTTGCATCTTTTCACAGTTTCCCAAACCAAATATAAATTCAATTACTATTTTCTGAGTGAGAAACAAATAATTAAATAACAAAGCATCAAATTTATTGAAGAATAAAGACAAAAAGTATTTCATTTTATATTCATCTGATTTATTTTACATGGTTACATTAAATCAGATAAATTGTTATTACACTAAAATTTCCTAGCTTAAAGGAAGAAGTTGGGAATAACCAATAATTGATATATTTTAGGTTGGTGCGTTAAAAGTTATGTCAAAAACAGCAATTACTTTTGCACCAACCTAGTATTTATAAAATAAATCAGAAAAACTTGGTTCATTTGCTGCATAATAGTAACAATACTCTAAATAAATACTGGGTTCTTTGGTTAAAAGTTTCCTCCTAAACTATCTATATCAAAAGTGTATTAATAGCAGAAACAATCTATGATATCTTGCCACTTGTAGATTTAAAGCAGCATGAAATGATGCCAAACTCTCAGCATCAGATGAATCCTAGTATATATTTTTTATTGCAGTCACTGTTGATGCCCTTCCAAAGTGCTATTAGCAATCTTAAACTAGGTCATATTTTTTCCTGTTACTGCATTGGACTTCACAAGAAGTCTTTTGAGATTGAAGGATGATGATGACGATGATGATGATAATGATGACGTTGATTGTGTGTGTGTGTGTGTGTGTGTGTGTAACATTCAATTCTGCATCGAAAAATCTGTCTGAAGTATGTAGACAGTACAAACATTCTTCAGAGCTTATCACTCCAAGAGTATATTTTGTAATATTGGAAGCAGCTGTAGTGTATCTTCTGCATGTGAACTTTTAAAATAAATATGCTGGCTTATCAACCTTAACACAGAAGCTGAGCAGTTTCCTGTTATTCACTCAGGTAATGAACCTACACAATAGGTAGTCTTCCCCTGGGCAGATCTAGGTTTGCATCTTGGCCTTTTTCTTCCTTAAATTTTAAAACATATTGTATCAGCTGCCATGCAGCAACATGAGCGTCTAACATTTTCATAAATGAAATCTCCAGTTCAGCCTCTTTCAGTGGCAAATAAGCAGCCATAACATTTTATAAATTCTCCCTCTGAAATCGCAGAGAAGAAACTCGATATACTCACCAATGACCCTTATCAAATAGCAACTTTGTGGAATGCTCTTTGCCTTCATAGCCTCTCTGGAGGTTACTAACTCTAATGGGAAGGCAATGTACCATTGGCTATTATTCTTACCAGCGGTGAAACTTGAAGAAAGATGCATTCATTAATTCTGTGTTCTCATTGCAGTGTATGAAATCCCAGTGGAACTCTCTTTACTTCCCTTTGGAAATTAATTGTAGTTTTTGTTATCTGTTTATAGTAGTGGCTTAGATGCTGGCTCCCAGAACTTTTATGAATCTTAAACCATCAATGTGAATGATAGTTCATTTTATTTACTCTAAGTTATTCTCATAATATTATTTTGATGTAATTTTATAAAAAAATAGAGGCCTTATTTACTTTTCCTGAAAAGACAAAGCAGTTTTTATACTGTTTCTGAAATCCCCATCTTTACCAGAAGGATTGTACTATGTTAAGAGGGACGAAGACTTTTACAAAATAATGTTTTTGGTAATTGAAAATGATAAATATGTTAAACCTTTTTTTTCCACTGAGGTAAATTAATTAATTAGGTAGTACATCTAATCGCAAATAATGCAGTCACAACTATACTGGACTAAACACAAAATGGTTTAGATAATTAATTAATCTGAAGCAGGTAGTTAGGGATAGTGATGATAGTAATTTGGATGTTGAAAAATATTAGGATTAAGATCTTTGAAGTTCTCTTGATTTTTTTTCTCGTAAGATCAAAATAACTGCTATAATTCCAGTCATCACATTCCGTTTTAGACAAGAAGGAAAAGGTAGGGTAAAGAGCAAAAGGCTAATTTAGCCCCGTGACTTTTACAACTAAGTGTACATCTTCATTAAATGAAGAGAAATATATCACCAAGTCCTCACAAAAGGCAATTTCATTAAATAACATCATTGTTCAATGTAGATTTTATTTTCTAATGTGTGTGATTTAAATCGTAGATAGAAAAAAATGCATTCTACTATAATGACAGTAATTCTTAGCTATTTGAATTATGTTATTTCAGTTATGTATAAACACGTTGATTCGCAAGAATCGTAACATCATCATGCATATCTTTGAATAAAAAGGGTTTATAGCTAAAATGTTTATTATTTATTTTTATTGTACTCCTATATTCACAGTTATGTTTATGTGTATGGTACTTTCCAGAATTTAAATGCTATTCCAAAGAGAGTGATTTATAAGCTGACATACACACTTCAGGGAAGGATTTTTTTTTCTTCTCATGCATTGAAAATACAGTAAAATATTATAATCTTTTCCAAAGTACTTTGAAAATAAATTGTAACAGAAATCATTATTAAATAGGAAAAATACATGTCTACGCATTAGGTTGACCTATTATCTTTCGTTTTAGTACCTTATAAACAGGTTTCATACTGTATCTGTATATCATGAATTATGAAGGTTGCACTCTTTGTGACAGGTATTTTAAAGTTAAATGTCTTATAAAAATTGCCTACACTTTCTATTATTATCCCCCATATATTTTCTTCCTAAAAAAAGTATTTATTAAGGCTACCCATAGTCTCTTTGTAGATTTAGAAACTGCTGTACAGAGTACTTGAAAGTGTATGTCAGTTATTGGTTATGTGTCCTTTAAAATCCATTCACCTTTCTTGTGTTTTGGGTCATCTATTAAATGTTAATATCCGTGTCTTCTTACTTATAGACAATGTTGAGTATCTATAAAAATAAATAGTAGGATAATTTGTTCATTCATTCATCCAACAATGTATTCAGCATTAATATTAAACGTATATATTGCTAGTCAGTATAATACGGTTATGAAAAATTTGTCCAATGCCAAATTAAACCACATGCATACACAACTATCTTTAAAATGACAAAGAAGTTACAAGTAAGTTCAATGCAAGGAATCTTCTGAAGACATAAAATAGATACCTAATAGCTAAGTATTTGAAATTGTGCGACTTGTAAAGAGAATCCCCCTCAATGTTTCCTTTAGCTGAATACGTCTATAATTTTTATGTGATTACTCATGTAACTTGTTATCTGGATTCCCAGGGCACATCAGATCATAAACAAACACTTTCAAGAGCCTGGGTATATGGTATTTAATTTTAAATGATGTATTTCATCTGGATGCTAGAGTCACAGTGAAGATGCACAAAATAACTAATATCTTGACAGTGAGGGAGGATTTAGGACTCAAAAGAAATACAGGCGCAAGGTTAAAAACATCCCTGAAAGCAATTTCTGAAAGCAATTTCATGTAACAACGAATGTCACATTCAAATATAATAATAGTTCCAAAGACTATAAACATATATTTAGGGCTTGAGAGACTGATTGTGTGGCTCCCTATTCAAGTTATATAATACCTACTGACAGCAGAAGGAAATATGTATTTTGCTAAATACAAAATACATATTTACATTTTAAATAAATATTTATCATAATATTTAATATATCATTTGTTTTCAGCAGGTAGGTATGTGGAAAACATACTTTAACATATTTAAAATTTGTCAAAGCTTTAATAAAATAAATCATCAAAATAGCTAAGTAAATTTAATTAACTAACACTATATATTTATATATTATTGGGTTTTAAATTAAATTTTAACTTCGGATAACTACTTATTAGCAACTATTCTCATCTTCATTAGCACTACCTGTGTTTTCACAGTCATTCTGTCAAAAAATAATAATAATAATAACCTGAGAGTTTCTACCACCTGTGAAATCATCTTTCTTTTTGATGTGCTGTCTGAATCTGCAGGAATATGAACAATGTACATTCAACAATTTGTATAGAAGTTTCTATGCGAAAACCACAGTTAACTGGCATCATAAATCCAATGTGTTTATAATCATATATTAGTGTCCCTTTTAAATTTAGTGTCCCTCTTAAATTAATGCCATGGGCATCTCCCTTGCTAGCCACCCTGTTAAACTGGCTCAGCACAGAATGACTCAGGCAAGACAATGTCTCATAGCAATAAAACACATGAGGTGTATCTAGGCATAAATAAATCCAAAGAGAACCACTAGGTAACTTCATGACTCGCATCGGAAATTATAAGTAATTTATAACTAAAGGCTTCTTAAAAACCTTAATTGATAGAATGGAAATTTTTAATAGTACCCACTTTTCAGTTAATTTGTAAGTCGTATATCAGATGTAGATGTAGAGTATACTGTGCTCAAGAAAATAGTCAAACTGTTCTGTATTTTCTACGATTGAATTTGAGTTGGAATTATGATTTTTTAATACGCATTCTAGAATATATAATAGAATATTTTTATAAATGTATTTCTGTCATTTTAGAAAATCTGACTTATACTCAAGGACATTTCTTTCATTAAGTCAGGATCTTAAATGAGCAATTAACTACTCAGTCCTTAAATGTTGAAACGTAAAAACTATCCACTCATTAAAATATACATAGTACATAAGACTATTCTTTTAAATTTCAAATACAGAACTAAAAGTGAAAAAATACATATCATATTGTGTTTTGATGACTGAAAAAGGTTTTGAGAAGAAAATGGACTGTAAGTCAACTTCAGAAACAGAGAACCTGAACTTGAATACATAAAAGAATCAATAGGGAAGCTTGACATGAATCAGGATTTCATATAAGTAGTTCCGGGTTATAAAGCAGAAATCTGAATTTTCTAAGAGCATTGCAGAACATTCTGCTGCAGATGAACTTCAGTCCACACTCTGGGAAACACTGCTTTAAAAGGTAAGTTAAGCACACATAAAATATACAATGTAGGATCCATGAAAGGCAGGCATAAAAAACGTGAAACGTTTCAGTGCAATAGCAATTCAAAGTATGAGAAGGATTTTAATAGCTATTTCACAGATTAGGTTGATTAGATTAGATTCTGGTGTGCCTTGAATGCGCAGCTATGCATCCTAAATTTAATCTTATAGTTCATGGAGAGCTATTTTATTTCTGCAAGAAAATTTTTATTCAGGATGTAATTTAAAATTAATTTATTAATATCTCCCTGGTTGGGTATGGAAGAATACATGTGAAGTCAGAAAGATTAGTAAGAAAATCAGAGCAATAATAAATGAAGGGATGGAATCCTGATCATCACTGGTTTAAGGGTAATGAAAAATAAATACATCACTATGGTTGAAGAAGTGACCTAAGTTGGTAAGAGTTTATTCAGAGATAGAAAGCAAAAAAAAAAAAAAAAAAAAGGAAGATAACTCACTTTAAAATATAGAGTGCATAAATTTAACGTGTTCCTTATTTTTAAAACAAACAAACAAAAAAAACTAGGTCCAGTTAAATGAAAAGAATGTCCATTTCAGACAGATTTTTACTTCCCAGAGGATAATCCAGAAGAATTGCATTACTATAGTTTGGAAAGTAATTGGGAGTAATTAAAGGGTTAAAAGTATTTTTCATAAAAATAAGAATCAAAACATCAAGATGAAGTGTTGGTTTTGAATGCATTAATTTACTTCTTCTTTATGCCTATTTTTTCTGCTTCAGATTAATCTTAAATCTTCCCTATGTAAACCAGCATATCTCTTAGTAAGAAAGAAGGACGAAGAAAAGAAAGGGAGGGTACAGGGAAGAGGAGTGGGAGAAAGGGAGAGGGCAAGAAAAGATGCGTGTTGATTTTCCTCCACTCACTTCTAAGTTTTATGTTCCCTAAGAGCCTCGTTCCCATACCAGCACAACTCAGAATCCCCTAGACAGCCATGCAAATAACTGGATCACAGGTGAATATGGTAGTATATTCTGTTTATGAATTGTGCTGTTTATAAATTCTCAGTTTCCACTCACCCAACTTCTGAAACCAGCTCCCTATTTCTTTTGGAAGTCATCCTGCCCTCATATTCAGTCCATGGAACTTAAGTCCACCCTGTAACTCTGCTCAAGCTGTGCATACATAATCCATGCTGGACCAATTAATGCAAGTTACTTTTGAGTCACATTTAATAGTTCACAGATATGTTCACAGCCTAGCTAGTGTGACTATATTAGTTTCTCTTAACTGCTGCAAAAAAACTAAAACAAACTTGGTCACTTAGAATAACAGAAATGTATTATCTCACAGTTCTAGAAGCCAGAAGTCCAAAATCAGCTGAAATCAAGGTTTCTGCTGGGCTATGCTTTCTCCTAAGACTTTAAGGGGAGCATTTGTTCTTTTCCTCTTACGGTTTTTTTTAGCTGTCTGTATTTGGTGGCTTCTGAAATCATCACTCTAACCTCTGTTTTCAAGACCTCATTACTTTCTCTTCTTCTGTATTACAGTTCTCTCAACCCTCCCTCTTATAAGAATGTTTATGTTTGCATTTGGAGCCTATATAATAAACTACAATAATCTTTCCATCCCAAGGTCCTTAACTTAATCACACTTGCAAAGACTTTTCCATACAAAGTAAGAGTCACAAATTTCAGGAACTAGAATATGGACATCCATTATTTAGACCACCACAGTGACCATTTCTCAATATTTTACTTTAAAATATTTGGGTAGTTGGATCATTTTGGCATTAAGTTGGAATGATTGGAAGACAGGATGGACCCTCTACTGTTTCAATTAAATTAGTAACTGTTAGAAGAGAATCTGAATGGAAATTCAATCCAGATACTGAATGAGGGAAAGGAGAGAACAATTCTGAAATCTGGTAGTGTAATTTTAGCACCAATAGCCAGCCATGTCTGATGTCAACACTATCATTTTGATTTTTCAGAATGACAATTCCTAAATTCCTTGAATTGCTTTGTTACTCCTGCTTCTGCAATTATTTAAGCCACTTTGCAATTTAAATATAGATGTTTTACTATTCTGTCTGTGTTTTCAAACTTTCCTGAAGTTTTATTTGCTGGGAACTGATGTATGCAACCTAGAATTAAGATAATTCAGAAAGAAAATTATATGTACATATACACTTCCAAAACATCAATAAAAGGATTGCTTTTCCCTTCCAATTTGCCTCTCTTTAGTCATCTGCCAACATATCTGGAAATGAAACAAATATAGCTCAATATATTTTTTATTATCTGCTAACTCCTATTCTCAGAAACAAAATAAGCAAATCAATACTGGCTCTTCACTAAATATAGAATGCATGAATCAATACTACCCAGTTCCAGACAATGCAAGCTGCTTAGCTTCATGACACTGTCATGCTGTCAAGAAAGAAACAATCCTACAAGAGGGTTTATCCTGCCTTTTCTATTGTACACATTAATCTGTTTAATTTTTGAATTTTTTTCAACTCTCTGAAGAGTAAATCTCAGTATGACTACTATACTTGTTCTTGACAAACTGTGATAGCTAGAGTCTCTTGGTGCCTGTGCTAGCCAGAATAATGACTCCCAAAGAGGTTCATGTCCTAATCCCTGGTATCTGTGGCTATGTTATTTTACGTGACAAAAGGGATGCGTTATTTGTTTAAGTATTTTGAGATGAAGGATCGTATTGAATTACCCAAGTGGACTCAATATAGTTACTGAAAAACGATTGCAATATACTACTCTGTTAGTGGTGAAGATGGAGGAGGCAGCTGTGAGTCATGGAATGCAGTCAGTTTCTAAAAACTGGAAAACACAAGGACTCCCAATGCCTGAAATATAGCTCGCTGAAACCCACATTTGGACTTCTTTCCTACAGAATAGTAAAATAATTAATGTATGTCATTTTAAGTCAATGAAATTTTAGTACTTTGTTACAAAACCAAAAGGAAACTAATACAGCACCCCACCCCAGATCACAGTGTAGGTTGGTGTCCCATCCCCTTGTGGTTGTTGGTGCAGTTAGATACTTAATGTCCCCATTGTGTAAACCTTTAGGGGGTGATATGGTTTGGCTGTGTCCCCATCCAAATCTCAACATAAATTGTATCTCCCAGAATTCCCACATGTTGTGGGAGGAGCTCAGGGGGAGGTAGTTGAATCATGGGGGCTGGTCTTTCCTGTGCTATTCTCATGATAGTGAATAAGTCTCATGAGATCTGACAGGTTTATCAGGGGATTCTGCTTTTGCTTCCTCCTCATTTTCTTTTGCCACCACCATGTAAGTGCCTTTTGCCTCCTGCTGTGATTCTGAGGCCTTCCCAGTCATGTGGAATTATTAGTCCAATTAAATCTTTTTTTTCTCAATCTCAGGTCTGTCTTTATCAGCAGTGTAAAAATGGACTAATACAGTAAATTGGTACGAGTAGAGTGGGGCATTGCTAAAAAGGTACCTGAAAATGTGGAAGCAGCTTTGGAACTGGGTGACAAGCAGAGGAACCGTTTGGAGGGCTCAGAAGAAGACACGAAAATGTGGGAAAGTTTGGAACTTCCTAGAGACTTGTTGAATGGTTTTGCTCAAAATGATGATAATGATATGGACAATAAAATCCAGGCTGAGGTGGTCTCAGATGGAGACAAGGAACTTGTTGGGAACTGGAGAAAAGGTGACTCTTGTTACATTTTAGCAAAGAGACTAGTGGCATTTTTGCCCTGCTTTAGAGATTTGTGGAACTTTGAACTTCAGGGAGATGATTTAGGGTATCTGGCAGGAGAAGTTTCTAAGCAGCAAAGCGTTCAAGATGTCACTTGGGTGCTGTTAAGGGCATTCAGTTTTAGAGAGAAGCAGAGCATAGAAGTTTGGAAAATCTGCAGCCTGACTATACGTAGAAAAGGAAAACCTATTTTCTGGGGGGACATTCAAGCCAGCTGCAGATACATAAGTAACAAGGAGCCAAATGTTAATCCTTAGACAATGGGAAAACGTCTCCACGGCATGTTAGAGACCTTTGAGGCAGCCTCTCCCATCACAGACCTGGAGGTCTAAGAGGAATAAATGGTTTTGTTGGCAGGGTCCAGGGTCCCTGTGCTGTGTGCAGTCTAGGGACTTGGTGCCCTGCATCCCAGCTGCTTCAGCCATGGCTGAAAGGAGCCAACATAGAGCTTGAGCCATGACTTACAAGGGTGCAGGCCTCACCCTTGGCAGCTTCCATATGGTGTTAAGCCTGTAGGTGCACAGAGTCAAGAATTGGGTTTGGGAATCTTCACCTAGATTTCACAAGATGTATAGACATGCCTGAATGCCCAAACAGAAGTTTGCTGCAGGAGTAGAGCTCACATGGAGAACCTCTGCTAGGGCAGTGCAGAAGGGAAATGTGGGGTTGAAGCCCCTACGCAGAGTCCCTACTGGGGCACCACCTAGTGGAGCTGTGAGAAGTCCACCATCCTCCAGACCCCAGAATGGTAGATCCAACTGCAGCTTGCACTGTGCACCTGGAAAAGCCACAGACACTCAATGCTAGTCTGTGAAAGCAGCCAGAAGGAGGCTGTACCCTGCAAAGCCACAGCGGTGGAGTTGCCCAAGACCACAGGAACCCACCTCTTGCATCAGAATGACCAGGATTTGAGACATGCAGTCAAAGGAGATCATTTTGGAGCTTTACGATTTGACTGCCCCACTGGATTTTGAACTTGAATGGGGCCTGTATCCCCTTTGTTTTGGCCAATTTCTCCCACTTGGAATGGCTGTATTTACCCAATGCCTGTACCCCCATTGTATATAGGAAGTAACTAACTTGCTTTTGATTTTTTTTTTTTTTTTTTTTTTTTTTTTGAGATGGAGTCTTGCTCATCGCCCAGGCTGGAGTGCAGTGGCACCATCTCGGCTCACTGCAAGCTCTGCCTCCCGGGTTCACGCCATTCTCCTGTCTCAGCCTCCCGAATAGCTGGGACTACAGGCGCCCACCACCACGCCCGGCTAATTTTTTGTATTTTTAGCAGAGATGGGGTTTCACCGTGTTAGCCAGGATGGTCTCGATCTCCTGACCTCGTGATCCGCCCTCCTCGGCCTCCCAAAGTGCTGGGATTACAGGCGTGAGCCACCGCGCCCGGCCACTTGCTTTTGATTTTACAGGCTCATACATGGAAGCATTTTCCTAGTCTCAGATGAGAGTTTGGACTGTGGACTTGGAGGTCAATGCTGAAATGAATTAAGACTTCGGGAGACTGTTGGACAGGCATGATTGGTTGTAAAATGTGAGGACACGAGATTTGGAGGGGCCAGGTGGAATGATGTGGTTTGACTGTGTCCCTACCCAAATGTCAACTTGAATTTTTCTCCCAGAATTCCCATGTATTGTGGGAGAGACCCAGGGGGAAGTAACTGAATCATGGGGGCCAGTCTTTCTCATGCTACTCTTATGATTGTGAGTCAGTGTTATGAGATCTCATGGACTCTATCAGGGGTTTCTGCTTTTGCTTCTTCCTCATTTTCTCTTGCCACCACCATGTAAGAAGTGCATTTCACCTCCTGCCATGATTCTGATGCCTCCCCAGCCATGTGGAACTGTAAGTCTGATTAAATCTATTTTCCTTCCCAGTCTCAGGTATGTCTTTATCAGCAGTATAAAAACAGACTAATACAGGGAGATATCCTCTAATGATCAAAGCTGCCTAGCCCTGTGGTCCTGGCACTTACGTTGCACCCTACCACACTAGTAGCAAAACTTTGCAGGCACTAACTCACTAGAGTGGAGATATATATGGCCCATTTCCCTGTCACAATTGTGAACCAAATCAACAGTTCAAATTGCATTCCAAATTTCCCCATGAAATCAGCTACCTCAAAATACATTTTCGCATGGCTGCTGTGCCTTCTGTATCCTGCTTCTCTCACTCTTTTACCTGTTCTCTAGGGAGCATTCATACAATAAATCACTAGCATCCAATTACCCAACTCAAGTTCTACTTTGGGAGAACCACCTAAAACAAATGCAAATTGCCCCCCCCCCCTTTTTTTTTTTGGTCTTATGTAGGTCAATGTCTCTTCATAGATACTCTTTCCTGTATTCTTAGAACACTCCAAAAGCTAGGTAAGGAAAGACATTATTATGCTTTCAACATTTTCACCAAATTCAAACAAAAGGCTAAATAGGTTTTGTAAGCTATTATTTTCCTTTTCTTTATATCTAACTAGGTAATTTTTTAGTCGATTATATTATCATTTATATACTTAATTTTACCAATGCTTGTTCAATCTCTGCTTAGAATAACTACACACTATACACTATATAACATTCAAATGTGGCAACTATGACTGTTGCTTTGGTGGTTCAGTGGTAGAATTCTCCAGTGTGACAACTTTTTACGTCAATTTTAAGAAAACGTATGAATAAAATTTGTCAACACCACCTGATAACTTAAAACTGAAAATACTTAGCGTTCTTTAACAATGTGAGTTATGTTAAAACCACTTAGTAAGTCTCTTTTTCCTCTATTAGCATCAAAATTGCTTCATAGAAAAAAATTACCCACATATTCAGGCCTTACATTAGAACTGGTCATCTTAGCAGTCATGGAAACAAAAAATTGGTAGTTTTCAAAGACCAGTGAACTCATTTTCAGAAATTATATCCCTCACTCTTACAGAATTACTAAAATATAAATGCTTTAATACATATCAACTAACATTTTCAAAAAGTAAAACAACCCAGGTGTGGTGGCTCATTCCTGTAGTACCAGCAATTTGGGATGCCGAGGCAGACAGATCGCCTAAGGTCAGGGGTTCGAGACCAGACTGGCCAACATGGTGAAACCCCGTCTCCACTAAAAACACAAAAAATAGGCCTGGCATGATAGCACATGCCTGTAATCCCAGCTACTGGAGAGGCTGAGGCAAGGGAATCTCTTGATCCCAGGAGGCAGAGGTTGCAGAGAGCCAAGATTGTGCTACTGCACTCTAGCCTGGGAGACAGAGCAAGACTCTGTCTCAAAAACAAAAACAAACAAACAAAAAAGGAAAACAATACAGTGTACTGAAGAAGACTTGATTCAATAGAAAAAAATTTGCTCACCAAATATTAAGTGTAAAAATTAAAGAATATTAAAATGTCAGTTTTGGTTACTGGTGTTGTCTGAAAAATAATACCTGTGTTGCTAGTTATGGCAATAAGCAAAAGGAATAGAAGAATACATTTAATTACTTGACCATTGTCACAAAAAATTTTGTGATAAGACTAGATTAAAAATCCTATTAAATGTTGAATTAAATTAGAAAATATTAGGCATGGAGTAAAAAACTTCACATTTTTAATATTTTGCATTGGTGAACAAAGCAGAGGTGATCATATGCATAAAGTTTTAATCTGGGATTATTGACATGACTATATTGAAATTGGAAAGTACTAACCAAAAAAAAATAAATTATTGTTAAGGGATATTATTGCATTCCTCTACACACAAGCAAGTTTTGGAGTTTGTGTACAATATTAAAAAAAATATCATAATTTATGTATTCAGAACAAAGTTAACTAAAGGAATAAAAAAGGAGAAAGTTTGTATTAGCTCAAATAATTAAAAAACCAAATAAGATAATGTGACCCTATTACAAAGGTTTTGGTTGCAATTCCCAAGACATGGGAATAAACAGGAATTACAGGAATTATGTAGAAATTAACTCAATTTAGTCATGTTGTTTATATTCATAGATGCAAGCGATAGTAAATGTTGACAGTTCAGGGCTTTTTATTCTTTATTTTTATTTTTTTGTACTTCTTCCTTACTTTAATTTCTGCCTGCAACTCTCCTTTCTGTCTTCCTATTTTGAAATCCCAAAGGGGAGACAAAATACTGTCTCAAAGATAAAACAATTTCAAGATTACATATCACCTTTTATGAAAAAATAATTTGCATTAAAAACATTTAGGTGTTTTTAAAAATACAGCAAAGCAATACACAGAAATGTTGAAATTCCTTGACAAATAGAAATGCTTCAAAGGATAGTGCTTAATAAACATTAAATTGATAAAGTCTGTTAATAACACTGATAATAACCAATTTGATATATTCTACCTATATATTTAGAATGTTAATTAGATAACAGAACCATGCTGGTATAGTGAGATCTTTACCAGAAAATTATGATTTCTCTCAAGCAATTATTTTTAATAATAGATTCCTTGTTTCTCATTTTTTTATGTGTACTTAAGTACTTCTTTTATTGTTTTCCTGCTGGGGACTTGATTATGCTGGCAGTTTTATATATTTCTTTGTATTGTTAAAGCAGACACAATGCTTTATGCTTATATATGGAAATGACTCTGAATATAGGTTAAGAAGCTGTTTTAGTGCTGTCTTAGAACACACCAAAAACTAAGTAAGACATTATTGTGCCTTCAACCTTCAGCACTGGGGATGTGCTCTAATAAAATATTCTTTAAATACAACTTTTAAGGTTTATTTTCTCCTTTTATACTACTTAATTTCTCTTTACAATGAGAACCATTTGTTTTAATTTTCTATGACAAATAATAAAACTGTTTAGATTCCAGGTATTTTTTTTTTATCAGAATATAACAAAATGGAATGCCTAATGTCCATTGAATATTCTCCAGTTAGTGTTCAGCTTGTCTGGGAGCCTTTGAATACAAATATTCTGTGGAAGATGGACAAAATTGTAAGTAGTGACAAAATATCCCTAGAATTTTTCCAGTGTTTCTGTCTATGGAGAGTAGAGGGTGTTACTACAGGACTGCCAGTTTCGTATGCCAAGTGCATAGCAACAGACCAATAAACTGTGAGCGGGATTGCAGCAGAGAAAGGGGTTGTTAATTACAAGGTGCCCAGCGAGGAAAGGGGAGGAATTCTCAAGTCTCAAATCCATTTCATTGAGGGGTTCTGGGGAAGGGTTTTTAAGGGTGAAGGGCTGGAAAATTTGGGGTCATAAATTGGTCAGGTAGGGGGATGAAATTTTCAGAATGTGGTCATTGCTTCTCTCTGAGTCAGCTTTTTACTGGGCCCATTAGACCAGCTGGTGTCTGTCAGTATCCAGAACCTACAGAAGAAGCTCAAATAGAGGGTTTATTGTCCCACAATGTCTTAGATTTTACTTATAGAACCAAAACAAACAAACAAACAAAAAACCAAGAGTTTTGTGACAAGGGCCACACATGATCCCGGAATAGTAAATAACAACAAGCAACAGGGAAGAGGACCAAAAAGGCAAGCTGGCTTAATGATTGCTGCTGTAAGCCTAGTGGATTTTTATTTTTTGTTTAATTGATTTTATAACATTTTCCTGAGGTGATTTCAAGAACAGTGTTAAAATGAACATTCATCAGATCTAAGTTGGTTTTTTGAAAGTTGGTTTGCAACCATAAAGGCATTGAAAAGCTTCCAACATTGTATAATTACAAAACTTTTGAAATAATGTTTTAAAAATAACAAAAATAAACGGAATGCTTTTTTTTTTTTTTTATAAGAGTTATGTGCTCATTACCCAGGCTGGAGTGCAATGGCGTGGTCTCTGCTCGCCGCAACCTTTGTCCCCCGGATTCAAGTGATTCTCCTGCCTCAGCCTCCCGAGTAGCTGGGATTACAGGCATGCACCACCATGCCCGGCTAATTTTGTATTTTTAGTAAAGACAAGGTTACTCCATGTTGGTCAGGCTGGTCTCAAACTCCCGACCTCAGGTGATCTGCCCACCTTGGCCTCCCAAAGTGCTGGGATTACAGGCTTGAGCCACTGCACCCGGCCTTATTCTTACTCTTATGTTGCTTGTTCTTATGTTGGAACCTCTTTTAGTGAGCTCAGGCTACTATAACAAATGCCATAGACTCACTGGCTTAAACAACAAACATTTATTTCTCATTCATCTGGAGGCTGTACCTCTAAGGTCAGAGTTCCAATGCCTCTCCTTGCGGCTTGTAGGTGGCCACCTTCTCTCTGGGTCTTCACATGGTGAAGAGAGAGAAAGCATCTTTTGCGTGTCTCTTCTTGTAAGGGCGCTAATGCCATTCACAAGGGTTCCACCCTCATCACCTAATTACCTCCCAAAGGCTCTACCTTCAAATACTATCACAGTAGAGATCAAGACTTCAATATATTAATTTAGGAGGACACAGATATTCAGTTCACAGCACAATATTTCCTTTATTCATACATTTTTTATTAGTACAGTCTCACGAGGAACAAGAAATGAACCTGTTTCAACTATGCCATTTTAAATGTTTCATTTAATCAGCCAATGTTATGTCTACACAATGAAGAATATCTAAAGTACATGGCTTCTGTATCCTGGCAGTAGGAAAATGGATAAGCCAAAATTTAAATACCTGTGCTACAAACCAGATAATACAAGGCAATCTGATGCCCTTAATTTTAACCTAGGTTTGAATCTTGCACATTTCTCTGGCTTATATTACAGAGAAACCTCAGAGTCTAGCCTCTGATTACTAAAATATTCCGGGCTTCTTAAGGGAGAATCGGCTCCCTTCTCTTCTGAATGTCTCTTGAAGTATTAAAATTACAAATTATTCTACACTGCTACATCATCCATTTCTCTCATGTTTTTCCATCTTCCAAAATTGTGTTGATATCTCCTCTTCAGTGCTGCCTCCACTGGAGATTTGAAGACAAGATGGAAAGAAAGACAAGCTTAACTAGAGGTCTATATTTTTAAACAATGGGCAAATTCAATACAGAATGTTGGATGGATTGAGATGAGCAAATTTTGATATTTATACCAAACTATATCCCTCTCACTAAGTTTTTTACATTCTTTCACAAATTTAAAATACTTATGAAGAAGCATGAATTCAACTAAAGATATAAACTATGTCTATAATATACACAGTTTTTGTTTTTTCAAGCCCAGAAACTTGAAAAATTTTTATTATAAACAAAGCACATATCTATTTAGTTTACACATAAACTACGTTTATGTATATGTGTGTGTGTATATATATATAGAGAGAGAGAGACAACATATAAATATTTAGTATGCTACAATTCTTTAGGTAATATTATTTAGATAATATCACATAACATATTATTATTTAAATTATAAAATGATAATTACTTAGTATAATATCTATATAGTTTTATTTTTACACTTTTATCCAAGTAATTACTTTGAAAATATAGTGTCATTTTGACATTTATTCTTGGAATAGCTACAAGAACAAAAGTAATTGTCAGCAGATTGTATTAAAATAAAGAGGCATAACAGAAAACAGTGTATAAACATAGCATGTTTATAATTCCTTAATGATTCTCTATTTTTAGAAGGCACTCATCTCAGCTACAGTTGTTACATCCTTCATTTTTTCTGGACAATGTAGAAGACATTAGGTGTTATCTTTGTTTTCTTCGCAGACCACAGCATCCCAGCTTTCCAAGAAAAACGTCTTTCCCGGCCGAGTGCTTTGGCTCACGCCTGCAATCCCAGCACTTTGGGAGGCCAAGGCATTTGGATCACGAGGTCAGAAGATTGAGACCACCCTGACCAACACGCTGAAACCCCGTCTCTACTAAAAATAAAATAAAAAATAAATAAATAAATAAATAAATAAATAAAATTAGCTGAGCATGGTGGCAGGTGGCTGTAATCCCAGCTACTCAGGAGGATGAGGCAGGAGAATTGCTTGAATCCAGGAGGCGGAGGTTGCCGTGAGCCAAGATCGCGCCACTGCACGCTAGCCTGGGCGACAGAGTGAGATTCTGCCTCAAAGGAAAAAAAACAAAACAAAACAAAACAAAACAAAAAACAAAATGTCTCACCTTTGAATTGATAGGAAAACTTTGGATCAAAATAATTAAAAGGCGTTGATAACTAGAAATCAAGAATTTACTTGAGTATCAATGCAGCACCCTTACACTGGTGACTGTTTTCCTATATGCTCCTGTTTTGAACTGCTGTGCCTTCCCTTTCCAGGAATGTGGTGTCTCCTCAGTAATGGCACTTGCCTTGTCAGTTCTTGATTACGGTCCACTGTTTAAAATAAGGTAAAGATAAGCTCTTTTTGTTGCTCTTGTTAAAGCAGTTTTAGTTTAATTTTCTTTTTCTATGACTTTGCCTGCTCATAAAAAACGACGCTGTGTGTTTCCATTGGCATCTTATTTTTACCCACAAATATTCTACATTTACTTTTTTCCTCATCCACTGACAACTAACTCTCAGATGAGTATTACATTATTTCAGTTTAACTACCTCACAGATGATCAAAGTTAATCTGACTAAATACTTGAATAGGTAAACAAAATATTTAAAAATTAATCAATTATTCAAAATCCCTCAAACAAATTTGAATATTTAAATACTGATGTTTGAATGTCTGAATGATTTTTAAATATTTTAATAATAAATTATAAATTTCATACTGATCAAAATATACATTAAGAGGGCTTTTTATTTTGATTTGATGAATGGCAAAGTGACTTCTGTATTAGAGAGATACAAAATGCTTATCATATTCCAATCAAAAGCTAACTTTTGTTAACAGTATTCTTTCTACCCTTCTAAATGATTCTGCAAGTGTTTACATTCTTGAAATATGCCATGTGTATGTTAGGTCTTAGATTATAGCCATAAATAAACCAATATGCTTGCTCTCATGAAGACCTGGTTCTGGTGTTAAATAATATTAATTTGAAAAAATGTCAGTAGTAGACTTTTCGTTAACATTTTTTGGTTGTGTCCATTTCTGCACGTAACCATGAAAAGTTATATCATGAAAATCCTGATCACTAGTAATTTTTAAGCACAAGTGAATCAAAATTAGAGTATATTTGATTTGGATTTCATATTTAAAGAAAACCTGAAATAAGCAGCGTTTTTATAAAAAAATTATTGATCACCTAGCAAAAAGAGAAGCTTTGCAACAATTCCTTTGCTAAAGATGCTTTTGACAAAGTAAAATTGGAGAAAAATTCTTTCATCATGAAGAGCTTATTATTGATTTCCTTTGTCAGCCTTCTGAGTAGATTTTTCTCCAGCATCCACAAAGCAATTATTGATATCAAAGGGATTTCTTTTGATGCCAAAAGTCAGCTATCAAACATATGGCTTTGCCATGTAAATGTGTAATTAACTTTTTCCCTGAAGAGTCAAGAAAAATGTAGCAGTAGCTACTGTATATTTTTAAGCTTTTATAAATGCTAGAATATTTTTTAAAAATGCATCTGACAAATTATGCATTTCTATTAGTAGTCAGAGGTGAAGCCAGCTGGGCTTCTGGGTCTGGTGGGGACTTGGAGAACTTTCACGTCTAGCTAAAGGATTGTAAATGCATCAATCACTACTCTGTGTCTAGCTAAAGGATTGTAAATGCACCAATCAGCACTCTGTAAAATGGACCAATCAGCACTCGGTAAAATGGACCAATCAGTGCTCTGTAAAATGGACCAATCAGTAGGACATGGGCGGGGCCAAATAAGGGAATAAAAGCTGGCCACCCCATCCAGCAGCAGGAACCCGGTTGCATCCCCTTCTACACTGTGGAAGCTTTGTTCTTTCACTCTTCACAATAAACCTTGTTGCTGCTGACTCTTTGGGTCAGCACTGCCTTTAAGAGCTATAACACTCACCGCAAGGGTCTGCAGCTTCATTCGTGAAGTCAGTGAGACCACGAACCCACCAGAAGGAAGAAACTCTGGACACATCTGAACATTCGAAAGAACAAACTCTGGACACGCCAACTTTAAGAGCTATAACACTCAGCGCGAGTGTCCGCGACTTCATTCTTGAAGTCAGCGAGACCAAGAACCCACTGGAAGGAAAAAATTCTGGACACATTTTGGCAACCACAAAGGGATTTTTGTCTATCACCAAGCAGTGAGTACCATCAGACACCTTTTGCTTGCTATTCTGTCCTATTTTTCGTTAGAATTTGGGGGCTAAATACTGGTCACCTGTCAACCAGTTAAAAGCAACTAGTGTGGCCTCCAGACTAAAGATACAGGTGTCAGGTTTCTGGGAAAAGGCTCTCAAACCCCAACTCTTCGGAGTTGGGAGCATTGGTTTGCCTGGAACCAGCTTCCACTTTTCCTATACTTTGGGGCTGAGCCGAGGGTTGATAGAGAGGAAAACCATTCAGCTCTGGGGTCACAACCACAAGTTGGTTGACCCTGCAGCCTTGAGCAGAAGTCTCAAAGTCATGTCACCCAAGCGAGACTCACCCATCTATCCTATCTATCCTGACCCTTGCCTCCTGGGTCCTAATGCCTTTCAAACAAACTTCCTCTTGCCTCTCTTCTCCGAGGCTAGTCCCACTTCTAAAACCACTGCCTGTCTCTGGTGCTTTAGTTTATCCTATAAGAATGTTTTCTAGTATAAACTCCAGGACTCTATTCCCTTCTTTAGGCACCCAGGCTCACCAATCAGAAAGACATAATTTTTGCCCAAAGCTCCGTCACAGGGGGTACTATCTGGAATTTGAGGATCCCTCCTCAGACAAGCAGGCCTAACAAAAGCTATTGCTGAAGCTAGGATATAGGGAGCTTCAGAAATGGTATCATTCCTATTCATATAAGTGAGGACAAAAGGCATCACTCTTCCAACTCTAGAGATCCCTTCCCTCCCTCAGGGTATGGCCCTCCACTTCATTTTTGGGGCATAACATCTTTTATAGGACAGTGGTAAGGTCCCAATACTAACAGGAGAATGCTTAGGACTCTAACAGGTTTGTGAGAATGCATTAGTAAGGGCCACTAAATCCAACCTTCCTCAGTCCTTCTTGTGGTCTAGGAGGAAAACTAGTGTTTCTACTGCTGCATCAGTGAGTGCAACTATTCCGATCAGCAGGGTCCAGGGACCACTGCAGGTTCCTGGGCAAGAGGTGTTTCTGCTGCTGCATTGGTGAGCACAACCATTCTGATCAGCAGGGTCCAGGTACCATTGCAGTGTCATTGAGTGCAACTATTCCCATCAGCAGGGTCCAGGGACTGTTTCAGGTTCTTGGGCAGGGGGAGAAACAAAACAAACCACAACCATGGGCGGGTTTTTCTTTCAGATGGGAAACACTCAGGCCTCAACAGGCTCACCCTTGAAATGCATCCTAAGATTTTGGGACCAATTTGACATGCAAACTCTAAAAAAGAGGTGGCTCAGTTTTTCTGCACTATGGCCTGGCCCCAATATTCTCTCTCTGATGGGGAAAAATGGTCACCTGAGGGAAGTATAAGTTACAATAAGATCCTACAGTTTGACCTTTTCTATAAGAGGGAAGGCAAATGGAGTGAAATACCTTATGTCCAAGCTTTCTTTTCATTGAAGGAGAATCCACAACTAGGCAAAGCTTGCAAATTACATCCCACAGGAGGACCTCTCAGCTTGCCCCCACATCCTAGCCTCCCTCTATCTTCCCTTCCTACTAATGATAAGTCTCCTCTAATCTCCCCCCCCCCCCAGAAGGAAATAAGCAAAGAAATCTCCAAAAGACCACAAAAACCTCCAGGTTATCAGTTACATCCCCTTCAAGCTGTATGGGTAGGGGAATTTGGCCCAACATGGGTATATATCCCCTTCTCCCTCTCTGATTTAAAGCAGATCAAGGCAGACCTGGGGAAGTTTTCAGATGATCCTGATAGGTATATAGATATCCTACAGTGTCTAGGGCAAACCTTTGATCTCACTTGGAGAGATGTCATGCTATTGTTAGATCAAACCCTGGGCTTTAATGAAAAGAATGCAGCTTTAATTGCAGCCCAAGAGTTTGGAGACACTTGGTATCTTAGTCAAGTAAATGATAGAATGACAGGTAAATAAAAGGGACAAATTCCCTACCAGTCAGCAAGCTATCCCCAGTATGGATCCCTACTGGGATCCTGACTCAGATCATGGAGACTGGAGTCATAAACATCTGTTGACCTGTGTTCTAGAAGGACTAAGGAGAATTAGGAAAAAGCCCATGAATTATTCAATGATGTCCACTATAACTCAGGGAAAGGGAGAAAATCCTTCTGCCTTCCTCAAGGGCTATGGGAGGCCTTAAGAAAATATACTCCCCTGTCACCCAACTCACTCAAGGGTCAATTGATCCTGAAAGATAAGCTTATTACCCAATCAGTCACATATATCAGGAGAAAGCTCCAAAAGTGAGCCCTGGGCCCTCAACAAATTCTGGAGGAATTATTAAACCTGGCAACCTTGGTGTTCTATAATAGGGACCAAAAGGAACAGGCCCAAAAAGAAAAGTGAGATCAGAGAAAGGCCACAGCCTTAGTCCTGGCCCTCAGACAAACCTTGGTAGTTCAGAGAGGGCAGAAAATAGAGCAGGCCAATCACCCAATAGGGCTTGTTATCAATGTGGTTTCCAAGGACACTTAAAAAAAGATTGTCCAATGATAAACAAGCTGCCCCCTTGCCCATGTCTACTATGCCATGGTAATCACTGGAAGATGCACTACGCCAGAGGACAAAGGTTCTCTGGGCCATAAGCCCCTAACCAGATGATCCAACAACAGGACTGAGGGTGCCTGGGGCAAGCACCAGCTCATGTCATCACCCTCACTGAGCCCCGGGTACATTTAACCACTGAGGGCCAGGAAATTGACCTCCCCCTGGACACTGGAGTGGCTTTTTCAGTGTTAATCTCCTGTCCTGGATAGCTGTCCTCAAGGTCCGTTACCATCCAAGGAATCCTGGGACAACCTGTAACCAGGTATTTCTCCCACCTCCTCAGTTGTAACTGGGAGAACAGCAGCATAAGCGACAGGCAGAGGCAGGGAAAGACCAGCAGAAAGGAAAGAGAGAAAGAGGAAGTCAGAAAGAGAGAAAGAGACAAGACATCAAAAAGAAGAGAAAAAAAGAGAGCTGGAAGTAGTAAAGAAAAAACAGTGTACTCTATTCCTTTAAAAGCCAGGGTAAATGTAAAACCTATAATTGATAATTGAAGGTCTTCTCTGTGACCCTATAACACTCCAATACCACCTTGTTGTCAGTGTAAACAAGGGCATAGCCAGAAAGCACTGAGGCCACTGACAACCAGTAGCCTTCCCATCAAAAGTCCTTAACCCAGCAGATATCCTAAAAGGGGATCTAAATCTTAATTAATTACCATACAAAGGTCCACCCAGACCTAGGAGGAACTCCCTTCAGGACAGGAGGATAGATGGTTCCTCCCAGGAGATTAAGGGGAAAAGATACAATGGGTATTCAATAAGTGATAAGGAAACTTTTGCAGAAGCAGTTAGGAAAATTGCCTAATAATTGGTCTGCTCAAAAGTGCGAGTTGTTTGCACTCAGCTAAACCTTAAAGTACTGACAGAATCAAGAAGGAGCCATCTATACCAATTCTAAGTTAATATGGACTGAACGGGGTCTTATTAATAGCAAAGAATAATTGAAATTCCAAACTTACAAGGTTTTCAACAAAAGTAAAGTTTGCTAAAAGTTAACAGTGTAATATGTATTATCCTAGTACTGTACACTCTCAAAGGATTTCTCAGACAGTTTGCACGAAATAATGAAATCTATCCTTACTCTATAATCCCAAATAGACTCTTTGGCAGCAGTGACTCTCCAAAACCACTGAGGCCTAGACCTCCTCACTGCTGAGAAAAAGAGGACTCTGCACCTTCTTAGGGGAAGAGTGTTGTTTTTACACTAACCAGTCAGGAATAGTACAAGATGCCACCCGGCATTTACAGGAAAAGGCTTCTGAAATTGGACAACGCCTTTCAAACCCTTATACCAACCTCTGGAGTTGGATAACATGGCTTCTCCCCTTTCTAGGTCCCGTGGCAGCCATCTTGCTATTAATCATCTTCAGGCCTTGTATTTTTAACCTCTTGTCAAATTTGTTTCCTCTAGGATTGAGGCCATCAAGCTACAGATGATCTCACAAATGGAACCCCAAATGAGCTCAACTAACAGCTTCTACCGAGGACCCCTGGACCGACCCACTGGCCCTCTCACTGGCCTAAAGAGTTCCCCTCTGGAGGACACTACAACTGCAGGGCCCCTTCTTTGCTCCTATCCAGCAGGAAGTAATTAGAGCAGTCATTGCCCGATTCCCAACAGCGTTGGAGTGTCCTGTTTAGAGGGATGATTGAGAGGTGAAGTCAGCTGGACTTCTGGGTCAGGTGGGGACTTGGATAACTTTGGTGTCTAGCTAAAGGATTGTAAATGCACCAATCACACCCTGTGTCTAGATAAAGGATTGTAAATGTACCAATCAGCACTCTGTAAAATCACACCAATCAGCACTCTGTGTCTAGCCAAAGGATTATAAATGCACCAATCAGCACTCTGTAAAATGGACCAATCAGCACTCTGTAAAATGGACCAATCAGCAGGACATGGGTGAGGCCAAATAAAGGAATAAAAGCTGGCCACCCCAGCCAGCAGTGGCAACTGCTCGGGTCCACTTCCATGCTGTGGAAGCTTTGTTCTTTCACTCTTCACAGTAAATCTTGCTGCTACTCACTCTGGGTCTGCACCACCTTTAAGAGCTGTAACACTCACTGAAAGAGTCTATGGCTTCAGTCCTGAAGTCAGCAAGACCACAAACCCACCAGAAGGAAGAAACTCCAGACATATCTGAACATCTGAAGGAACAAAGTCTGGACACACCATCTTTATGAGCTGTAACACTCACCGTGAGGGTCTTCAACTTTATTCTTGAAGCCAGCAAGACCAAGAACCCACTGGAAGGAATAAATTCTGGACACAGTAGGTCTCTTCATGTTCCAGTTATTTGAGTTATGAAGAGAAAGTCTTTATTGTAAAAACTTCCATTACACTGCAATGGAAATATATTATAATAAAAAGGGTAAGTCCATATGCCATGAATTGGCAACATCTGTTCCACCTCCATTCTATGGGATATGAAGGAATAGTAAATGGAGAACCTTGATAAATAGTAAGATATTAAGGAATAGCATAACTCTACAAAAATCAAATTCTTTATAGTAACATAATTAAATGTGATGGCAGAATGACAAGATATTTAATCCACATATTATAATTATCTGAAAGTTAAAACTTCAATCAGTCTAATAGTAGTGTGTATGTGTATATATTAAAACAACATCAATTTATTTGAGTTATTTTACTGAATTAGCAAGGTGTACCAAAATATCAATACAATCTTCGTAAAGGCATATGTTTGAAACTTAACATCGTCAATTAAAAAAAAAAAAAAAACCCAACCTAGACTATACATAGGGACTTTATCATGTAATGCAATAGTTAAAATTGTATACTAATTAAACACAATACTACAGGGAATATAGAAAAATACATATTATACTTTTTTTAATGAAGTAGCTTTTTCCTGTTTCAACACAGTTTTCATTTACCTAATGGTAATTATTAAGTTGTATCAGTGATTAAAGGCACAAATTTGAAGACAGAAGCTAGGAATCAAATTCAAATTTTACCATTGACTAATTGTATAACTTTAGGCAGGTAACTTAAACATTCTAAGCCAAAACTTAATCATCAATCCTAGATATGATTGCAAATTTATCATGCTAAGTGCTTATAAACACAACCAGTACACCACGAATAGCCAATAAATATTAACTATAATAGTTTCAGCTGTAGGGGACATGGGTTGAGTAAGAATGAACAAGATAATATCTTCTTTAGATTTTATAACAGCAAATTATAAAGATGTTTAGTATCAATTGTAGGAGTTTTGATTTTTTGTTAGATGACTAGTTATCATAGAATATTTTAGGTTAGGCGAATTTGACTCGATATTAGAAAAAAGTTCAGTGAATTGATAGGAAAATTTTGGATCAAAATAATTAAAAGGGACTGATAACTAGAAATCAAGAATTGCTTGAGTATTAAAATAATAAGTTAGAGGCAACAAGGACTTGCTTCAGGAAGAAAAGAGAATGAAAAGCAGGGTTGAGGTTTGTCTGCATCAGAATGAACAAGATTTGATGACTGGAAGTAAATGAAAGAGCCATATATGAGGACCTCAAGGTTCAGTAATTAGAAAAACAGTAACGTATTAACAGAATCAGAAATACCTAAAAAGAAAAAAAAAAATAGAAGAAGAAAAGAAAAGAAAAAGAAAATGAAAATACGGGCTAAATGGAAATGAATAAAGATTTATGTTAAAATGTTGGTCTCCTCTAACTTCCTTGATCATATACCATCTAATAACTGTTCAAACGTATATTAAACACTGAGAAATGAAAAATGAAAAACAGAGAAAAAGGGAAAAAAGCAAGTTAAGAAATTTACTCTACAAAGTTAAATACTTTAAAAAGTTAAGGTGGAGAAGGATGGAGAAAATGTCATTGTATATGGATACTTAAAATGTGATGATTGAGATCCTTAAAGTGGTTTCAGTTGTCTAATAATGTTGAAACAATATTAAACAGAGAGGATGTGATGAAAAAGAAAAATTAGTATTTATATTTTAAGGAACTATTCTTGATAATTAAAGTAATTTAAAAAATTGTTTTAAAAAAGTGGAAGAGAGGTCACTTACAGTGTGAAGAAAAAAGACAAACAGATAAAATGGGAAGAAGTAAAAATGATATGGGTAGACACTGACACAGGGGAGGCATTGGTACTTCAAAATAGGCTCAACTTTATTTTAAATAGAGAATTTATGTTTTGAATACTTCTAAATAAAATATGAGTTAACTTATAAAAAAGAAAAATCAGGCACTATAGGTTTAGTAAACTAAAGTGTGTGCTAAAACAAATGGAAGAGATGGATATGTTGAAGAACATCGAACCAGAAAACCTAGGATCAATTTAGCACAAAGCTTTGTTCGAACATTTCTTCAACATCAAGTAAGAGGAAAATATATTACATTACAAAATGCTCATTTTCTTTTCTTTCTTTCTTTTTTTTTTTTTCTTTTGAGACAGAGTCTCACTCGGTCACCCAGGCAGGAGAGCAGTGGTGCAATCTCAGCTCACTGCAACATCCGCCTCCCAGATTCAAGCAATTCTCCTGCCTCAGCCTCCCAAGTAGCTGGGATTATAGGCACCTGCCACTATGCCCAGCTAATTTTTGTATTTTTGGTAGAGACAGGATTTTACCATGTTGGCCAAGATGGTCTCGATCTCTTGACCTCGTGATCCACCTGCCTCGGCCTCCCAAAGTGCTGGGATTACAGACGTGTGCCATTACACCCTGCCAAAATTCTCATTCTTTCATGAGAGGGCATTCCAGTTTTGCAGTAGGAAATATTGGTTTATTTCTTGCATTAATATCTCAGAGTAATTCATGATATTAATTGTTCTGCAAGGGGTTCTTTGAACAATATAGTTTTAATAAAATTCAATATCATCATAATAAATAAAAATTCTGTTAGGGTATTCTTACAAAGAATAAAATGTTCTCTTCCAGGTATAATGTGTCTACTGAATCTGTACTGAGAGCCAAGTAGTTCGAGTCATAAACTCTCAATCTGTGGCTGGATTACTGAAACATGGATTCTCAAGATTTTATTTTATTTGAATGAAGCCTTGGTATTTGTCAGGGTTCTCTAGAGGGACAGAATTAATACGATAAATGTATATATAAAGGGGAGTTTATTAAGGAGTATTAACTCACATGGTCACAAGGTAAGGTCGTCTGAAAGCTGAGCAAGGAAGCCAGTCTGAGTCCCAAAGCTGAAGAACTTGGAGTCTGATGTTCGAGGGCAGGAAGCAGCCAGCATGGGAGAAAGATGTAGGCTCAGAGGCTAAGCCAGTCTAGTGTTTTCTCCTTCTTCTGCCTGCTTTTATTCTGGCTGAGCTAGCAGCTGATTAGATTGTGCCCACTCAGATTGAGGGTGGGTTTGCCTTTCCCAGTCCACTGACTTAAATGCTAATTTCCTTTGGCAACACACTCACAGACACACCCAGGAACAATACTTTGCATTCTTCAATCCAATCAAGTTGACGCTCAGTATTAACCATCACATCTTGTTTTTGACAGAAGATATAAGAGATCTGTGTGTGTGTGTTTTAGAACATTAGAGGAAATGGACAAGAGAGCAGAAGTTTACTTAGCTGAGCCCCACAGCTAGTGCCTATGTCCCAAGGAGAAATTGATTTCAGTAGAGTTTCAGTAGCCATTTTCACAATCTTAAGAGTAAAATATGGGAACAAAAGCATGCTGACTACGTATTGAATTGACATAATATGACATGGAATAAAGAAGATAGATATTTTGCTCACTTATTCATGAACTATTCCACATCCATTCTGATGTACTGGTACAAATACTTACCAGAGCAGCTGCAAAGAAGTTATTATGCTATAGCAGATGTTATGATGTAGCCAATGCCTGGAAGACATAGTAAAATCTGCTGGTTGCCCAGCATAGGCATGACAGTATTGGAGGGATAGGACTTGCTTTTGAGAAAATGAGTGGTACATTCTCAAAGAGCAATAATAGGAGGAAGAGAGGTTTTATACAAGGAGCACATACCAGAAAATTTTGATTTGGTCAACATGGCAAAAGCATTAATGGAACTTACTATCAAAATGTTGAATGCAAGAAGCCATAATTAAAGTGTGTACCCTGAAGATTTCATTTATATAAAGTTTAAAGTTAATAAAAATTAATTTATGCCAGTAGAATTAAGAAGAGTATTTACCCTCAGATCAGAGACCACCGATTGCAAGGACACATAAAAAAATTCAGGAGTGATAGATCTTTTTCTATTTCTTGATTTAGCAGTAAGATCAAGCCAAACACTTATTATTTGGGCCATTTTAGAAGTGCAATTCATATATTAACGAAGTAGTTATTAAAATTAAGGTGAAGACTTCATGAAGATGAGTTAATAAAAATTCACATGCACTAATATCAAATGAGCTTAGAACTCTCTAGCAATTCAACTGTATTTCCTGTTTATTCTTCAACTCTTCTTAGGGCTGTTTCATACTTATTAAATTTCTAGCACCTTCTCTTTTCCTCATCCTCCATTTCAGTCAATGATCTTGCTTTCTTTTTTATGGAGAGAAAGTAAAAGAAGGCACCTGGAGATTATTTCCACATTCATCTTCTACCAGGTCCACCAATGTAATTGCCTTTGTAACCATACCCTGAATTTATTCATTCATATATTCATTTATGCATTTACTCATTCAATGGAACAAATAGGCATTGGAACCTGGTATGTATCAGGAACTGTTTTGGATATAGAATAATATAGCAGAGTCCAAAACATATGAGAATCTGAAATTGTGGAGATTATATTCTAGCAGGAGGATACAGAAAAAAATAAACCAAAATTTAAATGCTTGATTTTTCTATTTTTGAGATCTATTGTACTGTGTTGTAAATATAGTTAATAACTGAGCACCGTACATTTCACTGTCACCAAGAAAGTAAACTCAAATGTTCCATCACAAAAATTTCAAATATTTGTTGTGATGGATTTATTAGTTTGATTTAATTTTTTCACATTGTATTCAAAATCACAACATCACTTTGTGCCCCATGAATACATACAACTGTAATTTGTCAATCTAAAAGAATAAATAAATAGTTGCTATGAATGCCATTGAAAAATAAAAGAAGCAAACCATTTACATAGAAGGTATAATTTCCAATAGGGTAGTCTTGGAATGCTTCATTTTGTTAACATGAGATAAAAACATACAGAGATGAATCTTTAGGCAAAGAGTTTATTTAAAACTCTGTTAGAACTGCAAATCAGGACACACCAGTCAGGTTAGCCCCTAGGTATGTCCAAATGAAAGAGAAAGACTGAAGTTTTAGTGGGGGAAAAGAAGACAGCTAATTAAGTTGTTTTGAACATTCATTGGTGCTGGGCAAGGTCTTTCTGGATGAGCCTGCTTTGCATGTTCTAGGAGGACAGTGAATGTCGTTGGAATAGGAATAACAGGGTACTAACGGATGGGATAAGCAAAGTAATAGAATACCAAATTATGAACGCCCAACCTTCTTGTTCCTTAGATGAATTATTCACACTTCCATGCACAATCAATTACAACATTTTTACACTAAGTACTATTCCTTCTAATTTCCTCAAGAGCCTTGCACTCACATATCTTCCTTCTTTCCTGCATTATCATATTTCCTAATCCATACATCATTCCCACTACCATCCATTTTGCTTATTTTATTGCCCAAACTGGTTTTGTGACATTCTGTAGGTTGTCTCTTTACTCTGTTAATTGTTTCCTTTGCTGTGTGGAAGCTTTCTAGCTTGATGTAATTTCATTTGTCTAATGTTGCTTTTGTTTCCTGCACTTTTAGCTTCAAATCCAAAAAAATAATTGCTCAGTCCAGTGTCATGGAGCATTTACCCTATGTCTTCTACTAGCCCTTTTATAGATCAGGGTCTTATGTTTAAGTTCTTCATACATTTTGAGTTGGTTTTTGTGCATGATGTAAGATAAGAGTTTAATTGTATTATTCTGTATTTGGATATCCAGTTTTCCCAACACCATTTATTGAAGAGATTCCAGATCTGAGATGCAATAGGGATGAATGAGCCTGATGTTATTAGATCTAAACAAAATTCAACATGTAAGACAATACTACCATTGCCTTGAGGTATACAAAACGTGAGCAAAGTAACATATTTGTACTGTATTAAAACATCAAGAATATGATGATCAGTCTTCAAGTGTCCTGTCTTATTATGGAACATAATGAAAGTAGTTCCCTGGATATTGATAAATTAATTATGTATAAGGCTAAGGCTAATAACTAAAAAGATAGAAGTATGTATGACCGTCAAGTGTTCATGGAAAAACATAAGAAATAAAATAAAACCAAAAGAATACAAGAATGGAAAGAAGAAAAAAAACCTAACAGAGTTGGGACAAACAAAAAATTTTTAAATGGAGTGGTAACATAAATACACAGATTTCCAAAATTATTATAAATTTTACATAATATTAATAATATTTGGCTCAATGTTCCAGAGTGTTAAAATCTTGTGACACTGGGTCTAGTTTTTCATGCACCTCTATGCAATTTGTAAGAGACATATTTAAAATGTGACGGTAGTTTTAAATTACAGAAAAATATATTCTGGGTAAGTATTATCTGAAAATAAGCTAACATAATTTACTAGCTTAGAACTTTAAAATATAACTTTTCTCAAGAACACATAACATATTTGTGGACATTGACTATATACTGAGTCATAGATTCAATCACAAGCATTACTATTATCATTGCAATCATATAAATGATATTCTCTGACAAAAACACAATAATGTGCAAAATTTTTTAAATATAAAACATCATGCTTTAAAATAAAAGGACAATGTCACAGTTTTCATTGGACGAGAAAGAAATCAGAATGGCGACTTGAGACATACAAAATATTCATGAATTGGACACCTCATATCATCAACACGTCAATTCTCTTTTGATTAATCTTTAGAAACATTTACATTTCCTAAGAGAGAGAACAAGGAGGAATGAAAAAGGAGAAGAAAGAGGGGGATAAAGGAGAAAAAGGAGAAGGTGAAATAGCAGGAGTAAAAGAAGATGAAGGAGGAGAAGGTAGAATTGAAGAAGATGGAACAGATGGAGATGAAGGGTGAGGGAGAAGAGAGTTGAAGAGAGGAATGATGAAGAGGAAGGAGGGAAGAAGGTGGGGAAGGAAGAAAAGCTGGAAGGAATGAAGAAAGGGAGAATAGGGAGAAAAGGAAGAGAAAGGGGGGAAAAGGAGAAAGAAGAAAGGGAAAAAATAGCAGAAGTATGCTACAGACAGGTAATGTTTATGTTCCCTCAAAATTACATGTTGCAACCAAATTTCCAAGCTGATAATATTTGGAGGTAAGGTTTTTTTGGAAGAGGATTAGGTCATGAAGACATCCCTAATGAATGAGATTAGTGTTCTTTTAAAAGAGACCTTAGAGAACTGACTTGCCACTTCTGCCATGTAAGGACACATTGAGAAAACTATGAACCAGGAGGTGGGCCCTCCTCAGAAACTCACTGTGCCTGCTCCTTGATCTGGGACTTTCAAGCCTACAGAACTGTAAGAAATAAACTTCTCATGTTTATAAGCCACAAGTCTGGGTATTTTGCTTGCTCCCAAAATGGATGAAGACAAAGTAGTAGTAGTAAGCTTGTTTTATTATATATGAAAATAGTATAAAGCTAACTAACTTAATTCAATAGATATTGGCATATGTTTTTAAAAATTGACCAATAGAGAATAGTAATTTTAAAATACATACATACATGTATGGAAACTTGATTTTGATATACTTAGTATTGGGTAAAATATTTTTTCTTTTAGCATTGGGCAAAGTATTTTCTTTTTGGCAAATGTATCTGAGAGAACAGGTAATTAATTCCATTATAAAAAAATTAAAAGTGGATCCCTAATTTAAACCATGTAAAAATTAAATTCCAGTGAATTTTAATTGAGAAAATAATGATAAAACTTGAAAAATAAAACATGAGAATGTCTTTATAAGTGCAGAATAAAAGAATATTCTTCAATGAAATTAAAAATGTTCAAACCACACTCTCCTAAACTATGTACAAACTCAAAAAAATCCTATTGGCAGCTTCTTCAAAATATGGCTAACATTTAATACATCTCACCACTCTATTATTAGATAGATAGATAGTATTAGATGGTAGCTCAAAGCTAGCATCATCTCTCCCTTTACTATAGTAACACTCTATTTCAAGGAAAAGTTTCCCTCTTCTTACAGATTTGAAGACACATATCTTTGTGAGACATCTTTGTCAATGTGAACAAAGCCAAGCACCCATGTCCCTTCCATTAAAGTGTTTAATGCTTGGCACTTGGTTGACTATATAACTATACAAATCCTCATTTAATTAACTTGAGAAATTGCATAGCAGACATAAAAACATACTATTCTATCCTACTTAATCCACAGTATTTTGGGATTATTTATTACAGCAACCTAACCTGTATTCTAGCTAATGCAAGGAAGCTGCTAGATGTACATATTAAGGAATACAATCTCTTGGTTCTTAATTATTAATACTTCTTAGAAAAAAGTAAAACATTTAGAACCACTTAGTTATGTGAATTTACTTTTTAAACTGCCAATATCATGGAATCTAAATTCAAATTAAGTATATTCAAATAAAATTGGGCTATAAATATAAATTATTATGCACATTGATATTAAAATAATTTCTATAGAAAAACAAGGTTAAAATATTTTTTAAATAATTTTACAATGTTTTTATCTTTAAAAATTATAATGTTTGGGACTTACTGCGTTAAATACATTATTAAAATCCAATTCATTGGTTTCATTTTATTTTTTATATGTTGCTACTAATAATTTAAAATTAGAATGTATTGGGGATTATATTTCTATTGAAAAATGCCGATCTAGAAATTTGATGCTATTTACGTTGGTGCTTTTTTTGCTTTTCATTGGAAACAACATGACTTCAGTTGTCTCTTTTTTAAAGAATTACATTAGTAACTATTCATAATCATTGTCTATGTTAATGTTATCATTATGTATTACAAAACAATGATATTCTAATTCTAAAATGAATTATTTATGTTTTAACCAAAACAGTTATATAAAGCATTATTTGTACATTTGGCATTTATAGTACTATTTCATATCTCCTTTTATATTTCAGATATATGTGTTTTGAGAAAATTATACATTTTTGGAATATTAGACATGATGCCTAATAAAATAATACAAATCAAAATATGCAATGTACATAATATTAAGCACAGAACTCAAAATGCATTTATTTAAATAAGCTACCCATTGGTGACTAAATTGAACTGATGAATACTGGCTTTTTAAAACTTGAGAAAATTGTAAAAATGCATTATGTAAGAACTTGATATGATTATTTTAAAAATCACAGTTTTTAAACCCCTGAAAAAATGTCTTCAAATAATATATGACTTTTTCGCTCCGAATACTCTCAAACAATTTGGAGCCATTTGTTACACATTTACAAACATTTTTCTTCTGAGAACTCCTTGGGAAATATTATACTTTGAATATAGTTTTACACTGTAATGCTTAAAAAGTGATGGAAATTTTTATAAATACTTAAAGGAATAGAAAAGTGTCCTGATCCAGAACTACTTATACTTTTTTTTGTTTAACAAATAATAACTGAAATTACAAACTTAAATAGCAATGAAATCAATTTCCTTCCCTTCTAACAACACAGCAAATGCGTCCTAGGAGGCTGATGATAAAAAATAATATTTTCAGATTTAATTGTCACTATGAGACTCAGTTTCTGAAGGACAGAATATGTTACGTTTATGTTATTTTTAACCTCTGGGTACTTCCTTAGAATCAAATACAAAAACTAGGGATTTAAATCATTTAATCTTAAAAAAGCATTCATTTGGTATGTAAATTAGATAGGGAAACAGAGATGTGAGAAGAGTTTTATTCTCTAAATCAATCCCCTAAGGCCATTAGACTGTTTCAGGTTTTATTGAACATTCCATCAATTGCCTACTAACCCTAATAATAAGCTACCTAATGATCCTTCGGAATGTAAATTCTTACCGAAGTTTTTCCTAGGTTTATTTCTCCCTATTGTACCCTTAATAAACTTAAATTCATCTGGTTGATTTTTGTAATGCAATCGTATTATTAATCTTTAAATAAATGAAACCTTGTGAGCAGCAAGGGCTTTTGAGAGTTCTTTTTCTCCCTTTTGCAGTACAGTCAAAATTACATGTAAAAACTCAGTTTAAGATAGCATTACCTCTCTGTATTTGCATATAGTTTCAACATCAGTTTTAGCAAAGATAAACACAGAGTCTAAGTTCTGTATTGATCTTAAAAGGCTCAAGATATATTTTGAACATTTGTAGATATTTTAATTGCAAGAGCATTCAACAAGCAAATTTCTGACAATAACATGCTTCTGAATACAGACAAAACATAAGACGTTAGGTAAAGGGGGGAAAAGCCTCACTTCTCTCTCACTTTCTCTCCATCTCATTCACAGAGATTTATCTGTATCTATAAATATAGGTGTAGATCTATGCATGTATGGAAAGAGAAATAAATATAATACACATATGCCAATATCTTTATGGCAATAAAAGCAACCTGCTTACCAAATATAAACGAGAGATTCTAACACTTATTTCCTAGTAACTAAAATTATTCTTTGATTTTTTTGTTTTTTTTAAAGTTTTTCTTAAATTTTATACTATGCTAAAGTATATTTTTCCTGCATTTAATTTTACCGTCAAGAAGTTCATAATGTTTTCTGCTTATAGAGTCCCCATTCACCAGTAGCTATAAATGTATAGCTTTTCAACTGTGTCAGTTGCAGTGGGGCCACTATGAGTTTATTAACATTACTGTTAAATGGGCCAATAGCTGAATACTGTCATCAGTGACTTTCTGAAAAGGGTGATACTCAAGTCAGTAACAGACCTTTTAGCTTATTATAAAGGAATTTACTTTGTGGTACTAGTTTGTGGCATGAAGGAGGGTACAAAAAGAGAAGTATATTCACACTTCTTACCTGTTCTAGTGAAATCTATAGATAAGTAAAAAACATAGCTTCATAAATTTCCAGAAATTACTGATTTTCTACACACACACCACACACACACACACACACATACCACACACACACACATACAGACACATACACAGTTCTAAGCATTTACTCCATTGTCTAATCCCTACTGTTTTCTGCTAACATTCTCTATATCACATATCAAAGTGACTGCAATCACTGTGCACTAGGGTATTGAAATGAGGTCCCAATTTTGACATAACTTGCTCAAATTTCCAAAGAAAATATAACCTTTTTACTCTCCATAGATAAATTATACTAACTTTTCTGTTTCTTCTATACTTGACCTTTTAGAGTAATTCCATCTCTTCCCTTTAAAACAATCTCTTCCAAGTTAGTTAAATTTAGGCAAATTCTTGGTCTCATAACGCCTCCTCCTTCTGATGCTGTGGTTATAAATAGTCTCTGGGCATATGAGCTAGAAGGACTGGTAAATGATGATTTGGTGATTTATGACTGTTAGCAACATGTGAGTTTTAACTCTTGTGAATTCTTGCTAGTTTTTCCTGGGCCTTTTAAACTCCCAAAGTGAGAGATGTGTTTTAACTGTGGGTGTGTATGTGTGTGTGTGTGTATTGTTTTGTTGTTTTCTCTCTGGCTAGTTTTTAGATGCTTTTTGTGTTTGAATTGGATCAATCATTCTTGGTGCTGCAAACTGTTCTTGAACTTCATCTATATTCTCCTCCTGGCTTCTTCCTACCCCTTCATATTTGTGGTAGCACCACTTTGCCACTTGCCACAGAAGTCCCCACAGCAGGCTTCCTAGATGTCATAGTCTGTTTTGAGTAGCTACAACTGAATACCTGAGGCTGGGTAATTCATAAACAGCATAAATTTGTTTCCTAACAGTTCTGGAGGCTAGGAAGTTCAAGATCAAAGTACTGAGCATCTGATGAGGGCCTTCTTTCACATCCTCACATGCAGAGGGCAGAAGAACAAAATAGGAACAAAATTCCCTACACGGCAGAAGAACAGAAAGAAAGAACCACTCCCATAAGCCCTTTTAATAGTGGCATTAAACCCATTTATGCCCGAGGTTGCAATTTTTTTGATTTTCACAATCAGATCTTGGTGAGGACCTTGAGAAGTAGGATATAAATAACTCCCACATGCTTAATATTCCAAGAATGGAACACTGGGCATACATCAGTTTTAATCCATTCATAAAGGTGGAACCCTCATGACCGAAACCCTTTCCATTAGGCCCAACCTCCCAACACTGTTGCATTGGTGATTGCTTCCAATGATGAATTTTGAAGTGGACAAAAACATTCAAACCATAGCACTAGTTGTCCACTTACATCCCTCATAGAGTCTCTAGAAACTCCTGAATTCTTTCTACATTACATGAGAATGAGGACACTTTGAAGTGCAGACTCAGTCCTTCTCTTTCTCTCAGCAGTGCTCCCTTTGACAATGCATGCACCTCACACAGAGTCACCTTTGGCACTGTTTTTCCTTCAGTATCCAAACAGGGAGTGGGACATTCAAACTTCTCCATTGCCTGCCAGGATCTGAGTTCATTTGTCTGACAACAATTCTTCCATAAATTGATCCATATCTCTTGTCCCCAACTCACCTCATCAGTCCCTAACTTGTGTGAAGAAAAGGCTTAATGGAGTAAAGTCTGTGATGAAGGCATCATCGACTGAAAAAAAAATGCCTTCTTTATAAACTATGAAGCCTCTCTCTTACTTGAGCCACCAGGCTTTGCATTAGATGTGGGTCTTATTGAAAAACTAAAAGTTAGTGATGACAAAGCCATAAATATATTAATTTAATTTTCAAAAATTCAATCCCAGATACTAGCATTTGCTGTCTATGTATAATTTCCAAATGAACTTTAAACTAAAATAGAAATTATGAAAAGGTCTCAAAATTTATAAAGATCAGTATTAGACAAGAATATAGAGCAGTTTCCCCTTAACTGTGGGAGATTTTTCCTAAGATCCTCAGAGGGTGCCTGATACAATGGCTAATACCAAATCCAACATATACTGTTTAATTTAAAACTAGGCACACTAAGGGATTAATAATAACTAATAATAAATAAAACAATTATAAAATATAGTGTAATGAAAGTTACGTTAATGTAGTTTCTTTCTCTCTCTCTCAAAATACTGCAATATTTTAGGAACAAAGTTGAAGGCAGGTAACTGAAACCACAGAAATGAAAAGCATAGATAAGGGGTGACTACTATATTTAAATAATATTATGCTAATATTTATGCAAATTAAATGTATCTGATTCTTGTTCAAAGTGGTATAATATTATGCCCTAATACTTTTCTTCCTGTAAAATTTTACCATTCAATGTATACTTAAGGTGTCCCTCTAATCTTATATTGCTGTGATTTTCAAGATAATAAAAATAAGTCTGTTCTTTATTTCAAAGCATACATTTATATAAGTAGATTATAAAATGAGATCTTTCTTGCTATCTGTTGCCCTAAGTAGGAGGTTTCAAATGTGTACTTCCTAAAATTAATCATTTCATAAATAGATGTTCTTGATTTTGTATGATAAAGCTGGAAAATTCTATAAATTTAAATTCATATTGGCTTTAAAAATGATCTAGCCAAAGTGATACTATCTATATCTAGTTATTTTAAATAGTTTGCTGTCATTCATCCAGTGTTTGCCTTTTAAATAGCATATTTCACAACAGTCTTTGATTAACATTTTACTCTAAGCAAGTAAAATTATGTCAATTAGTTCTTGAACTATTTATTTTCTGCACTGAAACCTTATAAATTGCTTGTTTCCATGGATAACTGATGGGTAGCTAGTGTTATGCATATAGACTTCTAATATGAAGATTCTAGATAGTATTTTTGTCTAGTGTGATTACCCTCTTGATGTCTGCACTATCATATGTATCTATCTCTTTAGAAATAAAAAAATGAAAACAATTTTTTATGCAAATAGTTGCAAAATGGTATGAAGGCTCAGCATTTTCAATATCAATATAATCTATGTTTTAGTAAGCGTCAAGCAATGCCAATATTTGTTATTTAGTGCTGTATTACCTCTGTAACTGTTTAGCTCTACCACTTTAATATTTTATTATATGTGGATGTCTTCTAATTCCTTCAGCCATTACTGCAATCACCTGAATATTACTAATACTTGCTTTGCTATCATTTAACTGATCTTAAATATGTGGCATTATCATAAGTTTGTGGATCTATATTCTCAATAAATTCATTTTATCACAAAGATAGGCATCCTTTATATATCATAACATTTACATATATAAACAATTTTATTAACAATCTCTTTGGGGGCATCTAGGAGGAGATAAGGATAGGATTAAATATGTCTGATATTTCAGTTTAGAAGTATTTCACTTTGTCTATCCTACCTCTTCTAATTATGAAATAGTTGGATTGGGTGTGGATCGGTTGAAAAACCATTTTAGATTTTTAAAAATAAAGAAATCCAAATTATAATGCAAGGAAAACATCCAAGGAAGATATCGGACTTAAAAGTTATTCTTGTAAGAGGGTGGATGTCATTTTAAAACCAAAAATTATAGTCCACGTTGTTTGGGGTGAATTTCACTGGATGCTGCACTTTCCAAGTCATTCTGGGTTCTTTACAAACATGAAAAGCAATATGTCTTCATTTTTTTCTGTCTGCTATTTATAAATTCATGAAATATAAAATAATTCATTTTCACAATATTACTTGCAAAGAAAATGTGGTTATAATCAAATGCATTCAATTATCTTCATGTATATTATTTATAGTAAATATCGAAATCAAATTTCGGTCATGTTAGTCAAAACACTGGCACATTACATTCTCAGAGATTTTATCATTATTTTTTAAGGCACGGTTTCCTTTATTATTAATGTTATTAATTTTATTTAATTTTTGTGAGTACATAGTTGGTGTATATACTTATAAAACACCAGAGATGTTTTGATACATGTATGCAATGTGAAATAAGCACATCATGGAGATGGGGTGTTCATCCCCTCAAGCATTTATCCTTTGGGTTACAAACAATTTAGTTACACTCTGTAAGTTATTATAAAATGTACAATTAAGTTATTATTGACTATAGTCCCCTTGTTGTGCTATCAAATAGTAGGTCTCATTCATTCTTTCTATTTTGTTGTGTCCACTAACCATCCCCTCTTCCCCTAGATGCCCACTGCCCTTCCCAGCCTCTGGTAACCATCTTTTACTCTCCATGTTGATGAGTTCAATTGTTTTGATTTTCAGATCCCACAAATAAATGATAACGTAATATGTTTGTCTTTCTGTGTCTGGCTTATTTCACTTAACATAATGATCTCCAGTTCCACCCATATTGTTGCAATTAACTGAATCTCATTCTTTTTATGGCTTAATAGTATTCCATTGTGTATATGTATGATGTAGCCTGTCCAGTCATCCAGTGTCCAGTTGATGGACACTGAGGTTGTTTCTACATCTTAGCTATTGTAAAGAGTACTGCAACAAACATAGGAGCGCAGATATCATCTCTTTGATATACTGATTTCCTTTCTCTGGGGTATATACCCAACAGTGGGATTACTGGATCATACGGTAGCTCTATTTTTAGTTTTTTGAGGAACGTTCAAACTGTTCTCCACAGTGGTTGTACTAATTTACATTCCCACCAAGAGTGTACAGTTCATTTTTCTCCACCTCCTGGTCAGCATTTTTTATTCCCTGTAATTTGGATATAAGCCATTTTAACTGCAGAGAGATCATATCTCATGGTAGTTTTGATTTGCATTTATCTGATGATCAATGATGTAGAACATCTTCTCATATGCCTGTCTTCCATTTGCGTGTCTTTTTTTGAGAAATGTCTATTTAAATCTTTTGCCCAGTTTTTGATCAGTTTATTAGATTTTTTTTCCTATAGAGTTGTTTGAGTTCCTTATATATTCTGGTTATTAATCACTTGTCAGATGGTAGTTTGCAAATATTTTCTCCCATTTTGTGGGTTGTATTATCCCTTCGTTGATTGTACACTTGGTGGTGCAAAAGCATTTTAACTTGCTGCGATCTCATTTGTGCATGTTTGCTTTGATTGCCTGGGTTTGCGGGGTATTTCTCAAGAAATTTTTTGCCCAGTCCAATGTACTGGAGATTTTCCCCAATGTTTACTTTTAGTAGTTTCGTAGTGTGAGGACTTAAGATTTAAGTCTTTAATCCACTTTGATTTGACTTTTGTATACAGTGAGAGATAGGGGGTTCATTTTATTCTGCATGTGGATATCTAGTTTTCTCAGCACCATTTATTGAAGAGATTGTTTACCCTAGTATATGTTCTTGCCACCTTTGTCAAAAATGAATTCACTGTAGGTGTATGGATTTGTTTCTAGGTTCTCCACTCTGTTCCATTGGTTTATGTGTCTGTTTTATGCCAGTAGCATACCGTTTTAGTTACTATACCCTTGTAGCATAACTTGAAGTCAGGTGATGTGATTCCTTCAGTTTTGTTATTTTTGCTTTGGATGGCTTTGGCTATTCTGTGTCTTTTATGGTTCCATATAACTTTTAGAATTGTTTTCTTTTTCTATTTTGACCAATGTCATTGGTATTTTGATAGAGATTGCATTGAAACTGTAGATTGCTTTGGGTAGTAAGAACATTACAATATTGATTCTTCCAATCCATGAATATAATTTTAAAATTTTTTTTAGTGTCTTCTTCAGTTTCTTTCATCAGTGTTTTACATTTGTCCTTATAGAGATCATTCACTTTCTTGGTTAAATGCTAGGTGGTTAATTTTTGTGTGGCTATTTAAAATGGGAGTATTTTATTTTATTATTTTCAAATTGTTCACTGTTGGCATACAGAAAAACTACTGGTTTTTGCATGTTGATTTTGCATCCTGCAATTTTAATACATTTGTTGATAATTCCTGATAGTTTTCTTGTTGATTCTTTAGGTTTTTCCAAATATAAGATCATGTCATCTGCAAACGAGAATAATTTGGCTTCCTCCTTTCCAGAATGGATGCCTTTATATCTCTCTCTTGTCTGTTGCTCTAGCCAAGACTTTGAGTACTACCTTGAATAACAGTGGTGACAGTGGGCATCCTAGTCATGTTCCAAATCTTAGAGGAAAAACTTTCAGTTCTTCCCCGTTTAGTCTGTTACTAAATGTGGGTCTGTTGTATAACATGGTTTTTATTATGTTGAGGCATGTTTGTTCTATCCCCAGTTTGTTTTAGGGTTTTTATCATGAAGAGATGTTGAATTTTATCAACTTGCTTTTTCAGCATCAATTGAAATGATCATATGGTTTTTATCCTTCATTCTGCTGGTATGTTGTATCACATTATTGATTTATATGTGTTCAACCATCCTTGCATTCTAGGGATAAATTCCACTTGGTCATGATGAATGATCTTACTAATGTATTGTTGAATTTGGTTTGCTAATATTTTCTTGAGGATTTGTTGTCAATATTCACCAGAGATATTGGCCTAGAGTTTGTTGTTGTTGTTGTTGTTGTTGTTGCTGCTGTTTTTTTTTTTTTTTTCTTTTCTTTTCATATGTCTTTGTCTGGTTTTGGTATCAGGGTAATACTGGCCTCTTAGAATGAGTTTTGTACTGTTTCATCTTCCTCTGCTTTAGAATAGTTTGTATATAACTGGTATTTCTTCTTCTTTAATGTCCGGTAACATTCAGCTATAAAACCATCAGGTCCTGGGCTTTTCTTTACTGGGAGACCTTTTATTATGGCTTCAAACTAGTTACTTTTTATTGGTCTGTTCACTTTTGGATTTCTTCTTGGTTCAATCTTGGTAGGTTGTATGTGTCTAGAAATTCATTCATTTCTTCTAGTTTCTCTAATTTATTGGTATATAGTTGTTCATAATAGGCTCTAAAGATCTTTTCAATTTTTGCGGTAACAGTTATAATGTCTCCTTTTTCATTTATGATTTCATTTACTTGTATTTTCTGTCTCTCTCTTTTTTAGTTAGTCTGGCTAAAGGTTTGTCAATTTTGTTGAACTTTTCAAAAAACCAACCTTTCAATAAAAAAGCTCTTTCTAATTTTTCAGCAGACATCCTTTGGACTGAAACTGGAACATTACCTCTCCTGGGTCTCCAGCATTCTAGCCTATTCTGCAGACTTTGGATTTGCTAGACTTCATAATAATTACTTGAGTCCAAATTCTTATAATAAATCTAATAAAGATATTACATATATATGTGCATATATACATATACATAAATATGGTACTTATGTGTACATATGTCATCTCACAGTATACAGAGAGGGAATTGGTTTCAGGATGCTGTGCATACCAAAATTTATACATACTCAAGCCCTAAAGTCAGTCCTGCAGAATGGGCTTACACAACATATCAGCCCTCCGTATACACATAATTTTTTTTTGCATCCCAAGAATCTTGAATTTTCAATCCACATATAAGGTGGAACTGTACATTTCAAACCCATGTTCCTCAAGGGTCAACTGTGTGTGTGTGCATGTGTGTGCTTGTGTGTGTGGGTGAGTGTGTGTGGGTGAGTTTGTGTGTGTATCCTATTGGTTCTGTTTCTCTGGAGAACTCTGACTAATACACTATCTTAGCTAGCATCTTTTGTGGAGACACAGTAATTTATTTTCAAAATACATGTTCTTTTCTAATTATTAAGTGTAATTTATTTTCAAATTGCATGTTTTTTCTCATTATTAAGTCTAATTTATTTTCAAATTGTATGTTCTTTTCTCACTATTTAATTATTTAATTTTTGATTTTGTTAACTTACTTTCCTTAAATATAATGTGTTTCATTTTCTCCTTAAGTGTAATAAATTTTTATTTTCTTTAAGTTTCTATGTCATAACAATATTCATGTCAAAATTAAATGTTTTTGTTCCTTCAGTTTTTTCTTTATTCAACTTACTAGCATTTTGATATAATTTGGTTTTATGCTGTCCTGTCCAAATCTCATATTGAAATGTAATCCCCGATGTTGGAGGTGCGGTCTGGTGAGAAGTGATTGGATCACAGCAGTGGATTTCTCATGAATGATTTAGCATCATCCCTCTTGGTACTGTCCTCAGGATAGTGAGTGAGTTCTTGTGAGATCTGATTGTTTAAAAGTGGAGCATGGGCAAGGACTTCATGTCTAAAACACCAAAAGCAATGGCAACAAAAGCCAAAATCGAGAAATGGTATCTAATTAAACTAAAGAGCTTCTGCACAGCAAAAGAAACTACCATCAGAGTGAACAGGCAACCTACAGAATGGGAGAAAATTTTTGCAATCTACCTGTCTGACAAAGGGCTAATATCCAGAATCTACAAAGAACTTAAACAAATTTACAAGAAAAAATCAAACAACCCCATCAAAAAGTGGCGAAGGATATGAGCAGACACTCCTCAAAAGAAGACATTTATGCAGCCAACAAACACATGAAAAAATGCTCATCATCACTGGCCATCAGAGAAATGCAAATCAAAACCACAATGAGATACCATCTCACACCAGTTAGAATGGTGATCATCAAAAAGTCAGGAAACAACAGGTTCTGGAGAGGATGTGGAGAAATAGGAACACTTTTACACTGTTGGTGGCACTGTAACTAGTTCTACCATTGTGGAAGACAGTGTGGTGATTCCTCAAGGATCTAGAACTAGAAATATCGTTTGACCCAGCCATCCCATTACTGGGTATATACCCAAAGGATTATAAATCATGCTGCTATAAAGACACATGCACATGTATGTTTATTGTGGCACTACTCACAATAGCAAAGACTTGGAACCAACCCAAATGTCCATCAATGATAGACTAGATTAAGAAAATGTGGCACATATACACCATGGAATACTATGCAGCTGTAAACAAGGATGAGTTAGTGTCCTTTGTAGGGACATGGATGCAGCTGGAAACCATCATTCTCAGCAAACTATCGCAAAGACAGAAAACCAAACATCGCATGTTCTCACTTATAGGTGGGAATTGAACAATGTGAACACTTGGACACAAGAAGGGAACATCACACACTGGGGCCTGTTGTGGGATGGGGGAGCGGGGAGGGATAGCACTGGGAGATATACCTAATGTAAATGACGAGTTAGTGGGTGCAGCACACCAACATGGCACATGTATACATATGTAACAACCCTGCACGTTGTGCACATGTACCCTAGAACTCAAAATATAATTATTAAAAAAGAGAAAAAAAGAAAAATAAAAAAATGAATGTGTGTAGCCCCTCCCCTCTCCCTCTCTTGCTTCTGCTTTCACCATAAGACATGCAAGCTGCCACTTGGCTTTCAGCCGTAATTGGAAGCTTCCAGAGTCCTTCTCAGAAGCAGATGCCACGATGCTTCCTGTACAGCCTGCAGAACCATGAGGCAATTAAATCTCTTTTCTTACGAATTACCCAGTCTCCGTTACTGCTTCATAGCAATGAAGCAAGAACAGCCTAATCCACATTTGTGTGCTGTTTTTCACACGTTAAAAACTAGCCCTTATTTATTTATCAATTGTACTGTTTTAGTAGTGCCTAATTAAATAATTTATGTTTATTTCTTTTCATTCATATCTTGGATATTTTTATCTTGTTTTAGGATTTTGCACTCAAATCATTTTTAATATTCCTTTGTTTTAAATAAGTCATTGAAATTCGAATTTTTTATTAGAACAAACACATCTCCATCTGACATTTTGTCACATAGTCTTGTCCTATCCTGATTTCAATATAAGCTACTATTGTACTTATATTTAATCATTTAAGCAAGAAAGAATGTTTTAAAATCCCAAGTGAATTTCAGTTTGAAATACTAATACTAAAATCTGTGTTCATCAGCTTTGAAGGCAATTTTACTTTTGTAGTCTGGTGTGTATCATTTTTGTAAATTTTCTATGAACATTTAAAAATAAAATGTGTCCCTTATTTAATGGCAAAATGCTTGATATGTTTATTAAAAATAATAATTTAATATTCAATTTAATGTATCTTTATCAGCACTTACTGTTATTTAGATCTTTCCATTGTTAGAGTATTGCTTTGGTTTCTGTATTTGATCCTAAGATTTTGACCTACTTCTAGTATTTACGTCTGTTTTTCTTGGAAACTTTATGCTATGTTATTTAGATTTGTGAACGGCATGAAACCATTAAATTGAACTTTTATCAACATTAGCTGAAGCTTCTATCTCAAATAGGCTTTTCATTCTAATTTACTTGAGATTAATAGAGTCATCCTAGTTTGTTTTGTTTGGGTGGGTGTGAATATATTTATTTGGTACTTATTTTTACATCTCTCTATGTTTTTACTTTTGAGAAAAAAAATGCTATTTATAATTCTAGTAACTGGCTTTCAGTTTTTTTAGAACTATTTTAAATACTTTGTACTTATTTCAAAATATTCTAAAAGTTTATAACCTTTATGATGTGTGTTCTTGTTTTTCTATACACCTTTTGATGTAATCTTGCTTCTATATGCTCCTTTATTTTTTCTTAGCCTATTTATTTTGGGCTATTTAAAAAGTATGCAGATAATTTTAATTTAACAAGATATGGTCCTTAAATTATAGTTATTTATATATCTCCATATTTTTAAGGGTGTCACTAGCATATATTTGTAATGTGCTTCATTAAAAGTAACAGACAAATTAATTTGCAGTGGTTTAAAGATCAAGGATTCTATTTCTCAAAAATAAGAAATTCAAAGAAAGCTCCCAGACTGGCTTAAATTGCTAAATTATCATCATCAGTGTATTGGTCTTTCTTATGTTCATAACTTCATGACTGCAGGATGGAGACTGTGCCTGATGGTGCAATGGTCGAGTTCCAGCCAGACAGAAAAAGAAAGAAGAAGTAAGCGAAATCTGAAAGCGCCATGAGAACCAAGTCGATCTGCTGTATCAGGAAAACATAAACTAAACCGCCCAGGGCACTTCTGGTTTTTTTCTTTTTTTTTCCCCAAAAGTCACTCCTAGCGGAAAAGTGCTTAAGTAGAAAGGGACTGTTGATGGGCATTAAATCAACCAGTCAAAAGTGTTTACTAACATCTTTCTTACAGTGATTACATGATTTAAAAAATTAAAAAGATTGACCATGACATTTCTAGGGCAAAAGTGAAGATATAGAATAATTTTGTGTCCTAATTCACGCTATATACCCAAACACATCCCATCCATATTTCACAATTATGTGGAATAATCTACACTGTTAGATCCTGTAGCAGAAATTGATACATTCATATTCCAACAAGCCTCCACTCCTTTCTCCTTAGAAAATTCTCCTGACACTTTTCTGGGCATATGTCCACCAATTACCCAAAATAGAAAAAAAAAAGGTTCTTACCTCTTTTACAGCTAGGTATCCTCAGTGAGATGTACACAAAAGTATCTCTGAAACTTCTGGACAGTGTTCTAACAGAGAAGGGGCTAACTATACTTACCAGCTTCCTAAATGGTCCCAGAAGTTCAGACATGATCGCTAAATCCCCCAAAAGACATCATAAAAAAAAGAAGGCATGAGAAAATTTTTGCAATCCATCCATCTGAAAAAGGTCTAATATCAGAGTCTACAAGGAACTGAAACAAATTTACAAGAAAAAAACAAACAATCCCATTAAAAAGTGGGCAAAGGACAGGAACAGACCCTTCTCCAAAGAAGACATACATGTGACCAACAAACATATGAAAAAAAGCTCAACATCCCTGATTATTAGAGAAATGTGAATCAAAACCATAATGAGATACTATCTCACACCAGTCAGAATGGCTATTATTAAAAAGTCAAAAAACAACAGATGCTGGCAAAGTTGTGAAGAAAAAGGAAAATGCTTTTACATTGTTGGTAGGAGTGTAAATTTGTTCAACCATTGTGGAAGACAGTGTGGCAATTCCTTAAAGACTTAGAGGCAGAAATACCATTTAACCCAGCAATCCCATTACTGGGTATATATCTAAAGTAATATAAATCATTCTGTTATAAAGATACATGCACATGTATGTTCATTTCAGCACTATTCAAAATAGCAAAGACATAGAATCAACCTAAATGGCCATCAATGATAGACTGGATAAAAAAATATGGTAGACATAAACCAGGGAATACTATGTAGCCATAAAAAGGAATGACATCATATCCTTTGCAGGAACATGGTTGGAATTGAAAGCCATTATCTTGCAACATATATCCCTGAACTTAAAATAAAAGTTGAAGAAGAAAAAAAAAGAAGGCATGGTTCACATTCCTTAAATGGGAGAGTACATAGCTCGATTTAGCCCACATCACTTACAAATGTAAAACCACCATGCTTTCCTATCTACATCAGTGCTTTTTATATGGCAGAGAAATTAAATTATCTCTCTTGGGAATCATTGTTATTAGAGGTTATTTCTGGCATAGTAGGCCAAAATCAATGCTAACTAATACAGATAAATGGAGGTATTAATACTTTCTATTGTATTCTGTACCACTGAATTTGTTTTAAAAATTATATTGGCATTACTTTATAATGTAACCAAATATGAATAAAAACAAATATACATTTAAAAACTAACAAATACAAGTTTACTGTAAATCAGTGGTCAAATGTCAATATCCCAATAGAAAAATGATATTGAATCAGTGGTTTTAAAAGGAATAAATTGCAATGGATAGAGATAATGAAAGATAATTTTAATAAATTAGTATTTAAAACAAGAAAAGATTAAATGAGGGCACATATGCCATGTTTTGGAAATGATTACTATCAGTGATGATTGGAATGTGGATCAGCACAATATTCCTCAAAAATACTTTAGTAATATATATATATTGAATCATAAAACATGGGAAATATTTGAACCAGCAACTCAAGTTCATAATTCACTTTTTTAATAATTGAAGAATATCTCTTTCTTTTTTAGTATTTCACCTTCACGGGGTATGTTTATTATACAAGTATAACTAAAATGTGAATTTATGTTTCCCTCACTCATAACTTAATGATTTATCAAAATACTTCTCTTTTGGATGAACTCGGCTGATCTTTCATTATTAATAGCAATACTTGCTTTTATCCCTGCATGAGATGATTCTGTTGTGTAGTGTCCTTCTTCAATGTCTGTCAATTCTTTATCAAAAACTAAACAAATACAACCTCTTTACCTTTACTGTCCCTTTATCTTTTTCGTAATTGTAACTCTTATTAGTCAAATGTATATCAGGGTTAGAAGAATAAAGTAAGGCTGGGCGCGGCATCTCACGCTTGTCATCCCAGCACTTTGGCAGGCTGAGGTGGGCAGATCATTTGAGGTCAGGAGCTCAAGACCAGCCTGGCCAACATGGTAATAGCCTGTCTATATTAAAAATACACACACACACACACACACAAAGTGAACTGGGCATGGTGGTATGTGCCTGTAATCCCAGCTACTCAGGAGGCTAAGGCTCAAGAATGGCTTGAACCCAGGAGGCAGAGGTTGCAGTGAGCTGAGATCACACCACTGCACTCCAGCCTGGGTGACAGAGTGAGACTCTGTCTCAAGAAGAAGAAGGAGAAGGAGAAGAAGCTAATTAGAAATTATAAAGACAATAAATTTCAAATAGTAATCTTAATTTCTCTTCTTAATTGACACCTTCCTCTTTATCTTTCTGCCATGGGTAGAAATAAAATGATTTGGATTATTGTGTAATATGCTTATGAAAAAGAAACCATACTTGTTTACATACAGAAATATTTCCATCCATTGTGAAAACTCATGGAATATATGGTTTCATTCGTAGGTTCCTTGAAGTTAAAGAAAGACATAGACTACCATTGCTTTGTCTATATTGCTTAACTTTCTAATTGATAAATTGAAAATGTTTTCCTCTTTCAATACCAGGAGTAACCATATGCCTCTTTTCTAAGATGGAAGAAAAAAATTTTATGTCCTCTTTATCCTTGCCAACTTCAATAAAATTGAAAGTAGTCAACAAGTACTTACATGATAATGAATAAAAACACCATGCATTTAATTATTATAGATTACAAAATAGGTAAAAAAAAAAAAAAAAAACTACAATAGTTTCAACATTGCTATTTAATCTGATGCCAAAAATAAATAGCATATTACTGTGCTAAAACTGTAGAGCCTTGTCCATCTTAGGCATTCACGAAAGATGTCGATACAGAACTGTCACTCTTTTTGACACACCACTGACAACAAGCCTATACCACAGAATGATGGAGACCTAATGCAATCAGAATTTCTAATCTCCCAGCGATCACATATTCTTTTTTTGAAGCTCTGCCAGGAAATGTCTTCTCTGAGAAGGATGTTCAAACTTTTCATTACAGAACTTGAAACCACTTAAATTCACAACATTTTAGATACCCACATTTACACTAAACTCAAAAGACTGGAGTTAAACTCATATGGGGAGCTCTGAGTCTCACAAAGAAATTATATACTATTACCATTTTTTTTTCTGTCTTGAACATTAAATGCTTCATCGGTGTTGATCACTGGTTTTGTATCAAGTTTGATTCAGCTGTCTCATTTATTTTGGGATGCTGTGCTTTAGTGGGATGTAATGAATAACTGAGTAAGAAGCACTTGCTTGTGGTTCATGATTGATAGAGAAAACATGTGCAGGAGGATGTATGTGAAGGTGTGCGTGTGTGTCTGTCATTCTGTAGAAATTTATTTGCCCACTGTAATATAGGTATTGGGGCACAGGATTTATTGTCGTCTTTAAGTTCACTTGCATTGTATTCGGGGACAGTGTTGGGCTATAATAAACTATTGTGAAACAAACCCAACTTAACTAGTTTTAATGTATTTCTGCCTTCCCTGAAAATCCCCATTGAAAATGAATTTTAGGACGTTACCAAGAAGAAATAACCTCTTTTTATAATTATTCTGCAATGCAAATAAACAACAAAACTCTACCCATTTCCTCAAAGACTCATTTAGACAGTTTTTGGCTTATGTTCCAGAGCAAGATTTTAAAGCAATGATTGGCACCCTTTTTCTATAAAAGGCCAGCTAGTAAATATTTCTAGGTTTTGTGGGTCAGATTGTCTGTGTCGCACCTACTCAGCTTTGCCATTGTAGCATGAAAGCAGGATGATTGTATTCCAATTAAACATGACTTATAAAACTGAAGTGGGTTGTTGGATTTGGTCTGTGGGTTCTAGTTTGTGAGACCATGTATTAAAATATGAATAAGTTTAAGGTGTCAAATCTAAATATTCTCCATGAATAAAACACTAAAATAAGCAGGCATAATTAATCTATTCTCATTCACAATTATGTACCTTCATATTAGAGCCTATTAATATGAAAATGACTCAAATATATAAATATTACTACTTGTTACATTAACTGGAAAACATTATTTGCAACAATATTTCCAATTCATTTTTCAGAAATAACAAAAAGAGAATTAGGAGATTGATATAAAGGCAAAATGCATTGTTACATTATTTAGACTTGATTGTTTTTCTACTTCAATCTTACAAATGTGTTCAGTACTAAAATAAAATTCTCCAATGAGTTAAATATTAGCATTACATATATAGTATGTTTCTCTTTAAAAATGAAAGAGTAATATTTGTTAGGTATAGGTTAATAGGAGATCAAACAGTATCATATAAATTTATATCAGAATATCAATTTTTTAAACTAGTTATGTTTTTTGACCAATATATAGAAAGAGAGGACAATTTGAGGGAAGGTAAATGGGCATAACTGTGAACATATAAAATGGGACACTGTCTACATAAACTCACTCACTCTCCACCTTCCCCTTCTTATTGTGTGACCTCTAGAAGTTCCAACATTTTGCAAGCACCTAACCTTTGTATTAAGTCACTTTCTGTCACTAATATCAAGAATAGTTTCTGCTTTCGGCACCGAACTCTAACCTTTGGTAACCTTGAATATGCTATTACAAAACATTTTCAAACTGTAACCTGTGATAGTTGACTTCATGTCAACAGACTCAACAGACATGTAACAATAGTTGAACTGGTTGGGAAAACTGTGAATATTGATTTGGTTGCACGTCGAATACAGGTTTTAGCAAAGCCCTTCAAAAGAGATAAAGGTAGAGCAATTTAATGTGGCTCTGAAAAATAGCCTTTGCAGGAGATAAGGCTTCAAACCTTTCTCAAACACCTCAAACACCTCTCATTAAGACATTTTGGCCAGACAAAGCATTAAAGATCAGACCTAAAGTGTTTCTATGGAAATCAAGTTTCTTGTATCAAAGGACTTAAAGGTAGCCACAGTTAATTTGGGGGAGAGAGTGCTAAACCTAATAGTAGAATTAGGAAATAACTGACAGATTACTGATTTATGAACTGTACTTAACAAAGGCCTTTGCAATTACTTTCATGTGGAAACTGTATGCTAATAGATCAAAGGCTAAAATGTTTCCAAGGGAACTTGAACCATCAATTTGGTCTATAATGTCTGTGACTTTTAATCCTTAAAGCATCTCAAGAATATCAGGACTATAGCAAAAGAAGTGGACTCCAAACCTGTGCAGAAAATGCTTTAAGACACTCAGCTGAATAGAAGTTTTTCTGTTTATTATAGAATGAAACCCTTTTCACAAATTCTTGCTGGCAGTGGCTGAAGTTTGTTCAAGAAAATTTTTGTCAATAGACACAAAGTACGGACGACACATTAAGCCCTCTGTTAAGTACTAGGGTATACAAAGGGGTGTGTGTGTATGTGTGTGTGTGTCTGTGTGTGTGTGTCTGTATGCCTGTGCATGCATACATGTGCATGTGCTGTATGCTCCCTAAAACTTCCAATTCAATATGCTGAAAAATCTTTGAGTATCGTTCGTGATCCAACTCCCCCCAGAAAGTCTCCTCTGTTACTGGAGTTGTATTTATTCAGAAACATGTAGAATGGATTTTTATAAAATTTCATCCTCTGTATCTTTACACTTGCTGCTCTTCTTTAATTTCATATTTACTTTCATTTATATTATTAGAGATTTCTCCTCTTATCATCATATTTCTTCCCATGTGTTTTCATAATATACTTAAAAATTTTAAATCAACTATTGAGTTATAATTTATATACAATAAACATACTCATTTGGACTACAGAGGTAAAGTAATTTTGATGAAAGTTTACCTTTTGAAATCACTACAATAGTCATGATATAGAATATTTCCACCATCCCATAAAGTCCCCAGTGACCTCTGCCAATCAGTCCTATCAATCCTCTCCCACGCTTCACTCAGGCTGTTATTAATTTACTTTCTATCAATATGGTTAGGTTTGTGTATTCTATGGTATTTATAAGTGAGTAAAACAGAATATATTCTTTTATGAATATTTTTTTCATGAAGCATAATCTTTTAGAGTTTCAGCCAGTTGTTGTGTGCATCAATAGTGTGTTGCATTGTATAGGTATAATACACTTTGTCTTCCATTCACATCTTTAGTGAAATGCAGATTGTTTACAGTAACCATTATGAATAAAGGTGCCATAAATATCTGTGTTCAAATATTTCTGTGAAAGATATACATATATACAGAAAGAGAGAGATTTTTATATCTATGGTCATACATATATATACACACAGTCTTTTTATTTATGGTAGTTATGTTCTATAAAGTCACCATGAGCCCTGAATTAGTGAATACTAAACATTACTCTTGGAGAAATACATAGTTAGGTCCCCAGGAGGCTTTGGTCACATTTTCATTAATAATCAGTATATTATCTTGTTTTATGTATGTTATTGTTTAGGGACACCTTATTTAATATGTATTGTTGATTCAGTAACATTGGACTCACAACGAACAGTGCAATAAGTTAAGCCCGAATGAAGCTAACCTAATACATACATGAATTTTCTCCATCAGGCACATCAGTGCATTCTTGCATTTAGAAACACTAGACAGTAATTCAGCACTACATTTGAGAACCATTTTAAAAAGTGAAATCATCAACAAAAAGACTAACAATACAAAAAAATGTGGCACTAAATGAACCCTGAAACATACACTTGTTTACAGTATGAGAGCTGAAATCAGAAGGCAAATCACTGTCTTATTCATCCTCAACTGGAAAAATGCATGTTAAGCTGCTCAAAATTTCACTGCTCTGTACATGTCCATGAATGGCCATGAAAGTACTACAAGCATTGATTTTAGGGTTACAAATACATGTTAGTGAGTAGATAAATTTGCAAATAGAAAATTCACAAATAATGAAGATCGAGTGTGATGTATGTGTTTGTATATCTGTGAGTGTATATTAGCTATATACTTATAAGAAGATTAAATTTTTGAATTGCTGAGTCCAGATAGTAAATACATATTTAATTTTTAATAACCTGCCAAACCTTTTTTTTAAAATTTCAGACTTCAATCAGTAAAGTATGAGAGGTCTATTTATTATGAATCTTACCCTACAGTTGATATTATCAGTTGTATGACCCTACTTTTTAAATTTTTTGTTATTCAGATGTGTGTATTTAAGTGTGTGTAGTTGTGGGGGGGTTATCTCATTATAAAATGTTCGTCTTACAAATGTATTTGCTGTGTAAAAAAGCTATACATGTTCAATGGATATAAATAAATCAACTTTATTGAAGCTTCATTGAAATATCATGAAATGCATCCATTTTACGTGTGTACTTGAGTAAGTTTTCATAAATGTATGACTCCATGAAACCACCAGTATTGAAAGGACAGACTGTAAAGGGAAGAAAACATTGTTGTTTTTTTTTTCTGTACTCTCATGCTTACCAAAGAACAATTCTATGATCAGATGTGTGGGGACTTTTCTTCACAAACCAAATAATTCTCTAACAGACAACAATTGAGTGTCCTATAATTCAATTCATTTCTGATACTGTCTACATGAAAATGTTATCAGATCCCACAGGTTAAAAGCTCAGTCCCATAGCTTCCCCCACCAATTTCAGATGCCAATTTCAAGTGCCAGGTTGTGACCTGTGCTTCTGACAGTCCAACTATACATTTGAACTCCCACGAATTCCCTCCCGGGATTCAATACTTTGCTAAAGCTGTTCCCAAAATTCAGGGGAACACTCCACATACATTTACTGGATTAACTTAAGGGACTGTATAAAGGATATAGACGAAGAACCAGATAAAGAGATGAATATGGCAAAGTATGGTGGGCAAGGGGGGGACAATCCCAGAGCTTCCATGTCCTTCTTGTTGGCACCACCCCTCCAGCAACCTACAGTGTTTAACAACCTGAGAATTCATCAAATCTTATTGTTCAAGGGTTTTCAAATAGCTTAATTTTCACCCCTACCCTTTCCTATATGATGGCAGGTGGAGTTAAAAGTTCCAACCCTCCAATTGTCTAATAATTTTTTCTTTCTGGTGAATGGCCACAACCTGAGGCTATCTAGAGGCCGTGCCCCAGGTCATCTCATTAGCATAAGCTCGGGTGTTATAAAGGGACTTGTGAATAACAAAAGACATTCCTATCACTAGGGGGTTTTAGGAGTTTGTGACAGAAACCTAGGACAAAGAACAAATATATTTTATATCTCATATAGTTCCACACAGACATTTCTGTCACCCCCAGCAGTCTGCGTATTTCCCTTTGCTCACTTACCCTCAATTCCTTGTAAATGGGTCATGATGTGTCCTGCTTCTTGTAGAAATGTGATATTTTCTAGAAGTTTTTACATTTTTGCCTTTATGTTAATAGTGATGTGTTTATAGTGAAGTAAAGGTCAACATTTAATTTTTTTTCCATATTGGTAGCTATTGTTCTTGCAACATCTTGTTGAAAAGACTAGCCTTTGTCCTGGGTATTTTATCAAAACTCAGTTCTGTATGTTTAATTTTTTACTCCAATTGTCTTTAAAAATCTGGTTGTCTATCATTACACATTACACCAATACCACGTAGTTATGAAAAATTAAGTGTTATATTGTTATAGGTAGTTAGGCATGAGCAGGGCAGCTCACCAGCTGGAAATGTAGGGTGACGGTTTGCCAATTATTGCATTGCCTCTCTAAAAGTGATAAATTGGCAGCTGGCACCAGGGAAAGGCCATTTTCTGATGGTCCTCACTTGTTGCACAAAAGCATTGATTGAATGCAGGTGACAAGGAGAAGTAACGTCTTGGGCATACACATTAAGAGACAAAATGGTGGAGTATGACCTTCTGGGGACACACCAGTGAAAAAGGGAAGAAAGCCTCGGATGGACACTTGTAAAACTTCCTAAACACACTGCACATGCTCACGTCCCAAGGTTAAGGAAGGCACTGCCCATGTGGGGAGCCCATCCTAAGGGAAGAATCATGGGAAAGGGATCAGCCTGTAGAGCCCTAGGATCAAGGTTAAACATCACACTTGACCTTCACGTGCCCACTTGGGTTTCTTCCAAGTGTACTTGCCTGTTTTTTTTTCCTGTTATAAAAACTTTTTAAATAAACTTTCACTCCAGCTCTGAAACTTGCCTTGGTCTATTTTTCTGTCTTATGCCTCTCAGTCGAATTCTTTCTTCTGAGGAGGTAACAATTGAGTTTGCTGCAGACCCATACAACTGGTCACTGGTAACTCAGATACCTGCCACTCGTAACATATGTGGTGCTGTGAGGCTCAGATATTTGCCACCCCTAACAATAGTAAGATTGAACTCAAAGAATATGAGGCCGGGTGTGGTGGCTCACAACTGTAATCCCAGCACTTTGGGAGGTCTTGAGGTCAGGAGTTCCAGACCAGCCTGGTAAACATGGTGAAACCCTGTCTCTACTAAAAATAATAAAAATTAGCCAGGTGTGGTGGTGGGCACTTGTAATTCCAGCTACTTGGGAGGTTGAGGCAGGAGAATCACTTGAACCTGGGAGGTGGATGTTGCAGTGAGCTAAGATCATGCCACTGCACTCCAGCCTGGATGACAGAGAGACTCCATCTCAGAAAAAGAATATGAGACTCACATTAGTGTCAAACATGTTTGGTTCTTTCTAAGTCTAAAATTATATGATTTCATTATTTCATTAATTCAACTAAAATTATGGAATGTTTAGTTTGTATTAGCTACTTAGTTCCGAAATGAAAATGAAAACAAGAAAATTGATTTCTCAAGACTTCAGAGTCTAAATATAAAACTACAAACTGTTAAAATAGAAATGAATACCAAATATTATGTAATGGAGAATAGAAAATGTAGGAATTAAATTTGCCTGTGTAAGTCAGAATGGCTTAAAAGACTACTCTTACAGTGGTATTTTCTTTCTGTTTCCGAGACAGAGTAAAGATGGGACTCGGCCCCTCTCTATACCCCACCAAGGACCTCTACTGCAGGCTAATTTGGTGGGGAGGAGGGGGCATGGCCAGCAGGGACCCCACCGGACCATAGTGACCTTTCACCATAAACCTTATTCAAGGTACCTAACTCACTAATTGTGACACCATAAGGAGGCTAAAATTAGCAACTTCTGCCATAAATCTTACTAAAGGGAATTGAAATGTGGAGACCCATTGTAAATTTTACCTGCTGAAGATAACCCTATTGCCTACAGGCTCAGAAGATCAAAATAATGACCAGTCTTTGCCCTTTGCCTCATTATAATATCAAAAATCACAGCCTGGGTAGAGATTTAACATGCTAATGAGACATGCAATACAGAAGAAGCATGTTATCAGACTGCACAGACACCAGAAGTTCTCCACTTCTAAATGCTTACATGTCATTTCCTTCCCTCTTTAGCTCATTTAAAATTACTCTCCTGACTCTTCAGAGAGGCAGCAGAGAATTTTCTCTCTCTTATCCCCGGGCATAAGGTCAAATAAAGAATTGCTGGAAAAACTCCTTTGGCCTTGTGTCAATTTCTATTGCATTGACAGCACAAGAATCTGTGTTTGATAGTATATTAATTGGGGCTCATATGAGATCATGGGACATGGAGCGCTCTTTCTCTCATGATGGGAGAGATTTGCGGACTAAAAGGACTGCTGGACAAGATCACTACACAGCTAGTGAGCTGCCGCCTGAACCTTTGATTCAGTGTCACCACACTGGTGAGTCTTTCTTCAACCTCCAGAGCTCCTTGCCACCTCCACTAAACAATGCCCTTTTCCCTTCCCTTCCTCTCTCTCTTTACTCTCTTTTCCCTTTCCTATCTTTTCTGCCACTCAGAGTGCCCCTCCTCTCTTCTTCACTTCTTAACATGGAAAGTTGGATCATCCATATGAGACGGACATCCATATGAGACAAGTTGAAATGGACATCCATATGAGACAAGTTGAAACAGTCAGCTCAGGTTTACCAGTCTGGGACACTTGACTATGTATTTATAAAGGACAGATTGAAACAGTTGATCTGGGTATAATCAATCCGGTTGCCAGTGAGATGGTTTTCACTTCATCCTTCACATTAGTTGGTTTGGGTTTGAGTCCCAAGAAATACATCTTTCTCTCTCTCCCCCTTTTTTTCCCTCTCCTTATATACCCAGATTTTGATTTTGTATCTTTGTGTAAAACTCCTCATTAATACTTTGCTTCTCTTTGCCACACTCCTGGCCTTCAGGAAGGCACCAGGCACACCTGAGTGTGACAGTAATTATTGGTTTTCTGCACAATTTAAAAAAAGTTCAGAATCCTAATAATCTACAACTACAGAGTTAAGTCTTCTAACATTCTCTATCTCCCCCTATTTCTTTTCTGCCTGCTTTGAATCTGCTGTTGTTAAGCTGCTGGTGCTGAAATAAGACTCAATATTTATGGTTTAACTGAAATGTAAACATTTAAAACTTGTTTAAAACTAAAGAAAAAAGGGGTAAAAGAGAATTTTAAAACCAAACTACCATACAGACTACTTTCTCCAAATTGTGGTACACAGCTTTCCTTAGATTATCTATCAGGACAGGCAACGTTTAGCCATATGAACAGGTTACAATTTTGTTAGAAAAATAATTTGAATCCAACTATCTATTATACAATGGTGAGTTCATATTGCCATATTTTATAAGATGGCTAGAATTCCAAGGTACAAGCCGTTGAATCTTTGTTTATGAGTGTGTCTACATGTTTACATGTGTTTATGTTCATGTATTACGATACATGTTTTGTCTAGCAGAATACCAAATTGGCTTATAAGTAAATGAGTGAGTTCTCACAGCTTAAATCCATTGCTCTTTTGTTTCATATGACTTCAACTGTTGTTGATAAATACAGACAGTTTTAAAGATCTTTGAGAAAAAAATTAAAAACATCTTCAGTATTTAATCTTGGTCTAAATTAAGCAGGTCAGAGACTTTGTTCACAAGATGCTTTAAGGTCATAAACTGATTCTATGACATATTTGATCATTCTTTCCCTTGTCAGTTTTACAGCCATTGGAATCTAGGTAAGGCCTGGAGACATGTGAAGTTAGCCATGTACCCTGGCTAGGCTGGGAAGACTCTGATACTGTCTGCAGCTCTGTCCTTGTTCTGGGCTCTGCAATCCGATACATGGTTAAAATTTTTACTAACCAAGCTTTTCACTAAAAGTAAAAATTTAAGAGTTAACATTGTAACATTTCTAAGTGAGACTACTGGAAAAACAGTTTTACATGCAAAGTTTGTAAAGTAAAATGTGTTTTTAATAAAAAGTCATAAGAAGGTATGGAAATACAGCTTTTGTTATAGGAAAAATAATTTTCTTGAATTTAGAGACTTATAAGGATCATCCTAAATTCAAAGAAGAATACTACAGAACTAAAGTTCTATCAGGTTATAAAAGATTCATAAAAGAATAATCTTATAAGGAATGTTAAGTGTGGAAGAAAGCTAGCCAAAATTTGAAGGTGATTTTTCAGGTTATTTTGTTCTGTCTTTATTAGGTCTTGTTATTTGGAAAGCCGAGTCAACCTTGTATAAATAACTAAAGGATTTCACTTTTTTGAAATTTTTGAGTTAGCACTTTGGCTAAATAAATAACCTGAGATCTTATTTTGTGATATTGAGTGTTTTAAACCTTTGATATTTGACAAAATTTCTAAAATCAAGTCAAAAAAGAGACATTTGGCTTATATGACATATTAAAATTATACAAGAAGCATTGTCAAATGTAAAACAGTGTTTGGCTTTGTTGGAGGAATGTTTGAATAAATGCATTATTAATATATGTTCCAGAATTCCACAGGACTCTGTTATTTTGGGTATGTCTCAATTATAGTATTTTCAGTAATAATTATGTTTATGTTAAATTGTTGTACACCATAACATAACCAAATTTTATTTTCAGTTGTGTCATTAACCATGGTTGTTCTGAGATTTTTGTCATCTGCAATTGTTGTTTACTTTCTGATCTTTCTCAAAAAGTGGTTTTAAAATCAGCTGTAGGTCTCTGACAGTTGCTCTTGAATGCAAATTTCTAATAACTAGAGACTGGGCCATTAGGATAGAGCGAAAAAACTTCAAAGTCTCTCTTGGAGCACTAATATGTTCTTAAATATGGAGTAAAACAAGAGTTACCTGCATAAACCAAACTAATAGAAGATTTTAAAAAATCTTCTTATGACTTTGTTTTCTCTATTGGCCATTGCTTTTTCGTTTTGTTTTGTTTTGTTTTTCAGAGCCAAAACATTTCTTTGGAGTTTTTACAGCTTTCAACAATAGAGAAAAATATACTCCTAGAAGCAAAATTTAGAACATACTTCTTTATCTCTACTGAATTTCTCCAGAATATAAAAACTATTTTTGTGTATTCTTATGTCAATACAGTTTTTTGCATAAGTGAAATGAGAATCTCTTTTCTTTTCTAACAAGACACATTTAGAGAATTTTTTTTTTTTTAACCAAAGCTTTAACTGCAATGACATGCTTTATAAATAGAAGTTGACTTACATTGCTGATAAAAACCCTTTGGAGAAACTGGCCTCACACCTTGTGTATATAGTCCTTGTACAGAATTTCTCACTTGTGGTAAGTAAAGAATGGCACTTTCTGACAGGTCTAGAACCCCAAGTTATATTGGGACCTCAACAGGACAGGCATTCACCGAATTCATGCAGGTACTTGCAGGCACAGATAAATCTATGGCTTGGCTCAAGGCTTGAAAACGTCTAATCTGAGACTCCTTATGAAACAGTTTCAGCAAAGCGAAGTTGAAAAAAAAAAAAAAAACAGAAAGACTATAAATCTATATGTCAAATAATTTTTCTTGGTACACTTTATGCAACTAAGCAAGGCAAGTAAAATAATATTAAAACTTATTTTGCAAACAAATTGGTCCTATCATTGTTTGTCTTTAGTTTTGTCTAAAAGTTGGAAACTGGAGAGAGAAAGAGAAAAAAAAAACACTATAATACAACTGTTATTAGATTTCAGTCTTTTCCATTGTTTTTGAGCTTTTGATTTTTTTTTTTTATAATTTAGACTACATCTCAAATTATTTCTGGGCTACCAGTCTCCTAACTTACATTTTCAAGGTTTTCTGCAGGCCAAAATAGCACTAAAGGCTGAAGCTTATTTCTTATAATACAGATGAACCCACATAGGACCTCAAGTATCTGTTCAAGAAGGCCAGTTTACAGATAAATGTGGTAGGTGTCTCTAAGTCTGATGATTTTCCCCATGATATTGATTGTCTTGCTGATATTTTGTGACTTTGCTTAGCCCACTCCCCTGAACAAAAATCTCCTTTCTCCTTGTTGGGTATAGGGAAATAGACCATGCTGCTCAGCAAGGCTATAATCCCCTTCCTTCTCTTGACTGTTAGAAGGGAAAAAGATAGCAGTTTAATGCCTTGATCCCAACAATACTGGCAGTGATTGGGTTGTGATATATAACGCACCACCCCACCAAAAAAAATCAAAGTATTCTCCAATAACCCTGATAGCATTTATCGGCCAAAAAGAAAGTCAAAGCAAGCAATAGGTATTCTAATTGACAAAATAGTAACCTTAATTGATTCCTTGATAGGACTAGCCAGGGAAATAGTTTACAACAATACTGTCACACAAAATGTTACAGTCATTATGTCCACAGTGGCAGCTGCAATGGGACAGAATTTTAAACTCATACAAAAGTCGGTAGATTTCCCTGGCTTCAATGATCTTAGACCATCAATTAACCTTGGACTACTTACTGACTAAACAAAGAGCATTATATGCTAATATAAATACATCCTATTATTTCTACATTGATGTTACTGGGGAAATAGAACAAAGGACGGGACGCATCCTCCAACAGGCTACATGGCTATTGTTATGGTTTGGCTGTGCCTCCACCCAAATCTCATCTTGAATTGTAGCTTCCATAATTCCCACATGTTGTGGGAGGGACACAGTGGGAGACAATTGAATCATGGGGACAGTTTCTTCGCTACTGTTCTCTAGATAGTGAATAAGTCTCAGGAGATCTGAAGGTTTTACAAGGGGAAACCCCTTTCACTTGGTTCTCATTCTCTCTGGTCTGGCACCATGGAAGACATGCCTTTACCTTCCACCACGATCGTGAGGCCTCCCCAGCCACGTGGAACTGTGAGTCCATTAAACCTCTTTTTGTTTATAAAGTACCCAGTCTTGTGTATACCTTTATCAGCAGCGTGAAAATGAACTAATACAGTAAATTGGTACCAATAGAGTAGAGCACTGCTGTTAAGATACCTGAAAATGTGAAAGTGGCTTTGGAACTGGGTAAAAGTCAGAGGTTGGAGCAGTTTGGAGGGCTCATAAGAAGACAGAAAAATGAGGGAAAGTTTGGAATTTCCTAGAGACTTGTTGAATGCCTTGATCAAAATACTGATAACAGTATGGATAATGAAAACAAGTCCAAGGTGGTCTCAGATGGAGATGAGGAACTTGTGGGGAACTAGAATAAAGTTGACTCTTGTTATGTTCTAGCAAAGTGACTGGTGGTATTTTGCTCCTGCTCTAGAAATTTATAGAACTTCGACTTGGGAGATGATTTATCTGGTTATCTGGCAGAAGACATTTCTAAATTTCTAAATTTCTAAGCAGCAAAACATTCAAGAGGTGTCTTTGGTGTTGTTAAAAGCATTCAGTTTTAAAAGGCAAACAGCATAAAGGTTTGGAAAATTTGCAGCCCGATGATGCCATTGAAAAGAAAAACCGATTTTCTGGGGAGAAACTGAAGCTGGTAACAGAAATGTGCAAAGTAAAGAGGAGCCAAAAGTTAATCACCAAGACAATGGGAACAAATGTCCCCAAGGCATGTCAGAGACCTTTGTGGCAGCTCTTCCCATCACAGGCTAGGAGACCAAGGAGAAAAAAATGGTTTTGTGGGCCAGGGCCAGGGCCTCGCTGCTGTGTGCAGCCTAGGGATTTGGCGCCCTGCATCCCAGTCACTCTAGCCATGGTCTGTGGCTCCAGAGGGTGCAAGCCCCAAGCCTTGAAAGCTTCCACATGGTGTTGAGCCTGCGAGTGCATAGAAGTCAAGAACTGAGGTTTGGGATCCTCCACCTAGATTCCAGAGGATGTGTGGAAATACCTGGATGTCCAGGAAGACGTTTGATGCAGGGACAGGGCCCTCATGGAGAATCTCTGACAGCCCAGTGCCGAAGGGAAATGTGAGGTTGGAGCCTCACACAGAGTCCCAACTGGGGCACTGCCTAGTGGAACTGTCAGAAGAGGGCCACCATCCTTCAGACCCCAGAATGGTAGATCCACCTACAGCTTGCACTGTGCACCTGGAAAAGGCACAGACACTCAATGTCAGTGCAAAAAAACAGCTAACATGAGGTCTGTACCCTGCAAGCTACAGAGGCGGAGCTGCCTAAGACCACAGGAACTCACCTGTTGCATCAGCACGACCTGGATGTGAGACATAGAGTCAAAGGAGATTCTTTTGGAGCTTTAAGATTTGACTGTCTGCTGGATTTTGGATTTGCATGGGGCCTGTAGCCCCTTTGTTTTGGCAAATTACTCCCATTCGAGATGGCTGTATTTACCAAATACTTGTACCTCCATTGTGTCTAGGAAGTAACTAACTTGTTTTTGATTTTACGAGTTCATAGGTAGAAGGAACTTGTCTTGTCTCAGATGAGACTTTGGACTGTGGACTTCTGAGTTAATGCTGAAATGAGTTAAGACTTTGGAGGACTGTTGGGAAGGCATGATTGGTTTTGAAATGTGAGGACATGAGATTTGGGAGGGGCCAGGGATGGAATAATATTATTTGGCTGTGTCCCCATCCAAATCTCATCATGAATTTCAGCTCCCATAATTCCCACGTGTTGTGGGAAGTAATTGAATCATGGGGTCAGTTTTCTCCCTACTGTTCTCTTGGTAGTGAATACATTTTATGAGATCTGATGGTTTTATAAGGAGAAACCCCTTTCACTTGGTTCTCATTCTGTCCTGTCTGGCACCATGTCCTCCTGAGACATGCCTTTCACCTTCCACCATGGTTGTGAGGTCTCCCCAGCCATGTGGAACTGTGAGTCCATTAAACCTCTTTTTGTCCCTAAATTACCCATTCTTGGGTATGTCTTTACCTGCAGCATGAAAATGGACTAATACAGCTATATAATTTTAATAGCCCCTCTGCTAAAACCATCTGGGACTCTATTAAAAAATCTACCAAGCATTAGTGGTTCCTGCCTTTTCTGAGACCAATGATAATCATTTTATTATTACTTTTTTTGGCCCCTGTCTTTTTACCTTTTGGCAAAGTTTATATCTTCCAAGCTTCAATAGTTCCACATGTAACTGATGAAGGCCAAAGAATTTCAACTCATACCATCCCAAGGGGAGTCTAGTCACTATAAATCAATAGATCAGTCAGTAAGACATTCGCAGAACTTTCAAAGTTAGTCAAGGTCGATAGTTTGGCTCACCAAGAAGCAACTCCAGAAAATGAAACCTCTGATTCTTTTCCTTAAGAATAAAAGGCATAAAATCTCTCAGGGGGAAATGAGACAGATGAGGGATGGGACTCATTCCCCAACCCTTTGCCTTACTGAAGACTTCTAGTGCAAGCTGGTGGTCAGATGGAGCATAAGCGTCAGGGACACCAACCAGACCATCCAGACCCTGCATCATAAATCTTAAGGCTCCTTACCCATTGATTGTAGGACCTTGAAGAGACTAAAATTAGCAGCTTCTACCATAAATCTTACTCAAGGGAGTTAAAAGGCAGAGCCCTACCACAAATTTTACCCAAGGGGGATAACTCTATCTGCCATGTGCACACAAGACCAGAAGAATGACTAGTATTTCCCTGTTGTTCATTATAATACTAACCCCCCTGCCCCGGGGTGCAGACATAACATACTAATGAGATATGCTATGCATGAAGAAGTATGGTACCAGACTGTACATTTGCCAGAAGTTCCCTGCCACTACATGCTTAAACGTTATTACCTGCCTGCTTTAGCCTCTTTAAAATTACTCTGTTCTCTTTGGGTGGCCAGTCAGAGAATTGTCTCATGTACTGCCTTCCTTATGTCTGGACATAAGCTCCAGTAAAGCTTTGAGAAAACTCTTTTGGTCTTGAGTCGATTTCTATTGCATTGAGAGCCCAAGAACCTGTGTCCCCACCCAAATCTCATCTCAAATTGCAATCATGGGTTGAGGGAGGGACCCAGTGGGAAGTGATTGGATCATGGGGGTGGTTTTCCCCATGCTGTTCTTGTGATAGTGAGTTCTCATGAGAGCTGCTGGTTTTAAAGTGCAGCACTTCTTCATGTGCTCTCTATCTCCCTCATCTGCCACCATGTGAGATGTGCTTTGCTTCCCCTCTCCCTTCTGCTATGATTGTAAATTTCCTGAGGCCTCCCCAGCCAGGCAAAACTGTGAGTCAATGAAAACTCTTTTATTTATAAGTTACCAAGTCTCAGGGTAGTATTTTTATAGCAGTGTGAGAACTAACTAATACAGTAACATTCCTGTCACCCAACTTAAATGCACAATAATGTAATCACCTTTGTTGGGCTGTCTGAATTCTGGTGTAGGAAGACCATGGAGCTAACATGTTTGTTTCAGTATTCCAATTAAGATGATTACAGGTCTAATTTAATTCAGAGCTGGTTTAATAAAAAATAACAAATACATTTGAAATTAATCTAGGTGGTAAAAATTAATAGAAGTTAATGCACTTTGGATAACTATACTGCAATGGTGAAGAAGAGAAATTACCAAGGAAGATGAACTGGGTTGCCATAAACTTTGATTATAATATGAGAAGGAGGATGTATACCAATCGATAGTTTAGAACATCATACAGTTGGGGTTCTGGTAGGTATTTATGGAACTGACACTGGGTCATTGTAATTAAATGTTTGGGAGAGACAAGCAGCCTTTTAAATGCCACTGGGGCATCCCTAATCAACTGTTTCAGAAATTATCTCATTAAACAAGTGAGCTAGATCATAAATATATTATGCCACACTAATAGCATTGTCTTTGAAAGATACATGAATATTTAGATAGATAGTATTTTAAAATTCTATCATTCATATGTTATCATTTAATTTGGGTGTAGATTTTGCAGTTTATTTAATCATGAACATACTCTGGGACTGAGAACTTCACAGATTTGATTCAATTATAAGAATCCTATAAAGGTAGAAAATTGTTTCATGGTTGTTCGTAACACCATCTACTTCAAGGTCGACTTTTTCATCATTTGTGAGTTTTATCTCAAGAATTCAGTTAAGCAATTGTTTGAAAACATGCATGAATAAAAAATAACCTTATAATATTTTAACACTTTGAAGATATCTGTGTTTCCACTACTTATGAGTAAATAAAACAGTTTTTAGAATATGTATAATTTAGAGTCCTTGATTTTCATAAGGAAGCATTATTTAATTATTCTACTTGCCTGACACTCATAGCATATAAACATTACTTCAATGGAAAACATTAAATCTCTTTGGCTTAAATGCCTACAGGTAATATCAAGTATTATTTATCTCTCACAAGCCTATTATACATATTTAGGAAAGACATTAAAAAAACAGTATTTCAAACAATTAATGCTGTAGTTGTGTTAAGCTGCATAACTGAATCAATCCATATCATCAATATGCTATGCTGCATAATTCTGTTATTTCAGTGACTGTTTTAAAATTCTGCACCCTTGACATTCTAATCTGCCATTGTATTGGTTTTTATTAATAATAAAAATAGTAAATATTTATTAAAAATTGTTGATGTGCCATGCGTTCAGCTTAACCTTGGTATTAATTAACTTGTGAGTCTTCAAAATAGGTTATTTAATCTCTAGAAGTACAGAAAGATTTCTAAAAAAATGTGTCTTGCATGGTGCAATATTTAATTTTAAATATTTCAATTTCCTTGTGTGCAACTTTCAAATGTAACATTCCCTAAGACTGATATTTCTTAAAACACCTATACTTGGCCAGCCGCAGTGGCTCATGCCTGTAATTTCAGCACTTTGGGAGGCAGAGGCAGGCAGATGACCTGAGCCCAGGAGTTTAAGACCAGCCTGGGCAACATGGTGAAACCCCGTCTCTTCCAAAAAAGAAAAATTATCTGGGTATTGTGGAGCATGCCTGTAGTCTCACTATTTTGGGAAGATGAGGTGGGAGGATCACCTGAGTCCAGGGAGGTTGAAGATTGCACCATAGCACTCCAACCTGGGGAACAGAGTAAGACCTTGTCAAAACAAAACAAAACAAAACAAAAACAAAAATAAAAAATCCCTATTACTTACTCATTCCCCTATTCTCTTTCCCTTTTATAATAGTTGTTTGCCATATTTGGAAACTAAAGGTAGAATTTGTCACTTTCCACAAATCATAAAATGGTTCACAAAAAGAATATTTCAAAATATTTGTTATATATTAAAAGTAATAATATGCACATTCAATATCTTATTTAACAAATAATTTTCACCAATTCAGATGGCTGACATTGTTTTCAAAAGTTTGTAGAGGAAGAGTTGAATAATTGTCAGTTGATAGATTATTAAAAGTAATATTTGAGAGGTGGCAAGAGGATTTCTCCAACCACACACACACACACACACACACACACACACACACAGAGCTGAGTTTTCAACAAAATCATAAGTTTTCTGTAACTCATTAAAGAGTTAAAGTCACAGTAAATAATGTATCCTGAAACTGAAATACAAATCCTGTTAAGGAGAGATTGTATACAAGCACTTACACATCTAAGGCAGTGCATTGGAGAAAAGAATGCCAAGTGCACGTAAAATGTGGTAAGAACAATACAGTTAAATTGTTAACAAAATTACTAAATGCTGGCTTCGGGCTAGGACGAGAGTATAGAAAACTGAGCCACAGACAAAATGGAATTTATACTCACTCGAAGACTGTTCTCCAAAAACCTCACGATTGGCTCACAAGAAACATTGGCTGACAGAGGGGCAGAAAATCCCTCTTGCTGCAGACCTAGGAGAGGAAAGCATCAGGCCCTGGGAGAAAGAACAAACAAGCTCCACCCATAGTCTTCACTACAGAAGACTTAAACTACCAGGAAGCAAACTCTGTCACCCTAATGGCAGGTGGAGAAAATCTGTTGGAACAAAGAGGAGGGGAAATATAATGAAACACTTCTATTCCTAGGAAAGAGACAGGAAACACTTTTGGGGCCAAATCATTGGAGGTACCCAATCACTGTATAGGAGCAGGATCAATTAGAAAGTCCCATTGTCAAGATTCAGAGACATAGGCCCTGAATATAGGTAGATACAAGGCCTGATTAAATTTAGGCTGAGTGAAACAACAAAAAACACTCTGCTATCCCCACCCTATTTCAAAAAAGCTAGCAAGTTCTAGGAAACATACCACAGCAGCCTACCACTGAGTTAGACAAGAGAAGAAGAGCAAGTCTTTCTGAAAAATCAGGCTCATAGGAACAACTTAAAGCTAAGGGTGAAATGGGATCTTTATGTAGAACTCTTGAGCACCCAGCCCCTGACCAGGTAAAGCCAGAGGATTTGAAGCTAGTAATGCACTGAGGTTAGTCATACGAAAACCTAAACCCACACAGAAAATCTCAGATTGTGGTATTCTCCACTTAAAAAGTCCCTTAATAGTTGACTTTTTTTTTTTTCTTATTGCTTTTTCTACATGCTTGCTACTCAGAGCAGTGTTGATCAGTTGTCATTCTCTGATGTTTCCTCTGAAAGATCAGACCTGCATTATAGGTCATTAAAGAATTGCTAAGAAGAACATTGAGGAAAGGCTTCTGGCATAAGTTGAAAGGAAGATGGGGTGCATTGTATGGGTTCCTTGTACTATATGGCCTTGTCTGCTTGTGATAATGTAAAGTCTAGATTCAGAGATGAATATTCCTAGTTGCATAGGTCAACCTGTCACTAACTCAGAAGGGAAGATACAAAGAACCTGAGAATGACTGGATCTCTTTGCCGTTAAACCTCTAACTATAACATGCTTAAACTAGAAATTATTAATAGAATGATATTTAAAAGATATTTATATATTTAAATTAAACAATATATGTGTAATTAAATAATCAAAGAATATATGAGAGGCATATTATATTTTAATTGAATAAAAATGAAAGCAAAATATATTAAAATTGATGGGGTGCAATGAAATGATAGCTGAATGCTTATTTAGAAGACAGTCCTCATATAGATGATCTAAGTTTGTTAAACAATCTAGAAGAAAAGAAGAGCAACTAAAACCCTAAAAAGGGCAAGAAAAGAAATATCAAAGAATAATTTATCTGTGAAATTTAAAAAAAAAGTCTAAAAGGAGAAGAAAAATCAAAGAAAGCAAAAACTGGTTCTTTGAAAATATCACTGAAATTGAAAAAATTCTCACCAGAGTCACCACAAAAAATCAAACATAAAAACCACAAATACTAGGAAGAAAAGAAGAGAAATTACCACACATCTTACCAATATTAAAAGAATAATAAGGCCAGGTGTGGTGGCTCACGCCTGTAATCCTAACAACACTTTAGGAGGCCAAAAGTGGGTAGATTGCTTGAGCTCAGGAGTTTAAGAACAGCCTGAACAACATGGTGAAATATCATATCCTCAAAAAATATCCCCCCTGAATTTAGCCGGGGGTGGTGGTGCATGCTTGTAGAACCAGCTGCTCAGGAAGCTGAAGTGAGAGGAACACTTGAGCCAAGGGAGGTCGAGGCTGCAGTGAGCCATGATAGCACCACTACATCCCAGCCTGGGCAACAGAGTGAGACCCCCATCTCAAAAAAAAAAAAAAAGAGACAATAAGAAAATATAAATAAATTAATGCCTATTGACTAGAAAATTTCAAGGAGATGATATAATTCCTTAGAAGTTCAAAACTAGCAATTCTCATTCAAGAAGTAATCTGAATAGTTCTACATGATTTTAACTATCTACATGATAATGATATTAAATCTTTGCTCAAAAATATTTAAACTAAGGAAACCCCAGGCTATATGCCCTTCCTGGTGAATTCTATCACAAATTTAAAGAAGGAAAAGTATCAATCCTATATAAACTCTTCCAGAAAATGAAAAAGGATAAAATCTTTTCTAAATTATTTTAGAAGACTATTCCTTCCTTCATTCAAAATTTAGACAAAATCCAATAAAAAATTACAGATTGATGTCCCTCATGGCCATATATACAAAATTTTTAAATAAAATATAGCAATACATAAAATACAAAATTCAGTTACATGTAGAAAGGATAATACAATACATTGTAACCAATCTTGGCTTATTCCAGAAAGGCAAAGCTGGTTCAATATTTGAAAATCAAACAACAGAATTCACCATTAACAGACAAAAGATGAAAACACATATAATAGATGCAGCAATGTCCTCTAAGAAGACTCAACATTCATTTATAATAAAAAGTCAAAGCAAGCTAAGAATAGAGAGGAATATCTTCAATCTGGTCAACAGCATCAAAAGCAATAAACAAACTACAGTTAACATCACTAAGACTGATTTTTCCCAAAGTTTGGAAAAAGGTAAGAATATATACTCTCACTAGTAAGTAAATACTTCTATTCAATATCATACTGGAGGTCATAGCTAGTGCATAGACAAAAAAATATAGATAAAAGGTATATGTACTGGAAGGGAAAAATTAAAATTGTCTCTTCGCAGCTAACATTTTTTGTGTAAAAAATTCCCAGGAGTTACAAAAGAAAAGCTATTTGAATTAATAAGTAACTGTAAGGGCTTCACAACATGACAGCATGCAAAATCAATATGCAAAAATCAATGATACTTTTAAACACTAACAAATTAATTGAAAATTAAAAATTTTAACTACCACTTACATATCACCAAATATATGAAATAGTTATGTCTATCAAGATATGTAAAAAGATCTGTATGCTGGAAATCACAAAACATTGATGAAAGAAATCAAAAGAGCAATAGAGATACGTACTATTTTACATATTGGAAACCACAATTGTATCAATCTTCCCAGTCTGCATTATGAATACATTGCAATCTCAATAAAAATGAAGGCTGAAATTGTTTTTATAGAAATCAACAAATACCTTTGAAAGAAAGTAGAATATCCAAAATAAATTGAGAAAGAACTAAGTTGTCAGCCTTACACTGCACAATTTCTAGAGTTGCTCTAACTTTATAGTAGACTAGATATAGTTTGTATTGGCAAAAGAATAAACAGATATCAACAGAACAAAATAAAAGGTCTGGAAATTGATCCATAAATGTAGTCAATTAATTTCAATAATTTTGTCAAATTCTGTTATGGATGCAGAGCAACTAGAATTCTTATAGCTTGACAGTGGAAATCCAAAATAATACAATCATTTTGGGAAACAATTTGACAGTTGATTATACAGTTAAACACCCACTTAACATGTGTGGCAACAGTTCTCCTTCTAAATATTAGCCAAGTGATATGAAAATTTATGACCGTTTCAAAACCTATATAAGAATGTTTACAGCAGCTTTAATAGCAATTACCAAAAACTGGAATCACTCCAAATGTCCTACAACCGCTTAATGAATAAGCCATTAAGGTACATCATAAAATGGAATTACTCAACATTAAAAATCACACACTACCGATACATACAACATAATTGAACCACAAATATATTATGCGAAATGGCAGAAAGACTAAACATAGTTGTACACAGTATGATGCATTTCCATGACATTGAGGAAAAAGAAAACCTTTAAGAAAATAGATGGCTATTTCCCTGAGGCTGTGACTAAACAGCAGTTTTTCCAACGAACATCCACAGAAAGATTGAAGGGCAGAGACAATTGAGCTGTCCTAGATCTGGTCATGATTACATGACCGTATATGTTTTGGAGAACTTACAAAATTGAACACAAAACCGGTGACAGTTTACAACCTGTAAATTGAATCTCAATTAAAAATATAAAAAATGATATTCATTGATAAACTAATATGTGATTTTGGCTGAAATCTTGGAAGAAATTTAAAGAGTTTTTGATATTGCCATAATGAAATTCCTTTTATTTCTATATACTTATTTATTTGAACAATATTTTCTAGCTGCTTATACTATAAAATTGAACTATAGAAATAGAATTTTAATTAAATTGATCTTATTGCACCATTAAGTGAAAATTTATCATGGATGCACAAATTAATTGTGAAATGCAAAAGCATAAATTTTTAAATGGCATTATAAATATTTTATTTATAATATTTATTATTTATTAATATTTATAGTATAATCTCATAATAGATGCATTTCCAAAGAAAACATTCATGTGTAATAGTTGCCTATCACTAAAGTAATATATTGAAGTTTTGTCAGTTAATATATTAATATCAATGATGTAAAATATATAATTTATTTAACAAATTTGCTTAATACAATAGGTTGTATATAATCAATATATGATCATAATATAGTTATATTTAAATAACATATATGATATATAGATAGACAAATATTTATATAATATGGAAATATATAACTTTTAATTATATTTTCACATATTATTTTCAAATGTATATATTAACATATACTATGTAATATACTAATCTATAAATATTAATGATGTTTTTGTCATGAATTCATTAGAAAGGTATGCTACATTGATAAATAAAAATATTAATCATAAAATTTACATTAAGATAAAATTTTACCAAAAAGTGGAATGAAAGTACCAGTTTAATTTTCTCTCTTTTGTAGTTAAAACTAGAGAAAAAAAATCAAAACAACTACAGAATAATAGAAATATTAGTCAAATGGATCATTGTTAGTTGGCAACAGGCAATAATAGGGCTAATTGAATCTAACACTTATACTCATGTTCTCATTTTCTTCTTCAATATACTGGAATATTTTTCACAAAGGATCTATGTAGGAAAAAAGTATAAAATAAGGGGCTTTTGGGTTTTGTTGATAATTTTTAGAAATCAATTGTATACTTTGCATTGTCTTTCAATTCACCTTATATAAGAAGGACTTCCACTGCTAATTAATTCAGAATTCTTGACCTGAATAAAATCTGCTAATCTTAATCACGTGTTGCAACTTCTCAGCTTCTTTTTTCCTTTGGATGCAATTGAAGTTACATAACCTTTAATTTTCGTTTTTGCCTTTTCCGGTAGAAAATTCAAAATAAAAGGTAAAGATAAATTGCTAAAGACTGCTTCAGCTTGAGTTGTACCTGTTTCTTCGTGTATAGATATTCAACACAAGTGTGTGTATGTGTGAGTGTCAAAATTTATCACAAAACATACATTGTATCATATTTCTTATTTAAGATATTTTAATTAGTTATCACAATAATCCTGCAAGGAAGGTATTTTAACAATAGGTAAATCTCAAAACGTTTTTTGATGTTCTTCTTTATGAAATGGCCTTTTAAGTTATATTACTAGGTTAGCCTTACACTGAAATTTACTCATAGACCACCTCAGATTTAAAGAGTAAGTTGAAAACAAATGAACAAACAAAAAGAATCTTTAACTCTTTAAACTATAATCAAGATTTGAAGACTTGACAGTGAGATGAAGAGAAAAATAAATGTTTTTCAACAGCATTTTGTTTTGTTGTAAATACAATACACAGATTATAATATGCTATCATAAGAGGCTGAAATGAAATCTGCCTTTTCAGTTCAAACTTGAGTTTCAGAAATAGACTATTTTTTGACTGTTAGAAGTTGATATAAAACAAATGTCAAAAAGTCTCTCTAAATGTCACACCTATTCTTTTCAAGGTAAAATTGAATTAACTGATCTCATCAATAAGCTGATATATTTTGAACTGCAATGATATGCATATATAAGGTATCTAAATATTCCTTTTTAGAAAGAAGTATAAAAAACATTTTCTGTCTTCATAAAGTGAATAATTAGTATGTATATCAATTGTTTTTTAACTGCTAATTTGAATAATAAAAAGTCCCTGATATGGTTTGGTTTGGCTCTCTATCCCCACCCAAATCTCATAGTGAATTGTAATCCGTAGGGTTGGGGGAGGGATCCGGTGGGAGGTGATTAGTTCACGGTGGGGGAGGGGGTAGGCAGATTTCCCCCTTGCTGTTCCCATGACAGTGAGTGAATTTCTCATGAGATTTGGTTGTTTAAAAGTGTGTAGCACTTCCGCTTTCACTCTCTCTCCTATTACATGTGAAGACACGCTTGCTTCGCCTTTGATCCTCTGCCATGATTATAAGTTTCCTCCAGCTTTCCCAGTCATGCCTCCTGTAGAGCCTGTGGAATTGTGAGTGAATTAAACCTTTTTCCTTTATAAACTACCCAGTCTCAGGTAGGTTTTTATAGCAGTGTGAGAACAGACTAATACAGTCCCCAAAGGCAAAATATTAATTGCCTTAAGGTTATACGCTATGCTCCTGAACATAAAATTTGAGAGTAAATGATTATTTAAACGCAAAATTTTAAAAAAGACTTTTAAATTTCTTGTTTTCATTTACTGTTGGAGATATTCTAGAATTAACATTTTTTATGTACTCAAAACATTCTAAGTTAATATGCTTTTAGTTTCTAACCATTTTAAAAATACATGTAAAGTAAAAGCTGTGTATATTAGTTAAATGCAGCATAGCTTATTTTCCCATTTGTACAGTTTTAGTAAAAATTATACATCACAGCTGCCTTAATTGGAAAGCTGAACAATTTTGACATAAACATTGTGCAAAACATCCCTGGGACTTAACATAAATTTTATTTATTTAATTCTTTTTTATAAAATATAGTTCATATTTTAGACATTTCTTTCTAGTGAGTTTGTTATTCTGGGGGGAAAACATGTTATACCAATATAATTTACAGTGTTTAGAAAGAAACACTTTTTATGTCTCCACAATTCAATCTAAAATTTATCGTTTCAAAAGCAGATATTTTTCTAAGCAAAGCGTTTATAGAATGTATCTAATTGCCAAGGTAAGTTAATGACAATACAATAAAAAGTAAGAAAGTGACTTAAAGGTCATCCAGAACATCTCAAAGGAGCTAAAAACTTTACAGGCTCTTCCCCCTCCCAACTGAAATCAATCTCTAATTGATTCACACACTTGTGGGCAGTTGATAGGAAATAATCATTCCTATCTGTATTTTGTAAATGACAATCCTGTCTTTTTTTTGCTTTCATCATTCTGAACAAACTGTATGAGAATCCACTATATAATTTAGACCATAACTTGCATTGTATTTTTAGTTTAAATATGTACATTTACAGTGAGTAATTGTCCTATTCTCTGATTAAGAATTTTCCTATAGATAATTCTGGCTGAATTTGGTTTTGTTATTTTTTTACATCTTACATGCAACCTAAATGATTACCATATTCCACTTCAACTTAATAATTTTAAAAAGAGAGTAAGTCTCAAAGGGATGTGGGTGCTGTCTACTGGAAAGGTCTTTCCAAAACCTTCTGCTCTCTACGAGAGGTAATTGGTAACTCTATTGTTTATCATGGCACTGACACAGAGACTAAAGTCCCATTAGGCTCAATGTCACTGCTTACACAAGAGTAAGTTGAAGAAGAAAAGACAGAGCATGCTACATGTCCTTTTATGACTATGTTTCTTACTTTGAGCATATAAGCTCATTCAAGTATTCAAATTTTACATGTAACACTTAGTTCGAAGGAGAAAGAGAATAAACAATATGTAATAAATGTAAGGTGTCATTGGGGAAAATATGTGAGGAGTCCACCCTACCATTATAGTTTAAGGTAAACACCCTCAAAGAGTAAAAATCTTACAAAAATTATTATACTGGGTCACTTTGTGGATTTTAACCTTCCAACCTGGTCCCAGACTCTGCAATTGTCTGCAAAGGTATGTTTTTCTTTAACCTAAGTATTACATTCCATATTCATAAGCATTGGTCTTGATCTGAAATCTATCATCTGGAAAGGTAGAGAGTAATTATTCCCAAAAAATGTGATCCAAATCTTCCAGGTGGATTCCAAATATTCCACAAAAATGTTTGCCATCTTTAGAACAAATATCTCCGAAAACCTTTGGGAGAGTGAGGAAGAGGGAAGGAAACTATGGCACCGCGTGTTCTGCAGAAGAGTTCCAACTGTGCCCTATGAGTCAGAGTGGATCCATGGTAACAGGAATTCCAAGATTTATTTCCTTTGGGCTCATTCCAGCAGGCTGATTTGTAGCTATATTTTTTATTGTTCAGTCAAGTAACTTTACACACACATACACACACATACAGACACACACTCACTTGTGCAGACATTCATGAGTCTCTCAGAAATATTACAGTTTAAACCATAAGGAAAGCCATAAATGCTTTTTCTAAATGGGTTATAACTTACGATACGCATGATGGAGTTAATTTTTCACATGGTATCCTCACCAATAGATGTCTATTGATTAATTTTATGTCTTCCAACAACTGTTCAAAATCTTAGCATTTCTCTCTACCCAATTTTCTTCCTTCATACAACATAGTCATTACTAAAAATATAACTTGTGTTTGTTTAATGTTAACGTTAAAGTTGATGTTGTAAATTTATTTTTCAAAATTATAAATACTGATTCGTACGGTGGCTCATGCCTGTAATCCCAGCACTTTGGGAGGCCAAGGCAGGCAGATCACAAGGTCAGGAGTTTGGGACCAGCCTGGCCAAAATAGTGAAACCCCGTCTCTACTAAAAATACAAAACTTAGCCAGACGTGGTAGCTGGCACCTGTAGTCTCAGCTACTCAGGAGGCTAAGACAGGAGAATTGCTTGAACCCAGGAGGTGGAGGTTGCAGTGAGCCAATATTGTGCCACTGCACTCCAGCCTAGGTGGCAGAGCAAAACACTGTCTCAAAAAAAAAAAAGAAAAAGAAAAAAAAAATTATGTGTACTAACTTACAACAATAACTAAATTGATAAATGAAAAAGGTTTTGTTAATTTATTCAATAGTTACCTTCTTTACCAATAGGAAGGATATGTGTTCATTCTAACACAATGCTAGCATGTCTTCAGAGGCGAGCCATTGAGACTGGGTGGAGGGAAGAAACAGAGACTAGGCTGACGGGGGAAGAAGCTGGGAACCCTACATGGGGTTACCATGCACTAAGACTTGTTCCTGGCTTCCAGGGACTCTTACAGAGCGCATGAGTTGAACAGACAAGGAGCAATTTATTCTCACCACAGGCCTCTGGAATCCCAAAAGGAGGAGACCCTTCAACCACTACGGACACTTGAGTTGGCAGGGAAAGCTACTTAGGGAAGTGGTAAGGGCAGAACTTCAGCCAGGTCACAACCCAGAGAATTTGGTGTGGGAGTGTCTGTGGTGGAGCACAGCCAGGGATGCCCATTCTTCTAGGCTTGATTAACTCCCTTAGGAGACTTTATCCCTAGGGGAACTCTCAGACCTGAATTATTCAGGACAGTATTGCCCATCAGACAGCGGCAATCTGATACAAGCACCCTTCAATCTACTGGTCTCCCTTGGGATCTCAGCCTGGCCATGTTATCTTGCAGTGAAGCCCCCAGGTACATCCTAGGGGCCTACATCATAGCTCCCATGCTGGAAGGCAGTGCTTAATGGGCAGAGTACTTCACCAGAGTAGTCCCTGCGTGCACCAGCTCTCCTGTGCCTTTTCCTCAATGTAGCCTCCCCAACACTGACTTGCCTACAGGCACTCAGCCACCCCCAACTTTGCTTCACTGGTTTGTGCTCAGGAAGATGTAGCCTTCCTTTCCCATGAATGTGTGTGTGTATGTGCACCCCACCTTACCACTGCTGACAATGTGAGTACACCCCAACCCCTTACCACACCACTATTGTTGTTGGAGCATTGATGGTCATGCAGCCCACCAGTCCCACACCCACCAGCACCCCATCCTTGCACTGGAGCTGCCTGCATAAAACTAAGGCATAGAAGACAATGGACTCTCCCCCAGCCCTGGGTGGGCACTGCTGCCGGCATGAACATGCACAAAGGGTGCATAGAATCCTGTGCCCCACCAGCTCCCACCCCTGTGCTAACACCACCACCAGTGCAAATGTATGCACTGTCACTTGTAGAGGTTCCCATACTGCCAAGCGTTACTGCCATCACCCCTGCTGCTAACACCCACACAGAGGCCAACAGCCTGGCACCCTCTAGTACCCTGCAGCAACAATGGAACCTGCACTGTGCTGTGCTGCCACTGCTGCCTTTGCTGTCACATGCAAATGAAAATGATCCTGCCACCAGTGCAGCAAGTGCTTTGGCTGGCACCACACATCGGGATGTTGTGACCAGAGGTCTAGGAGCACCTTAGACCCTCCAGTGCAGCAGGTTTCTAAATTCAAGGAGCCAGAGATCAAAGCTAGGGCTGAATACCAGTCCCCCAGAGTTAGAGCAGGTAGTCAGGAGTACTGAGCGGAGACTTGGGCCCCCAAAATCTTCCAGAAATGACACCAGTTGAGTGAACACAGCTTATAGCACAATCAAACCCCCAAGATTATCAAATAGGATAAAAGAAAAAGAAAATCCAGAGGACAGCAGCTTCAAAGATTGAAGGGACATCAGCCAACAAAGATGAGAAAGAACCAGTGCAGGAACTCTGAGAATATAAAAAGCCAAAGTGTCTTCTTTCCTTCAAATGTTTGCCCTAGTTCTCCAGCAGGAGTTGTTAATCAGGTTAGGATGGCTGAAATGACAGAAATGTAATTCAGAATATGAATAGGAGCAAAAATCATTGAGGTTCAGAAAGATATTAAAATCCAATCTAAGGAAGCTAAAAATCACAATGAAACAATACAGGGGTTGACAGACAAAATAGCAAGTATAGAAAAGAGTGTCACCAACCTGCTAGAGCTGAAAAACACTATTCAAGAATTTCATAATGCAATCACAACTACTAATGGCAGAAAAGACCAAGCTAAGGAGCAAATGTCAGAACTTGAAGACAGACTTTCTTAAATAAGACAGAGAAATTTAAAAAAGAATGAAAGGGAATGAAAAAAACCTCTGATAAATATGGGATTATGTAAAGAGACTGAATCTATGACTCACTGGCATTCCTGAAAGATATGAGGAGGATAGGAAATGCAGAGAACCTCCCACAAAGTACTTCACAAGCAAATTATGTCAAGGACATGTACTAATAATCAGATCCTACAATGTCAAAATGAAAGAAAAATTGTAAAGAGCAGCTAAAGAGAAAGGACAAGTAATCTACAAAAGGAAGACCATCAAACTAACAGTGAACCTCTCAGCAGAAACCCTAAGCCAGAAGAGATTGGTGGTGTATATTCAACATTCTCAAAGGAAAGAAATTCCAACCAAGAATTTCCTGTCTAGCCAAACTAAGCTTCATAAGTGAAGGAGAAATAAGATCCCTTTTAGACAAGCAAATGCTGAGGGATTTCATTACCAGCAGACCTGCCTTACAAGAGCTCCCAAAAGAAACACTAAACCTGGAAAGGAAAGACTTAAAAACACACTGAAGTACACAGACCAATGACACTATAAAGCAACCACACAAAAAGTTGGCATAATAAACGGCTAACAACATAATGACAGGATCAAATCCACACATATCAATACTAATCTTGAATGTAAATGGGCTAAATGGCCCAACTAAAAGGCACAGAATGCCAAACTGGATAAAGAACCAAGACCCAATGGTATTCCATCTTCAAGAGACCCATCTCATGTTCAATGACATGAAGAGGCTCAAAATAAATGGATGAATAAAAATCTACCAATCAAATGGAAAATAGAAAAAAGCAAGGGTTTCAATTCTAATTTCACACAAAACAGACTTTAAACCAAAAAAGATAAAAAAGACAAAGAAAGACATTATATAATGGTAAAGAGTTCAATTCAACAAGAGGACCTAATGATTATTAACATATATTCACTCAATATAGTGGCATCCAGATTTTACAAAGCAAGTTCTTAAAGACCTTCAAATAGACTTAGACTCCCACAAAATAATAGTGGGAGACTTCAACACCCCACTGACAGCATTAGACAATCATCAAGGCAGAATACTAACAAAGATATTCAAGACCTAATCTCAACACTGGATCAAATGGATCTGATAGACATCTACAGATTATTCCACCCAAAAGCAACAGAATATACATTCTTCTCATCTGCACAGGGCACATATTCTACAATCAACCACACGTTTAGACATAAAACAATCCTCAGGAAATTTTAAAACATGAAATTATACCACCCACACTCTTGGACCACAGCACAATAAAAACGGAATTCAATATTAAGAAAATCCCTCAAAACCATACATCTACATCGAAATTAAATGACCTTCCCCTGAATGACTTCTGGGCAAAGAATGGAATTAAGGCAGAAATCAAGAAGTTATTTGAAACTAGTGAGAACAAAGATACAACATACCAAATTCTGTGGGACACAGCTAAGGAGTGTTAAGAGGGAAATGTCTAGTACTAAACACCCATGTCAAAATGTTAGAACGCAAATTAACAGTCCAATATCACAACTAAAAGAACAGGAGAAGTAAAACCAAGCCAACTCCAAAGCTAACAGAAGAAAAGATATAATAAATATCAGAGCTGAACTGAAGGAGACTGAGACATGAAAAACCATTCAAAAGATCAATGAAGTCAGGAACCGTTGTTTTTTTTTTTTTAATTAATAAAATAGACTGCTAGTTAGACTAATAAAAAAGAAAAGAGGAAAAAACCCAAATAAACAAAATCAGAAATGACAAAGGGGGTATTTCTGATTGCACAGAAATAAAAATAATCATCAAAGATTATAATGAACACCTAAGATTTTTGCCAGAGCTTTTGTTCAGAATGGTATTTTCTAGGTTACATTCCAGTGTTTTTGTAATTTTAGGATTTACATTTAAGTCTTTAATCTATCTTAAGTTGATTTTTGTGTATGGTGTAAGGAAGGGGTCCAGTTTCAATCTTCTGCACATGGTGAGCCAGTTATCCCAGCACATTCATTCAATAGGGAGTTCTTTCACCATTGCTTGTTTTTGACAGCTTTATCATAGATCAGACGGTTGTAGGTGTGTGGCCTAACTTCTGGCCTCTCTATTACATTCCATTGGTCTATATGTGTGTTTTTGTACCAGTACCATCCTGTTTTGCTTACTGTAGCCCTCTCGAAGTCAGGTAGCATGATGCCTCCAGCTTTATTCTTTTTGCTTAGGATTGTCTTCACTATTCTTGGTCTTTTTTTGTTCCATACGAATTTTAAAATAGATTTTTCTAGCTATGTAAATAACATTATTGGTAATTTGATAGGAATAGCATTAAATCTATAAATTTCTTTGGGCAGTATGGCCATTTCAACAGTATTGATTATTCCTATCCATGAGCATGGAATGTTTTTCCATTTGTTTGTGTCACCTCTGATTTCGTTGAGCAGTGTTTTGTAATTCTCATTGTAGAGAACTTTCACCTCCCTGGTTAGCTGTATTTCTTGGTATTTTATTCTTTTTGTGGCATTTGTGAATGGAATTACATTCCAGATTTGGCTCTTGGCTTGGCTATTGTTGGTGCATAGTAATGCTAGTGATTTTTGTATGTGGATTTTGTATTCTCAAATTTGATGAAGTTGTTTATCAGCTGAAGAAGCTTTTGGACCAAGACTACAGAGTTTTCCTAGATATAGAATTCTGTTGTCTGCAAACAGGGCTACTTTGACTTCCTCTTACCTTACTTAGATGCCATTTATTTATTTCTCTTTCCTAATTGCTGTGTATAGAACTTCCAATACTATGTTGAATAGGAATGAGGTGGGAGGTCATCCTTGTCTTGTACCCATGTTCATGGGGAATGCTTCCAGCTTTTGTCCATTTAGTATGATGCTGGATTTGTCATAGATAGTTCTTACTATTTTGAGGTAGTTTCCCTCGAAATCTAGACTACTTGATCTTCAACAAACCTGATAAAAACAAGCAACAAGGCAAGAATTCCCTATTCAATAAATGGTGCTGGGAGAACTGGCTAGCCATATGCAGAAGATTGAAACTGGATCCCTTCCTTACACCATATGAAAAACCAACTTAAGATGGATTAAAAACTTAAATGTAAATCCTAAAATTATAAAAGCACTGGAAGATAACCTAGGAAATACCATTCTTGACAAAAGCTCCAGCAAAAATATTAGGATGATGATGCTAAAAGCAATTGCAATAAAAACAGAGATTGACAGATGAGACCTAATTAAACTAAAAAGCTTCTGCACATCTAAAGCTACTATCAACAGAATAAACAGAAAACCTACAGAATGAGAGAAATATTTGCAAACTACGCATCTGACAAAGGTCTAATATCCAACATCTGCATGGGAGTTAAATAAATTTACAAGAAAAAGAAAAAACCATTAAAAAGTGAGCAAGGGACATGAACAGACATTTTCCAAAGAAGACACAAATGCAGTCAACCAAGCCTATGAAAAAAATGCTCAATATCACTGATCATTAGAGAAATGCAAATGAAAACTGTAAGATACCTTCCCACACCAGTGAAAATGGCTCTTATCAAAGTCAAAAAATAACAGATGCTGGCAAGATTGTGGAGAAAAGGGAATGGTCATATATCTTTGGTGGGAGTGCAGATTAGTTCAACCATTGTGGAAAGCAGTAAGGCAATTGGTCAAACAGCCAAAAACAGAACTAAGAATCGACAGCAAACTCATTACTGGATATATACCCAAAGGAATATAAATTATTCTATCATAAAGACACACACATATGTGTATGTTCATTGCAGTACTGTTCAGAATAGCAATGACATGGAATCAACCTAAATGCCTATCAATGGTAGACTGGACAAATAAAATGTTGTACATATACACCATGGAATACTGTGTAGCCATAAAAAGAATGAGATCATGTCCTTTGCAGGAACATGGATGGAGCTAGAGGCCATATCCTGAGCAAATTAATGCAGGAACAGAAAACCAAATATCACATTTCTTACTTATAAGCGGGATCTAAATAATGAGCATGAACACAAAGAGAGGAACAACAGACACTGAGGTCTACCAGAGGGTGGGAGGCAGGAGCAGGGAGAGGAACAGAGAAAATAACTATTGAGTACTAGGCTTCATATCTGGTAATTAAATAATGTGTACAACAAACCCCTGTGACCCAGTTTACCTATAAAACAAATCTGTATGGTACCCCTGAATCTAAAATAAAAGTTTTTAAAAAGTAAAATAAAAATAAAAGTGTAAGTGCATATAAATCAGAATAGCATAGATTTAAATCCTGTTTTTCCAACTTACTATTCTGGTCAGATATCCCATGAAGCAGTGGGTGGGAGGACAGGAGAAACCTCATACCACCACTAGAAATACATGTGTGACTAGGTAACTTCATATTCCAAATTCATAGTTTACCAGTGAGAATTTGGTTACTGAAATAGAATAAAGAGAAATAATACAAAATAAATTAACTATGGAGATGTTACCTTACAAAAATGTTGAGGTTAGTTGTGCAGATTATATGCAATCATTGCTTCTTCTTCAGCTGCTGGAACTGAGGTTGGCAAAGCCAATGGTTATGAAGAAACGGTGAATGTAAAGTGAGACAAAGGGGGCAAAGAGAAATGGAACCTTCAAGGAGGAGGCAAAAATTGGGTCAGTCTCTCATTGCCTGCATGCCTTCATCCCCATGTTGTAGATGAACTTCAGGAGAAGCTTTTCTCACAGAGATAAGCACAGACTTGAACCAGGATCCAAAGAAACTCAAGGAAGGGATCCAACAAAACATGGAGAAACTGAGAGCCTAGTTACTGATGCCCCAGTGTTGCATGCTGTGGCCAAGGACTCAGAAAAGCTGAAGGAGTATAACCAGTCGGAACTGGAGGAGCACTAAGGTGAGTTGCTGTTTCATAACAACCCATAAGCCAGCAGATCAGTGACAATGTGCACAAGCAGCAGAAGCATCACAGCACCCTGTTCCAACATTCCCAGTATATAAAAATATGGCTGGCCTTTACGTGCACATTTCAAATTATGCACAAAGTTTCTTCTGTGGCTAATACTGTCTTGGAGCTATGCTGCAAAGCTTATGCCTAGAACATTTCATTACTAATTTAACTAAGTTGACTGTTTTTTTTGTTTGTTTGTTTGTTTTTGTTTTTTTAATCTTTTGGTTTTTGGTCTGCTTTCAGACCATAGCAATCATCAACAGAGGAGAAGACTGCTGTTATAAAACCTAGGTGGGTGGGGTTCTCTTCACCACCAAGCAAACAATAAATTCTGCAGCGGACATTAACGGGGTGTTCTACAATTCAATTCCAAGACTACCTAGAGATAGGATCAGATCCCCCAGATTGAGAGTTCAGTCCCGATGTATGCCCCCCACTAGACATCCATTACAAGTCCTAGACTCCAGAACTTCTGATCAACCGTCTTCAAGTCAAGGTTTCCATGACTCCCTCTTTGGCTTTCATTAATTTTCTGAAGCAGTTCAAAGAACCCAGGAAAACCCTTACTTTTGTTTACCAGTTTATTTTAAAAGATACTACAGAAGATACAGGTGAAAAGATGCACAGGACAAGGTATGAGGGAAGGGGCACCTAGCTTCCCTAACCCATCCTTGGCGAGTCATCCTCCAGGAACCTCCACTTGTTCAGCTCTCCAGAAGTTCTTCAAACCCTGTCCTTTGGGGGTTTTATGGAGGCTTAATACATAGGTGTGACTGACAACCATGTAGCCTTTTTGTCCAATCACATTTAGAGGTGTCCACATGTAGATGTGTGATTGCATCAAAAGGGCACATGGCTGTTAGTTAGATTTCATACTATATGTATGAGGCAGGACTACTCTGGAATAATGATCTTTTAACCCACTAAAAGATTAAAGTCCTGTCTTGGCCAAATAAAAGGACAGGAGAATTTCAGAGAGAGAACTTCTGTTTCCTGAGGTCTGATCCTGAGGCCTAAAGCACACTGACATTATAACAAAACTCTAACAAAGGCTATGGGAGTCCAGGAACAGTGTACAGAAACCAACGTATATACATTATCATGACACAACATTGATGCATTCCAAGCCCACCACAGTTCACACTCTTTCAACATGCCATCTATATACTTTTTAAAACATTCTTAACTTCCAAACAAAGACAACAATCAAATCACACTTCTTAATAACATGTTACAAACGATTTGTTACATAACCAAAACAAAGTAACTGTCTTCCCAAAATAATATGTTCAATTCCTTTAGATATCTTTGGTGGTGTTTATTAAACCAACCTCTCAAGAAAACTGAGCTTTTAAAACTTGCTCATAGTCTGGATCCACAAAAATGCAAGATTAGCTTGGAGAACAAGAAAGAAAGGAATTACTAAATATTCAAAGGGACTATGGCATGTTAAAGGGACCCAGGAGCCACCAGGAAAGAGCTGTCAATGTCCAGAACCATAATATTTGAACAACACAATGAAAAATAAATTACGGGATTATTACCCAAAGTATACAAATAAATATGTATGTTTTCTTACTGTTATAAATGATTGAATGAATGAAGAAATAAATTAGAAAGAGGAAACTACTCTTTTTTAAAGAAGAATATTATTTCCTCTAGAAACTGAGCTTTAAACTCGCTCACTTTGTTTGTGGTGGACTGGACATAAAGTGCAATACAGAAAGGGTAAAATAGTAACTTTACAGTGGGGAAATGTGGCAAATGCCACCTTAAAGAAATGATTAAGGTTAACATCACCAGTGATGTTATTCTAATATAATGTGCCCTCTAATAGGACGTAATGACAAGGGCATATCATTTCTGCATCATTCTTTATAAAAACCCATAACTCCAGCATAGGCATGACAAAAACATCAGACAAACCCAAATTGAGAGAAATCCTGCAACATAACTGACCACTACTCCTATGAGTGTCAAAGACATGAAACTTAAGAAAAACTCAGAAATTGTCACAGAACGAAAGAGGCTAAGGAGACATGACAGCTAATTGCAGAATGGTGTCTTGTACCGGATACTGGAAGAGAAAGGGCATTAGGAGAAAAACTGATACAATCTCAATAAGGCCTAGAATTAATTAATAGTAATACTAATATTTGTTCCTTAGTTTTGAAAAATGTGCCATAGTAACAAGACAACATTAACTAAATGCTATGTTAATTGAAACTGAAACTTAGTGAGAGATATATGAGAGTTCTCTGTACTATCTTGGAAACCTTTCAATTTAACATGTTCCCATTAAAGAGATTATTTTTAAAACATAGCCACCCTCCAATTCTATTAGGCCAACTACTTTACAGTAACAGAGAACATAAAAAGGCCAATGAAACCAATAAGTAGAACCCCATAGCCACAATTTGTTTGCTATAAAATATGTTCTGTGGTCACAAGCAATAGTGTGTGAAACATCATGATTGTAAGAAAGACATTTTAGTGGTTTACAGGTGGTGCTTTGGAAAGAAGCATTGTGTGTAAGAAAGACAAATCTATGTCATGTAATGGTCAATTCCATGACTTTCTAAATGTTTCTGTGTAATTAATTTGCCATAGTTTGTACCAGGAATGTGCCATACTGAGAGGTCACTGTTGGTCTTTCCTACTAACAGGTTTGACAATCAGCAGTGGATCTAACCATAGAGGCCTTAGTGATTGCAGGTCCATGCTGTTGAACCCAATGTGTACTATAACCCTGTTGAGTGGACAACTTTTATTTCTAAACTTATGGAGCATAAACATGGTTGGCTGGGAAAAGAAATCTTCTAATATCTACAGCACAGATTGTCCTAAACACTTGATTATTAAGATCTTCATTGCTAAGATTTATTTTTAATGAATACAAACGTAAGACACAATTATCTGTATACTTTGTCCTCATTAGAAGAGTTTTATCCACATATCCACATATCTCTTTCCTCAGTTTTCTAATAAAATTCCTTCCACATTCCTGACCATTCAGCCAAGCTCATAATCACTGTACGTGAGTCAATGTAAATCTGTACCTCTGGAGGTGTCACCCAGATGGCTGACCAGAGTCATCCAGCACTTGCCTTCTCCAAACAGAAGGACCCAAACAGCAAGTAAATAACTACATGTTGAATAGAGTATCTAAGAGGGAACATAGGAATTCAGAAAAGAAGTGACAAAAGTCCTTTAAAATGTAGAAACTCCAGATGATAACACAGAGAGGGAAGCACACCAGTCAGCCAGGATTGGTTTGGAGTCAAGAAAGACGCCCCATTTTGGGAAAAAAGTAAACAGAAAGCTCCAGTATTCTACACTTCCACCACAGAGGCCTGCAATCCACATTATAGCAGAGTTTATCATCATTCACAGGCCCTGAGCCCAGTATAAGGAATTGTCTAGAGTCCATGAGACTGAAATCTTCTAAGGAAATAGCTCCACTGAAACCCCTCAGACACACCCAAGTCCCCCAGCTGCTGCAGTACAGTGTCATTTTGAGAGTGAAGCTACCATCATACTGCATTCTGCCCTGACTTGGGGCCTAACAGCCCCTGCATCTGCACATCCCTAAGGCTC